>NW_026606958.1:0-740462 GCF_029890125.1 Rhinichthys klamathensis goyatoka | reverse complement strand
CATCCAATCAGATTTTAGAGTCTGAACTTTTCATATATACATTTCATATATACATACTGTATATATATTTCATAAAACTTTATCATATAAATTTTGACCTCCCACCTCCATCATTAAATATCAACCTGATACTTCAATTTTAAGTATGTTTCAAAAAGTGCTTGGGGTCTCTCAGAGCCCAACTTGAGTTGGTTTTGAGAGGCAGTTTAAACACTAGCTCGAAAGCTAGCCACATCACAGAACTTTGTGTGTAAGACTGCCTTCTGTTCTCTATTGATTGCCTGAGGCGGCCACCTGACCCGATTAATAAACTGCTGTTGCCAGCGCGGCATCCCTGCTTCCACGCAAACAGAGGAACGACACATCCATGATGCATGATGCAAGCTGGCTCCAAGTAGGAAGCAGGAAGAGGCTGGGGCATGGCCCGTGGACAGAGATCTGCTCTCAGCTGGCATCCACTACACTCAGCTGCAGATAAGAGGAGAGATACTGTAGGAGAGAAAGGGTTATGATAGAAGAAGAAAGGCAGAAAGAAATCGAAAGATGAAAGAGGGGTCTGAGAAAGGAAATGTAATGTTCTCTAGCTAGATGGTAACAATGATTAGGGTGTTTATCTTTTTTTTTGGGGGGGGGGGGGGGGGGGGGGGGGGGGGTATATACTATACTTTTGGCTTTTGCCTCAGTGGTGCTTACAACAATATAAGATTATGATTACAATGCACGTATGAGTTGTAAGGACTGGGCGAGGGTGAATCTGAAAGGACTAAATACATCCTGCTAAAGACCCAAAAAGCCTGGAATGTAAATTTACACACACACACACACACACACACACACACACACACACGCATCCCCCACAAGTGAAGCCTGCTCAGGACAGAGCGTGGTTTCCAGTTACGAGACATTTTTATGACTGACTTGGAATTTGATGTTCAAGAGAAGGAAACTTCTCTTTTTAAAAGACATTTAACCAGATATATTCGATGTGTTTTTATGTGTGTCCATTTGCCCATGTCACATTGGAATGGCTATGATTTTATCGTAGCTTAAAGTGAATTATAAATACCTTCATTATGCATTTTAAATATAACTGTCTATTCCCATAACTGGTACACATAGTTCTGGACACCTCCAGAATGCTTTCGGTGTGATCAATCAGAATACGTACAGTAATATCCAGTAAAATATAGTTTACTATGTTTTCCATCTTTGGAGTGAAAAGAGACCAAAACTAACATCACTGGTGTTCTTAGATAACAGCGTTTACGACCCAAAGGAATGTTCACAGAACTGTGGCTCTCTCTGAATTCTAACCAAGGAGGAGAAATGAATCCTGTATTCATATATATATATATATATATATATATTATATATCCACTTGAGAATTGCATGAACAATGTATCTAAGTTCCCTATTTCATGAATTGCCTTTCTGTGGTTTGGTCTATGTTTCTCGACAACTCTAATGGGATAATGTTTCAAACTTTGCCAACTAAGGTTTAACCAAATCCATTTGTGGCAAGTTTGGTCTCGATAAACTCCAATCTTCGTTCCCCATTTGTTAATTGACATTACATTTTGCTAAACTTTGTGACACATTAGTATTACCGTAATTCCTCAAATAAAGACCGGTATTCAAATAAACGCCGGGCCTCTGATAGTGGCCGGGGGCGTGGTCAACGCGGACAAATAAAGGCCGGTCTCAAATTAAGGCCGGGGAAAAAATAGTGTGAATAGGTACACTTTAAATGAGTGTACACTCAAAGACGGACGCGCTCAGCGCTTGTCATATATCACAACTATTCAGTGTTTTTAACCACATGTTTATTTTAGGTTTCAGACATTTAATAGATATGATTTATAGCAAAACAATAAATTTATAGTTTGTAAAATACACAATGGTGTCTATGGAAGCAGCAATAACAATCCATTCAAATATATTTGGCGACGTGTTTTATTCATATCAGATACACAGTGTAAGTAACTATAAAGTTTACTCTATTCTTCTCCCAGTTTACCGGCCACTTACTTTCATGTATTTCGGGAGAAACTGAAGAATTCACGCGCTGTAACTTAACAAATACAACAGGAATCTCCGAACTGCGGTGCCCATCTCACGTTACAGATCAAGATCATTTATAAAGGGTTTTAAACGACAAAACAAACTCACTTACACGGATTTGAGAGTCAGAATAGAAGATAGTTGATGACATGGTAAGCAAGTTTGATAATATTTAGAAATAAAAGCGCTACATCTGTCATACAGCGCTATTTTGGCTGTGGTGAACACGTGCCAAGCATGACGCGTCACCATGGAAACTTGGCTGGCGGGCGGGCGGGGATCGCGAATTAGAAATAAAGGCCTGCCTCTAATAATTCGCCTCTCTTTTTATTTGTTTCTAGTTTCGTTTGTGTTTTTCAGTTTTAGATAAGTCTCCGTGTTTAATTCCAATCGACGAGTGAAAAGAAAACCGCGTGACATATCTCTTCAGCAAATCCATCTACAAGGGACCTTTAAACGAGCGCGCTCGCTTTGAAGGAGAAACACGCGCACGTGACCGCGTGACGCGCCGGACCGAGCGACGCACGCGCTTCTTCACCAGCCATGCAAAGATGTAACGTTAACTCCGCGTGATTTCCCCGTAGAGATCTTTATTTCTTTTTTGTTAGTCAAAGTTTTGTTTTCCGTAGTTGACTCAGTTCACTTCCACGAAGTGAAACGAACTTAGCCGAACTATTTCCCTTTGGTAATGTTACCCCAAAGACTTTGAACCTCCGTTCAACACGCGCGCCAAGCAGCCCACGTGACGCTTCCTCACACACAAAGGACTCAGCTCACGCGGCCAGACAGGGCCGTACAGGAATGCCTCGACACAGAGACCATAACATAACTTGTGCAAGTATAATCTCTTTATAGAGCTTCTAAGAAGCTTTAAGATGATGTTTCGTGTTGTAATCGGAGAGGTGAATGTCTTAGGTAAAATTCTGCCACTGTTCTCTCTCTCTCCCCATCTCCTTCTCTCTCTCTCTCTTACTCGCTCACGCGTGCAAGTTATCCATTGTCCAAACTTTACGCATTTCTCGTTCATTGATGTCTTATTGTATTGTTCATTGATGTCTATGTGTTTGTAAATACATATATCCCGTGTAACCGTAGTAAATACATAAGTAGTCATGCCTCTATTAAATTAATTATATATTCATTTGATTGATGTACTGTCTCTTTGCTCAGTTTCAAGTCCCTTAAGTGCCAAAGATCTTATGCTACAAGCTTACTAAAATTAAATATACCTTAAAGAGTATGTGTTTATAGGGCGGGAAACCCAATTCTTCTGGCCAGAGAATTGCGTTTCCTGAAATCCTATAAAGTAAGATGATATTGTGGAGCCCCACAAATATTATCCTGACAATTGAGCTAATTCATTTTACCTGTTTTGTGAAACGTGGTCCGTGTAATTAATTGCAATCAACTTGTGGTTAATTTCAAGGATTCACATGCATGCATGCAGGTAAAATGACAGATCCTCCCTTATCGGGAGATGTATTAACATGTAAGACTGATCTAATCCAAAGATGCATGAAAAATTATTAATTACCAATTATTAATTATGATATGCAAATTCCCCACGGATTAGATCCGCCCTTGAGTCTTTACAGAGTCATGTAATGTACAGTAAGTCCACCAGAATAGGCAATTTTAAGGAATCAAATGTTCTCACCAATCAGAAGCTGCATGAAAAGCAAGCACTACTTAAATTACTTCTATCAGACTTAAGAATAATATGGACAAAAATATGGGCATTTTCATACAGTATATGGCCCTTTTAAAATATATTATACATTGGTGCCCCATTACTTTTTTTAAAAGCATTAGCACAATTTTCATGTTTTGTAGTAAGAACTATTTGATATGTTGGTAAGATTGTCTAACATCACTTTTAACAAAGCAAAAACATACTGTAACGCAATTTGTGTTTAAAACCTTTGTTGAACTGATATTTATGAAAGGCAATTTTTGCCACACAAGAAATAAATTGGTCTGGTAAATCTTAATTATGACACAGAAAGTCATTATGACATAGTAGACATCATTTGAGATGCCAAGTCATAATTATGATACGAGTAAAAATTGAGTTAAATATCATTATTAGAACAAAATCATAATTTACTAAACATTTAGCCTGTCAGAGTTTTTTATGTTAGAATTTCAGTATTTAATGTCATAATTTCAACTTTTACCAAATTATGATTTTTCTTGTGTGGCACAAAAAGGCTTCCATTCATATTAAATACATAAAAAAAAAAAAAAAAAATGTAATCAACAAATATTATTTTTGAAAAATGTAACATTTAGCTGTGTTCCACATGACATGTGTGCATGTTACTGCATAATCCCCCCCATATTAAAACAGGAAAATTCCTTAACCCTAAACCTGTGAAATCCAAGAGGGAAGAGAAGTTTTAGAATTTCAAGTAAAGATATTATGATCTGAGTAGATCAGAGTTTACTTTAGATCAGGGGTCTCAAACTCAAATTGGCTGGGGGCCATTGCTGTGAAACACATCTCATTGGAGGGCCATTTTAACATTCAAGCACAACAAGCGCGCGCAATATTTTTCTGAAGAATTACTTCACTTGCTGAAATGCTAGCTCTCATTCACTTCAAATTCTGTAACTAACATATTTTTGTCATACTAAAAAAAAAAAAAATTAACATCAGTATATTAAACAGATACTATATTTAACAATATATTTAAAATAATTTTATATAAACTCTTACATACAACTCTTTTTCCCTTACTTTATTTTAACTTAAATAAAAGTTTAACATTGCACTGAACTAACAGGGAGTTTTCTCGTGCCATTTAGGCCTATACGCGTGCATATGATAAGCACTTTGGCCTCGTTCATTTGTGGAAATAAATCAGATGTAAATCGTATATGTGCCAATGCGACTGTCATGTAAACAGGCAGATCGGATTGTCCGAGGCATTAGGCTGCGTCTCCGCGGTTTAATGACGAGAGAAACCCCGACGCGCATCTGCGGATGGACGGGTGGCCCGATGAAACATTGTGTCGTCGTAGGAGAGGAATGTGGACACACGTTGACACAACATATCAAAGGTTGGCTTGCTCATCCATAAAATTTCGGACCCACTGCTCCTCGTTAAAGCCCGCCACGATCTCATGAAAGTGCGTTTATTGCACGATTTTTTTTTCACGTGGCATTTACGCCAAAAATAGTTTTTGCGTGCATGATACGCACTTTATGGCGTTTAATACGCACGTTTACAGTGTGTATCATATGCAAGCAAAAACTATTTTTGGCGTATAAATGGCATGAGAAATAAAATTTGTGCTATAGATACTCACTTTTATGAGATCGTGTTGTATGTTCCCACCTGTCCTGAGATCTCGCTGCGCGTTCGTCCATCTGAGCAAGAAGACCCCTTTAAACATGCGCGATGTTTCAGTCAAGTGTAAACACATGACTCGGATATGGGTCAGGTCTAAACGGACGGTAAAAAAAATCGGATATAGGCAACAAATCAGAATTGGGCATCAAGACCTGCAGTGTAAACGAGGCCTTTATGGCGGGTAATACCCACGCACTCCACACTCCTAAGGGGTTTACAGTGCGTATCATATGTACCCAAAAACTGTTTTTGGCGTATAAATTGCACGAGAAATACAATTTGTGCTATAGATACGCACTTTCATGAGATCGTGTTGGTTTGCCGATAGAGAGATATTGTTGAACAAGCCCTTCTTTTCTGGACATAGAATATCAGCGACTTTCAACATGCAATCCTTCATAAAGTGCCCTTCAGTGAATGCCTTTCCTGTTTTAGCGATCAACTCACTCCCCTCATAACTTGCTTCAACTGGATACAGACTGCAGCCGAGATGCAAGCTAACATTTTTCATGGAGGACATGAAAAGACATGTTAAAACTAAAACTTGATTTTAGACAATCAAGTTGTAATTGTTCTTCTAATCAGTCTTAATAAGATTAGGAAACGTCATAAAGTGTCTCAAGCAAGTCAACGCATGATGATACTGTGTTGTTAGGCATGATGCAAATGGGGTTTTAGAAACTTGACTCATCAAAATGTTTAACCCAACAACAAGGCCTAGTGATGATCATAGCTTAACTTAATGTGTGTGCACTAACTTGGATGGGTTAAATGCAGAGGACAAGTTACCATACCACACCAGGTCACCATACTTGGCCTTCACATGTCACTTTCAAAAAAATAATAGAAACAAAACCTTAAAACCTAAAGTTAGGACTCAATTGAATGCTTATGAGTATTATCAACACAACATGAATGCTTCATTTAAACACATAAAGACAATTCAACAATTCATCTGAAGAGGTGACTCTTCACCTTCAAGGCGAATCAGTGAATTATTATTATTTTTTTATTTCTTTTAAAGCTTACTTTTAAACACTTGCTTTTATTGTACTCCATTTGGTTTTCAGTTTGATCGTTAGAATAATTTATGAACAAAGGAATTATTTTCATTATTAGAGACACTTTAGCCACTTCAGCTCTGTACGGCACTAAGGATTAGATTTGCTAATGGATTTTCAGACAATGAAGATGTAGAATTTCAATACCCCATTCAAAAACTCTTGACATGGGTTCATGCATAGCAAAGTAACTCTTGAAGAGAACCAGCATCTACTCTTGATATCTGTCCAGCTACAGACTCCCCAAAACTAAAACGCAACTTTAATCAACATCATTAGAATCGACAGTGAGCTAATTGATGGGAGCACAGCGTGTCCATAACGGTCTGAAGGTTTGGAGATTTTAACTGCATATTGGCAAATTGGAGTCTATAATGAAGAGGAATGGTCTAAGGTTTTCATCAATATTGTTGGAGAGTGAGCATTTAAAGGTGAACGATAACACTGCCTTGCCAATTACTGTTGGTCTGACTAAGCAGGACTAACTGACAGGAGGATGAAATGAAGGGATATGCGAAAGAATAATCACTAAATTCTACCAATCAGAACCTAGTAAACTCATTTAATTCCAAACATTCTCTTAATGACTATTTAGGACATCAGGGTTGGGTCATAGACCAGGCCAGTGGGGTTGAAGATGACTTGACTTATTACTCCGGGACCTGCAGAATGTCAGGGGCCTCCAAAGCCTCGTGCCATGTGACCCAGACCTCTCTGATGCAACCCAAGCTGATCACTAGGAGCCCGGCTATTGGGTCAATGACGTGACTCTAATTGTTTTGGTCTTATAAATGAATTTATTCAAGAAGACATTGAAACTGCTATTTATCCATGCAATGACTTAAAGGGATAGTTCACCCAAAAATGAAAATTCTGTCATCATCTACTCACCCTCAAGTTATTCAAAACCTATATGAATTTCTTTCTTCTGCTGAACACAAAAGAAGATATTTTGAAGGATGTCAGTAACCAAACAGTTGATGGTCCCTATTGACTTCCATAGTATTTTCTTCCCCCATAGTAGTTTGGTTATCCATATCCTTCAAAATACCTTATTTTGTGTTCTGAATTTGCGTTAAACTGATGTTATTATATTTAGTTGACTACATCTTTGCATTTTTAACTAGATATTTTCTTGCAGGGTTTCACACAGTTTATTTTGTGATAAAACAAGGGTAGCCCCACCTGGAAAATCTAGCCAAAGTCTTTAGGATAACTTATTATTTGTTGTGTCATAGTTTACATTTTATGCTTGAACTAAACTCCAAAAGTTGCCAACCCCTGAGGTTGAAGATGAGACATTTCAGCATTTGGATGCCTCGATTTTAGGACAATTAGACGTGTTATAAATGCAAATTACTTTGCATATACATTTTTTTCTTTTGCATAAAAATTTGCAAAACATTTTTGGCTTTTTTATAACTTAACTCATAAAATCCAAAATATATTAAATATATAAAAACACCATTTGGATATGTGTTACTTCAGTCCAGATTATATAAAAAGTGACATGAAATTATTTTTTGCTGATCATTTTCAACTCCGGCATGTTTAAGAGTTAACAGCATATCACTTGTTGTCATGATTCCTGTCTTGTGTTCCCCTTGTCTTGTGTGGACTTTTGTGTTATTTACGGTTTTGTGCCATGTTTTGTAGTCCTTGTAGTTTTTCTTGTTCCTGGTTGTTCCCAGGTGTGTCTTGTTTGCCAATCTCCCATTGAGTGTATATATATACCCAAACCGGTCACACTAAATGCGTCTCTATAGCACGCAATGCGTTTATCGTGCAATTTATAAGCGAAAATTAGTTTTTAAGTGCATATGATACGCATGGGTAGGTTTAGGGTAGGTGGGCGTTTAATAGTGGTGGGCAGATCGAGGCTTCGTGAAACACTCAAACAGTTGAAGCAAATGTGCCGATATACCCAAGTGTTTCTCATGTTCTTTAATATGTTTATTTATAATAATAATAATAATAATTATTTGTATGGTGTTGTCCTTAGTGGATGTATCTTGTGAGTTGGTTTCTGTTTTTACCCCTTGTTTGGATTTACTCTGGTTTTTACCTGTCCTCTGTTGCTTGGATGTTTTTGTGTTATTTTGTTAATAAACTGCTGTACTGCACATGGATCCTCCTCTTCCATGTTTCTGAAAGACTCAGCGTTACACTTGTCCATCTGACGAAAATCTTTTCCAAAAATCTATCACTCACAACCTCATTTTCATCAGTGTAAAATGAACTATGGCATCTACCCTGTCTAAGGTCTATTGTTATTATTATCTGAACAACTTTGGTCAACAAAATCAAACGTATGTGGTTCAACCAATGGTATTTACAAATTAATAATTTATGAAAATTGTACAAAAATATACTTTTGACAAATTTTTCTTTTTTTACTAAATAGTTATACTAAGTGTATTTGATAGATTGAGGTCAACAAAGAGACCCATTTGATGTGAAATAAAGTGGCACTTGGCTCAATAACATAAACAAAAAAATTGTAACACTTTTTGTAGATTCCAAAAACACTTTTAAGTAATCAGTGTGCCAAGAAACCATCCGTTTTGGCAAACCATTTAATGATATCATCATTTAAAGTTGAGACATGGCACTGACATGTGAAAAAAAGAGTTTTACTCTTCTGTAGCTGCATGTCAATAAACTCTCTTCATTATATTGTCTTTGTATACAAACTAGATGTTTGTAGTTTTTAACATTCTTAAACCCATAAGTTAAAACTCTGCCAGGGCAGGCATTCGGATACGGCACACACACAGCCTGTGTGAAATCATCTAAGATGGATTCATGCAACAGATCTGACTGTCAGAGGCCTGAGAAGCCCAGAATCGTGCCACTGTATGAGCAGTGCTGATTACAATTGACTACATTACACATTCATTCCTAATCAACCATAACAAAGTGTTTCTAATCACAGCCACAGTCGGGCATGCGTACGGTTCTCCTCATTCGGAAAAACCCACCAAAGCCACAGATGGGCATGACTTGCGCTCATCTGCTCAAGTCGCACACAAACACTCTCTCCCCTGCACACTAGCCAATGCTAAGACTAACTGCAAACTTTTACAGTACTGCTGTTGCCATTTGTATAATTGAGTGTGAGCAGTGACAGCCATCAAGCGAGAGTAATATTTGACAGTATTTGTGACTGAGTAACAAGCTGTCTGTTGGAACTGAAGTGCCACTTTGTTACTGTTCATTGGTTCAGCTGCACCTATAACTGCAAGTTACATTAAGCTGCAAGTATATGTGTGGTAAAGTGCAAATACGCAGGAAAATATATTACTCAATGCACTAAAAGCTAAAGAATTTCATATAAACACACACAAAAAAATGTATTCCGTAACTTAATTTAAAATATGTATTATTGCATGGAACATTCCGTGAAAGTGAAGGACAAGCTTCGTTTTCAGGCTTAATAAATAACGTTTGAACAGTCTATGTCTAGTGTTATTGCTTCTTTACAAAGGCTTGCTTTGCATAAAAGTGTCTGCTAAGTAAATTTATCGCAAATGTTTCATCACTGTGGCAGTATGTGCAAAAAAAACAAAAAACAGTGAAAGTCAAGCCTCGAAAAGCTGTATTATACCAAATGAAAAGAACACCCAGTGCTCGAAGTGGGCCGGAACGCACCGGTACTTCTATATTTTAATCTTTAACGTACCCTCACTTTTTCTTGCATACCGGCTCTTCTCACACTTCTCAAACGCGATTTCAATTGAGGGAGATTTTTTTTCACTGACAACACCTGAAAAACACATAAAATCCCACACACTCATAGTCTGACATAATATAAAGCAGACTTTGCAAAGATGATGATGAGAAAATGATAAGATTTGGCACAAAAAATAGGGATGTCCCGATCAGGTTTTTTTGCCCTCGAGTCCGAGTCCGAGTCATTTGATTTTGAGTATCTACCGATACCGAGTCCCGATCCGATACTTATATAATACATAAAAAAAGGAATAAAGAAGAGAGAAAAAAAAGATCCAGGATGTTCCTTATTTTTTATTTAATTCACCTTATTTTAACATTCAACAACTCTGTTAACAAACAGAGCACTTCTGTGAGGCAGCTTGAACAACCAAGTAATAAATAACATAGAATCTTCACTTTTAGACTTTAGTGCTACAGTAAATATAGAAAAAGTCTAATATAAAAACAAATAGCAACTCAACTTAAAATACCCGGCAGGCATGTAAACAAAAAATAAAAATGTTTTAAAAGTGTATAAAAAAATAATGAGCATATATATATATATATATATATATATATATATATATATATATATATATATATATATATATATATATATACATTAGGGGTGTAACAGTTCACAAAATTTGCAGTTCGGTTCGATATAGCAAAAAGAAAGAAATGCCAGAGAAATTTCCTATTTATTAAAAGAAAACCTTTAAATAAGTTTGAGTTTTCCTACATCTTGAAACTTTCAGGTTTATAAATGGGGGTAATCTTTGAAGGATGAACAAATAATGTTTTGGTAATCACATTAAAATTAACATTTAAATATTTGAGTTTTGAAGTGCAACATTAAATCCATGTTCACAATGTTTCTCCTGGTTCCCACGTCAGCGCTGTTTGATCTAATAGAGATCTACGGTTAATAACGAAGAAATTTGAATGCTTCTCACTAGATCTCGCAGCAATGTTATTACTTCAGTGGCGAATTCAAATGTTTTCTTCACTGGATCTCTTAGCACAGTGTCGCTTGATCTCGCGCTGCACAGTTGCTGGTCCGAACTGATAATTGGCCCGTTAAGCACAATATAATGAGAACGAGAAGCGAAGATTCGTTCGCTTTCATTACGTTTGCCATTTGATGTTGCGCAACGCTGTGGTGATCGCGCCAGCGCGGATTTTGTCGGCAGGAAAAATGGTCCTAGGATGGAATCGTTAGGTTTGTATGCGTACCGAACCGGAAGCCTCGTACCGAAACGGTTCAATAATTACGAATACTTATAATTACGTGTACCGTTACACCCCTAATTTACATATATCCGAGTCCTGATCGGGAGGTAACGTCCGATTCCGATCGAGTCTGAAACCACGTGATCGGGCCCGATTTCCGACCGCGTGATCGGATCGGGACATCCCTAACAAAAAATGGACTAACATTAATATTGACCTCTGGGGGAAAAAATAAGTTAATATAATATAATATAATATAAAACACATTTAAATATACACAAATGTCCACTTTTTGGACCATATCTCAGGTTATGTTTTATGTTCCATTCTTCCAAATGTTCTATTTCAGGGGAACCTATTTCCCTGAGAGTTTTAGTCCAAAGAGAACAGAACCCAGGTGCCCTAAAATTTCTGCAACAAAAAGATAAATAAATCAATCTTCGCAGGCAGCTCAGACACCTGCCGTTTATAGCACATGACCCTGGACACGTAGGGATGGAGCAATGCAGCAAAGCACCTTTAATTGCACAATAGATGCAGGAGGGTATCAAGTGTGGGAGACATGGGGGCTGTGGCACAGTGTCATTTTTAAGAGTGTGTGGAGGTGCAGTGTGTTCTGTGCTTTATCACGCTCTCAGACATCCTCTTGATAAAAAGGCAACTCATCTCACTCAATCTACACTTTGGCAGGTCAACTTTGCTCAAATTGAAAAAGCCTCAGAAGGGGAAAAAACTTGGAAGATACCATGAGGGTTTGAGACAGAATAAAGCTGGTGAACATCTGAATTGTAATGTAAATAAGATGGAGACCATGACACTGATAATGATAATACATTTTGAATCATTATTTTAATGTCATCTCTACACTGGAGTAAGCAGCACATAAGTTGCATTTGAAGTGGCATACACCCTGAATAAGTGGATTTAGGCAAAATAATTTTGCACACACACACAAATGCATTTTGAATTTAATATATGAAAAAATATATGAAATATATGAATATATGAAATAATTTAAAATATGAAATAAAACAATGCAGAAACCCGAAGTAATTCATAAAAAAAAAAGATTTCAGTAAGATTTTATTTTCTTAAAAGAAATTGTCATTTTTGATCAATTTAATGCATTCATGCTGAATTAAAGTAACAGTGAAGACTTTTTCATTGTTACAAAAAAATCTACTTTCAAATAAATCTATTAAAAAAGGTTTCAGTTTCTACAAAAATATTAAGCAGCACAACTGATTGTTTTCAACAATGATAATAATAATAAATGTTTTTTGAGCACCAAATGGCCATATTAAAGCAACACTAAGTAAGATTTTTTACCTTAAATAATGTTTTCAAAATCGTTTCAGTGGTTCATCAAGTCGTGACATGGTGAAATGCACTTATGCCACCGCTTTGCGGTCCTTTATCTGATATATCCACATTAAGTAAGATTGCCAGATCGGGTCGCGTTTCTGTAGTCCGAATGAGACATAAGAAAACTACAAATTTGACTTGCTTTACGGCAAGCGTTACAATTGCCGATAGGTGGAGCGTACTCGACAGTAGACTACAACAACATATAAGATACCTAGCAGCCGGGTAGCTTTTGAATTGTCATCATGATTCCAAAGCCGGTGCTGGGTAAACAGAGAGCATGTGCGTGCGTGCGTGTCCGACAGTAGGATGCGGTAGGCTAAATTATTTACGACAGCAGTAATGGACAATTCCGCTTCCAACCTGTAGGGCGACCGCAGAGGAAAAGTTACTTAGTGTTGCTTTAAAATTATTTCTTGATGATCATGTGACGCTGAATAATTGAGTAATAATGCTGATTTATTTTTAAAAAAAATATTAAAATTCAAAAATGTATTTTAAATTGTACTACTATTTCACAATATTATGTTTTTATCAAATAAATGTAGCCTTGGTGAGCATAAGAGACATCTTTCAAAAACATTTTTAAAAATCACATCGACCCCAAACTTTTGAACGGTATACATACTCTAATAACAAAATATCTTCATGAAGTTGGAAGTCTTAATATTTCAACAATGTTTTCAGTGAGAGATAGGATTTTTGTCCCATTATGTATTGTTTATTTTATTTTTTATTTTTTTGTGCATACAACACTAAATCCATCGGGCTTGATTTCCTCCCTCCGGGGAAACATTTCCCCTCAAGCTCTTAAATTGATCTGTCCCCTTTAAAAGACAAAGACCATTGATTACACTTTAAAAAATACTTTGCTTTCAATCATTTCAAGCATGCATCTGTAATTCTTGTTGGCTTAGGCTTGCTTAACACGCTTTGCAGCGTCTCATCCATTTTTGCAGACAGCGCTCATCCAATTATGAGAAATGAGAAATCTCCTTAAAAGGCAGGTAAGCTTTCAGTCATGAAACCTGCTAAACATCCCATGAACAACTGATATTACACCACCACCAGGAAACAATTGGCTTTAAAAGAGACGAAGGGTTTGATGGTGTTGTTTGACAGCTGGATTAGTTTATCTTACAACAAACAAATACTTTTTAAGGTTGTTATGGTTATTTGTGTTGCCTTACCAATAATGGATCAATTGTTTAAAATAACATTGTATCAATTTTAACAACAGTTCCCTTTCGAACGGTCACTTCGTATTGCGTAGCTATACGCAGTGGGAAAACTCATTTTTCTCGATTTACTGAAAACGCATTTGCAGCTGCACAGCTAGCCCATTGAGCGTCTGGCTCGCTCATAGGCTGTGCTGCAGCAACTGCACATCCAATGGTGCGGGCGCCTCTGACGTGCGACCAATGAGACTGTAATTCTACGTCATTACATGTCAGAGCCCGTCAAGGGGGCGTGGCCTCAGCCTATATTAGTCCCAGAATTCGCAGATTTTACTCCTTCAGTGACAAACTACACGTCTCTGACTGTTTACTGAGCCTTCGCCGTCGAACAAGCCTTTCAGCCTGAGCGAGCTACAAGATCAGCAGATTACGCCTTCTCAGCCGTGTGTCTCCTGACGCCGTCTCACCTGTAACTATCCGGCGATATCCTTTCATTACTGCATATTACTGTTACGCGAGGCGTTGTTTCAAATGCCTCGTGTTAAGACCTGCGCCACGTGCGGATGCAAGCTGCACGAGGCCGACGAACACGCGAGCTGCATTTCATGCCTGGGACTCGACCACGCAGAGAATGCACTCTCTGCCGGCGGATGTGCGGCCTGCGAATGCATGTCTATCTCCGTGCCGCGTCACCCGCGCCTCCTCCCTCGGCCCTACTTCAGCCGAGGAAAAAGAAGTGCCGCAGCCAACGGCATCCGGAGAGCATGGATGTTTGTGAACGCACGCCGGCCACGTCCCCGCGTGCGTCACTCTCTCCTGCTCAAACACCTTCACCGGTCCTGTTCGAAGGAAATCAGCGCAGTTTCCGCAACTCTCTCCTCCGTGGACGGCGCGGCGGAAAAGGGATACGAGTCGTTGCCGCACCTCGAAGAGGCCGTGGCCGCTCATCTCTGCCCGAACACGGCTGCTAGCTGGCGGACTAGAGCTGCGCACCCTAACAAACCGTGCCGAAACACGTCAGCCCTCGCTGGACGCGCGTATTCCGCCTTCGGTCAGGCTGCAATCGGCCCTGCACACGATGGCCGTGTTGCAGGTCTACCAGGCCAAACTCCGGTCTATGGACGAGGCTGGCCCGGACCCGGAGGCCTTTCGGGACCTCCGCAGCGCAACGGACCTGGCCTTGAGGGCTACCAAGGCCACGGCGCAGGCAATCGGGAGGAACATGGCGAGCTTGGTCGTGCTCGAGCGCCACCTCTGGCTAAACCTCACCGACATCAAGGACTCGGACAGAACAAGGTTCCTCGACGCCCTGGTTTCCAGCACCGGCCTCTTCGGCCCGGCGGTGAAGGGGTTTGCAGAGAGGTACACAGAGGCAAAGAAGGCATCCCAGGCCACGCGACACTTCCTGCCAAAACGCTCGAGCTCTGCATTGAGCAGACACAAGCTAGCCCTGTCTACGCCTCAACCAGCGAAGCCGACGAAACAGGCTGGGTCATAAACAAGTTGGTCATAAACACGATAAAGTGAGCCCCAAAAGTTTCAGGCGGTTATCGAGACCTCGGTGCGAAGCACGTGACCCACGTCGCTTCTCACCGAGGTTAGTGCAGAATTTATTAGCAAAAGGGGCGATAGAATTAGTCCCCCCTGCACTAAAACAGGCGGGTTTTTACAGACGTTATTTTCTAATTCCGGAAAAAGACGGAGGTCTCAGACCCATACTAGATTTGAGACATTTGAACAAGGCTCTCATGAGACGGCCCTTCAAAATGTTAACTATCAAACACATCCTCGCGCAAATTCGCCTGGGGGATTGGTTTGTCATAATGGATCTGAAAGATGCTTACTTTCACATTCAAATAAACCCTCATCACAGGCCATTATTGAGATTCGCCTTTGAGGGACAGGCTTATCAATACACAGTTCTGTCGTTCAGTCTGTCTTTGGCACCCCGCAGATTCACGAAGTGTGTGGATGCAGCACTCTCTCCTCTGCGACAGAGAGGAGTGCGCGTGCTGAATTATCTCGACGACTGGCTGGTGCTGGCACAGTCGAGAGCCGAGCTACTAGCTCACAGGGATTTGATTCTCGGCCATTTAAAATGCCTGGGTTTCACAATCAATGTTTCAAAGAGCAAACTGTCCCCCAGCCAGAGTGCGATCTTTCTGGGCATAGTCTTAGACTCAGTGACAATGAAAGCGCGGCTCACACCGCGCAAAATGTTCTTCTCGTAGGACAGGGACGCTGTCCTATTTCGCAAAATGTTCTTCTCGTAGGACAGGGACGCTGTCCTATTTCGATGGCCCACGTCTGGCCCAACCGCCCCCTGTATGCTTTTCCCCGTCTCGATGATTCCACAAGTCATCAAACGGGTCAGAGAGAGCAAGTGCCCAGTCCTTCTGGTGGCTCCTCTCTGGAAATCCAGACCGTGGTTTCCGGAGCTGGTTCAGTTATCGAACACAGCTCCATGGCCGGTCCCGATGAGAAAAGACCTCCTCACACAAGCGAAGGGAACGATGTGGCATCCGCAGCCCGATCTATGGGCCCTCCATGTGTGGCCCCTAAACGGGTATCCGGGGACCTTCCTGTGAAGGTGTTAAACACTATATCTGAAGCTAGGGCCCCGTCAAGTCGGCGCCTCTATGCTTCGAAATGGGCGGGTTTTTCCAGCTGGTGCTCGAAAAACCATATAGATCCAGAGTCATGTGAGATATCAGTGGTTCTCTCATTCATACAGGAGCTGTTGGACGCGGGCCGCTCCCCATCCACGCTCAAAGTGTATGTGGCAGCCATTGCAGCACACCATGTTCTGGTGGCTGGCCAATCACTGGGAAGAAACGACCTGGTCGTGAGATTTCTGAAGGGTGCTAGGAGGATCAACCCCTCTAGACCTCCCTCTGTGCCATCATGGGACCTCTCCCGTGGAGGCTTTGAAGGGTCCACCTTTTGAACCGCTCCAGTCGGTTGATATTAAACCTCTCTCGCTGAAGATCGCTCTCCTGTTGGCACTGGCATCTATCAAGCGAGTGGAGGATCTGCAGGCTCTCTCTGTGAGCCCGGCATGTCTGGAGTTTGCTCAGGATAACTCTAAGGTCATCCTCAAGCCCAGGCATGGGTATGTACCCAAAGTGCTCAACGCCGTTCAGAGCGCAGGTGGTGACGTTATTGGCTTCTCCCCCCTTCTACAGAGGATGGGGGGGTTAATCTTCTCTGCCCTTAGGGCGCTGAGAATTTATCTAGAGCGTTCTGCGTCATTTAGACAATCAGAACAGCTTTTTGTCTGCTTTGGTGGTCGATACAAAGGGGATTCAGTCACTAAGCAGAGACTGTCTAAATGGATAGTGGATGCTATTTCGATGGCTTATACCTCAGTGGGTCAGGTTTGCCCTATAGGTATCAGGGCCCATTCGACCAGAGGCATGGCCTTGTCATGGGCTTGGTCATTTGGCTGTCCCATTCAGGATATTTGTGATGTGGCCGGTTGGTCCTCAAAAGGAATCTGGTGCTTAAATGAATGAAAAGGAAGTTGCGATAGTCTTTTCCTCCCATTTGTGGCGCATATCAGAGTGAAACAGCTTCTCGAACAAGAACAAATGTAGGGCGGGACTTGATTTTGTCAATCGGAAATTGATTGGATGGTTGTGGTTTGCTATTTCTGTGACCTCATGTGAGTGACAGGTTGCCCCGCCCTCACACCATTAAACACATCATCAGAGAAGAGATGTTGCTGCAAGAAGGAGGGGAAGCTATTTTGGTTTAAGATTACGAGGGCACATGCATTTAAAAATAATGATGTGCACGAATGAACCCTTTTTAATAAATACAGCAATGTTCCATAAAAAAAAAAAAAAGACTTTTGCCAATGTTGATTTCATGGTGACTTTATTAAGACTTCCCCAAAAAAAATTGAATAGCCACAGTTTTACCTTCACAGTAGTCTGTACAGCCCTCCCAGCAACCGCTTGTCAAGCAAACAATTTGATCACCGTCAGAAATCTCGCTCTCTCTCTAAAATCTGTTTCACGCACAGCACAGAAATTTGACATGCCCTCTGAAGGGGTCAGGAGCATACACATAAGAGCTTAGTCTTATCTCCGGAATCTGTCCATCACACCTACCTGACTGAGCACCAGTGTGGGAGAAGCCTCTGAGAGTGAAGGCACAGAGAACACAACTGAACAGCTGTGCTCATGTTTTTCTTTCTGCCACTTTGTAATCCTTGCTTATTTGCTAATGTCTCTTAAAATATTGTAAAGTGTTACCCTTATCAAAGCTGCTCAAACTGTGGTTTGTGGGTCATCTAGATTTGTTTTGACTTGCAAGAAGTTTAAATTACCAGGTTAGATCAGTTTTTTTTATGACAATGACCCACAAATTTGATGATCTTTTTGTCAAGGACCCACTTCCTAAAATATAAAGGCAGACCTATATTTTAAGACCCATTTATACTGTCAAGAAGATGTTCATGTTAAGTTTAGTTACTATCGTGTCTTCATTAGTTTGTTTTCACCCATGGCTACATATTAGTTTTCATTCAGTTCAGCTGTTCCTTTTTAGTTCCCTCTGTTAACCTCTCTATATATACTTCCTGTTTGTACTTGTACTTTGTACTTCCTGTATATGTGTGGTAAAGTGCAAATACGCAGGAAAATATATTACTCAATGCACTAAAAGCTAAAGAATTTCATATAAACACACACAAAAAAATGTATTCCGTAACTTAATTTAAAATATGTATTATTGCATGGAACATTCCGTGAAAGTGAAGGACAAGCTTCGTTTTCAGGCTTAATAAATAACGTTTGAACAGTCTATGTCTAGTGTTATTGCTTCTTTACAAAGGCTTGCTTTGCATAAAAGTGTCTGCTAAGTAAATTTATCGCAAATGTTTCATCACTGTGGCAGTATGTGCAAAAAAAACAAAAAACAGTGAAAGTCAAGCCTCGAAAAGCTGTATTATACCAAATGAAAAGAACACCCAGTGCTCGAAGTGGGCCGGAACGCACCGGTACTTCTATATTTTAATCTTTAACGTACCCTCACTTTTTCTTGCATACCGGCTCTTCTCACACTTCTCAAACGCGATTTCAATTGAGGGAGATTTTTTTTCACTGACAACACCTGAAAAACACATAAAATCCCACACACTCATAGTCTGACATAATATAAAGCAGACTTTGCAAAGATGATGATGAGAAAATGATAAGATTTGGCACAAAAAATAGGGATGTCCCGATCAGGTTTTTTTGCCCTCGAGTCCGAGTCCGAGTCATTTGATTTTGAGTATCTACCGATACCGAGTCCCGATCCGATACTTATATAATACATAAAAAAAGGAATAAAGAAGAGAGAAAAAAAAGATCCAGGATGTTCCTTATTTTTTATTTAATTCACCTTATTTTAACATTCAACAACTCTGTTAACAAACAGAGCACTTCTGTGAGGCAGCTTGAACAACCAAGTAATAAATAACATAGAATCTTCACTTTTAGACTTTAGTGCTACAGTAAATATAGAAAAAGTCTAATATAAAAACAAATAGCAACTCAACTTAAAATACCCGGCAGGCATGTAAACAAAAAATAAAAATGTTTTAAAAGTGTATAAAAAAATAATGAGCATATATATATATATATATATATATATATATATATATATATATATATATATATATATATATATATATACATTAGGGGTGTAACAGTTCACAAAATTTGCAGTTCGGTTCGATATAGCAAAAAGAAAGAAATGCCAGAGAAATTTCCTATTTATTAAAAGAAAACCTTTAAATAAGTTTGAGTTTTCCTACATCTTGAAACTTTCAGGTTTATAAATGGGGGTAATCTTTGAAGGATGAACAAATAATGTTTTGGTAATCACATTAAAATTAACATTTAAATATTTGAGTTTTGAAGTGCAACATTAAATCCATGTTCACAATGTTTCTCCTGGTTCCCACGTCAGCGCTGTTTGATCTAATAGAGATCTACGGTTAATAACGAAGAAATTTGAATGCTTCTCACTAGATCTCGCAGCAATGTTATTACTTCAGTGGCGAATTCAAATGTTTTCTTCACTGGATCTCTTAGCACAGTGTCGCTTGATCTCGCGCTGCACAGTTGCTGGTCCGAACTGATAATTGGCCCGTTAAGCACAATATAATGAGAACGAGAAGCGAAGATTCGTTCGCTTTCATTACGTTTGCCATTTGATGTTGCGCAACGCTGTGGTGATCGCGCCAGCGCGGATTTTGTCGGCAGGAAAAATGGTCCTAGGATGGAATCGTTAGGTTTGTATGCGTACCGAACCGGAAGCCTCGTACCGAAACGGTTCAATAATTACGAATACTTATAATTACGTGTACCGTTACACCCCTAATTTACATATATCCGAGTCCTGATCGGGAGGTAACGTCCGATTCCGATCGAGTCTGAAACCACGTGATCGGGCCCGATTTCCGACCGCGTGATCGGATCGGGACATCCCTAACAAAAAATGGACTAACATTAATATTGACCTCTGGGGGAAAAAATAAGTTAATATAATATAATATAATATAAAACACATTTAAATATACACAAATGTCCACTTTTTGGACCATATCTCAGGTTATGTTTTATGTTCCATTCTTCCAAATGTTCTATTTCAGGGGAACCTATTTCCCTGAGAGTTTTAGTCCAAAGAGAACAGAACCCAGGTGCCCTAAAATTTCTGCAACAAAAAGATAAATAAATCAATCTTCGCAGGCAGCTCAGACACCTGCCGTTTATAGCACATGACCCTGGACACGTAGGGATGGAGCAATGCAGCAAAGCACCTTTAATTGCACAATAGATGCAGGAGGGTATCAAGTGTGGGAGACATGGGGGCTGTGGCACAGTGTCATTTTTAAGAGTGTGTGGAGGTGCAGTGTGTTCTGTGCTTTATCACGCTCTCAGACATCCTCTTGATAAAAAGGCAACTCATCTCACTCAATCTACACTTTGGCAGGTCAACTTTGCTCAAATTGAAAAAGCCTCAGAAGGGGAAAAAACTTGGAAGATACCATGAGGGTTTGAGACAGAATAAAGCTGGTGAACATCTGAATTGTAATGTAAATAAGATGGAGACCATGACACTGATAATGATAATACATTTTGAATCATTATTTTAATGTCATCTCTACACTGGAGTAAGCAGCACATAAGTTGCATTTGAAGTGGCATACACCCTGAATAAGTGGATTTAGGCAAAATAATTTTGCACACACACACAAATGCATTTTGAATTTAATATATGAAAAAATATATGAAATATATGAATATATGAAATAATTTAAAATATGAAATAAAACAATGCAGAAACCCGAAGTAATTCATAAAAAAAAAAGATTTCAGTAAGATTTTATTTTCTTAAAAGAAATTGTCATTTTTGATCAATTTAATGCATTCATGCTGAATTAAAGTAACAGTGAAGACTTTTTCATTGTTACAAAAAAATCTACTTTCAAATAAATCTATTAAAAAAGGTTTCAGTTTCTACAAAAATATTAAGCAGCACAACTGATTGTTTTCAACAATGATAATAATAATAAATGTTTTTTGAGCACCAAATGGCCATATTAAAGCAACACTAAGTAAGATTTTTTACCTTAAATAATGTTTTCAAAATCGTTTCAGTGGTTCATCAAGTCGTGACATGGTGAAATGCACTTATGCCACCGCTTTGCGGTCCTTTATCTGATATATCCACATTAAGTAAGATTGCCAGATCGGGTCGCGTTTCTGTAGTCCGAATGAGACATAAGAAAACTACAAATTTGACTTGCTTTACGGCAAGCGTTACAATTGCCGATAGGTGGAGCGTACTCGACAGTAGACTACAACAACATATAAGATACCTAGCAGCCGGGTAGCTTTTGAATTGTCATCATGATTCCAAAGCCGGTGCTGGGTAAACAGAGAGCATGTGCGTGCGTGCGTGTCCGACAGTAGGATGCGGTAGGCTAAATTATTTACGACAGCAGTAATGGACAATTCCGCTTCCAACCTGTAGGGCGACCGCAGAGGAAAAGTTACTTAGTGTTGCTTTAAAATTATTTCTTGATGATCATGTGACGCTGAATAATTGAGTAATAATGCTGATTTATTTTTAAAAAAAATATTAAAATTCAAAAATGTATTTTAAATTGTACTACTATTTCACAATATTATGTTTTTATCAAATAAATGTAGCCTTGGTGAGCATAAGAGACATCTTTCAAAAACATTTTTAAAAATCACATCGACCCCAAACTTTTGAACGGTATACATACTCTAATAACAAAATATCTTCATGAAGTTGGAAGTCTTAATATTTCAACAATGTTTTCAGTGAGAGATAGGATTTTTGTCCCATTATGTATTGTTTTTTTTATTTTTTATTTTTTTGTGCATACAACACTAAATCCATCGGGCTTGATTTCCTCCCTCCGGGGAAACATTTCCCCTCAAGCTCTTAAATTGATCTGTCCCCTTTAAAAGACAAAGACCATTGATTACACTTTAAAAAATACTTTGCTTTCAATCATTTCAAGCATGCATCTGTAATTCTTGTTGGCTTAGGCTTGCTTAACACGCTTTGCAGCGTCTCATCCATTTTTGCAGACAGCGCTCATCCAATTATGAGAAATGAGAAATCTCCTTAAAAGGCAGGTAAGCTTTCAGTCATGAAACCTGCTAAACATCCCATGAACAACTGATATTACACCACCACCAGGAAACAATTGGCTTTAAAAGAGACGAAGGGTTTGATGGTGTTGTTTGACAGCTGGATTAGTTTATCTTACAACAAACAAATACTTTTTAAGGTTGTTATGGTTATTTGTGTTGCCTTACCAATAATGGATCAATTGTTTAAAATAACATTGTATCAATTTTAACAACAGTTCCCTTTCGAACGGTCACTTCGTATTGCGTAGCTATACGCAGTGGGAAAACTCATTTTTCTCGATTTACTGAAAACGCATTTGCAGCTGCACAGCTAGCCCATTGAGCGTCTGGCTCGCTCATAGGCTGTGCTGCAGCAACTGCACATCCAATGGTGCGGGCGCCTCTGACGTGCGACCAATGAGACTGTAATTCTACGTCATTACATGTCAGAGCCCGTCAAGGGGGCGTGGCCTCAGCCTATATTAGTCCCAGAATTCGCAGATTTTACTCCTTCAGTGACAAACTACACGTCTCTGACTGTTTACTGAGCCTTCGCCGTCGAACAAGCCTTTCAGCCTGAGCGAGCTACAAGATCAGCAGATTACGCCTTCTCAGCCGTGTGTCTCCTGACGCCGTCTCACCTGTAACTATCCGGCGATATCCTTTCATTACTGCATATTACTGTTACGCGAGGCGTTGTTTCAAATGCCTCGTGTTAAGACCTGCGCCACGTGCGGATGCAAGCTGCACGAGGCCGACGAACACGCGAGCTGCATTTCATGCCTGGGACTCGACCACGCAGAGAATGCACTCTCTGCCGGCGGATGTGCGGCCTGCGAATGCATGTCTATCTCCGTGCCGCGTCACCCGCGCCTCCTCCCTCGGCCCTACTTCAGCCGAGGAAAAAGAAGTGCCGCAGCCAACGGCATCCGGAGAGCATGGATGTTTGTGAACGCACGCCGGCCACGTCCCCGCGTGCGTCACTCTCTCCTGCTCAAACACCTTCACCGGTCCTGTTCGAAGGAAATCAGCGCAGTTTCCGCAACTCTCTCCTCCGTGGACGGCGCGGCGGAAAAGGGATACGAGTCGTTGCCGCACCTCGAAGAGGCCGTGGCCGCTCATCTCTGCCCGAACACGGCTGCTAGCTGGCGGACTAGAGCTGCGCACCCTAACAAACCGTGCCGAAACACGTCAGCCCTCGCTGGACGCGCGTATTCCGCCTTCGGTCAGGCTGCAATCGGCCCTGCACACGATGGCCGTGTTGCAGGTCTACCAGGCCAAACTCCGGTCTATGGACGAGGCTGGCCCGGACCCGGAGGCCTTTCGGGACCTCCGCAGCGCAACGGACCTGGCCTTGAGGGCTACCAAGGCCACGGCGCAGGCAATCGGGAGGAACATGGCGAGCTTGGTCGTGCTCGAGCGCCACCTCTGGCTAAACCTCACCGACATCAAGGACTCGGACAGAACAAGGTTCCTCGACGCCCTGGTTTCCAGCACCGGCCTCTTCGGCCCGGCGGTGAAGGGGTTTGCAGAGAGGTACACAGAGGCAAAGAAGGCATCCCAGGCCACGCGACACTTCCTGCCAAAACGCTCGAGCTCTGCATTGAGCAGACACAAGCTAGCCCTGTCTACGCCTCAACCAGCGAAGCCGACGAAACAGGCTGGGTCATAAACAAGTTGGTCATAAACACGATAAAGTGAGCCCCAAAAGTTTCAGGCGGTTATCGAGACCTCGGTGCGAAGCACGTGACCCACGTCGCTTCTCACCGAGGTTAGTGCAGAATTTATTAGCAAAAGGGGCGATAGAATTAGTCCCCCCTGCACTAAAACAGGCGGGTTTTTACAGACGTTATTTTCTAATTCCGGAAAAAGACGGAGGTCTCAGACCCATACTAGATTTGAGACATTTGAACAAGGCTCTCATGAGACGGCCCTTCAAAATGTTAACTATCAAACACATCCTCGCGCAAATTCGCCTGGGGGATTGGTTTGTCATAATGGATCTGAAAGATGCTTACTTTCACATTCAAATAAACCCTCATCACAGGCCATTATTGAGATTCGCCTTTGAGGGACAGGCTTATCAATACACAGTTCTGTCGTTCAGTCTGTCTTTGGCACCCCGCAGATTCACGAAGTGTGTGGATGCAGCACTCTCTCCTCTGCGACAGAGAGGAGTGCGCGTGCTGAATTATCTCGACGACTGGCTGGTGCTGGCACAGTCGAGAGCCGAGCTACTAGCTCACAGGGATTTGATTCTCGGCCATTTAAAATGCCTGGGTTTCACAATCAATGTTTCAAAGAGCAAACTGTCCCCCAGCCAGAGTGCGATCTTTCTGGGCATAGTCTTAGACTCAGTGACAATGAAAGCGCGGCTCACACCGCGCAAAATGTTCTTCTCGTAGGACAGGGACGCTGTCCTATTTCGCAAAATGTTCTTCTCGTAGGACAGGGACGCTGTCCTATTTCGATGGCCCACGTCTGGCCCAACCGCCCCCTGTATGCTTTTCCCCGTCTCGATGATTCCACAAGTCATCAAACGGGTCAGAGAGAGCAAGTGCCCAGTCCTTCTGGTGGCTCCTCTCTGGAAATCCAGACCGTGGTTTCCGGAGCTGGTTCAGTTATCGAACACAGCTCCATGGCCGGTCCCGATGAGAAAAGACCTCCTCACACAAGCGAAGGGAACGATGTGGCATCCGCAGCCCGATCTATGGGCCCTCCATGTGTGGCCCCTAAACGGGTATCCGGGGACCTTCCTGTGAAGGTGTTAAACACTATATCTGAAGCTAGGGCCCCGTCAAGTCGGCGCCTCTATGCTTCGAAATGGGCGGGTTTTTCCAGCTGGTGCTCGAAAAACCATATAGATCCAGAGTCATGTGAGATATCAGTGGTTCTCTCATTCATACAGGAGCTGTTGGACGCGGGCCGCTCCCCATCCACGCTCAAAGTGTATGTGGCAGCCATTGCAGCACACCATGTTCTGGTGGCTGGCCAATCACTGGGAAGAAACGACCTGGTCGTGAGATTTCTGAAGGGTGCTAGGAGGATCAACCCCTCTAGACCTCCCTCTGTGCCATCATGGGACCTCTCCCGTGGAGGCTTTGAAGGGTCCACCTTTTGAACCGCTCCAGTCGGTTGATATTAAACCTCTCTCGCTGAAGATCGCTCTCCTGTTGGCACTGGCATCTATCAAGCGAGTGGAGGATCTGCAGGCTCTCTCTGTGAGCCCGGCATGTCTGGAGTTTGCTCAGGATAACTCTAAGGTCATCCTCAAGCCCAGGCATGGGTATGTACCCAAAGTGCTCAACGCCGTTCAGAGCGCAGGTGGTGACGTTATTGGCTTCTCCCCCCTTCTACAGAGGATGGGGGGGTTAATCTTCTCTGCCCTTAGGGCGCTGAGAATTTATCTAGAGCGTTCTGCGTCATTTAGACAATCAGAACAGCTTTTTGTCTGCTTTGGTGGTCGATACAAAGGGGATTCAGTCACTAAGCAGAGACTGTCTAAATGGATAGTGGATGCTATTTCGATGGCTTATACCTCAGTGGGTCAGGTTTGCCCTATAGGTATCAGGGCCCATTCGACCAGAGGCATGGCCTTGTCATGGGCTTGGTCATTTGGCTGTCCCATTCAGGATATTTGTGATGTGGCCGGTTGGTCCTCAAAAGGAATCTGGTGCTTAAATGAATGAAAAGGAAGTTGCGATAGTCTTTTCCTCCCATTTGTGGCGCATATCAGAGTGAAACAGCTTCTCGAACAAGAACAAATGTAGGGCGGGACTTGATTTTGTCAATCGGAAATTGATTGGATGGTTGTGGTTTGCTATTTCTGTGACCTCATGTGAGTGACAGGTTGCCCCGCCCTCACACCATTAAACACATCATCAGAGAAGAGATGTTGCTGCAAGAAGGAGGGGAAGCTATTTTGGTTTAAGATTACGAGGGCACATGCATTTAAAAATAATGATGTGCACGAATGAACCCTTTTTAATAAATACAGCAATGTTCCATAAAAAAAAAAAAAAGACTTTTGCCAATGTTGATTTCATGGTGACTTTATTAAGACTTCCCCAAAAAAAATTGAATAGCCACAGTTTTACCTTCACAGTAGTCTGTACAGCCCTCCCAGCAACCGCTTGTCAAGCAAACAATTTGATCACCGTCAGAAATCTCGCTCTCTCTCTAAAATCTGTTTCACGCACAGCACAGAAATTTGACATGCCCTCTGAAGGGGTCAGGAGCATACACATAAGAGCTTAGTCTTATCTCCGGAATCTGTCCATCACACCTACCTGACTGAGCACCAGTGTGGGAGAAGCCTCTGAGAGTGAAGGCACAGAGAACACAACTGAACAGCTGTGCTCATGTTTTTCTTTCTGCCACTTTGTAATCCTTGCTTATTTGCTAATGTCTCTTAAAATATTGTAAAGTGTTACCCTTATCAAAGCTGCTCAAACTGTGGTTTGTGGGTCATCTAGATTTGTTTTGACTTGCAAGAAGTTTAAATTACCAGGTTAGATCAGTTTTTTTTATGACAATGACCCACAAATTTGATGATCTTTTTGTCAAGGACCCACTTCCTAAAATATAAAGGCAGACCTATATTTTAAGACCCATTTATACTGTCAAGAAGATGTTCATGTTAAGTTTAGTTACTATCGTGTCTTCATTAGTTTGTTTTCACCCATGGCTACATATTAGTTTTCATTCAGTTCAGCTGTTCCTTTTTAGTTCCCTCTGTTAACCTCTCTATATATACTTCCTGTTTGTTTGCTCATTGTTCCGTGTTGTTGATTTTTCATTGTGAGTGTTCCTTCGAATTTAAGACCATTAAAGGCTTATTGTGACAGACCACGGAGCCTAAGAAGTTTAAAAATTGACTCACCAGCGTGTCGGCTTTTCCTCCTCCCAGAGAACCGGATTGTGCTGTATTTGGGCTGGATGCTGCGGCACGGGGCCAGGCTCGTGCTCCCGAGGGTTCTGGTCCCGCGTCTGTTGAGGCAGCGCGGCGATTGAGATCGGGGGGGATCGCAAAAAGATCTTGCAGAGGAGAATGAGACTGCTGAGGCACTTTCTCATTCTTCCTCTGAAGACCATAAAGGCTCCTGTTCATGGTGCAGAAGCCCGTGATCTGCCCATGATCTTCTTCTGCCCATGATCAGGGCCCGATGCTTGAGCTCTCTGCTTCCGAGGAAGTGGATGTGCTCAGCATTGAGGCGGATGATCGTGAACTAGACTCGCCAGTTCACGGTCATGCGTGTGAGGAGCTCATCGAGGTTGTGACTTGTGCTGTGGCCAGACTTAACATCAGCTGGCCACAAGATGAGCAGGGAACGTAAATAAAGTGCAAACTAGATGAGCGTTTCCTGCAGCACAGGTCACAGCCTCAGCGCCATCGATGTCGGGGTCCCGCCGTCTCTGACGCTTTCGGGCCGCATCAATTTCCAGCGAACGCACACCATGTTGTTCGCGTCAGAAAATAAAAACGAGGATCAATTATGGTCACAAAAACCGTATCGACTAGATCCTGCCGATCTTTCGCTTCAGGAGGTCGAGAACAGTGCTCGGAAAACACCCGAGGCCAGCCTCGAGAGGCTGGTTCCCTTAGTAGATTTTGTAGAGGCATGGTGTCATCTTCCCAACATATCTGCATGGGTCCTGCGTATAATAAAACTAGGATACAGACTGCAGTTCGGTCCCCGCCCCCCCAGATTCGCTGGGGTGGTGCAGATTGCAGTGGTTCGAGAGCAGGCTCAGGTGATGGAACAAGAAGTACAGTCTCTGCTGTTAAAGGAGGCCATAGAACGTGTTCCTCCTTCAGACAGGGAGTCCGGGTTTTACAGCCGGTACTTTATAGTTCCAAAGAAGGATGGAGGGCTGAGGCCAATTTTAGATCTAAGACATTTGAACTGTTCTCTGAGGAGGTTCAGGTTCAAAATGCTCACTATCCCCATCATCGTGAATCAAACCAGATCCGAGGACTGGTTTGTCACGATAGATCTAAAAGACGCTTATTTTCATGTCTCCATCCTTCCTTGTCACAGGAGGTTCCTGAGGCTTTTCTCTTAGCTATTACCTCTCTAAAGAGGGTGGGAGATCTTCAAGCCCTGGCAGTAACACCAGCCTGCTTGGAGTTTGCCCCTGGCGGAGTTAAGGCCATTCTGCACCCGAGACCTGGCTATGTGCCTAAGGTGGCTTCTAACACGGCACGGTCTACGGTCCTGCAGGCATTTCATCCTCCACCTCATGTGTCGGCAGAAGAAGAGAGGCTCCATTTACTCTGCCCTGTCAGAGCTTTCAGTGTTTACCTCGAGAGGTCCTCTTCGAGGAGGAGGTCGGACCAACTGTTAGTGTGTTTTGGGTCACCTAAGAAGGGGCTCCCTGCATCCAAACAAACCATTAGTAATTGGAATGTTCAGGCTATTGCCTTGGCCTACAAGGTGCGCAGTTTGCCTTCACCTTTGGCCATAAGGGCTCATTCTACTAGAGGCATGGCGTACTCTAGGGCCCTCCTCTCGGGAGTGCCCCTCCAGGAGATCTGTGAGGCAGCCGGTTGGGCTACCCAACAGACTTTTATCAGGTTTTATAGTCTGCACCTCCCTAGTACGCCTGGCGCACATGTGCTCTCGTCCTAGCTGAGTGCCTGAGGTCAGTTTCACTGTAGGGCAGGCCTTTTTCGGTGCGTGGCCTAGTGGGCATTCGTTCCCCAAAGAGTCGTTTTTCAACAACGCAGTGCGAGTTCCCTCGAAAGGGAACGTCTCGGGTTATAACTATAACCCTTGTTCCCTGAGAAGGGAACGAGACACTGCGTCGTCCTGCCACGCCCCTCAATGCCTGAGAGCGGCTTGCTTCATTGCTAGGCTAATGTGTGTGTGTGTGCCGGCGTCGCTTTTATGCATCCGGTTATGCCGTCACATGTTACGTCATGACGCAACACCAATCAGGATTGGAATAGTTTCATTCATACTTCAGAGGCGCACGCTAAGGGAGCGTCCCCAAAGAGTCGTTTTTCAACGACGCAGTGTCTCGTTTCCTTCTCAGGGAACAAGGGTTATAGTCATAACCCGAGACGATTTCTTTCAAAACATTAACATTTCCAAACTTTTGAACTGCAGTGTACCTGAAGAGAAAACTTTTCAATATGCACATGTTAAATGTTTGAAAGCTCTGTTAGTGTTTAGAAAGTTTAGAGTGTATAGAAAAGCTCTTAGAATCCAGATTTAATTATCCAGCCAGTCTCTAAATTCATGTCATTTTTTAAAGGCATGGCAAGTGCTGCAAGCATCAAAGTAAAAAAAAAAAGATTTAAGACTTTTACAAATTGCAAAATCGCTTTTTTTTTTATAATGATGCTCTTCTGTTTTTTTTTTTGTTCATTTCTTCTGAAATGTAAGAACAAAGGGGTAACACAAAAAGTTAAAAAAAAAAAAGTTAAAACTTTAACTTAAAGGGGTCCTATTACGTCGCTTTTTCAACTTTAGTTAGTCTGTAATAATGTTGCTGTTTGAGCATAAAAAAAGATCTGCAAGGTTACAAAGATCAAAGTCCACTCCAAATGGAGATATTTTATTTAACAGAATCCATTTTTCAAGAATACAACGAACAGCTCGTTTGGACTACAACAGGTTTTATTACGGATCTTATGAAGTCATAATGTTCCACAATTATCATGATTAGATACACGAACACGAGCTAAGCGGTGTCAATCAAAGCACACTGGGCCAGTTAAAGGATTAGTTCACTTTAAAAAAAAACTTTTGCTGATAATTTACTCAACCCCATGTCATCCAAGATGTCCATGTCTTTCTTTCTTCAGTATAAAAGAAATTAAGGTTTTTGATGAAAACATTCCAGGATTTTTCTCCATATAATGGACTTCAATGGAGCCCAAACAGTTCAAGGTCCAAATGACAGTTTCAGTGCAGCTTCAAAGGGCTTTAAACGATACCAGACGATGAATAAGGGTCTTATCTAGCGAAAAGATAGGTCATTTCAAAAATAAATAAAAAAGTTTAAGTTTTATAAGCACAAATGCTCGCCTTGCTCTGTTCAAAGAAAGACATGGACATCTTGGGTGAGTAAATTATCAGCAAAAAATTTTTTTCGGAAGGAGGGGATTCATCGAAATGGCGTGTTCGCCCAGACTGGGGAGAGATGACCTGTAATAATGTACAAATATGTGAAAAATAATGATTTAAAAAAAAAAAAAAAACATGAAAACATAAGTACACCCCAACAAAATCAAGACTTCGTAAAAGGGCATAATAGGACCCCTTTAAATTCAAATGCAATTGTCTGCTAAATTAAATTTTTCAATAAAATAAGTCGCTTTGGATAAAAGCGTCAGCTAAATGAATAAATGTAAATGTAAATGTAAATTTGTAATTTGAAAGGTGCCATCAATTTATTTCCCAATGACGCGTTCCTGGTTTATAGAGACTTCCTCAAACTTCCATGCCTTAATTTACATCCTATAGAACGAGCTAGAGGCTTCATCATGCAGAGGGCAAAGCCAATGCAACACAGATCCACTTCTAATTACAATCACTGTGGCATTTTCATAAACATTTGATTGCAATATCATCTGAGAGCAAGAGACTTTTCCCATTCTTATTAATGAGAGCCATCATGCCAGACTGCAGCACTAAATTAATTGCATTTTGAAGGAAACGAGAGGGAAAAAAATGTGGAATTAATTGAAAGGAAATGTTGAAAAAAACCCCACATTTTTAAAACCCCCTTTTTTTCATTTCACCAGCTCAAATCCACAAAGAAAGAGAGACAGGGAGCACGACAGGGAGCTATGGAATTAATTGCAGAAAGAAACTGAATGTTGGGCTTTGAGATGAGATATGAGAAAAGAGCAAAGGATTATGGGATTGAGGAGGGGCACAAGACTGAGAATGGTTGGAGAATGGAGTCAAACAGAGATTTAAAAAACACAGAATGAAAGATACAAGTGAAAGAGAAATATTTCTCTTCTGTACCTGAGCAAAATGCTAATATGTGAGAACAACAAAAGAGACACTAGACTGGCTGTTGCATTTGTTTAAAGGAATAGTTCACCAAGAAATTACAATTGAGTCATCATTTACACACCTTCATGCTGTTTTAAACCTTGGAACACAAAAGGGGACATTTTAAAGAACGTACTGTTGAGACTTTTCAGGCAATTACACTGAAATGGGACTGGAGCTTTTAAGCTTCAAAAAGGATGCAAAAGCAAAAATGAAATTAAAATTAAAACTATCATAAAAAAATGTCCACTTCCGAACCAGATTTGCTATTCCCATTCAAACCAGATCAATCTAAAACCATTCCCTTAAGTAGAGAATTTAGCTAAAATGACCCACTCACATGCAGTGTTCTTTTATCAATTAAAAATTAACAGAACTTGAAATCTGTTAAGCAAAAACTGTCTAAACTTCATCAGTTTAATGTTTTTAATTTCCAGAAGAAACTTGATGTACTATCTGCAAAAGTAATTCACTCACTCAATGTCAACCTGTCCATCAAGCAGACATCCTTCAGGACCAAACAACCCGGCAGGGCACAGCGTGCCACCAGAAAAAAAGTGAACCTTTCGAGAGCAACAGCCCCATGAGACAGGAGACATGAAGTCATAAAAGGGGAAAGCAATTAAAACAGAAGAGTCACCTTGGCCTTCGCTGCATTGAACTGTCAGAGCTTAGGAGGGATCTCCAAATATTTCTCCCTCCTTGATTGATGACAGGTGATTGGGGCGCAGTACCGCAGACCCACACCTCTGTTATAAAAGCGGCCACCTCAGCAAAATGTAATTGAGCCGACTGCCTCGGTTCATCAAAGCATTACGTTATTGGTCTGATTAAGGTTATTAAGAGAGGCAGAAGAGGAGGAGGTAGCTGACAATATATGAATTTTAGGCATACATCCATTTCTCCAGAGCAAATGTTTTTCACTTAAATGCATAAATGAGCAATTGAAAGCAGTCAACGCTAAGATCAACCCCAGTGTGGCTGTGCAATTAAGATGGGGCGTTTAAAACTTATAGGGCCCCATCTGATATGCACAGTGATTCTGACAATGTGAAAATAATGTGTTCGTTGAAGGGGGATGAAGCTGGAGTTAGAGGTGACTAATCAGAGGTGATTTTACGGCTGTCATTGAAGACTCCTAATGGGCCGCCCAAGAGCGTGTTGCTTACGCTGGCATACTTTATTTCATTACTCATTCAAGCAGAGGGATGGTCAGCGATACCTATTAGAAGTTTTAGAAAAATCAGTTTATGCTCAGAGCCTACATGCATAACATTAACATAAATTTGTTGTAGGAACTGCAAAGTATCATCTACTAGGGTTCCACGACAATTACTCATAATAGCGGACATTGAAATAACTTTAGTTCTTCTATTCTTTTCTATTCTATTCTATTGCTCAAAAGCAAGAATTGCCTCAAAAAAGTTAACAGTAGTTCATGTGTATTTAAAATGCTAGAGTGACAAAAATCATATGGTGTACAACGCTTACCAGTGTACAGTCACTCAACTGGAAGCTAATGACCTGGAAAGTTGAATCCTGAGTTTATCAAGTGTTAATGCAAGGACATCTTTTACTGTCATTGATGAGAATATCAATCAAACGCTGGGAGGTTAATCAAGGTCTATGAATTAATTGATTTATTTTTCATAGTGGATAGTGAAATTGAGAGTCATGGAGGTTTATTCTCACATTGTCCTTTCATTGAAAAACAAGTGGTGGTGAAATTGACGGCTAATTAGTAATGAGGGAGATTGATGGTGTCAGTGAAGCAAGAATGACTGGTGATGCTGTAATGGTGCTCTATTTTCAGAACATGTACAGTAGGCTACATGCTGATCATCTTTTTCATACGAGCCACTAAAATACCACTCACCAGAAGTTTCTAAATATAATCCACACTTTTTCTCTTTGACTGACAGTTAGTAAAACTTCTGTGGCTACTTTCTACTTCTGTAAGACACATGCGAGATGCATTTTTAAACAATACAAGGGCTTGGTTCCAAGTAGATCATTTACTCAAGTTTAAATGCGAAGCAGCGCTGTGGACTCATTACATCTGCAAAGCGGCAGCTGAACTCACAGGTGCATTCAGTGTGTAACGCAGCGCATTATCAAAAATTAACAGAAGTTCAGTCAACTAAGAAAATAAATGAGTAAGTTAAAAAGAAAGTTTTAAGGAAGTGAGCTGACTGATAAACTCATAAAAGTGACAGCAAATGTGTGGAAGTGTTTTCTCACTCCCCCCCTCCCCTCAGTCTCATTCTCATTTAACTTTATCTTCATGAGGCTGATTTCACGAAATCTTGTCCTGTATTAAAGGAATCATCCCTTCTTTCTTAATCCATTTGGATCCAAATTAGTTGGAACATTTTTTAAATTATATATATATATATATATATAGTCATTTTTCATACATACTTTTAAAATGAATAAGAATTTATTAAAAAAATACGAATAAAACCCAAGACCAAATCTGTATTATCTACAATTCAGAAAGTATGTTCACGAAGCTTGGCTCTGAAGAATCATGTTTGAATTCTACAGGGACGAAATGATGAGGAGTTAAGTCTACAGCCGTCAACTTGATAATAGGATCCTCAATTTTCAAGACATTCTCCTGTCCCTGGTGTGAGAACCTTTGGTAATTACTAGAGATAGCACAACCTGCTGGCAGCCATGATGGATCGAGAGGCACGTTTTCTGAGCAATTTTCCTTTGTAGCGTGTGTAATTAAGTGAGAAATATAATGTAGTGAATTAATTAAGATTAATGGTGCCGCTTCCAACAGACAGATTAACAGCAATGTTTTAATGTTCTCATATTTCACCTTTTATGAGGGCGGGAAGGATGAGTACTGTCCCCCAAATGGTCTTAACTTTGAAAAGATTCCAGACGGGGTGATAAGAGATTGACAAAATAGCAGACCGGCATAGTGGGGCTTTTAAACGAAGGGCATCTAAGGGTCCATTCATTCAAAAACTGTACAACTTTCAAAATAATGATCTGAATAGCTCACATTTGCATGTTTAGGGGAAAGTTATGGCATCAACAACATTATTTCCGTAATTCAGAACATAATTCTGACGTCAAATGAGCTCAGATCACAATTTTGTGTCATTTTACATATTACTGTGAAGCCCATATCCTTATGACATGCTGATGCAAGAATGTCTGAGATATGTTGGCAGTGTATTAAGCAGTAACCAAATGTAAAGCTCAGTGTTTGAACAGCTCTCTAGATATAATTATATTCTCGTAGGAGACTGGTGGTGAAGCAGCAATGTGGGGCAATAATGTAGCTGAAAACTGTTTGCTCAGCTGATACTACAGCAACTGTCAATATACTGCTGAATTTATAATGAAAATCCAAAAGACAACCTATAAATACACTTCAAACTTTGTGATTTGCATAAAGTACACTGCAAGATATGAATAAACCATCTATAGTCTACATGATAACTCAACATTTTTCTACAGTAGATATGTATTGTAAACCTATAGTCTAAAATACTATATATAATATGACATACAATATTCAAAAGACAGCTGAAAACCCATCTCTTCCGTGAGCACTTTACCTCATCATAAAAAAACATTCTATGCTTTCACTTTCCTTTTATTCCACCCTAGTGTAGCTTATATGCTCTCTGAGCTATGTCTGAAACTTTGTATTTATTTGCCTCTTCGCCATGAATCGCTTGGTGTATTTCTCATTTGTAAGTCGCCCTATAAAAACGTCTGCAAAATGAATAAATGTAATGTAAATGTATATCATTTTTAAGGAATAGTTCACCAAAGAAATAAAGGAAAAACTACTCTATGGGCTTAAAAATAGCGCATGTGTTATATAGACTAATTTTAAGAACTTTTATTATGCTTTTTGTCCTTTTTGGAGCTGGACAGCGCCTGGTCACCATTCACTTTCATTGTAAGGAAGAGATCAGCATGAATATTCTTCAAAACATTTCCATTCGTTACACAGAAGAAAGAGTTATTCAGATTTGGAACAACATGATGGTGAGTAAATAGAATTTTCATTTTGGGGTGAACTATCCCTTTAAATTACATATTCTAATAATCATTCATTACATCCATTTGGCAAATTGGTTCAAAAACGAATTAAGGTCGCCCATGTGGACCTCTGGTATAATAACCTCCTTGAAAAAAAAAAGGAGTGAAATATAGCTTATCTGAATCAATGAAATGGCATGGAAAATCTTGATGAATTGGCCTTAAAGGCTTTGTGTCACACATGATGGTGAGAGAACCACATAATGAATTAATGCACAATTAGCATGAAGTCATTATGAGATATGTGTGCTGAACCGCACAGCCAGCGTGACTGAGCCTCTAGTCAGGAAACACGAGACTGAAAGGTCAGAGTGAGGAAACGTGGCATTTTCTTAACTCTTTACATCAAGGCTCCATCTTCTAGGAACAAACAAGTCACGGATGTGCTTATACTGCTGCTAAATGACAAAACCGATGACGTTGACATAAACAGAGTGTGGGAGATGATTCACAGAGTTCCTTTTTTTAAGAATTCATTCCGTGACTTTACAAGATAATGACAAATCAATGAATAGTTGAACATTAAAAAGATACTGAAAGCAGATGACTATCATATTTCAAGTCTATCATATTTGACTTCTTTTCATAGTGATTCTTTTCAAATTTGACATGTATAACATTCTGAGATTGAGAAATGAATGAGAGCAATTTATATGTCTTTCCTCATTTCATTCCATTAAACAGCATGAACTTAAAAATGTAAAACTGGTAAAATGTGCATATTTTGTTGCTCCTGTCTGTAGCTCTGCAGGGGAACTGCTCCAGATTACAGAGTGTGACAGTTCATAAATCAACATTGTCATCTGTAACCTGTGAATGCACACGTTTTAAAAAAAAACAGGAAAAGGCTTGCTTGATTGTTTGGTTTTGTGTCAAAAGACTGTTAGACTTGTCAGAGTGGCGTTTCACAGTCATTTATCAATCATTTGAACAGCACTGCTTTTGTCGTCTGCTATACAAGAAAGAAACATTGACTCCCTCACCTAAATGTGTATATAGTACATACACGTTTGAAGTTTTCTGTGTGCAGTGTCATCTGGATATAATATAATATTGCAAGCAAGACTCTGCTGGAATAATAATAATCTTAAACCTTCCAATGCAAACTGCATGATTGTAATAACTCATTTTAAGAAGACTATCCACGGAAACTCAAAAATAAAGGGATTATATTCCACACGTCATGAAAGTCTGAATAAAAAAAAAAAAAAAAAAAAATGTATATCTTAGAATGGTCCAGTTAAGGAAGTTTAAATAGGGAACACTAAACTGTTCAATGTAACAAGTAAAAATATTAATATCTTTGTTGTCTGTTGAGCTAGCCTCTAAAGATTTTTTAATTTGACAAATACAAAATTGAACTTGCACTGCAATGCAACAGTGAAAGTCCAAAGTTTCAATCCTGCTCAACACCATTTCTTTATTCATGATTAATATTATATTGCATATAATCTGTGCTGGTCAATTAGTCTAAAATTAAGAAATCCCTAGATAACAGTAAAAAAAAAAAAAAAAAAAAAAAAAAGGTGTGTAGGCCTACATGTTATTTATTTTAAATTTGCTACTTAATTTATTATTCCAATATCCAAATATGATATTAAATCCCACAGGGAAAAGGGCCTATATTTGTGACGTGCTGTCTTTGCATTTGAACATTAGGCTACACATTATAAACAGGACACGCATTAGCTGAATAAACTTTAGCCAATACAAACATATTTATAGAAAACAACAATGAATAGACAGGAGTCCTGTCACATGACCAATAATATAAGTGTTCGAATAAGACGAATCCGACATATAATGAGGGCTGTTAACAGTAAAGCGTCGTCATTTAACGAATTTTAAAAACACGAATGGATAATACAAAAAGCTTTGACATCTTGACATGAAAAAAACACAAGCAAGGACTTTGCCTGTCAACTTTTATTTTATAAATATCTTCTCTCTGTGTGCGCGAGTCTGTGTTTGTGAGAGAGCTCACGCAGCACTGATACATGATATCATACAATGGTAATTTTTTTATCCATAAGTACGCCAACTAACTCGCTAGTTTTCATACAAAATAAATATGTAACATAATTCGGTACTTTAGTTATTAACATAATAACGTAACACATGCAGGCTACGTTTCTTAACACTGAGAATAAAAAAATAAACGCCTGTTTCTCCAGATTCGCGCTTAACGTTATCAGTCATCCACAAATCACAGCACTTTCATAATCATGAAGACATAGCGATTTCAATTTTATTTAGATTTATTGTTCAACATTACTTGAGCATTTTATATGGCTGAATGTCTTCCTCTTATCTGAGTTACCATGAATTACGGAGTATTTTTTTTAAATGATCCATGCTATCACTCCCGTCCCGTGTGATAACCAATCCATTTTAAATGAACTCAAATACAATATTTCAACTTTACACATCCACCCCAGCCCAGCCCGTTTACCTTCAGGAGTCCGAGTACCGTGACTACTGTAGGCCTACTGTAGGGTGGATCGAGCGGGATTCTTTTCAGTCTCTTTTTAATTATAGGACTTACGCATCTGTCAATCATCTCCGCTTGCAATTTGGGGAATGAACCACCCAGCGCTATGATTGGTCGAACTCTTCTTCTTTTGCTGTTGCTTGATTTGAGGACTGCGCGTGCAAAGAGGCGTCACCAGGTTTTTGCGTAGTTTAGAGTGACAAATCGTACCTTTGAGGTCAAAATGCGTGCCCGCTACGCAAAATGCGTACATGTTGGCAGGTCTGCATTTAATTGATATGTCAAAGCACCCTGAAAACCTTAAATAAGCCATCTTCTTTCAAGCAGAGCTGTGTTTTACATGCTGGTCACACTCAAGAAACGTACAAGAGAATATAAAGAGTAGTAAAATAGTCAAACATGACAGGCATAAAAATTCTAAAATGTGATGGGTCTTTTACGCTGCTCTCAAGGAGCTGTAAAATGTTCATTATCCACACTAAACGTGCAGCCGAAGAAGAAGTGTCCAAAAGGTTTTCTGTTAGGATGTTCTTTCATGTCTTTAAACAACCAGTCAAGAGAGTTGGTTGTAAGCATATTTGAAAAGTCCTCATAAGATTTGATCTCAGTTCTGTAGCTTTATATGCTCCTAAGTGCCAAGAGGGAAAAGTTTATATATATATATATATATATATATACAGATATATATATATACCTCAGGAAACGTAATGGTGTTTCTCATTTATGATTAATTTAGTATTTTGTCAAGCATTTGTCAAGTATGAGATGTTTCTCCTTAAAATCCTTATATGATTAATTAAAATAGAAATAGCTAGGGCCTCATTGTTGACATTGGATCACATTGTTCAGACAGTTTGTTTATTTAAAAAAGTTGATGGGAGATGTTTGAATGCTATCATTACTTTAAAAAAAGAATGTTTCAGCTGTTTTTGGTGATGAAAGTTAGTGGAGTCCAAAACAACATTGGACACCACTGATTTTAAATGCACGGATAAAATAACACAGAAACATTTTAAAAAATATCTTCTATTTTGTTCCACAATAGAAAAAAATGTATAGCCCTTATTTAGCCCCGCCCCTTTTTAGCTCTGTGCTCGTTGTGTTCTGTCTTCTGCTTTGTATTTCCACAGCATGAAGGTAAGATCTTACGAGTGTATGTAATATACACTCACCTAAAGGATTATTAGGAACACCATACTAATACTGTGTTTGACCTTCAGAACTGCCTTAATTCTACATGGCATTGATTCAACAAGGTGCTGAAAGTATTCTTTAGAAATTTTGGCCCATATTGATAGGATAGCATCTTGCAGTTGATTGAGATTTGTGGGATGCACATCCAGGGCACGAAGCTCCCGTTCCACCACATCCCAAAGATGCTCTATTGGGTTGAGATCTGGTGACTGTGGGGGCCGTGTTAGTACAGTGAACTCATTGTCATGTTCAAGAAACCAATCTGAAATGATTCAAGCTTTGTGACATGGTGCATTATCCTGCTAGAAGTAGCCATCAGAGGATGGGTACATGGTGGCCATAAAGGGATGGACATGGTCAGAAACAATGCTCAAGTAGGCCGTGGCATTTAAACGATGCCCAATTGGCACTAAGGGGCCTAAAGTGTGCCAAGAAAACATCCCCCACACCATTACACCACCACCAGCAGCCTGCACAGTGGTAACAAGGCATGATGGATCCATGTTCTCATTCTGTTTACGCCAAATTCTGACTCAACCATCTGAATGAATCAACAGAAATCGAGACTCATCAGAACAGGAAACATTTTTCCAGTCTTCAACTGTCCAATTTTGGTGAGCTCTTGCAAATTGTAGCCTCTTTTTCCTTATGTTATGTATTTAGTGTTGGTAACTGGGTTATTGTGCAGTTGTTTTCTTATGCTGCAGATGGCGCTGTGTAGTCATGTGTCCCTTGAACATTGAAACAGTAAAAGAAGTCAGTTCGAGGCATACTCGGTCTCAGTGTGTTATTGTTCGTGATAGCTCCTCAGGATATAATGATATTCTATCCACACCAGTGGTACCAGTTATAAAAAAAGATGGCTCAGTGAGACTGTGTGGTGATTTTAAAGTAACACTCAACCCAGCCATTTGTGTGGATCACTACCCAATCCCACGCATAGAAGATCTTTTTGCATCTCTGGCTGGTGGTCAATTATTCAGTAAGTTGGACTTGTCAAGCTCTTACTTGCAGATGCCAGTGGCACATGAGTCGAGAAAACTACTCACCATATCCACTCAAAAAGGGCTATTCTGCTATAACCGCTTACCCTTCAGGATTGCCCCAGCCCCGGCATTATTTCAGAAAGCAATGGATCAAATCCTTTTGGGAATTCCAAAAAACACTAACTGCTATCTTGATGACATACTTATAACAGGACGAAATTTCTTGGGATGATCAACTACTATGGCCGTTTAATTCCAAATCTGGCATCTGTTTTGAACCCCCTCAATGCTCTTTTATGTAAGGAAAAGAAATGGTGCTGGAGCGTGGCATGTGAACAATCATTTCAGAAAGTGAAGGATCTCCTTACTTCACCAGCTGTACTCACACACTATGACCCAGAATTACCCATTCGTCTCGCCTGTGATGCTTCCCCATATGGGGTGGGGGCAGTGATATCACATGTGTGCCCCGATGGGGAGGAAAAGCCGATTGCTTTTGCATCCAGGACACTCAGTAAAGCGGAGCAAAATTATGCTAAGGTTTACCCTCTTTACGGATCATTAACCTCTAACGGCTATTCTCAGTCCCAACAAGAGCATTCCATCCATGGCAGCAGCTAGAATGCAACGATGGGCTCTGATATCAGTCGCCCATGACTATGTCCTTGAGTATAAGAAAGCAGCCTAACATGCCAATGCAGACGGACTGTCGCGGCTGCCATTACCAGTGACACACGCTGAGAAAACAGACACGGTGGATGTGTTCTATGCTGCCCAGATAGCCACCCTGCCTGTCAGTAGTGCTGAAATTAGACGGGACACCCTAAAGGATCCCACTTTGTCACCTGTGCTGGACATGGTTTCAACTGGACGGTTCCCAAAATTTAAAGAGGTACCTCAAGGCTTGCTACCTTTGGTGACACGTCGCAATGAGCTCACAGTTGTTCAAGGATGTTTAATGTGGGGAAGTCGTGTCGTGGTACCAATCAAGCTTCACAACCGGGTGTTAGCTGATCTGCATTTGGGCCATCCTGGGGTGGTAAGGATGAAACATCTGGCCCGTAGCTATGTTTGGTGGCCGGGTATTGATGGACAGATTGAATCTCAGTCCAAAGCATGCCAGTCGTGTCAGCGTATCCAAAATGCCCCCTGTCCTGCGCCACTTCACCCATGGGTTTGGCCAGCTCATCCGCGGGAGAGGATACATGTGGATTTTGCCGGTCCTTTTGAAGGCCATATGTACTTCATTGTAGTGGATGCACACTCCAAATGGCCGGAAGTGTCGATTATGGATAGTACTACCACCAGCAAAACCATTCAGGTCTTACGAGGACTTTTCAGTCATTATGGCGTCCCTAATGTTATTGTCAGTGACAACGGTCCCCAGTTTTGTGCTGAGGAGTTTTCACTTTTCCTGAAGGCAAATGGGGTGCAACATATTCGATCTGCCCCATATCACCCCTCGAGCAATGGGCAAGCTGAACGTTTTGTCCAAACATTCAAATATGCTCTAAAAGCTTCAAAAGGGTCAGCTCCAATCCAACAGAGACTTGATGGATTCCTGTTAACATACAGAAACACTCCGCATGCTACCACAAAGGAGTCACCTGCGATGCTTTTCCTCAATCGCAAACTAAGAACCCGGCTGGATCTTCTAAAGCCTAGTCTCGCCAAAACAGTGAGTCAGTCCCAGGATGCCCAGCAGTTCCGACGCCAAAAACACTCTAAGTTCAGAGAATTTCGTGCTGGAGAGTCCGTTCTTGCTCGTGACTACAGAAAGGGGGGAAAATGGATACCTGGAGTGGTGATGTCCAAAACGGGACCTGTCTCCTACGTTGTCAACGTGGGTGCTTCTGGAATCTGGAAACGTCATGTAGATCAATTACTGAAACAAGGGACTGAATCCTCTGAAACCCAGATGGAACCAGAAGTTCCTGCTGGTCCTGATAATTGGCAGGCATCTCCGCTTCAGGAAAACATCGGGGAAAAGACTGACAATATTGTGGAGGTGATGATTGACACACCAGGGTCAGGCAACATTGACCAATCACCCCCAGGGACAGTACAAACTGGAGAGACTATTAAGCGTTATCCTACCCGTCTCACTAGACCACCTGACCGTTATCAAGCATTCTAATATATATAAAAGGGATAGATGCATGAAGAGTAAGATGTGTTCACTAAGTAGTGGTTAAAGTTGAATTCAAGAATATAAATATTCCCTTTGTAGTGTTTGACAACCCTTGATTTAAGTTGGGAGGAAATGTTATGTATTTAGTGTTGGTAACTGGGTTATTCTGCAGTTGTTTTCTTATGCTGCATATGGCGCTGTGTAGCCATGTGTCCCTTGAACATTGAAACAGTAAAAGAAGTCAGTTCGAAGCATACTCGGTCTCAGTGTGTTATTGTTCGTGATAGCTCCTCAGGATATAATGATATTCTGATAAATGCAACAGTAGCCCATCCGCCTCAAGCTTGTGCGTGTTGTGGCTTCACAAATGCTTTGCTGCATACCTCGGTTGTAACGAGTGGTTATTTCAGTCAAAGTTGCTCTTCTATCAGCTTGAATCAGTCGGCCCATTCTCCTCTGACCTCTAGCATCAACAAGGCATTTTCGCCCACAGGACTGCCGCATACTGGATGTTTTTCCCTTTTCACCCCATTCTTTGTATACCCTAGAAATGGTTGTGCGTGAAAATCCCAGTAACCGAGCAGATTGTGAAATACTCAGACCGGCCTATCTGGCACCAACAACCATGCCACACTCAAAATTGCTTAAATCACCTTTCTTTCCCATTCTGACATTCAGTTTGGAGTTCAGGAGATTGTCTTGACCAGGACCACACCCCTAAATGCATTGAAGCAACTGCCATGTGATTGGTTGATTAGATAATTGCATTAATGAGAAATTGAACAGGTGTTCCTAATAATCCTTTAGGTGAGTGTACATCTCTGGTGTCCCCAGAAAGTGTCTGTGAATTTTCAGCTCAACATACCCCTCAGATCATTTATTATAGCTTGTCAAAGTTGCCCCTTTTTGGGTGTGAGCAAAAATGTGCTGTTTTTGTGTGTGTGTCCCTTTAAATGCAAATGAGCTGCTGTTCCTCCGCCTCCGAAGAGACCGATCCTTTACACGAGCTTCGGATACTCCGCCAATAACAAAACACAAGAACAATCTCACTCATTCAAAAAATAACCAGTAGCGGAGTGCAGCCTTACAGAGAGACTCAGGAAGAGGTTGCAACTTTTAGACGCACCTGGACGTTTCTGAATGGTTAGTGGATACATTTATGAAGTTGTTGTGGAGTTACATCGATTCATCTCATCGAATTGCATGTACCGTCATGTTTAACTTTTACACAAGTTGACAGTTCCCTGAGGTCTTTATAAAACAGCTGTGACATTTTTTGGTCAAATATTTTGGTCAAAGATTTGCTCTAACTTTTGCCATTGAGTCAGAACTGGTTACACTGTTGTCGCTTACGAAAACCGAATGGCGGCGCTGTGGGTAGAAACGTGCAGAATAAGGGGTGGTAATATTATAATAAGATCCCCTTCTTATGTCAGAAGGGGAGTGAAATCTGTTCGGCTTATTTTTTGACATGCTTGCAGAAAAAGGCTTACTATAACAAAGTCACTTGGTTGGTACTGGGTTGTCTCACGTTTTCTGGGTTGGTAGATGCACCGGGGACCCGATTATAGCACTTAAACACGGAAAAATGTCCCCTTTAACTGTAGAAAAAGTAAATCCACCTCACCAGCTAATTACTCTTCGACAAAAATGCTATAGAGAAGTTCAAAGACAAAGATGGCTGCTTGTTTCTCTGGCGCATAAGGTCTATACAGGCTTGGAGCGACATGATGGTGAGTAAATGATGACTCATTTTTGACTGAACTAACCATGTAAACAAAACTTTCCATTGAACCCCATAGCTATCTAGGAGAAACAACTGAGATATTAGAGACATCTCATTTATAGTTTTTCTTTCCCAGTGGGTGGATCTATAAGACATTTCCCACCAGGAAGCGTTTTTCTTCTTTTCTACAAAGAAAACCCTGAAAAGGATAGTAATGCAAAATGCTACTGGACCATCAACAATTTCATAACCCAGCGAACCTGGACATATTTGCTAATCTGCCTTCTGTTTCACAAGCTGTCTCCTTCTCTGTCACGACACCAGAATTATTTAGAGTCCCTGGCTGTGTGGAAACAAACACTTGTCGCCATGCCAACAGGGTTGCCCACTGCTTGGCAACAATTTGAAAGCAGCTGGGGGGGTCTAACCTTTGCTGGCATTGACTTACGACAGAGAATGTCCAAACCATGTTTCATAAATACAAGGCATGAGCTCATTTCACAGTATCAGAAGATTTAGAGGAGCTTCAATTGGTGCCGCCCACCATGGCCAACCAGTCAGGCTCCAAATAAGGCTTTGGAATATACAGTGATATTATTCAGTGATGCAATTTGAAAAGATAATAAATATAATAAAATAGCTTTAGCTGAGAGTCATAAACAATTTTGGGCCATTTTCCATGGATTTCCTCATCGCAGCTATTTGATAAAGGCCTTACCCAATGTCTGGAGCTTACAACTAACCCGGGATTTCTCATGTACACCCATGTAAAATAAAGGCAAGTCACATATCAGAAATATTAGGATTAAAGGACATCCTGTAGGATTAAAAGACTCCCTCACTAAATGATTAATATCAACATTAAGTAAGCACAAGAATAAGAAAAATCAGGAATTAATGCCAACATGAACATTCAGGCAGCATGTGCTTAGTATGTAACCTGTGTTTTTATGGCAGTATGTTTAATAATGTTTAACTTAACAAGTTGGTCCAATTTCTTTCTTCTGCTGAACACAAAGGAAGATATTTTAAGGAATGGCGGTAACCAGACAGTTGACAGTAGCCATTGACTTCCATAGTATGGATAAAGAAATACTATGGAAGTCAATAGGGCCCATCAATCGTTTGGTTACCACCATCTTCAAAATATCTTCGTTTGTGTTCAGCAGAAGAAAGATATTCATACAGGTTTGGACAGAAGAGTGTAGAGTGTAGTGAAGACTGTCATTGAAATGCAGAGAGGTTTGGATTTTTCTCTGGTCTATAATGTGTATCAGTAAGCAAATAAATTATTTGTTTTTGCCTCCATTTTAAATATTACTTTTGCCCTTTTGTGGTTCACATTCAGTTGTTACACATTAAATAATCATAGCCTTGGAACGGCTGCCTCAAAACAAAATATTTCCAGATAAACACTATCATTATGTTGAGTAAAAGGGAAAATCACCCTATTGATATTCTAGTGAGTGAATTGGGGTTAAGGTCGAAGATTGTCTGCTGGTCCTGCAAACAAGTTAATCAGATTTTGCATCTGTTGGTATGCGGTTGTGGGTAAAAGAAAAAGATTCCAGAGGCACTGGCAGAAACTCTGTGTACTCATTAGGCTAATTGCGTCAATCTCCACATCCTCTTCCCCCTTCACCTGCATGCTTATCAGGCACAGCCTTCGTATTGGTGACAGGTCAATTGCTTGGGCAACGAGCTTCAGTTTAATCGCTCGTCAAATGGAAACAGCCGCCAATTGAGATCTGGTCACTGGAGTTCAATGGAATTGCTCTGAGCTAATGCAAGCACCCTATTATTCAACTCTTTCCCCATTCCTTGTGTCCCGACAACACAGGGCATGATAAATGGGTTATCTATGAAGAAATGCAGCCCTTGATGATTGGATTTATGATATAAAGTAAACACACACAAACACACACAACCATGAGTCGCCAACTCAAGCAACATATTGTTAAACTGTTCATCCTATACTCAAAATCAACTCAAACTGCTGAGATTATCAAACTGCAATTGTCAAAGACACACTGTGCTAAAAGAAAAAGGCAAATAAAAAGGATTATCATAATTTCTGTTAAATAACACAAACCAGTACACCTATGTAAAACTATTTATAGGACTACACTGCTATTGATGCCTTGCCATTGAACCTGTGAGCAAACAGCAATGCAAATGCCACTACTCAAGAGATTTTCTACCCGGTTTGCCTGATTTTACATTGGAGATAAAGCAGCAACCTAACACCGTATCCATAGTTAAAATAATGTAAAATATAACATTTTATTACAACATAATATAAACATTTAAATATATTATAATAAAAAATAAACTGAAATTACCTTAAAATCAAATATGTACTCTTTAAGTTAAAAATTAAGTTAAATGAAAAATGTATTAATGTGTTTTATTTTCTAATACATTTCCATTTCCAGATTCAGAAATCATTCTAATATGCTGAACTGGTGCTGAAGTAACATTCATTCATTATTATTATTATTACAGAGTCACAGTTAAAAATGGCAGTGCTACTTAATATTTTGTGAAAACAAAAATTTAATAATGATACATGTTTTGTTTCAGGAATCAGGATTTCAGGAACAGTAATTTATTTGAAATCGCAATTGTGTAGCAATGTCAAATCTTTAGTATCACTTTTGAAAAAATATTACTGATCCCAAATATTTCCCAGATAGCAAATGACATTTGGCCCAGTTGTGGCCCACATTCTTCAGGCCCACATACCGCATGGAATGACGGCGATGACTCAACCTGAGTGTGGCTGGCAATAGTATATATATATACACACACGGGCCTCATCTGGGCCAATTATGGCACATATGGCTCAGTTCTGGCCGCAGCAAAGGTCACATGGGCCACATCTGGGCCACACACAGCAAACCACAACTCAACACTAAAACTGGCTTGATGTGTGTGGGGCAGATACGGCCCATATGACCTTTGCCGCTGCCAGAACTCTGAATCCTCAGTCATCTGTCTAATAGCTAAATAGAGCAATCCCACCTGCAACAATGACTACCGGCCTGTGGCATTAACATCTTTGGTAATGAAAAGCTTTGAAAGGCTTATTCTTTCCCAGCTTCAGGAGGAGGTCAGTTTGCATGTTGACACCCTTCAGTTTGCATACAAACGGCACAGAGGTGTGGATGATGCCATATTAACACTGCTACATGGCACTTATTCCCATCTTGAAAAGCCCAGGTCATTCATTAGACTGGTCTTTGTGGATTTCTCGAGTGCTTTTAACACAGTGCAACCTCACCTTATGGTAGGGGTGGGCGATATGAGCAAAAATTCATATCACGATATTTTTCACTGTCCGGACGATATCGATATTATATTGCGATATGAGGAAAAAAAAATTGGAATCACATTTTAGTACACCTTAGTTAAATTACAGGCAAAATATGTATTTTAACCCTATTACTAGTAAAATGTGAGGGATTTAATTGGACATAGACCTGAAAAATAGTTTTTATTGTGCCATTGTTTTTCTCAAAAAGTGCAAACGTGCAACATGAGGTACAGTAGGCCTGAATTCACTTGTTATCTCTTTCCACTTTTTATTTTGCAGGGGTCAAATAATTCCTTCGGTAATAATTCGTAAGATGAGTAACACTCGAGTTTGGTTTATTGAATACGTTATAATCAATACATATGAAATAGTGTGATTTCAGAGAGGTTTGACATTTAGGCCTAATTGAAGACAACATTATGTTAACCGAGAAGTTTTTGTATACTGACCAAAAGAGAGAATTTAATTGTTGTTGTTTTTTTATATTGTTGTCCATTTATCGAACTTCCATACCTCTTATATAGTAATTATATAATACTATGCATGTATCAATTTACTAATGCTCGGACACATGCGGTCTCTCTCGCTGTCGCTCGCGGAGTTCGCTTCGCTTTTATCCAGTCCGGAGCCTCATAGACAGAAGCTGTGTGTGTGCGTGTGCGAGAGGTGCGTGTGTGACAAGACGGAGTGACACACTGTCACAGTGACAGAGAACGAATACACTGCGTGTTTTAAATAGCGTAAAAAAAATGATAATAATAACGAAATGCATTATGTGGCGGCCGGTGTTGATTCTGTGCAAAGATATGGATTCTGTGGCGCACCGCCACGAATTAGTCTGTGTGTGGTGGGAAACACTGGACTGTTACCATGCTATCAGTATTTGATTATTAATGCCTGTGCATCAGGCGAGTTGGACACAAGAGGTAAAGGTTAAGTTCAGCCTCGATTTTGTATCGTCATTAGTAGTGTTAAAAGTTGTAAAGAGTACCAAATTGAACAAAACAATATAATTGCAAAATTTGAATTTATGAATATCTAACGGTATTCTCGGTATCGCAAAATCCATATCATGGTACAACATAATACCGGTAGTCACTTTCATACTGGTAGAGCGCCCACCCCTACCTTATGGGACAAAAAACGCTCCAAATGGGCGTGAACCCGCACCTTATTCTCTGGATCCTGTCTTTTCTGACAGATAGACACCAGAGGGTCCGAGTCAATGGTCACCTCAGTTCGTCTAAGACAGTCTCCACCGGAGCCGGCTCTGTAATCTCACCGGTTCTGTATACACTATACACTAATGACTGCAGGTGCAATAACCCAGGTATAATATACACTAAATATTCCGACAACACTGTGATCATGGACACCACTAATTCACTACGAGAGTTACAGACTGAGATGGACATTTTTGCGGAGTGGTGCAAGCAGAACTGTCTTGACCTCAATCCCTCTAAAACAAAGGAACTGGTTGTTGACTTCCGCAAAGATGTTTCCATCATTCCCACTCTGTTAGTCAATAACCAGCCAATAGAACAGGTTGAATCATATAGATACCTCGGGACAATACTTGATCACACACTTACCTTCCAACTAAACAGTGAAAACATTTTGTCTAAGAGTCAGCAGCGCCTCTTTTTCTTGAGGAAGCTCCGTAGACTTCAGGTTCATCAGTCAGTCCTGATAGCTTTCTACAAATGCTTCACTGAGTCTGTAATAACCTTCAATATATCAGCCTGGTTTGGATCACAATCCAACATCCATCGCAACACAATAAAGAAAATCATAACAATGAGTAGTAAAATAATCGGACAGGTGTAGGAACCACTTATCAGTATTCATAACAGGAGGACAAAAATAAAAGGAACACAGATAGCCTCAGACACAACTCACACACTCCCCAGCCACTATAGTCTTCTACCCTCAGGCCAGAGATACAGATCACTCATATTCAGGACCATAAATATATCATGTATTTATTGTACTTATTATTTATTTATATAGAACTGTGTGTGGTATATCGTGCTGTGTTTGTGGAACCGTACACGCATTGATGCTCAGCACGAATGAAGTTCCTAACGGATAAATAAAGTTCTTTGAATTTGGATTGAATTGAACTGAGCCATATGTGCATTAATTGGCCCACATGAGGCCCGGATATGTATACTATCTGGGTTGAACGGTATATATACTGACCATTATCACACTACACCGATGACACATTCATAGATATAAGAGAATGTTATATTAAGAAGATGAAAATAACTCATGCCCTTTGTGTCAAGTTAACATTGAGCCACATCAGGAGTTAAAATCGGAGTTTAACGCCTCTCCATGATCTCATTACACCCTTGCTTATTGTTTCTATCCCAAAAGGGAACAGAGACGACATTGGGAAAACATGCAACACTTCCTGCGAGCTATGTATCAGAATACATTTACAGTTTGAAGCAGAGAAGAGATCATTTGCACCATGAGTGTTCTTTTATCAAGTGAGAAAAGGCAAATGTCTCCCTCAGTGCCACCCATTCAGAAGAAAGAGAAAAGTTAATTGGCTCCTTCCTGGTCAGCTGGGATTCATTTCAATTAACAGCCAAAACAGCTGTTAATTTTGAGCCACAAAGAACGTGGTCTTCTGTTTAATTGTTTGCAGCATGGTGACTTGCAAGCGCATTCTTGAAGAAAAGAATGAGTCTGGGAGGAATCAAAATCGAGTGGATATTTTAATTGCTCTCCCTCTCTCTCTGAAACACATCTTGAGCTTGTGAATTACATGTTCAGCATTTCAATGTGCGTCTATATCATCTCACTGAGATTGTTTGATTCCAAGAGGCTGATGACTGAATCTCATCCCACAAAAACGGCCTAAATTCAGCAACCAAATCAATACCACTTATGTTTTTTTAGATCACCAAAGGTCAATGTTGCTAAAAGGAAAGTTTTTACAATTTCTGAAGATAAAAATGGTAATTACATAAATTTAGCATCATGAAAGTCATAATTTTTACCATTTCCTTGACAAATTACCAGCCTTTTTGTTTATCATTTTTCAAGAGTTACAGAAAAAGATCAATCTTTTAACAGCTTTTAATGTCACATCTAGCTTTGTCATTATTTAGTGTGAAATAACTCAAGATGTTGTTACTCTGTCATTAGCTCTGTCAAGCATCACGCTCTCTGTTGAATGAGTGCTGTGACGGAGTGTTGTCAGTGACTGACTGACTTTTTCTTTTCTTTAACAATAAGATGAGCAAAAGGGAAAAAGTTTCTATCCCACACAATTAGTTTCTTTTTAACATGCAAGCTTGCGATGTGCAATCATTTTTATGATAAATAGTAAGGCTTGTCTTCCTATAACAGTGAAGACTTATCTTAGAAATATTAATGATGTTTATGCACAAATAATGTAACATTCAACTTAAACTGTTTTGATGAATCAATAGTCTGGGTGATGTATTGATCCAGAAACCAGGTCTATGGTGTGTATTTTCTCATCTCCAAGTAAAAACTGAAATGATTTTTGAACATTTCTAATATAATTTTTAACATCATATTCAATGGCACAAAAGCAAGGGTTGCTATTTTGTTTTTAGACAAATCTTACAAATGTGTCCTGAAATATTTGTGATATGTTAAAATTTTAAACTTAATTCCCACAAATAGCAGAGCCTGATTTCACCAAGTGCAACATGTTCCTGGATCAATATCTTTGTTAATCACGGAACAACATTCCAATCAACCAATCAGATTTGAGGGACAAGTTAACGGTTTATGTCAAGGTTAGGCTTACAACCAGGGTTAGGTGATTCTTCATTTACCACCCTAATTTTAAGTTTTATGGGGTTAGGATTACATTTCCGGACAGGAATGTTGTTCCAGGATCAACAATTATGTTGACTCAGGAATTTTGGAATTTGATATTGTTATTTATGCATTTATTTAAAAAAATACAGTAAAAACATCAATATTGTGAAATATTATTACAATTAAAAAATGTTTTCTATTTTTATTTTCAAACTTTTGTGAGTTAGTATCACATTGATATTACCATTTCTTCAAATTGTCTTGTTGCCCTTTCTTTATCAGTCGCTTCCCCAAAATAGGATGGTGGGCTGAGAAAGAATGACCTCCAGATGAGGAATCTGAAATAGGACATACTTGCTAGCCAGAGTTGCAGAGTTTGCTTTTCTGAAGTTTGAAACGAGATGTTCCCCCAAGCGCCACACAAAACATAAATATCACCCAGGGCCCAAGAGAAATGGAGCCGGCAGTAAGGCACTGGTGTTATAAACAACGCTACATACAAAAAGATGCTAGTAACCTTTAAAAAAATACACACCTGCACATCTGTCATCTTATACGCGTGGAAACTTTTCTATAGGTGACAGTACTGTAGACTTTTAAATGCCACATTTTTTTTTTCTGAAGTGAAGAACAATGGGTGTCGTCAAGTTGTTGTCTAGTTGTCTACAGGGGTGTTTTGTTCGAGGAGGCAGCAAATATAAGCTACCTAATATATTTTATTTTATATTACTTTTAATGATCTTAGCACAATTATATGTGCAGTTTTTTTGTTTGTTCTTCTGTTCAATAAACAACTAATGTGCACTGGAATTTGAAATAAATAAATAAACCCAGAATCCTCAGAAATCCACACATATGTAGTTCTATGAGAGCTATCCTTTAAATAAATGACAACATTCCACTGGAGGAAGGAAATATGAAATTGAATTGCATTGAATATGGAAAAAAACACACACAAAAAAAAAACACACACATCACCTACATGGGCTCATAAACAATATTAATATTGAGCAACTGCAGACAGACAAAGAAGACCACTGTATTACACATTTCAAAGATCAATGTACGGTGAAAAGAGATTATCAACAGAGATTTTGCTGGTTCCCTGAATATATATATATATATATATATAATAAAAAATTAAATGGTAAAGCAATACTGAGTGTTTTGTAAGAATGATATAACATTGTTGAATGCTAAGAAAGTGGATTTTTACTTATTGGAGACTTAAGTTCCCAATCATATGTTTCATATAAACAAATATATACAATTATAAACACACACACACACACGCACACACACACAGGGGGCCTCAGCAAATTTTGAAGGGGGCCACAGGATGAATTACAAGTATTTAAATTAATAAATAACTATTAATATATTAAAATAATCTACTTTAATCTAAAAATAAAATCAAGTTCCTGAAACTTCTGGAATCACAAAATGAATCATGGTTAATTCGTTTAATGTCTCAATACTCCCAGTTTCTGTTAAAAAATTTTTTGTCATAATTACAGCAGAAAGCAGAAAACACTTAGCCTATATTGGATAACTGTCAAATATTGTGTAAAACGGTGAGTCAAAAAGGTTGAGAACTATACTGATATACACATATAGGCCTACTGTCACCATTATGCTCTGTTAGTGTAATCATAATAGACGTTTAGTTTGTTTTCATTCTCATCATGTGTTCCTTTGTTCAGTGTTCATAGCTGTGTTCTATTAATTATCCTTATAAGTTGATCCCTCACATTCATTCTCTGTTTGTCGTTGCATTTAGTGTGCGCTGCCCTTCATGTCTGATTATTATTTTGTATTATCATCATCAATCTTCATATTGGATCTTTATTCTTCATCTTCGTCTGCCTTCCTGCAACCACCCGTGACACCTACATAATAGATAAACAAGAATAGTTGATTTAGATTTTTATGACTTTAAAGGGGCACTCATTTGGGCCCTATTTTAACGATCTTAGCGAATGGTCTAAAGCGCACGGCACAAGTCCACTTTGGGCGAGTCCGAATCCACTTTTGCTAGTTTAACGACAGGAAAAATGGTTGGCGCATGGTCTAAAAGGGTTATCCCTATTCTCTTAATGAGTAATGGGTGTGTTTTGGGCATAACATGCAATTAAGCAACCAGTCTCTCATCTCCCATTCCCTTTAAAAGCCAGTTGCGGTAGCGCCATGGTGGATTCTCTATTTACATGACGGAATTTGCAAGCGGAAAGACTGAATGCTTCTCCAGAGAGGAAACGGATGTGCTCGTGCGCGAGGTTAAAGCATGCAAGCAGACCATCTACGGGACAAGCTGGATTCCACCATATCTTTATGTACACAATATTAATCTTTTACATTGTAATCCTTTTATTTTTAATATTTGGCTAGTTTGTGTGCTGCTGCGCGTCTCTGTGTGTTTAAAAAGCAGAGTGTATGCGCGTTGTGGATCCGCCTATAGGCGCACATTACTAACGCGCTCTTTAAATGACAAAAAAAAAAATTGTCAGTCTATTTCAGTTGCCTCAAAATAAAAACGCGCCAACAATGTGCCTGAACACACCTCGTTTTCAGACCAGCACGCCCATGGGCGCACAGATAGGACGTGAAAAGGATAACTGCGTCAGGCTGAAACTAGCAAAAAACGTTGAACCTGGCGCTGCATTGCGCCGGGTGTGTGATAGGGCCCAGTTTCATCTCTCTCTCAATATTGCTCGTGTGCACATGGTGGCACGTGTGTCTAAGTTTGCCGATCCCTGTCCTCAGCTAACTCCCACTGCTTTTCATTTCAGCGAATGAGAATCCTAATTACATTAATTGGATCTTAGCAAAGCTAATTTATATTTGCTTCATTGCCATGAGCTGGAGGCATTCAGTGCATTCCTATTTGTTTTATATTGCTGTTATTAGTGATAGTAGTGTGTGTGTGTGTGTGTGTGTGTGTGTGTGTGTGTGTGTGTGTGTGTGTGTGTGTGTGTGTGTGTGTGTGTGTGTGTGTGTGTGTGTGTGTGTGTGTGTGTGTGTGTGTGTGTGTGTGTGTGTGTGTGTGTGTGTGTGTGTTTCCCCCCGGTGAGTGGCATCAGGCTATTTGTCAAGGGAGTGGAATAATCTTCATCATAAACTGGAAACTCTTTTCAGCTAAATCAATTCTCATTTTAGTTTCCAGGGGTCACAGCTAGAGCTAATACTTGCCGCCATTTAGATAAAAACAAATTTGGGGAGCATCATGTTAAAGCAGAATAGAAAAAGGCAGTCATTTGCTCCTACACGGAAAAAAAAAACAGGCTTAAAACAGCTATCCTCCCATGGGAGTTGGACGCACAGCACTTCAGAGAGCTAGCAAGAAGTGAAATTGATTACGCTGAGCCCAGGTTGATTGACAGATGTCATGAAAATAGATTGCATTTGCAGTCAGCACAGGAGATCCATCACCATTAGCCGGTTATGTATATGTGGCGTGAGATGCGGGGTCACGTAAGCCCTGCCAATACCTGTAGTCAGCGTTTCACGCACGATAAATCAAGCCGAGCCATACATCTCTGAGTCAGGGCACTATATTATATCAAAACACTGCTGACATCCTTGTTATGTGCACTAATCCAGGGTAGCACTGTTGTTTGAGCTTTCTTAAAAATTGGAGGAGTGTTTTATGAAGAAGAATGATTGAGTGAAAGGGGGAGTCTGTCAAGCTTCTTTTTAAAAGTTTGCATACACATTTGTTGTAGTTTCCTGGTTTGTTTGTTTCTTCCTAAACTTATTATTCATAAGGCATAAAATGTTTGAAAACTGGTGGCACCATTCCATTTCATCTAAAATTTCCACAGTAAGTAGCAACTAACAAAAGCAGCTCCCCGCAACAGGTAAAGCATTACCATAAGCCATTCAGCAGGATGGATTGTGTGCTATCCAGACTTGAATTGATAATGCTTTTTAAATTTCAATTCAATTGCTTAACCTGAATTGAATTTGAATTGAGGTAGAAACCTGCACGCAGCATTATAATTTGTACAAAATTATAATACAGTCTTGTAGTTCAGATGGTTTGACTGGGTGCAATTTCCAGGGAATGCATGAACTGATAAAATGTATCTTATGCAATGTCACTTTGAATAATAAAAAAAACATCTTCAAAATACAAAATACATTTTTTTAAAAGAAATTAATACCTTTTTCAGTTTTCATATAATCTTAGAAAAGATTTCTATTTCAAATAAATGTTGTTCTTTAGAAAAAAAATGTATCATAACTTCCAGCCCGATCTCATGAAAGTGCGTATCTATACCACGAATTAAATTTTTTCGTGTCATTTATACGCCAAAAGTAGTTTTTGCGTGTTTATGATACGCAGTTTTTCGCGTGCATATGATACGCATTATTTAGCGTGTCATACGCACGCACTCCCCATCCCTAATCCTACCCAAGAGATTACAGTGCGTAGCATATGCACGCAAAAACCATTTTTGGCGTATAAATAGCACGATAAATTAAATTCGTGGTATAGATACGCACGTTCATGAGATCGTGTTGTAACTTCACACAAAAATATTAAGCAGCACAACTGTTTTCAACATTGATAGATTGAAGACTGGAATTGCTGCTAAAAAAAATCACAAGAATAATTTACATTTTATAATACACTAAAAGCAATTATTGTACAATACACTTCCAGTTCTCTGCCAATTACTGAGCACTGGGTTGCCTGAAGATTCATCCTGACCTAACGCCTCCCCCCCCCCCCCCCCCCCCCCCCCCCCCCCCCTCTGGTTGTCTGGGTGCAGACAGCCCTGGCCCAGTCTGTGGGTCTTGGACCCTTCTGCCAGCCCAGAGATGCCTCAGTCTCATACAAATGTCAGCTTTTCACTGGCTCATAAAGAGGCCAGGAGTTAAATGTCAAGTAATGCCTTTTAAACTAATTGCCTTCAGTGTTTCTCCAGAAGCGAATCTCTATTGATAGGGTGGATTAGTGGGAAGGGCTAGCTTTTAGCCAGATGTTAGCAGGTGTTCACTGCATGTGTTTTAACTGTGTTCCTCTGGGCAAATATTCTGGTATGCAATCCAGTGTTGAAAATAAACATTCAGTCAGAGGTCTGAGTTTATAGAAGTATTTACAAGGCAATTTATTAACTCAGTTACCCAGAGTTATATAATGTCCAAGACGGTTTCTCAATATAGGAACCAAGAGGAATTTAATGACCTTTTAAAATCACACAGCTCAGAAAGGCTACTCGAAGAGACATAGAGATCAAATTTATAGTAAATAACACTTCCTGACATCCTATTTAAAAAGGCCTATGCATAATCTAGCATACACTAAACTGAGTAAAATGTCAGACAAAGTTATCTGAGACACAAATTTGATTTAGCATACAAAGAAAGCAAATATAAACCAGATGGGTTATACTTCTATGGGTTATAATTCTAAATGATTTCCATTTATTAGATAAATAATTTGATGATAGGTGGTTCCACACACTAAAAAATAAATAAATCAAACTATAAACTCTACTCAAAAACCTTTTGAAGGAAATGATTGAATCTCTTGCTGCTAAATATTAGCCAGCAATTATAGTGTACATTAGCACATGTAATATTTCCTCTTTTAAATGCCAATCCTCAAATGTTATATTCCTCGGAAACATAAAATCGTACTTAATGTAAATATTTACTCCCCAACATTCCAATAATGCTCAAATAAACTTGTCTTATTGTTATCAATGTCAAAAACAGCTTAATGTTTTTTTTTTATAGAAACTGTGATAGTTTTTTTTTTCAGATCTTTGACAAATAGAAAGTTAAAAAGAACAGCATTTAGTTGACATAAATCTATTGTAACATTATACATGTTTTTACTGTTACTTTTGATCAACTAAATACATTCTTGCTGAATAAAAGTAGGCTATTATTCTTTCCACAAAAAAAAAAAAATCATGAAATCCTCTTTAACTTTCTTTATCATTTTACTAATTTGAATGACATTCAAGCTATCACACTGTATATGCAATACGGTAACATTAAGCCTTTTTAGGAAGACCGCAGAACTCTTTGCAGCGAAGTCATCAAAAATTACAGACACAAAATGACAGGCAGGGTCATTAGATAGCTTTCAATGAGCGTTTTCAAAACATCAAAGTTGAAGTCTTCGTTGACAGCTCCAAGTTCTTGACTCGTTTTCAATGCATTCACAGCAGTATGCCAGTGCAGACAACAGTGGAAAAATGACTAATTAGTGTGTGTCACAACTTCAGTTTCACAGACTCGTTCTGTTTACTGCTCAGCACATGAGGAGCCTGAATAACATGTTGGATGCAGCCAGAATAATTATCTCTTGAAAGGTTCAGTGGCTAATTAAACGGACAATCATTCTCCTAATGCCTCAATGAGATTTAACTGCATCCATATAGTAGCTCAAAGAATCGAGATCTAATTTTTGACATGGGTAAAACAGACACAAACTGCAACCAATGGCTTCAAATAAACCTTTGTGGTCGGTTTATCGTGACTGACTCACAATTTCACAATTTGATAGAAGGTAACAAGATGTACCGAACCGAAAATGCCTGTCGTAATCCTTCTCCATGGGATTTGAAATGATAAAATGGCCTTCGCCTCAGCCTCTTAAGCTTCTGCTTATGTTTAGTAAAGGACTGAAAAGGGATTACATGCACATGAATTAAAGAGTAGAAGGAGAATAGGAGAATACTCTGGATAAATGAAGAGTGTGACCTGTGAGGGTGGTAAGTGCTGGTGTGTTTGAGGCTAATTGTGTTCAGGGTTTGTGACTGTAGCTTTCAGTTTTGGAGACTCTCCTTAAAGTGCAGAGTAAAGTGGTTGATTACTCACGCTCAGGCTGTGGCCCAATGATATTTGTTGCTGAACACTTCCAAGCTTCGTGTTTGACATATACTTTGCACTTTGAAACTCATTTAAAAAAGGGAAAACTGTCGTGTTTAAACCATCTAAGAGGGGAAATAATGGCATTAGTCAAGAATGAAATAGCTATATTAGTTCAGCAAAGTGTGAGTCAGTCACTGCATGTCGCCGCTGACAAAAAAAAATCTTTGTGAGCTTTGTTTGAGCTTCCCAACTATTATTTGAAACTGACTCACAAGTGGGCGAACTGTGAAAATTAGCAAGCTTCAAGGCAAAATGTCAGTCATAAAATCTGATTATGCCTCGGTCCATCGCTCATATGAAGGCATACCAAAAAGAAAAGAAAAAAAGAAAACCTGGATGCTTTCAATAAACCAAATCCTACTGACACTAGCTACTTCACTTTCTTACACTGTTATATTCATCAAGAATGTATGCGGCATCAAAAAAGATGTAGAAAAATAGAAAATTGTCAGAAAGTCGGTATGCGTGATATGAAACATTGTCATGCAAATGTTGAGAGGACTGAAAAGAGTCGCCAAATGACCAATTTCCTCCACTCTATTGACAAATCTCTCCAACTTCACAGCACTACAATAAACTAAAGGTCACAATTTGTCAAACTGCATATTTGCATATCATAAAGATTTAATCTCCCTTCTGAGAAGAAATAAGAACATTGTAAAGAATATGAAAATGTGGCTGTGCCATTCGCATGGCTGGACTAATCTGTTTGCACAAATACAGATCATTTTTGCAAAATTGTTGATTGGTGAGGAACAGCTCTTATCTAAATGTATGTATATTAACCTTCGGTTTCACAGACAAAGCTTGAGCCTAGTCCCGGACTAAAATGCATGTTTGAGCTGTCTTAACTTCGAAGCAACTTGCACTGACACATCTTAAATTATGTCAGTGCCAATGTTTTGTCTCAAGATGCATGCCAGTAATGTTTTTTTCCTCCCTAAGGCATGTTTCTAAAAGCTACATAAATGTCCTAATTATAAGGCCTAATCCTGGCTTAATCCAAACCCTGTCTGTGAAACCAGGATTAAATGATTCATTCACTTAGTCCTACGATTAGGGACGAGTCAGTTATCTTCAATTTAGTCTAAAATAGTCTTGTAAGTTAGTTCTGTTGATCTCCTTTAATAAGCACATCATGTTGTTGGCTGGTTGTCCAGAACGTCTCGGTTACGTATGTAACCGTCGTTCCCTGAAGGAGGGAACGGAGACGTAGTCGACGTCGACTGAATGGATACCTGGCGTGATCCCATTCAGTCGACTTAGACTACGTCGAACGTGAACGACTGAAAGGGAACTGTTTGTGTTTTCTCTGCTGACAGTAGTTTTTTTTTTTATGTAGGCTACTTTTCTCATTTGATGAAGATAGAAGACTTTTTACTTTGTAAAGATACTCTTTTTGTGTCTGTTCCTGTTTGGATAATGAGTTTTCATTCTCTGTTTTTTGGACACATAAAAAGAAGAGTTGAATGGAGTTCATTTTTTGACTCTTGTGTTATAACATTTGGACTGTTCAAATACAATAAGTAAAGTAAAGTAAAATAAAATAGCTAAAAAAATGTGTATAATACTACTATGGCTGCTACTACTACTACTAAAATCTACTTTCAACCTTGATTTTTAAAGATAATTAGCAGATAAGCACACATTAACCTTACACCACATCATGCATGTAAATGTTGGATGCTCTGTCCTTATTAGAGCCCGACCGATATGGATTTTTGGGGGCCGATGCCGATACCGATATTAGGGAGTAAAAAAAGCCCGATACCGATATATCGGCCGATATTATTTATGTGTATATTATAATACAGTAGCAATATTATTTATGTGTATTATAGTACAGTATACCAGTCAAAAGTTTGGAAACTTTCCTATTGGTGTGTACAAACTTTTGATGGGTACTTTACACAGTAGCTATAAACAGAATAAATATATTTTGTTTTGCAATGATCACTCAAATGTGGTAATCAAACACTTGTGTGACACAGATATGTAATGGAGGCAGGGGGAATGATAGAATGAGAATTATACAGCTGAGCTGTAACCAAACTAGTTTGCATTGCATGTTATATTATATTATATTATATTCTAAATACTGTTGCATAATCTTCACTAACGACTTTGTCTTTTAATTTAGTCATATCAATAAATATATAAAAAGTGTCACTGACAAAACCTTATTATCTTCTATTTTTACTCTTAATTCCTCTAATCTCTACCAGTGGAGGAAGAACTCCGATCTTTTTACTAAAGTAAAATTAATAATATCATAATGAAAACGCTTTTAATTACATATGTACAGTACTTTTATACTATTTTAAATAATTAGTAAGCAAAACGTACTAAACGTGAAACTAGGCTACTCTTAATGCAAAATGGCCCTATATAAAGTGTTATAATTATATAAATTTTTGGAATATTGCTTGATGTTGTAACGTAGCGTTATCAGGCAGAATGAGCTTTAACACGGTGTCTACACCGGACGCGTCCGTTACTGCTCGCGTCGCAACAGCTGTTTACCCGAGACAAAGCAGAATCAGTTTACTGTCGGAGATTGCTCGCGGCACGCATTTTAATCAATGTTTCATCAACCAATTGCCTTAATAAATAAGAAGTAGGCCTAAATATAGCAGACAATATAATCAGGACTTCTCAGCTGCGCGCTTGCAATAGTCACAAAGCTCACATACGTGACAGAGGGTTGTAGCAGAGAAATCAATTCTGTGAATTACACTGCGCAAATCACAAGTAGGCTACTACCCACCGGATGAAGAAGGGTTGGCTCTCAGTCTCCACAGGCTACATAAAATATTCATTTTATTTTATTTTATTTTTCGTGTTCGCATTTATGAGGAAAAAACCATGTTACAGACGCGACAGTTCAGCACTACGGACGTGAGCGCTCTGAAAGCGGCACTAAAATATGCTTTGAAACTTTCACATAGACATCAAACAGAAAGCACAAAACCTTTCGTTTCAAAGTGAATTTCGTTTTGTATTAATTGTATCTTAATTTTAATCAATGTTTCATCAACCATTTGCCTGGATTTAATTTATAAGAAGTAAATTTAGCAGACGATAGATAATCTCGACACGGAGGCGCCTGCGGGTGAACTGGAGCTGGTCTCATGAACCAAAACTCAGCGTATAGACCTGAGAATTGAAATATATCTATATTGAAATGTCTACTTTTAAACAGAACAATTCAAAACGAAAGACAGACAGACTCATGTAATCGTATGAAATGTGCATTTCTCTCTGGCACGCGTTCACTGAAGATCACGAGTCAGCATCGTCAACTTCATCTTTGGCTGACACTGACTGAAAACACTTGTTTATTAATAAACAATTAAAATGTCTCCTTGCTATATTTGTTGTATTCATAATCATTACTTTTGCCAGTTCTTGTGACAGCTTTTAGGTGCTTTATTGGCAGCGCCACCCTTACATGAATCACCGCACCCGCATTTTTTTAAATATTCATTTATCGGCCATTATAAATGCCGATACCGATAGTTAGGAAAATGCCTAAAATCGGCCGATAATATCGGCCCCGCCGATATATCGGTCGGGCTCTAATCCTTATCATAACAATGTGCTACATAATTTGCAAATGTATAGGCAAAGTGTTGCATAAAGCATTATGCATGGTATTGTAAAAAAAGGAAAAAAAGAAAGAAAAGAAACTACACTGTCAGTGTCACACAAAGTCTATGATGTCATTGTCAGCTGAAATGTCAAGTAACTTCTCCTTTCTTAGCATCAGCAGTGAGACGCTTTGAGATATTACGCCACCGGTGATTAAACAGCCTATATGCTGGCCCAAAGGGGATGCTGGCAAAAAATAAAAACAAATCGCATGATGTGTAGTGAGGAAAGAGTCTGGAAAGAACCAGAGAACAGGAAAAAGCTGGGACAGGGTAGCAAAGGGCTGACAAGGGAGATTCAATTTAAAGTTTTTCTATGTATAAACCTTGGTCCCTTTAATTAAATGTCAATAGAAACAAGGCTGTGAGGGACCTTTCATTACAGACAGGTTGTACTGTCTTAAGGTCCTATGCAAAAGTCCAGAAAGGGAACACACCTGTCACACATGAAGGGGGTGTCAAAATCATAGACTAATTAACAATAATAAGAAAAATATATTTTATGTTAATGAATATTAATTCATCATCTTTCAATGACTTTGAGTGGGCTCACTGGCATTTTTTTTCTCTCTTAAAAGCACTCATAGTAATATCCTGAAAATATTTCTAAAACTTTTTCTCATACTGTAAATATTTTCTATGTCTGAAGGCCAAGCAAACTGCCTTTGGATGATGGGTGCCAAAGTTCGTATTGCATATTCTCAACCATAGGCGGAGTGTGAGTAAGGCTATGCTTAGCCTTCCCCTGGCTACAGACTTGAGACTTGCATGGAATTTTATTAATCAAACCACTGGCTGCTGCTGCTTCTGGTTGCTTTTAGAGGTAAAACTGGCCATAACTGCTGGCCTAACCTTCTGTTTTCTTCGTAAAAATAGCATATTGGCAAAACAGATTTGGCGAACGATCCAGTACGCATCTGTGTTTGAATGCAGGATAGAATCAAAGGTTTCCATATACACTCACCTAAAGGATTATTAGGAACACCATACTAATACTGTGTTTGACCCCCTTTCGCCTTCAGAAATGCCTTAATTCTACGTGGCATTGATTCAACAAGGTGCTGAAAGCATTCTGAAAATGGCGGCGCCCTGTGTGGCTGCGGCTGCATAGGCTCACGGACAGTTTCGAACTCTCTTACCAAATTACTCCGTTTTTCCGACCAAATTTTTTGTCTGGGATGGCGGAAACAGTCGGCACTTATCATGGTATATGATCGTCAATATTTATTGGAATTACGACCATACAGCGACTTTGGGTTCGTAGACAAAAGTGTCCAGGAGTGTCTAAGTAGCCTTGGAGTGCTATGTCGGCAAGTTCCAGCGGCCGATGGATCAGCGGACTCGTCTACCAATGCAAGCCGACAGAGAAGGAAGCGGAGGCGGTGCGACCGAAGGCGGAAGCGCGGCTGTCGGGGAGGTTTAACAGCTAGGCTAAAAGCTAATCCACACAGAACGCCGCTTCCATCTGTCTTTCTCTCAAATGTCCGCTCGCTGGACGGAAAAATGGATCACCTGCAGCTGGAATTAACCCATAAACAAGAGCTTAGAAACTGCTGTGTTTTAATCCTGACAGAGACATGGCTAAAAACATCGATCCCGGACAACGTTGTTGACATTGAAGGATTTACTACATTTCGAGCCGACAGGAGCCGTGAACTCAGTGGTAAATCCCGGGGGGGTGGTTTGTGTATCTACACAAATAACAACTGGTGTAAAAATGCTAGGACAGTCTCAATTCATTGTTCATCGGACATTGAGTTTTTGACTGTAATCTGCAGGCCTGTCTACCTACCCAGGGAGTTTGGCTGTGTTATTATTACTGCCGTGTATGTGCCTCCAAGTGCCAACACGAGGGTGGCTATGTCTGTTCTCTACCAGACCATCAGTGAGTTGCAATCCATTTATACTGAGGGCATCTTCATTGTTGCTGGGGATTTTAACCAGGCCAACATGAAAACAGTTCTTCCACACTTCCATCAGCATGTGGATTTTGCAACTAGGGGACAGAACATATTGGATAAAGCGTATACAAACATCAAAGGTGCTTTCAGAGCAGCCCCCCGCCCCCAACTTGGCTCGTCAGACCATCTATCCGTTATGCTAATTCCCGCATACAAGCCCCTGCTCATCAGTGGGAAACCTACAGTGAGGCAGGTGAGAATATGGTCAGAGGGGGCAATGGAGGCACTCCAGGACTGTTTTGATTGCTCTGACTGGGACATGTTCAGGACTGCTGCTACCTACAGCGGCCATACGGACATTGATGAGTACGCCATGTCGGTGTTAGCTTACATCAGCAAATGTACAGAGGACGTTAGCGTCATAAAGACCATCATTACCAGAGCTAATCAGAAACCCTGGGTTAATGCAGAAGTACGCCAGATGTTAAAAGCACGCAACACTGCTTTTAAGTCTGGCGACGTAGAGGCTGTGAGAACAGCGAGAGCCAATCTAAACCGTGCCATCAGGCTGGCAAAGCGTTCTCATAGTGAGAAAATCCAGGACCTGTTCCAGGACCCAACCAACACCAGCAACATGTGGAAAGGTATAAGGACCATCACTAACCATAAGGTAACACCTCCTCCGGGAGGTGAGGCTGACACTGACTTTCTAAATGAACTAAATATTTTCTTTGCGAGGTTTGAGGCACTGAACAGCACTTGTGCAAAAAAAGCAGTGTCTGAACAGCAAGAAAAAGCACTGTGCCTGGACATAGCTGATGTACAAAGGTCTTTGAGGAGGGTAAATACCCGGAAAGCCCCAGGCCCTGATAACATTCAGGGGCGAGTGCTCAAGGATTGTGCAGATCAGCTGGCCTGTGTTCTGACGGATATTTTTAACATCTCGCTAGACCAAGCCATAGTGCCAATGTGCTTAAAGACTGCCACCATCATCCCAGTGCCAAAAAAATCTCAAATCATCTCACTAAATGACTACCGACCCATCGCACTGACTTCCGTTGTAATGAAGTGCTTTGAAAGGCTGGTTAAAGACTATATTATCTCCAGACTCCCTCCCATGTTTGATCCCTTCCAGTTTGCCTACCGGCCAAATCGCTGCACTGCGGATGCCATCTCCTCCGTCCTGGATCCGAGTCTTGTACACCTAGAGGAGAAGAACACGCATGTTAGGCTGCTGTTCCTGGACTTCAGTTCAGCTTTTAATTCCATCATTCCTCAACATCTGGTAGACAAACTGGGACCCATGGGTTTCAGTACACCCTTGCGGAACTGGCTGCTTGATTTCCTCACTGACAGACCTCAATCAGTGAGGGTTGGACAAAATACGTCTAGTGTCATTACTCTCAGTACTGGCTCCCCCCAGGGCTGTATCCTGAGTCCGCTGTTGTTCACTTTGATGACACATGACTGCGTCCCTAGGCATGTCACAAATCACATCGTAAAATTTGCGGATGACACAACGGTGGTAGGCCTAATAAAGGATGACAAGGAACTGGCCTACAGAGAGGAGGTGGAGCAGTTGGTGGGCTGGTGCAGAGAAAACAGTCTGATCCTGAACGTCGAAAAGACCAAAGAACTCATTGTCGACTTCAGGAAGAACCAGCCCAGCCATTCTCCACTACTCATCAACAACATAAACGTTGAGGTGGTTAGCAGTATAAAGTTTCTGGGTGTGTTCATTACTCACGATCTTACCTGGTCTGTAAACACTGCATCACTGGTGAAGAGGGCACAGCAGAGGATGTACTTCCTACGGAGGATGAGAAGAGCCCATCTGCCCCCGCCTACCCTCACCACATTTTACAGAAGCACCATAGAGAGCATCTTGACCAGCTGTATCTCAGTGTGGTGTGGAGGCTGTAGGGCCTCTGACTGGAAGGATGTAAGAAGGGTGGTGAAGACAGCGGAGAGAATCATCGGCACCTCTCTTCCCTCCATTCAGGACATTGCAGAGAACCGCTGTGCCTCTCGGGCCAGGAAAATTTGCGGGGACCCCTCTCACCCCCACTACGGTCTGTTTAGTCTGCTGGCCTCCAGAAAGAGGTTTCGCAGCATTCGGTGTCGGACCTCCAGGTTTTACAACAGCTTTGTACCCCAAGCCATCAGACTGTTAAATACTAATAAATAATCCATAGTACTGCTGGTTTTATACTTGACTACTGTCAAATATTGAGTTAGATGTTTAGAGGGCTAAATTATTTATACTCTGCTATTTATATATTTATTATAAACTGTTTGTACAAATTTTTGGGATGAACATTTACACTGTAAAATTGAAACTGTAAGAAATTTGTGGCCTATGCAAACGAAATTTCGTTCTGTATGCACTTGTTGTATTCTGAATGACAATAAAGTCTGTCAAGTCAAGTCAAGTCAAATGTTGGCCCATATTGATAGGATAGCATCTTGCAGTTGATGGAGATTTGTGGGATGCACATCCAGGGCACGAAGCTCCCGTTCCACCACATCCTAAAGATGACATGGTGCATTATCCTGCTGGAAGTAGCCATCAGAGGATGGGTACCAGGTGGCCATAAAAGGATGGACATGGTCAGAAACAATGCTCAGGTAGGCCGTGGCATTTAAACAATGCCCAATTGGCACTAAGGGGCCTAAAGTGTGCCAAGAAAACATCCCCCACCATTACACCACCACCACCAGCCTGCACAGTGGTAACAAGGCATGATGGATCCATGTTCTCATTCTGTTTACGCCAAATTCTGACTCTACCATCTGAATGTCTCAACAGAAATCGAGACTCATCAGACCAGGCAACATTTTTCCAGTCTTCAACTTTCCAATTTTGGTGAGCTCTTGCAAATTGTAGCCTCTTTTTCCTATTTGTAGTGGAGATGAGTGGTACCCGGTGGGGTCTTCTGCTGTTGTAGCCCATCCGCCTCAAGGTTGTGCGTGTTGTGGCTTCACAAATGCTTTGCTGCATACCTCGGTTGTAACGAGTGGTTATTTCAGTCAAAGTTGCTCTTCTATCAGCTTGAATCAGTCGGCCCATTCTCCTCTGACCTCTAGCATCAACAAGGCATTTTCGCCCACAGGACTGCCGCATACTGGATGTTTTTCCCTTTTCACACCATTCTTTTTAAACCCTAGAAATGGTTGTGCGTGAAAATCCCAGTAACTGAGCAGATTGTGAAATACTCAGACCGGCCCGTCTGGCACCAACAACCATGCCACGCTCAAAATTGCTTAAATCACCTTTCTGTCCCATTCTGACATTCAGTTTGGAGTTCAGGAGATTGTCTTGACCAGGACCACACCCCTAAATGCATTGAAGCAACTGCCATGTGATTGGTTGATTAGATAATTGCATTAATGAGAAATTGAACAGGTGTTCCTAATAATCCTTTAGGTGAGTGTACAATGTGTTTTTGCAGCATTGAGCAAAGTAGCCAACCACAAACATAACTGTTGATTTATTGAACGCAATGGCCAATCAGAGGGGTTTAAGGTAGCAATGAAAAAAACAGGTGTTTTGAGCGGTGAGTGTGTTCTGAGTTCTGCATGCTTGTCCTTCTGCTAATCCTCTCATTATAACAAAGAAAGTGTAGACTTTATGTAAATAAGAGATTCATTGTGAACTTGGTTCCATTTTATTTTACAGTATGTGTACTTATATTGTAGTTACCCAAGATAGTACTAGTAATATAAGGTAACTACATGGGTTAAGATTAGGTTTAAGTATAGGTTCAGAGTTAGTACCTAGAGTTACACTTTAAGGTGTCTTTGTTACACTGAAATTATACATTTAAGTACTGAGTAACATTAAGTAACTACATGTACTTACTATAGAGTTAGGATTAGGGTTTGGTTTGGCTAGTTGGATGCAATTATGCATAATTTATCGTAACATGTAACAATGACACTGTAAAATAAAGAGTTACTGCACTAACCCAGTTATTGTAATTGCTATAATGAGTACATAGTATGTACATGCGGAACAGGACTGTAAAATAAAGTGCTACCCAGAACACGATGAGCTAAGAAAAGTGATAGCTTTTTAGTGATTATAAAGGGTGCGCTTACCTTTTTCTGGTATGGGACCTGAAGTGTTGGTTATCTAGTTTAACCCTTCATGTTCTGATATTTTAAATTCTGTGGCTCCTTTGAAAACTAGGAAGAAGAAAGTCAAGACCCCGCCCTGGTTAAACAGCAATACTAGTGCTCTTAGGCAAGAGTGCAGGAAGGCTGAGCGCAAAGATAAATTATAAGTTTCGTACGAATCTTTAAGAGAATGTTTGACGAAGTTTCAGAGAGCAGTTAAATTAGCTATATCAAACTTTTTTTTCTGACATTATTTCAAATAACTGTTAGAATTCAGAAATACGTTTCTCTACTATTAATACAGTACTTCAACCTGTTGTCCTTCCCTCAATTTCTTTGCAATCTCCTCTTGAATCTTTGTATAACTGTTTGGCTGATGTGAAGTGTTGGTTGGCAAACAACTTTCTACAACTGATTGAGGACAAGTCAGAATTTATTGTCTTTGGTCAAAAGGGATGTGGTATGGATACTAATGACAACCTGTCATTGCTTCAGGGGGAAAAAACATTCCTTTGTGAAAAACCTTGGCTTTATTTTTTACTCTGAGCTTAAATTCGATCGCCAAATAAATGCCGTTGTTAAAAATTGCTTTTTTTTTTCATCTTAGTCTATCCTCTCTTTCAATGATTTGGAGAAGGTTGTTCATGCCTTTGTGTCTTCTCGTTTGGATTATTGTAACACTTTGTACCCGAGTGTGAGTCAGACCTCCTTCTCTCGCCTGCAGCTGGTTCAGAACTCAGTTGCTAGGCTTTTAACTGGCACCAAAAAAAGAGACCATATTACTCCTGTACTGATTTCATTACATTGGTTACCGATTCGATACAGAATCCAGTATAAAGTGTTGCTATATGCTTTCAAATCTCTCTATGGCTCAACACCAGAGTATATCTCAGATTTAATTAGTTTATATCAACCTTTGAGATCTCTTCGCTCCAATGATCAGCTGTGTCTGACGGTCGCTCGATCACGTTTGAAATGTAGAGGTGATAGTTTTTTTTTTTTGGGGGGGGGGGGGTTCTGTGGCAGCTCCTAGACTCTGGAATGAGCTCCCGTTTTCCTTAAAAACATCTCCTACTCTAGTCTAATGTAATTTCAGAGGGTGTACAAGTATTTATTTTCCATAGCTTTTAATAATGTATTTGTAAATAACATGTATTTGTTTATTTTTGTTATTTTCATGTACAGCGCTTTGGTACCCATAGTGGTTTTTAAACGTGCTCAAAGAAATAAAGTTGAATTGACTTCTTACTTTTGATCAATTTAAAGCACCCTTGATGAATAAGACATCTTACTGACCCCAAACTTTTGAATGGTAATACATATTTTTTAATGTATGGTCAGTTGAACAATTCATATAGCGATTGTATATAGCAAGTTATACCTACTGAACAGTCACTTGGCATCTACTCTGACTAAGGTCCATACAGCCTCTTCTAACTGAAGTGGTGAAGTCTGCAAGTCTGTGACAAGGACCTCTAGCCAGCAAAACCCCTGAGCTAAGCTGTATGAGAACAAGCAAAGGCTTGGAGACAGAACAAAGAATCGAGACATGGTCAGCTGAGAGCCTTTGCAAAGTTTGGAGGTCTAAAGGAGAGCCATTGAAACGGGAAGGATTTGCGTGTGTTTGCACGTGTGTCAGGTGTATAGAGGCCCTGCTTGGCTGTTTGACATGCAGCACACTGGCGTCTGGCTGCAAGCGCGGCAGAGAAGCAGGCACAGATCCTGTCCTTCTGCACAAAGCTGAGGGATTGATTCTGTGCCCTCCACTCTGACATCTCTCTGAGTCACCTCCATCCCTCAAAGCTCTAATGCTTCAAATGGGCCTCTCAGGAGGTAGGAGGAAGGACAGATCGTAGTTTCTCTCTTCTTTCGGCATATGCCTCAAACCAGGCTGTCTCTTCTGTCTGAAATAAGAGGGACAAGGTTTTCAAGGGTTCTTAGTTAGTTTTAAAATGTCTCAAATTTACTTTTCAAAAGCTATTTTAAATGTCTTCAAGGAATATTCAGACTTCAATAGAAGCTAAATAGACAAAACATAAGCTTCTCTTTTCTACATTTAAACCCTCCAAAAAATGTCCTTACTACAACTTTAATGTAATTGTCTCACTGTAATCTCCTTTTTAAAGAAAACAATGAATGATTAATTTTTGTGGTAATAAACATTATGCCATTATCGACCACAAACCCTTTGAACCTCGAAGTAGATATGAATAAAAATTATGTTTATTCAGCCAGCTCACATACCTGTATTTACTTCCTGTATTTCGGTCGCAGTCCACAGTAGTTGATTGTGCGAACTCGACAACTACTGTGTCGTTATTCTCTGTACTGACAGCACTCCAAATTTACAAAAAAATTAGCTCAATGTTAAAATTGACCGGAGTTCTCCTTTAATGCTATAAATTTCAACCAAGTATATAGAGTCATTATTAAACATTCCATATATATTAAAACGACTGTGATGCATGTGCAAACTCCGTTCACGTGTAGGCTACCTGGTCACTTCATGTGTTCCCTTTCAAGGGAACTTCGAGCTGCGTTTGAGACGCGGTGGGAACGCTCTGCGTGATTGCGTCATGAAGCACGTGTAAAATCAGTCCAATGGAAGCCCGATACGTCAAAGGTGACGTCATAGACCAGGAAACTATAAAGCACCCTTGAAAACAGACCGCCCCAGCTTCTGTAGTCTTCAGCAAGCGCTCTCTGTGATTCTGTCCTTGTCTATTTATTGTTGTTTGTCAAGCCCAATATATATCACTATCTATCATTATGGCGAGCAAGCAAGATTATAGACGTTGTGTTGTTCCCTGCCCTCGTTACATCACGGGTGGGGACACACGTCAGCTTTTTGTTGCTGTTTGGGAGTGGAGCATGCCAACAGTCAGTTCTCGAGGGAGCTGACTGTGAGCATTGCGAGAAGCTGTCCGTGAGGACGCTCCGCTCCCGCCGGGCGTTCTTCGAGGAGGACGGTTCGGTTCGCGTTCCCCGCGCGGGTCTCTCTGTTGCCGAGGCACGGAGACGGCTCGCATTTCGGGGTTCGCAAACGGATCTGACAGCGGGGGTTGGGACGGGCTCCGCCCTTTCTCAGCTTTCACATGCCAGATCTAGTGTGCTGCGATTTCCAGTTCCGAGGAATTGGTATCGTTAGTGTTTTGTTTAAAAAGAAAGAGAACAAAACAAATACAAATCTTAAGAAAAAGGCAGATGTTTGAGTTTTCAATGAATAAATAAGTTAGCTCATAACTCTGCTGAATAAAGAGGAGCTTTAAAAAAAAAAAAAAAAAAAAAAAAAAAAAAAAAAAGGAGGTTTTATCTAACTGTTGCCAGTTAAATATTTACTGGCCAGCTGAACATTATGAGATTGAAAATAAAGAAGAGTTTGTTAGATGAACTATCTTAAAACAGGAAAACTCTGTATCTCAGCCTCCTCGTCGGGGACTGCGGTTTTTTCCCTATCTCCTCACTGAGGTGTCGAGATCGTGGAATAAACCGGTTTGTATTGTATGTGTTTAATCCCCAGATGTCTAAATATTAATGTTTGGGTATTAAGTATCATAGTATGACAGTGCCTCGGGTTAAAGAGACGCTTGCGAGCTTTCTCTCTCCCGAGTCGGCGTCATCGTTATTAACCCCGACGTTACCCACCAGCCATCTTAAATAATGAATAATTTTTTATTAGGCAGCGCTGGTGGGTAAAGTATATAATGACATGGATGAATGTGAGGGGCGACTCTCTGAGGAGGGTCGCAGCGCTGCCAGTTCGGTTGTTTCCTGCTGGTGGCCGCAGAGTGATATATATGTAGGCTATATATATATATAAGTTTTTTCTGATATAAAGATAAAGGAAAATAAAGATATAATTATGTCTGTTCTTCTGGACGCTCCGCTTTCAAGAAAACTAAGAAATAAACCATTCAGCGGCGTTCCAGAGGATTCTTCCTCACCAATCTAATGTTCCTGAGACTGCTGGGCGGGAGCAGTCTCGGCCTATTAAGCTCCTTTCAGCACAAAGTGCAAAACAGAGCGTCGCCATTCGGGCTCCTCCGCAATTCAATCGGTACCTGGGTGGCGGTCGCAGTCTAGCCAGTTAGAGACATGCAAGATCTGAGGACTGTTTTATCTCTAAAATAGCTTTGACAAAGAAGAAGCCCTGACGCCGAGGCGATCAGGCTTCTAAGGGTGGTCCCCTCTGGGGTAGGGACGGTTTTGAGAAATCGTTTCTCCTCAGCGCCCTTTGGGGTGCGACTCTCTGAGGAGGGTCGCAGCACTGCCAGTTCGGTTTCCCTGCCGGTTCGCCGTTTCAGGGCACCAAGGTGTCAGTGTCCCCAAACAAGCCTTCAAATAAGAAAAAAGAAGAGCAGTCAGTTCGGTTTCCCTGCCGGTTCGCCGTTTCAGGGCGCCGAAGTGCCTGCTTTTTTCAACGATCCTCCGAGGAGGGTCGTAGGAACTAAGCTAGTTAGAGGTAGGCAAGATCTGAAGACTGTCATCATCTCTAATAAAGCTTAGACAAGAAGTCCTGTCGCAAAAAACGAGGCTATCAGGCTTCTGAGGGCTCCTCCGGGGCAGGGACGGTTTTGAGAAATCGTTTCTCCTCGGCGACCTCTGGGGTGCGACTCTCTGAGGAGGGTCGCAGCGCTGCCAGTTCGGTTGTTCCCTGCCGGTTCGCCGTTCAGGGCACCGAGGTGTCAGCGTCCCCATACCCGGTCAGTTCGGTTGTTCCCTGCCGGTTCGCCGCTTCAGGGCACCGTAGTGACTGTTCAACCAAGGGACGGTTTTGAGAAATCGTTTTTCCTCTGCGCCCTCTGGGGTGCAACTCTCTGAGGAGGGTTGCAGCGCTGCCAGTTCGGTTGTTCCCTGCCGGTTCGCCGTTCAGGGCACCGAGGTGTCAGCATCCCCATACGATCCTCCGAGGAGGGTCGTAGAATGGTCAGTTCGGTTGTTCCCTGCCGGTTCGCCGCTTCAGGGCGCCGTAGTGACTGTTCAAACAAATCCAGAGGCCAGTCTTGAGAGACTGGTTCCCCTAGTAAATTTCTGGCAGCGTGGAAACTACTGCCACATATTTCTCAGTGGGTCCTGCACACTATAGAAAAGGGTTTCAGAATTCAGTTCGGTTCTCGTTCGCCCAGATTTCTAGGGGTCCTCCTCTCATTGGTGGACCCCGAGCAGGCTTTGGTTATGGAGCAGGAAGTACTGTCACTTCTGCAAAAGGAGCTGTAGAAGGGGTTCCTCCTCCCAGCAGACAGCCATTACTTCATTGTTTCCGAAAGAGGATGAGGGAGGTTCCCGAGGTTTGCTTTCGGGGGCGAAGCATACCATTATCGGGTTCTTCCATTCGGCCTAGGTTTATTACCCCACACCTTTACAGTATGTGTGGATGCAGCTCTGGCTCTTCTGAGACTCCAGGGCATTCGTGTATTATACTACATCAATGATTGGTTGATCCTAGCTCAATCTGAGTTTATTGCAGTTCGGCATCGAGATGTCGTTCTGTCTCATTAAGGATGTTGAGGTTGCCTCTCAACGCCAAGAAGAGTGTGCTCTGAGGACCACTTTTCTAGGTGTAGCGATTCTCACAGCCGTATTGGGGTATATCTAGGCCATAGGATTGGACTGGATGTGATGTATTAGGTGTGGTTTACGCTACACCGGTACGCATTTCCCGATATCTTTGCTCCTGGGAGTTCACCCTCATTTGGAGTTTGGATACTGTGGGCTCGGCCTCTGAGGGGGCCCGGCCATAAATTCCGGTCTCTCGACTGAGGTCGTTGAGACCATTCTCCAATCCAGAGCTCCTTCCACGAGAAGACTGTATGCACTGAAATGGAAATTATTCTCCACCTGGTGTGGTGAGCGTCAGTTAGATCCTGTTAACTGCCCTGTTGGTTCAGTTCTCGATTTTCTGCAAGATCGTTTCTCTGCTGGATTATCTCCTTCCACTTTAAAAGTTTATGTGGCGGCTATATCGGCCTATCATAACCCTCTGGGGGGTACTTCTATTGGGAGAGATCCTCTGATTACTCGTTTTCTCCGTGGTACATTGAGGTTGAGACCTGCACTGCACTCTAGAGCACCGTCTTGAGATTTGGCCATTGTACTTGAGGGTCTGGCTCTGGCTCCCTTTGAGCCTATTGAAGAGGTTTCAGAAAAATTCCTCACTTTGAAAGCTTTATTTCTCCTTGCTATTTCATCTATCAAGAGAATTGGAGATTTGCATGCCCTGTCGGTTGCTCCTTCATGTCTGGAATTTGCACCTGGTATGGTGAAAGCATTTTAATACCCTAGACCGGGTTATATTCCTATGGTCCCAGTTAATGTTGGGGGCCCAATAGTGCTGCAGGCCTTTTATCCTCCACCTTTTAATACCCCAGATCAGGAACAATTGAACCTGTTATGTCCAGTTCGGGCATTGGATGCCTACGTTCACAGAGCTGCCCTGTGGCGTAAGTCAGAGCAATTATTTGTATGTTTTGGGTCACTCAGAAGAGGGTGCCCTGCATCTAAACAGGTTATGAGCAAATGGATAGTCGAGGCTATTTCAATGGCTTATGAAGCGGCCGGTCAGCCTTCACCTATGGCTGTACGGGCCCATTCTACTAGGAGTATGGCGGCCTCTACGGCCTTAATTTCGGGTGTTTCCCTTCCTGATATTTGTAATGCGGCAGGATGGTCCTCTCCGCATACTTTTGTCAGGTTTTATGACCTTGACCTCTCCACTCCAGGGGCGAGGTTGCTTGCTTCTTAGTGTGCGCCTAGGACTTCACACAGAACGGGCATTTGTCACTATGGCGTAGTGGGTATGGGGTTCCCACTGCGTCTCAAACGCAGCTCGAAGTTCCCTTGAAAGGGAACGTCTCAGGTTACGTATGTAACCCTGGTTCCCTGATAGGGAACGAGACGCTGCGTTTGCCTGCCATACTTCCTGCATACCCTGATCGACTTGCTTCAGACTTTTCAGAAGCTGGCGCGGTCTGTTTTCAAGGGTGCTTTATAGTTTCCTGGTCTATGACGTCACCTATGACGTATCGGGCTTCCATTGGACTGATTTTACACGTGCTTCATGACGCAATCACGCAGGGCGTTCCCACCGCGTCTCAAACGCAGCGTCTCGTTCCCTATCAGGGAACCAGGGTTACATACGTAACCTGAGACGTTTTCTCTGATCGGAAAGCTATATCCAAATGTGAGGCAAATGCCTTCCGACAGAGAGGACACTTTTTTATATTACAGATGAAACTGAACAAAGTGCATTTACTTGTTGAAGTCACATATATATAAATTTTACTCCTCCCAATATGGTAAAAAATGAACAGCGATAAAGGCCCCCGGTTTACAGATATGACATCGCTGCTGCAACATGCATCGCCACAGATATGGCTGAGCATTTCTTCAGCAAGCCGACGTGCAAACTGCCGCAAATGAAACTGAAAGTTCAGCTTAACACACAGTTGTCTTCATTAAAAGTACTGACACTAAATTATATTACCATGCTGCTGCCACTCTTGAAATTAGCTAATGATAAATAAAATGCAGCTCATATCTTGCTTTCATTGACGAGAACGTGAATTTGTATATAGCGTGGGAATTAAAGATTCAATTTATATTAGATTTGCGGAGATGTAGTTATGTTGCCAAGAGTAAGTGGAACACTTATAACAAAACGGATAGTAAAGAAGTCAGTAAAAACACATGAATGACCAGGTGCAAAATCTGTTCTTCAAAGTCTAATTTAAGCCTAAAATCACAGATGACAAATCTAAAACAAATGTCATGAAAAATATTTAAATGTACGTACTATTTCTGTGTTAGCCATTATGAGTATTTAAAATATGTTTATGTGCATTTATACAAATATAGGGGTGGCTTGCCGACCCCTGATCTAGATCATCAAAACTACTCTGAAATTAGAATCTATTCTGTTGGGCATTACAAAGTTTTAAATTGAATTCCCTTAAACATATAGACACCCTGCAAACTCTCTCTCTTTCTCTCTTCCCTGTTGAATATTCTCCACCAGCTAGTTCACCTTTCTTCGACTGAGGTAAACTTGAGAGGACAAGGCAAGGACACATTGTGTACGTGTATGTGTGTGTAAGCGCATGGATGCATGTCAGTGGGTGACAGCAGACAGGGCAGCTTTCATCTCTACAGTTTCTTTGCTCCCATGGGCAAACAGGCAGATCAATGCTGATGAGAGTCTTTCAAAGGGAGGACGCCGGGCCTGACATACCAGCTCTGGCCTGCCATTTAATAAAGACTATGCGGAGGAGAAAACTGCGCTAGAGACAGTCGGAGGACTCCTGTGCTGTCTTATCTCTGTGTGGCGCGGTGTGTTTTGGACTGTGGTGAGGGACAGATCTTACATGATGCAATTTAAGCAGAAGCTAGCAGAACCCAGCTGGATAACCCATGAAAGGCCTAGCCGTGCTGTCTATGTCACATCCTGCTGAAAATAATACAATATAAACAAATGAATGATAAAGAAATTGTTCCAGAAAATATTGAAACATTAAAATGTTATTCTTTTTTCAACATTTAATTCAGCTTTGCCATCACAGGACACATTTACATTTAAAAAATGTGTTATTTTAATACTTTAATTATAATAGTATTTCTGAATATTAATGTTTTCGCAGTATTTTTAAAATGCAGCCTTGAGCATAGACTTTCAAAAAACATTAAAATATTGCAATTCCAAACTTTTGAAGTATGTCTATTAATTTATGAATTATGTTATTTATATATAAATGTATATAAATAATACAAATTATACTATAAAAATGAAACCACAATTAATTATATTATATTATTAATAATTATTTAATCCTATAAATGCACTTTATCATTTAGCAGCACATCTGCAGTATTGTCTCAACACAGCAGAGCATTTATATTAATTTCTCTCGACATAAGTCTGAATGTCTTCTGCAGTACATAAGCACAACTCTTTCTCATCCTCAGACTTCATGATGAGGCCAGAGGTCTGTCTGCAATGAAGATGACAAACAGATGCTCTCCTCCTCCTTCCTCTGTGAGTCTATGAGATCTGCCAGAGAGTCTCTGCTTCATCAGGGCTAAATGAGGGTTTACTTTATTGTCTGTTTGTTGATTAATGAAGTCTCAAATGCAATTACTCAGAAGCAAACGTAGGGCTACAGACCAACCCTTAGCATTCCTGATCGAGCGTCTCGGCGCAAGCGGGATCGTTTGTCACAATCTGACTGTCAGTTGAGCATCTTATTGCCTAAACAACATCGCATTTTTTCCCAACTGTGAACTGAGGAATGGAGATATGTCACTATTGCTGCTTTAAAAAAAAACGATTCATATCTATCTCTTCTGATGACCTTGGGAGAGGTCAGAGTGCCACCATTAGGAGTCGGACCACTCTTTTCTTATCACTGCTGGGTCACTACACAGAACGATGTGCAGGTATGTTCTGATGGGAATTATAAAAGGTAATTAAATCATTTAATCATGCTTTTGGGATGGCAAAATATAATTGCTTATATGCACAGTAAAAGAAAATGCAACCCAGAATACATTAAAAAAGGCAAAATTATGCCCTTGTTTTTGGGGTCTACTAAAATAGGTTTTCATGCTTGAATGTTCAAAAAACATTTTTCACATATTTTACATTATTGCAGCACCTCTGTTCCCCGTCTGTCAGTAATGCTCTGGGGTGCTTTTCCCAAAATCATTGTTCGCCAACTAGCAACATGCTGTACATTCTATGTCTTTCATTCCAAATATATATACAAATTCCATTCAACATCTTTTAGTTTGTCAAGAGAAATAAAGCACGACATTTCTACTGTAGAATATTGGAGCACCCTTTTGGGGAGGGGGATTGTTTTTCTTATTTTACTTGTTCTTCTGTTTTTGTTTTTGTATACTGAAAAACTGAAAATAAAGTATTCCAAAAAAAGAGAAATAAAGCACGGTTCATGCATGCTTAAGTACACCGGGGGACCGCTGAAGTGACGTAAGAGAGAACTTGTGATTGAATGAAACATCTGGAAATAAAGCAAAACAATGGAGAACAAAAATAGCGAAGTTAGTGTCTCCAACAATGCATCATACTAGTTAAGCTGAGTGTTACGTCGTTGTACGGGAAATACGTCCTCTTTAAATATGGGGGTTCATGTTGGGTCAGCAAAATCAGCTGAGAAGCGTGCATCTAACACAGAGAGGGTGAACTATTGCCCCATTTGGATACGGCATGTGTATTTTCTTTACATAACAGAGGTGACTGCTATGCCCACATTTAACAACATGCTGATTGGTCTTTGCACATGTTGAGTTTTAATGTGTGTGAAAAGTGTGTGCTGTTGCATCAAGCCATGATCTATGAGGTGCAACAATGAGCAGCAAAAAATTCAGACTTCAAAAAATTGTTTGAAAATTCTACCTTAGATGAAACCCTATGAATTTTACAAGAGCAACTGTATTGACTTGTTGAGAAGCCCATCAGATTCTCCAAAGAAAACATTGCAAAAAGAAAAGAAAGTGCTTTATACTGTCAAATATTGGATTTGACAAGATTTATCAGTGATTGTACAGTCTATATATAGTTTCATGGCAGTAGCTCAATTGTTTTCAAAACAAAAAAAGCTTTTTTCCTAAGAAGCTTCTTTTTCCAATAAGAATTGTCTAATGCAAAATTAAAGAACTCAGAACATTACAAAACAGTATAGAATGCATGATGTTCACAACATCAGAAGTTAATTCAACACTCCAGAGTGAGCATTCTGTTATTTGATGGAGTAATTAAAGGAATACTTCACCCAAAGATTAAAACTTCTGTCTTCATTTATTCACCCCAATGCTATTTCAAATGTGTATGCCTCATACGAAGTAAGACACAATTGACTCTCATTGGGTCTCATTCATGAAACACGAGCAGAACGAATTTTTGTGTAAATCGTGTGTAAAGTTAGCCTGGTTAAAACCAGACCATTCTCAGTTGTAGTTGAGTTATGGTCTGGCAAAGCGTCATAGACAAATCATTTCCAGAGGGGCGTCACCAACGGACGTCGCGGATAGACCTAAACCCAATCAGAGCGATGAAGGAGATGACGTATGCAGAGCAGCAGAAACATCTCAGAGTGTTGTTCTTTGCTCGGTTTTTAACTAAAAGGAAACGTTCAAATCGCTTAAAACAGACGCGATAGCTGATTTGAACGAGTGATGTACGACGGTGGCATCCATCTTTGTAATGTAGGCTACAAAATCTGCTTCAAAATCCCAGCGCTGTCGTCATCTATAAAGCCCGCCCCAACGTTTCTGATTGGTGCCGCGATTTCGACGGATTGGAAATGGGCTTGAATGAGCTCTTTGCCAGACTAACTTTCAGAGCAAATCTAAATTTGCCGGAAGTTGTCTGGGTTTTCCCAGGCTAGTGTAAAGTGGTTCTGGCGTAAATTTTGGGATTCATTAAAATGTTTGTATTTTCCAAATGTTAGTTGGTACGAAAGAAATCTACACCTGCTCCCAGCCACGCGTAAATAGAGAGTTTAACATCGGAACGTTTTGCTCATTAATAACTAAGGCTGCATTTTAATTCACCTTAATCGGGTACATATTTACACAGCATTTTGAAAAAATATTATATATAGTAATTACATAAGGTTTTTCTTTTGACTTCTGGGACTGTTTGTCAGATGAAACTCCATTAACTGCATCTGTAATATGCTGCCAAGCTTCCTTTTTTTAGGACCTGATACGCCACTATGTAGCCTACGCTTGAAAATAAAATGTGGTGTTTTGAATGAACTTCTGATAACAAAACTTCGATTTCTGCATCTGAGAATTTTTTCTTTTTCATTCGATTTTGAGAAGACATGTTGAAATCCTTCGTTTGGTGTCATAATATGATGCCCATATATAGTTGTCAGTCGGATTTAATGGGCGGGATTTATGGTAATTTAGAATGAGCGTGCACGCGCGTCCCATTTACGACTGATTGGAATTCATTAACACACACACACATTTCACTATCACATCTGACATTTACGAAGTATTTGTGAATCAGGAGATGAGTTTTCGGGAAGGTCTCTTTACGCGCAAATCACTCTCATATTTACTCGTATATTGACGAATGTTTCATGAATGAGACCCATTGTGTGAAAAGAACATAAAAATTGAGACATGAGGGGAAGCAAATTAAAATAAGTTGCCCAAATTAAATACTGACGAGCCTTAAATAATTGCTCAACTTGACAGTTTCTGCTTTTCAGCAGAATGAATGGACAGCTCCTTAAAGATCATACTCACTCACTCAAGCATATCTATCTGAATATATATATATATATATATATATATATATATTCATAATATATATAATCCATAATCTATATCCAAAGAGGAAGATGAGGAGAGGATGAAGGTATAAGGTAATAAACAAAAGCAGATATCCCACAATAAAGCAACATAACAGTGAGTACTAAAAATCAGACAACTGAACACACATGATAACAATCTGAATACAAACAGATGAGCTAGTTACTGAATGACCATGGAAACTAATGATGGTGGGAAACTAAGGACAGAGGAAACAGGATGTAAATTAAAAGTCCTTGAAAATGAAAACCAAACACAATGAAAGTGTGACTGTAAGTTGGTACATTGCTCCACTGATATCAAAACCAATTTACGAATGAGTGTGATGGTCTGTGAAAATCGACAGCACACTGATCCAAGGACTCGACAAGGCCATGTTTGCTTATTTGATTAGTGACCTAGAAATCTTCAAATGTTAAATGTTGCAGAATCTTAAATATTCTATATTAAATTTACATTATAGCTTCTTTTTTTTTCTTCTTCACCAGAATTTGCGGTCAATATTTACGATTGAGTGTAGATGTACTTACTGTATATTGAAGACGTGCTGTCTTTAAAAAATATTAAAGATATTATATTATAATCTAGAATATTATGATTTGCAAATGCATTCGTAAAATAATGAATTATGAATTCTAACATTGTCTGTGATTTTGTGTTGTTTTGGCCACACCTAGGTATATATATATGATGCGACAAAAGCACAGAGGCTCAGTTTTGTTCTAGCTGCTATAAGGATGGAAGTAGGCTGTTTGTTGTGGAGAAGGAATGCTTTGGTCAGCAACAAACATGCAATGAACTCTCATTACTGCCAGAGACAGCGCTGGTGCTGTCCACCTCCAGTCAGCCTACTCAACACGTGGAATATAATTCAACACCAGAGAGCTAGTGCACACGTAAACACACAGCACAGGAAAGTAATAACCCGCTGATCACAAACAAACCACACCAAAGCCCATCCCAACACACAAACAAAGAGATGCATTCGATTGGGTTCTAAAAAACAGATTCATATATTTCTGCATACATTATGTTTCACCATGCAGTTGCTATTTAATAAGTTAATAAAAATATATATTTTTTGCTGCAATGAGGGAGAATATATAAAATAGTTAAAATAGCTTGATGAATGGCCACTGTCTATATATATATATATATATATATATATATATATAATAGTTAAAATAGCTTGATGAATGGCCACTGTCTGGTTGTTTCCCTCCATGGCATGTTGCAAATGATCAGTCTTGCAAATAATAATAATTCCCTCTCTGCTTGTGTTACGAACTTGTGGCCCTCTAACTTTATCACAGTTTAGTAGACTTTTTTGGCTCAGAAACCAAATAGCATACTGATGGTGTTAAACATTAATGAAGTACATTGATCTTTCAAAAAAAAAAAAAAATTATAACCATTGCAGAAATTTCAGCAAATCCATAAGCAGCACCAGGAAACCCATTCAGTTTGCTTTTATGCATGGCTGTACACATGAGTTTAGATAGTCAAGTTTAGATGTTCACATTCAAAATTGATGTTTTTTTTTCTCTAGCTGCCCTATGCCCGGTACACATCGTACGATTTTGGGCTGTCCCAGGCGAAAGATGACCAATCGTGGTGATTCTAAACGGTGGTACTACGTCGTACAGTGAGAGAGGTTCAAAGACGGCCGTTGGCACAGTCTTGCGACCAAACATAGCCTGCACTAATTTTCTGACAGTGTGAGAAATTTAGCATGATCATCTCACAGTGTGTTTGCTGCTACAACCTACGTCCGCTGACTAAAAATGCAACAAGAAAATGGCGTAATGATAAAACTACTTACCTCAAGCTCCATTTGCAAAATTGGCATGACAAGTTTGCCTCTTTTCCCTAGCCATGATGACCGCGACCATATTCTCCTCTTTCGCTTCCTCTTTTTTCTGCACACATAAAAAACACAATTGCCAAAGTGTGATTCATCTTGCTCTATTTGTTTACCACTAGCGCATGATGATGTTTTTATTGTTCTATATTAACTTGAGTCGTAGCCAACAATTCAATAGGTGTCATCATCGTACATTCTACACACGTCATACCCAAATTTATTAGATCCATGTCGTACAGTGTAATTAGTAATGATCTTAAAGGTCTGTAGCAGGTATAGGCTAAAATATTGTATTTTCTTCACAACAACGGATCCAAAGGTCAAACCTTGAGTTAAGAGTGATGAAAAAAATGCACTTTTGATGTAAGGAAACTATGCAGTAGAGGCTATGCAATGATGAACAATGACCTTGTGGCCTCATTTTGAGTGGACAAAAGACCTCTACATTCATCCCACCCCAAGAGTACTCAGTATTTCATGTTCTTTATGAGATCATAAGACACTGCTCATCATCTCAGCTGGAGTCTGACACAACACTTCATTCAGTATACACAGAGGAACAGTGGGAAACCAAAGTGACTGTCACAATAACAAAACCTCATTTTTATCTGAATTACGGGTTTCCCCTCACAACAAGGGTCATGAAACACTTTTCTCTCCATCAGTTAAAAAAAAAAAAAAAGAACTGTGCCTTTATGTTCCCTGTATGTACTATTTAGAAGTTACTAGATTATATATCTTGAATTGAAACATTCTATGGTATATCTGTACTGCACTAAAAAGAATTGACAAATCCAGATAAAGAGCAGGTATATGTAAATTCAATATTAAACAAGAGAGAAACATTCACAGAAACAACAGTAAAGCAAAAGGAAGCCCATAAGGATCTGTGTGTGTTGTGCCTGTGTGTGCACAAGCGCTCAAGCAACACGTCAACACGTTTGTTAGGCGCGCATGTTATGGCCCGTCTCTTCTCGACTCATGCTTGACCGTAGAGTTGTATCCCACTGAGAGGCGTCACTGCTGGGCAGCAGGCAGTGGCATTAGCCCCGTTCAGCTCGACTCACCTCAACACTCGCTGCCCAGTGGGAACCCGCACCACCTCCAGCATCGCAACTCTTCATCATGCATTAATGTGGCTTACTGTGGCAGCTGGAGAATAAGAGCGAATGAAACAAGTTCCTTGGATGTGTTTGCACTGAAAAGCACCACTTCCTCCTCCTTCAGCCAGCATTCCTACACTTCCCCATCAGCGACCCAGCAAAGAGCACTTAGACCAGCGGTGACAGGCCCAACAAGCTACAGATCAGCGCTTGCCTGTCTAAACCACTCCATTACCTCAGAGGGTAAAGACTTTAATGAGTAAGAAATGAGAACAGGCTGTCCATGAATAGCACTGGTAACTGGGGACACAGAAAAAAAGCCTTGGTGGGATGAAATTCTAAGGAACGCTATTCCATAGGAGGTATGTCACAAAGACTGTTAAATACATTCAGGATATTTCGGAGACAACCGGCTTAAGTGAATCATGGTTTCCGACCTAGATTCATCAATGTTGCGAAGATGGATACCAATCCGATACTTTGACTGTCAGCACTGTGACATTACAAACGCCCTTGAGCATAGCAACAGTTTGAGTTTCTCCAGATAAATTCCACCCAGCATGCTGTGTTTGAAAATGTATAGAGTTTTGAAGATTTCCATGAAATTCCTGATTTTAAAACAAAGTGTTGCCTTGTCATGGTAGGAAAGCAGTCTAGACCAGACACCAGGAGTTTGTTTCATACATTTTTACGGTTTATTTAAGTATTTTTCGTACCAAATCATTACAGTTCTCAATGTCCAGTCATCTCTAAAGTAAAAAGACTAAAAAGTATTTGTGTTTAAATCAATTCGTCTATATGTGTGTGTATACTGTATATGTGTGAGTGAGTGAGAGAGAGAGAGAAAGAGAGATATTCAGATAGATGTGCTTGAGTGAGTTATTATGGCTCTTTAAGGAACTGTCCATGGTGCTGAAGAAAGCAGAAACGCTGATATCGCAATGTTTATGATCTTCACACAATGAAAGTCAATAGTGTCAACTTTGTATGGAGCTCAACGTTTTTCAAAAGACCTGCTCGTGTGTTCCACAGAAAAAAAGGTATTCCTTTAATGACACCATCAAATAACAGATTGCTCACTCTAATGTCTGTTAGGGCCCATTCACACAGAATGTATTTTTTCCATTCAACTGCGCTACTTTTCCATTGTTTTTTAATGTAAACACACACTAGACGGACGTCTTTAACAGTTGGATTCTAAAAACGGGGCTGCACTCAAGTTCAAATAAATTAAACTTTTAAAAAACGCGTCTCTAGACCTTGCGCTCTTTTCCATTCCACTGACCTGCGTCTCAAGTTTTTAACAGCAAAAACACATTCTGTGTGAACCCGGCTCTTAATGAACTTCTGATGTTGTCAATGTGTTTAGAAATGTCATTTAGACTAATGTTTAGAGCCTTAATCACTTTAATTTCACATTACACAATACTTATTGGAAAAAAAAGCTTCTTAGAAAAAATAAATAATTGTAAACATATACACAAACTTTCATTTTCATGACATTAGCTCAGTTTTTTTCCAAAACAAAAATAGCTTTTTATGTTTACATTTATTTATTTTTTTCTAAGAAGCTTCTGGCCCTTTTTTTCTTTTTCTTTGCCCAGGAGGGTATATTTAACAATGTTAAATATTAAACAGAATGTTAAATGTAATCTTTTTTTTTTTTTTAAACAAAATAAAAGTACATGTTTGCAAAGATATGAGGCTGAGTAACTTACAGAATCTTCATTATTGAGTGAAGCATCTTTTTCTCCATTTATTTTATATTGCTGTACATTATGGTTTGTTTTATGGGCAATCACATTCACACAAGTCGCCATGGTAATGTGAATTTATTTAGGCAGCTTCTCCAATAACAGAAAACTTGCAAATTGTCTCATACGGCAAGACGTGACTATGCAAAAATGAGCATCCCTTGATTGTGTATAGGACAACAGCTGTGTTTCCTTTAAGAATTGGTTGTTTAGATCTGCTTAGGTTAAAGTCCTTGAAATAGAACATACAGCCATGTGTTAGACATAATTGAACCCTAATTTGTCACTCACTTCATTGTTACATTACAAGGACTCCACCATCCAATTAATGCAACATCCACTCTAATCAAGTAATTAAGTAGTTCTGATGCAAATCTGTGCCTGTAATTGGTTTGGGAGGAGGGCCGATCAATTACCAGATCAAACTTTAAGCAACTCTTATCTTCCAAGCTTACATCTGCAACAGACGGACGAATGAAAGAACAGGAAAGTAGCTGTCCAAGAAATAACAGACCCTGAATGACTCTGTTGATCTCATAAGCCAATATGTTGCATGACTTAAGATGATCATGTAGATGGGAAAACATGGTATGCTGGATTAGTTCCTGTTTCAGTTAATTAACACAAATCTGTTGGTCTGCATCCTGTGAAAAACATGATCATCTTGATGACAGACAAATTACAACATTGGTGCACTGTGATGAGTATTATGAACACAATAGAAACCAAAAGGACATTCAATTGTTCAATAGAAATACACTAATTTAGATTGAAGCTACCTGTGACATTTAACTAAAATAAAAATATTTCTATGGGGGGTTCAAATCTATCCCAGGCCAGCAGCCCAAGCATGTGCTAATACTGAACTAATGAATTTGAATTACCAGTTGTTGTTTTTATATTAGAATTTTAGAATATATCCATAGCTCCAAAAATGGCCAATGCATCTTTTTCTTCTGAAACCATATCATAACGTAGTTTTATGTGAGAAACAGAGCAATATTCCAAACCTGTATAACTTTATTTTATCTGTGGAACCAAAAGATATTCTTAGAAATCCCCCTAACTGAAATAATTTCTTTATAAAAAATAATTATAGGTTCTTGAGATTAAATTCTTTCATAGGTTTCATTATAGTCTATTCAACCTAAAAGGTGGGGTATGTGATTTTCTTTTTTGACCATTTTTTTCAAATTCACTTGAAATCCTATTCCTAACCCACTTACAGGCACTGAGTTAGAAGCACTGATATGAAAATTAAGCATTTGAATCATCTGTGGAACGGGCAGGACTCGAAAAACTCCAGCCAATCATTTCCAAGACCACCTAGAATCATTGGACAGTGAGTGCGTCAATCAAGCGGTCATACCATACAGTACACTGCGATGTGTTCTAAAATCGGCTCAAAATATCGAACTGTGCCCAGCATACACTAAGCGATTTACTGTGAGATCTGTCAACTCTGACTGACCAAAATCTGCAGACTGGTGTGGAATTTCCTCAACTATTATTGACGTATCCAGACTGCAAATCGGTGAAAAATCTGAGCAAAAGTCGTGTAGTGTATTCCAGCCTAAAGAGACATTGACTGTTCAACTGTCAATATGAATTCAGTTCAATCCAATCCAAGTGTGTGATTTGACTACACATCCATATTTATTTTTGCTTCTGGCTGTAAAAGTCTACAACCTGATTTGTGCACAATGGGACCCAACAAATTTACCTAAGGTTGTTGTCAGTGCTCTAACCCAACATTAGTACAGAACTTACTGTTGCAGTATATTTGATCAGTACTCAAAATATGAAGTTCAGACACTTAATGAGAAGTTTGATACAGCGGATTTACACAATCTGAGAAATATTTTAGCATAACATTGGAGAGGCAATGATCAAAATCATCCTCAAAGTATCCAAAAATATAGCACAACCACCAAGAAGATGCAGAAAAAAAATCTATTTTCAAATAAATGTGTGGAAATAAAAGGCTCTTCTGTAAAACTAGTTTCCATTAGCTTCTATGTAATTACTCTAATTATCTTTAATGTGTATTTGTATAGCTTGCTTCTCCGTGGCACTTTCATACCACCTACATAAATGTTGGCGAGAAACCTCGGTGCCAGTACTTTCTCAGAATTAACAAGGCAGCGATCAGTGGACCAAAAATACAAACTTTTACACACATGCTGATAACATATTATTGCAGCCCAGTTTGTGCTGAATACAGTGTAATCAGACTTTAGCCATGGAAATTTTATAAGAAACTGAAATAAGCACAAATGTCAGGGCATGTCAAAACATCTACAGGACCCCCCCAAAGCCACAACCGCGAAAGAGCCTTTTGAGCGACTTCCAAATCTGACGACGGCCACGTGAACTTTTTCCTCCAGTGAATTTTATATAGAGAATGTGCAGGGAAACTCATTTTCCTCGATTTACTGAAGCTTATAGGTAAAACACATATTGCGGCAACTGCACATCCAATGGCGCAGGCGCCTCTGACGTGCGACCAATGAACTAGTCCTACGTCATTACACGATCTTCAGTCTTCACGGACCTTCGCGGGGTTTAACCAGACACGTTACACGACTTCCACCAATCAGATGCGTCACTGTGGGATTGTTCAGGATTGTGGGTAATGAAGTACTTATCCAAGACATCGCGAATAAAAGGCATTTATCTTAAAACAAGGTTTGTGCCCCATGAACTTTTGGCGTTTACATGAGCATATACAATCGCTTAGTACAGCCGTAGCTGGTTTTAAGTCTACCATGTATGGTTACGTTTTTATGGCTTATGCAATGTCAATGGAGAAATTGTATTGAATTCTTACTTCCGGCACCGGCTGTGGGCGGGACTGTGATGCTCTATGTAAGCGACACCCAAAAAGAGCTGAGGAATTTGGTGACGGAAAGAGCTGAAAAATAATTTTATGTTTATACCTCACATTTTTGTTGAATGAATATCCTTACAAAAAACAAAGAAAAGTAAACAACAGGGTCCTGAGAGATAGGACTACAGAAACAACACAAAATTGTAGAAACTGCTCGATTAAAAGCCACAAACAGTCCTTCACATACTCTCTGTGACCATTCAAATAGCAATGACTCACTCGAACTGCATACGGAGATCAGCTGTATAACGGATAATATAACAGAATGCAGATAATGGTTTCTTTATTTTTTCTAATAAACAATCCCCTATATATATATATATATATATATAGCTGAGTGACACTGGTGCATTTTGCCCTTTCAGAAGTGAAAGATCACACTTATTTGAATTGCAGGGATTTATTTATTTAAAAACACTTCACACAGAAATGCTGGCATTCTGTCAAGTTTGTAATTAAAATAATTTTATAGCAGGTTGCTTTTTACATGCTTCTGAAAATGGAGGCGGAAAAAGCAAGTTTTTCGGTGTTGCCTGGGTGACATTTACAAAGCGAAATGGAAAGAGATTTTTTAATCACACTGATCTCATTCTTGTAGCAAACCAGCCCCCCCAACCCCCACCACACACACACACACACACACACACACACACACACACACACAAAGGAGAGTTTAATGAAATTTCAGTATGCTGAAAATAGTACAATTCACTGTACTAGTATGGACAAGTATGATTAATTAGATTACTTGTTAATGCAGACAGAACACAAGTGTTAAAACACATCTATTTAATAATTCCAATTATGCTCGAGGCCAAATGCTTCAAATGACCTTGTGAACATGGTACTTGGCCACTTCTCAAGCTCACAGCACAGTATGGAAAAAGGTTACATTTAGATTGCCATTGCAGTAATCTAACGCTTACTTAAAGCTAATCTTCAATTAATTTAATAACGCCATTACAAGTAATCTTTACCAAATCTCAAAACAAACATTCATTTTTCATACTGTACATCATAATATTGCAATGCCTCAATTCACTATTAGCTTTTAAATTGTTGATTATAGTGTTTGATTGTTCATTTATTTAGACAAAATACAGAATTTGAATATTGGCTATTTATTGGTTATTGGCAATAAACAGTTTTTTTGTTATCTGCCAGAATTTTAATTTCCAAAGTTTCATGTGGTCTGAAGTGTACAGTACAAAACCCAAAATCTAAATGCAGTTGTACAATTATATTTCAAATAAATGATTCTTTGAACTTGTTTCATTAGAGAATCTTAAAAAAGAAAAATCAGTTTCCCAAAAAAATTAAGCAGCACAATTAACATTGATTATATTAATAATAATAAATAGTTTCTTGAGCACCAAATCAGCTTATTAAAATGATAAGGATCATGTGACATTGAAGACTCGAGTAATGATGTTGAAAATTAAATTTGCAACACATTAATAAATTACATTTGGTAACACTTTAGTTTAGGGTCCAACTATTAACTAGTTGCTAATTAGCATGCATATTAGGAGGATATTGCCAGTTTATTAGTACTTATAAAGCACATATTAATGCCTTATTCTGCATTATATCTCTTAATACATAAACTTTACAACTACCTTACTAACTATTAATAAGCAGTAATTAAGAGCTTATTGAGGTAAAAGTCATAGTTAATAGTAAGAATCGGATGCTAATCTAAAGTGTGACTAAAGTGTACAATTTATATTAACATTAAACATTCAATTAAAAATATATAAAAAGAAAATAATTCTTTTAAATTGAAATAATATTTTTACATTACTGTTATAGTTTTTGTTAGTTGTTAGGCCTAGTTTTGCTTCGTTTTTGTGTTTTGAGCATAAGATACTTTTTTCCAAACCATTAAACAAACATTACCTGCCCCAAATGTTTGAACAGTAATGTAAGTGTGGTCCGAAGTATTTTGTGACCAGATCACTTGAAATACATTTGGAGGTAGATAGAAACACATATAGCCACACTGTAAACATATCCTGATGCTTCTGTCCAACATCAAAAGACCACCCACCAACCAACCAATCAATCAATCAATGACCACGGAGATGGCCCTACTCTGTTATTATTATGCCAAACCAAGAGCAGCTATAGTGCAAATAAACAATCTGATGTAAAAACTGTCCAGCTGAAAAGATCAGAAAGTGAAGTGCTTGTGGTTGCGACAAGTTAATTAAAAAGTGTGTTAATCTCGTAAAAAGTAAAAAGATTCCTAAACTCAATAAAACATTTTAATTTTCATTAATAAAACATCAGAATAAAACCATTTAACTATCATCGGCTACTTATTTAAGGGGGATAAAGTTAGTTATGGGTTAAAAAAAAAACCCTGTTCCTAGTCTATAACAAAAGGACGTTTTTTAAGATGCCACAAACACCTTGATAATAGCCGGCAAGAAGGGAAAATGTGAAAGGAAAAGGTGTAAGCAGTGAATTATTTTCACTCAGCAAATTACAAAGATCGCATTGTGCATAACTGTGTATAATGGCTTTCTGCTTCCAAATCACATAGGCAGAAGACAATCTTCACCTAGGTCAAGTGTAGATCACTTTCCAAAGCGAGGAGTCTCATCTCAGATTAGAAGCGTTCACCAGTGCGATATATACACGCTGCAGAAATGACTTCCTGAAACACATTTGCCTTTTTACTTCAATCATTTTCCATTGTTTGGAGGTTACGCTGCCAGCACAGCTGAAGATGATCTAAAAATGCTGTTTCTCAAAATTGCTGTGCGCCTCCCAGGTGTCAGTATAATGGCAAGGATAATTCCATAGGGAACCAGGTACTAGGCAGAGCACCGTTTTCACATTGTGATTTACACAAGACAATGACTCAGAGGCGCAGGTCTGTTAGATAAGACTGCGACGATGTTGTTCACCATAACAGTAAAAACCTCCTACTCGTATATTATGGTAAAACTGTGGAAAAGGGCCAAGAGAAACCGTCTAAGGCCAAGGAAGCTGTCCTGTCAGAAGGTGTGATAGCTAACAGGCACCGCTGAACATCACAGAGGATTTTCACATGTTCTCCGGCACATTCTGCAAGTGGTAAAGGGATCATTCAGGGAAAGCAGAGCAGATTTTTCAGTAATGGCAACATCAGTAAGTGTCTACTAGTGTGTGTGTGTGTACGTACTTGTTTAACTTACATTGCGAGGACCAAATATCCCCACAAGGATAGTAAAACCTGAGATCACCTACAATGTGAGGACCAGCCATCAGTCCCCACGAGGGAAATGTATTAATAAACATACTAAATGATGGTTATTTGAAAATGTAAAAATGCAGAAAGTTTTCTGTGATGGGTAGGTTTAGTGTAGGGGTCTGTACAGTATAAAAACCATTACGCATGGAGAGTCCCCACAAAGATAGCGAAACCGAGTCAGTGTGAGTGTGTGTATGACATAGGTAGGCAAGCAAATGAAGAAAAAAGACAGAAATGACTGTCTCTTTAGATGTTTGTGTGTCTGTGTGTTTGTGTGTGTGTGGCGGCGAGACAGCTCCACCCAGTGGCCATCACAGTCCAGGAAACATTAAAGCAGCCAAGGGCCCTTAGGCTTTGGTCACACTGCACGTAAATCTGTTCATTGGTCATTCTGTAAGTGATGAAATCTGATCCATTTGTTCAGGCAGTGTACAAAATCTCATATATCTGCTATAGTAATGACTTGAAGAAATTGAGAACATTTTACTCACCCTAGTGTCATTCCAACCCTAATTGATGTTCTTTCTTCGGTGGAACACAAAAGGAAGGCTTTAAAGAACTGCACTTGCTGCTCTTTTCCATGCATTTATAATGAAAAGGGATTGAAACTTCTGAGCTTCAGCAGAAACACCATAAAAGAAGCATACAAGTGATCCATACAACTCTACAATATATAGTATATTACATATTATAATATTATATAATAAGACTGTTGCATTATATTTGATTTTTTTGTGTGTTCCAAGGAAGAAAGTTATGTAGGTGGCAGAAGGTGAATAATGAACTTTCGTTTTCCGTGAACTAGTCCTTTTATTGTTAATACATGGAGAATAGTTATTACATAAATTGTTCAAGTCCATCATTGCATTTTACTATGATGTCCACATGGCCAATAGACAAGATAACCATCTGAAGCATCACTTTATATCTTTTTCATTTAACAAATTTAATATGCAGTGCCAAAAAGCAGTCTCATTCAATGTTTTCTAAATTAACACACATGAGGGTAAATGAGGGAAGTCTTTGAGCATGAGGATATGAAAAGTACTAATAATTTAAAACATATTCCAAAATGAAATTGTATTCCAATTCTAAAACAGGACATATGTCCTATTACTTTTGTATACATAGGCTTTGTATGTCTGTGTGTGCGTGTGCGTGTGTGTGTGTGTGTCTGTGTGTGTGTGTAAAACACAAGACAAACAAATTTCTGCGTAAATCTGTTTCCAAAAATAAACAAACGAAAGCGTTCAATTGAAGGGGACAGTTTACTCACAACGGACCTATTCATGAAACACAAGCAGATCGAGTTTCTGTGTAAATCATTGTACAAATCCATTTGTGTGTTTCGGTTCTTCTGGTGTTTGGTGTCATCAATTTGAATACCATGCCCCAATTTGCATACTACTTCTGATTCCACACTTCTCGCATATCTGTCACAACAAACTTGAATGTAATGAATTATTTACATGTTCCATTAAAAACCTTTATCAAAGTGAACCCCTTTAACCCCACCGAGAGTGTTCTATGTAAATGTGCCTTTGTGTGCTTTAAGGAAGAATTTGAGGAGTTTATTTGTGTACACCATTGACTGTCCATCATTTGTACTACACTGTTAAATATTTAGTTTACACAAAAATAAAAATTCTGTTCATCATATACAATAAAGCAAAGACTTTTCAAAACACTCAAAAAAATGATATGTTGGCTTTACTAAACTTTTTTTTGTAAACAGGTTCCACCGGTTCCACATAACTATGTTTCGTTAAACAAACATAATATGTTCATGTAACTTCAACATCATGGAATTTGGTCATTTTAAGCGACCCAATTAAACTCTGAGCTAATGAGTTAATTAAGTGAATAACTGAGTGATGATTGAGCATTATTGAAGACACCTGATGTTAACAAGCAGAATCTCTGAAGGAGAAAACCGGAATGTTTAAGTCACCATTATGGAGATAAGTATTCGTTTTAGTTGGGCTCTTGACCATTAACTTATTAAGTTTAGATTTTGTTTGGTTGCTGTACATGAGTTATAACAGCCGGATGAACAACAAACAAAGGTCATCTGATGGTATTGGTTGTGTTTTAACATAATTATTTCACAATCATTTGACCTGAGTCACTGAACTTATATTAAACCGAATTTCTGAGTTAACCTGTTAAGCTTCAAGCCCATTTTTGAAAAATCCCCAGATATGGCATTCCCAAACTGAAACAGATACAGTTCATGAACCCTTTGTACTAAAAGCACAAGTAAGATCTCATTTGAAAGCTGACACCTGGAAGTTTATTGTAAATGTAGAATTAATTATTGTCATAATGAAAAAAAATAGTTATAAATAGCTTCAAAGTTTTGTAAAGTTATTATACATTTATTTTTATGAAACATCTTCATGAAAATAAAATTGAAGTTGGCATTGTAGCAATCTAGAAATGCACTGCAGCTAAAGCCACATGTCTAACCATGTTATATTTAAAATCTGAAGATGATAAGTCTAAAACTCTGTATTTAGTTCAATGTTTTTCAAGATCATGTCATATGACTTTATTTTGATTAGACTGGTGTTTATTGTCATCTTATAAGCATCTATTCAGTCTATTGCCTCTATTGTTTTGTGATGCAAAAACGAGTCCCATTCAGTCTCAGGCTCCCCTGCACATATTCACACCTCTCCAGCCTGTTTATTGCTCTAAATATGCTTTTCTTTTGTCTGCATTATAATCACTAACGACTAGCAATTCACACTGTTTCAATCCCTCATTTATTTTATAAAAGTTCTCACTTCACAGTGAAACTGTATCAAATGCCCTTTTTGAAAAACGAAACATTTCAGTAAGCATTCTTATTTAGAAAAAAAATCATAAAAATTACATCGAAGTTAGGTAGCAGGTGCTCAGTACTAGCTAGCATGTTAGCTTAGCACACCCTCAATACACGACAATTTATGAGAATAAAACTATGTTTGTGCTCCAACTTACTTTATAGCGCAAGTCGAGTGTTTTAAATAACTTTCTGTAATCTGATTTGGCTTCAGATAAAAAAATCAGATAGAAAATATATTATTTTATTGTATTCTGCACAATTTGAAAGTCTATCTCGATTAGCATTACATTATACATATAATCTATTATTATGAAAATACCTGACATGACTCGAAGAACACAGGTAAATCAAATATCATTGCAATCATGTTTATTGTCTTCAAAACATCTTTATCTGCACTTTACAGCGATCTCGGATAGCTTTGTTTATGAATCACGACTTCCTGAATGTCACATGATTATGGCTCTTCTTCATGTGATCCATATATGGACTTTACTGTGCAACAGCGCCCCAGACTTCAGTATGAATGGATAACACAGTAAATCAGAGTATACAGCGCTCAAAATGATTACATCGACGCATTTGGGTATAAATTCAATAAATATTATTCCTGTCTATAGAAGTCTGATGTAAACCTATGAGAATCTATCAATATTTCTCCAAATCTGCACATGTTTGAGCTAAAAGCCCTGAGGGACGTTGTTTTGTGAATCGCTGTCATGACGATCGCACGGGAGTTTTTTTCTGAATGAGAGCAGCTGACGCTCATAATTCATATTAAAGGTAACGACTCATTTTTTTATTTCATAACTCCTGACACAAATTAAGACATAACTGTCACTATAAGTTTCACAGAATACAATAGTGGTCAAATACTGAAACTTGAGTCTTATATCGTTTTAATGATGTATAGTTTGTCAAGTTAATCACATTAAATATGATAGTAACTTTGAACTATTTAAAAAAAAAAACGCTTCAGAGCGCCCACGCACTGGTGACGGTTAACAGGTTAAGTTTACCTTATGGATAATAACAGCACTGTCATTGTAGAGCATACTATTTTTAGATTTTTCAATGAAATTCAAATGACCAAATAAAAAAAAATAAAAAAAAAACTTTCTAAAAAAATATTTAGAATAGGCACACACAGACATCAAGAATCAGCATATGAATCTCAGCAATGGTGACAAACAGATCATAAGCTCATTATTTATTCATGCAGCAATGCATGATGGGAGCCATGAATGAGTTTTGATTGGTGGCACCCAGAATGCACTACAACATGCTTTATAATTGTCACCATTGGTGAGATTTACAGGCTGATTCTTGATGTCTGTGTGTGTCCACTGAAAATATTTTTTAGGAAGTGTCTTTTTTATTTATTGATTTGATCATTTGCATTTCATTGAAAAGTCAAAAAAATAGTATGCTCTACAATGACAGTGATGTTATTATCCATAAGGTAAACTTAACTCAGAAATTCGGTTTAATATAAGTTCAGTGACTCAGGTCAAATGATTATGAAATAATGATTATGTTAAAACACAACCAATACCATCAGATGACCTTTGTTTATTGTTCATCCGGCTGTTATAACTCATGTACAGCAACCAAACAAAATCTAAAGTTAATAAGTTAATGGTCAAGAGCCCAACTAAAACAAATACTTATCTCCATAATGGTGACTTAAACATTCCGTTTTTTTCATTCAGAGATTCTGCTTGTTAACATCAGGTGTCTTCAATAATGCTCAATCATCACTCAATTATTCACTTAATTAACTCATTAGCTCAGAGTTTAATTGGGTCGCTTAAAATGACCAAATTCCATGATGTTGAAGTTACATGAACATATTATGTTTGTTTAACGAAACATAGTTATGTGGAACCGGTGGAACCTGTTTACAAAAAAAAGTTAAGTAAAGCCAACATATCATTTTTTTGAGTGAAGACTTGGATTTTTTATCTTTATGGATTTATTTTACAATCTGTATGTGTATGTTATAAAGGCATCGTGAAACAAATCTATATAAACTGAGTAGTTTAATCCAAGTTTTATGATGTGATTGCCAGATTTAATTTAGGATTTTACCTTATTGGTTCTTGTGATACACACACACACACACTTTATTAGGTACACCTGTTCAACTGCTCGTTAAGGCAAATATCTACTCAGCCAATCACATGGCAGTATCTCATTGCATTTATGCATGTAGACATGGGCTGTTTCTCAATTACAAGAATGCAAAGAACGGAATTGCGTTCTCGTTGAGACCGGTCTTGCCAGGCGACTTTAAAAGAACGAACTCGAAAGGACGCAAGGACACAAAACGCATCTGTGTGAGAATTGACATGTGCTGCGATCTTGGTGCTTAACTGAAAATCTCAGCAAATAGCGATTAACGACCAAAGCACAATTAATACACCATAACTTCAAAAACAAATGTCACAACCTATTAGCCATTTCTTTCAAATTATTATAGACATTGTTTTCATATAAGTTTATATCTTTTTTATTTTACCGTGTGCATTTATGAAAATGAGTAGCCTATGCTTTGTCAATGTTAAAGGGTTAGTTCACCCAAAAATTATGTCATTAATGACTCACCCTCATGTCGTTCCAAGCCCGTAAGACCTTCGTTCATCTTCGGAACACAGTTTAAGATATTTTAGATTTAGTCCGAGAGCTTTCTGTCCCTCCATTGAAAATGTATGTACAGTATACTGTCCTTGTCCAGAAAGGAAATAAAGACATCATCAGAGTAGTCCATGTGACATCAGTGGGTTAGTTAGAATCTTTTGAAGCATCGAAAATACATTTTGGTCCAAAAATAACAAAAACTACGACTTTATTCAGCATTGTATTGTCTTCCGGTTCTGTTGTCAATCCGCGTTCAGTGATGCTGATGACGTAAGACGCTGCTGACGTGTATCTCATTGTGTTGTGTAGCACGTGGCTCGCATTTTTCATCGGCTGCGTGCTTTCATATTGTCATGTTTTGTGTGGATATGCTCTCATTGGCTGCGTATTTGTATCTTGTTTTTTAGGCACATTTGATCCTGTTCGCTGGCCATGTGCTCTTGTTTTTGTTTTGTTTGGTGTTTCTTTGTGCCATGTGCTCTGCTGTCCATTGTCTTAAACCCGCCCTTCTTGTTATCTGATTATTGGTTCATTTGCCCCACCTGTCCTCCCTATACCAGTCTTATTTGCTCCATATTTATTCCCCTTGCATTTGCAATCCTGTGCCAGTTCATTGTCTAATGTTTCCCGTTGGGTGTTGCCAGTGTGCCTTGCCTGTTCCAGTCCAGCCATGTCCTGCCCAGCTGCCGGTCATGAATCATCTTCATGAATCCATGTCAATCTTATCTGAACTGGTAGACAAAATAATAATAATAATTAAATATAAATATAAAAAAATAATTGAAAAAATAATTAAAACAAACAACAAAGCCATGTTCATTGTTTTGTTTGGTGTTTCTTTGTGCCATGTGTTTCTTTTTGTTATTTTTCTTTGTGCCATTTGTGTTTCTTTTTGTTATTTTTGGACCAACATCAGTAACATTTGAGGCAAAAATGTCCACAGAACTCCCTTAAATTTGTGTTTAATTAGAGACATAGAATTTTACTTGGGAAAAAATAGTGTCTACTGCAGATATGGTAGTGTAGAGTTAGCAGCCTAGTTAGCTCTTAGAATACTGATTGTTTGATCCGTCTCTTTCCTCGCCCTTGCAGCAATGATTTGGTCTGAACTGAATGTGCTTGTTATAGGTGGGTGTTTCTTAAACTAAAGGCAATCTTTTTTATTAAAACTAACAGAAAAAAACTTTTATTTTATTTTTGTTATATGAAAGTCATTAAAAGTGCTTAAAAGTTTTCACCACGTTTCATCATTTATTTTTGCAACTCCTCAAATTTAATTTTATATAGTATAGACTTTAATCTCACACCAAACTTTCATCCCAAAATTTAGGAAATCTATCATATATTCAACTATAAATAATCTAATCAAAGTATAAGATAGATTTTGATATTTACATATTGTTTGACTGCCCTTTAGTTATGGTCTCATTTGCTTAATTAGCCAACACTCATCGCAAAAAAAGTATCAACGTCTTCCTCATAAGACTGTCAGCCCAACCTTTGTATGGTCATCCTCTTCCTTGTTTTCTTCCTAATAGATGATTCTTGAGGCTACATCTGTCTGAGTGTGAAGAAATGGGCTGGATAATGATATACAACTAAACTTGAGACTAAAATGAGCCACATGGCTTGGGCTCAGTGACAGTTGGACCTCAGATTTATCAACATTCCCTCCAACCCCTTCACAATTACTGCCGAGTTAGACTGACTGAGCCAGGATTAAATATGTAAATAAATGTAATACACTGGCGTCCCACAGGTGGATCATCCCAGCAGGAATTCCTACACAGCTCCAGATGGCCAGACCGCTATAACATCCCCATTGTTATTTTCAGTGTAAGTCTGCTGAGCGATGCTGGTTGATCTTTGTCCTTTGTTACATGTTATGACACCTGTTGAGATTATCATGAATATGCTTTGAGCAGCTAATATACACCCATCACACCCTCCGCTGAGTTTTGAGTCAACATAAACTTGTCATAATAACATAAAATAACTGCATGTGAAATATGACGATCAATTTAATATCAGGGTATGAACATTTACGAGAGTGTCGTATGACATTATCATGTCAGTTTCTCTGCTTGTTCTTCCACCATTTAGGTCTCATCATAGATGCAGAGAGCATTTGGCAAACCAATATAAATACGGAAACTGCAAGCAGGGCCGTCGCTAGTGGGGTGAAAGGTGGTGACAATTATAGGGGCCCCCGCTGCCCACAATATTCAGTGACAAACATCAGATGGACCCAATAAAATTGTAAGTCCCACCCCAGCTCGTGAACAGAACCAATCAGAGTTGAGGCGGCAGCCTGAAGTTAACGATGAACTTGATGGAAGAGCAGGAGACTAACTGACTGAAAAATGTCGGGGAAAAGAAAACAAAAATCAGGTACCAGAAATGCCAGGAAAAGACGGAGAGGGAGGCAAGGAGAGTGGTTGTATCCCATTCGATCAAGACGTTCTTAAAGACCGGATATATATTGTTATTTCGCTGGGAATTAGAAAACTTCCGTCTACAGTCTGCCGTGTACAGTCATTTTTTATTATCGGTGCACGCCACAATCGACCGAATGATTACGTGGTCTAAATTCCTGTCTTTTTACACTATTGTAACTAGAGTTTTAAAAAAATTACACGAGTCACGACGCATTGCATTATGCATCTGACCTGCCGGCTGATGATATTTAAAACATCGAGAAAACACGAATACAAAACACTGCACTTGGATGAATAAATGTATTCGCTTTATTTAATAATATTACCAGTTCCATATTATCTTTATTAAAAAATAAGGCAATATGGTTTTATTTTTTTAATTAGACTGCATTCTTGTCAATTTCTAAATGTATACTTTTTGATTTATGAATTATAACAGACTGATGGGGGGGGGGGGGGGGGGGGAAATATTACTTTTTAAAAATTGGTTTTATTATTATTTAATAATTTCTTGCTTTTTGTTAGTTTTTATTAGTTGTAATTTGTATATAAACATTTAACTTTTAAAATAAAGGTTTTACAACAACATCACCATCTTCTGTTATGTGGGCCTCCATGTTCATCTATTGTACAGTATATGATATTGGTGGAGGGTGGTGGGGGCCCACATCAATATTTTTTCAGGGGGCCCCGAATCCTCTAGCTACGGCCCTGACTGCAAGCTAAAAACAAGACAAATCAAACAGATTCAAGAAAACTGTATTTTCCTTGCCAGTGTTGTACAAGTGATAACAGGAAAGGAAATATGCACAAGCTTGTCTTTGTGTACAAATGAATAATCAAGGGTGATTCTGATGTGCCATCCAATGACTTCATCCACAGATCAAACAGAGCAGTGTAAATATGCAGAACAGCTTTCAGATACAAATAAAATAAATGTACCCCATCAAGGTGCAAAATGAATGCATTTGAGGAGCGGAGAAGAGTGTCTTAGTCTAACATTTCTTGTCGAGTCATAGCCAATACTGTCATAAATAGCCTGTGCATAGCCCTTTATATTTTAGAACATGATTTTGGCCAAATGATAGAAAAAACTGAGCGTCCACATAGCTACTGTAAGTTGATGAAAACATACTGTGAATCACTTACTGCCTCAGATGGGGTCGTTCTAATGACAGACAAAACACATATGTCGGAAATTCTCCGAAATTCACGGGTCAAAATCCTCATAACTTTATTTGAGCTTGATTTTGGTAAAACGTTTATAATACAATGGCACATGCAAGTGTCTGACCATATATATAGCCACAATATCAACTTTTAAAAATATGTTTTCATTCAAGGGTTTTGCCTGACAGAGATGAGATATGTATATATATATATATATATTTTTTTTTTTTTTTATTATTATTATTATTTTTTTGTAGGGGAATTTGGACCCAAGTATTCATTTAGAAGGTTTTGGAATGTGACAGTTAAGTTAATGAACTTTAAATAAATTTAAACTCCATGCAGCTCTATCAGACATCTTCAGACAACTACTTCATATATAAAATGGTGAGAACTGAGACTCAAAAAACATCTAATTGAGCCTTAACCCTCTGGGGACCAGAGTGTTTTTGGGGCCCTTGGGATGTTTTGACATGCACTGACATTTGTGCTTTTTTCAGTTATTTATAAACATGTTAATGGCAAAGGTGTAAATTCACTCTATATAGCACAAACTTGGCTACCATGATGAGTGAGCAACATGTATGTACATGTTTGTATTTTTAATAGAATAATGTTTATGCGTGGTTATTGAAAAAAATAAAAATGAAAGTTGCTGAAATAAGACCACAAAACACATATTGATTATTTCTTCACAAGACTTTTGAAAATTGTATCACATAGCCTAGAATATTTGCTCCAAAACTATGTGAGAATCATCCTGACTACTCATTCAGATAAGTCAATAAAGTCTTTTACATTTTTAATGACGTGTTTTGTTTGAGAAAGCTTTATGCAGGAGGCGTGGTCTCTCATTAATATGTGTGGAATTTCGAGATATATCCAGCTGCAGACCCGCAGCACCAACACCAGTTTCAGAACCCCAGCGCCAGAACCCCAGCGCCAGAACCGGAAGTGGGGGCGGAGTTATTGACAATGAGACAAGCATGGCGGAGAGCACGGTGAGTTGTCTAACGTTTTTGACATCATGTGATGAAAAATTATCGCATATTATTAAGTTCTGCATTTAGCTGCTAAATATTGAATTTGTGCTTAACTTTATCATCTTATTGAAGCTTGAATATGTTGTCATACTCTATTGTATTAAACATTTTTTCTACGGATGGTTCGATACATTGTTGCGTGTTGTAAATGGGCCTTGCTTGCGGTGACGTTTTGAAGACGTTTATCTTGTGAAGGTGTTAAAGTGTTTGTTCCACATTCCTCTGTTATATGCATTGTTTGTGAGTTAATGTTACCTTATAGTTGGGGAGTTTTTTTACGTTGATATTATTGTGTGGTGCTTTCATCTCTTGTAGAGACATATAACGATTCAGAGAGGCGACTCATTACCTGAGCTGCAGCAGTGCAACAAGTGCTGCAGCTATTACCACTGCCCTTTTTGCTCGGCCAGTGTATTTAAGCCAGCAAAACTAGTAAAATTAAAAAGTCATGTACAAATCCACTTCAACAAGGCAGTTGTCTATGGAGGTATGAATATCTTGAATATTTGTTTAATACATGTACACACAACCCAATATATTATAGCATAATAGTTTACTGATTTATTTTAGGCTTCACTATACACAGATGTGGACTGGGATGTAGAACAGCACTGCATTACCACTGCCCATACTGTGATACTACAGTTTTAAGGAGAAGGGATTTTGAAACGCATGTACAGGTTTGCAAAAACAAACCGCTTCCAACTTCAACCACAATTTTATCACCAGCCACTGCAGCGCTGACCACACCTTCTGCAGCCACTCTGACCACACCTTCTGCAGCCACTGCAGCGCTGACCACACCTTCTGCAGCCCTGACCACACCTTCTGCAGCCTTGACCACACCTTCTGCAGCCACTGCAGCGCTGACCACACCTTCTGCAGCCACCCTGACCACACCTTCTGCAGCCACTGCAGCGCTGACCACACCTTCTGCAGCCACCCTGACCACACCTTCTGCAGCCCTGACCACACCTTCTGCAGCCTTGACCACACCTTCTGCAGCCCTGACCACACCTTCTGCAGCCACTGCAGCGCTGACCACACCTTCTGCAGCCCTGACCACACCTTCTGCAGCCACTGCAGCGCTGACCACACCTTCTGCAGCCACTGCAGCGCTGACCACACCTTCTGCAGCCACCCTGACCACACCTTCTGCAGCCCTGACCACACCTTCTGCAGCCCTGACCACACCTTCTGCAGCCTTGACCACACCTTCTGCAGCCCTGACCACACCTTCTGCAGCCCTGACCACACCTTCTGCAGCCCTGACCACACCTTCTGCAGCCTTGACCACACCTTCTGCAGCCACTGCAGCGCTGACCACACCTTCTGCAGCCACCCTGACCACACCTTCTGCAGCCACCCTGACCACACCTTCTGCAGCCCTGACCACACCTTCTGCAGCCCTGACCACACCTTCTGCAGCCCTGACCACACCTTCTGCAGCCCTGACCACACCTTCTGCAGCCCTGACCACACCTTCTGCAGCCCTGACCACACCTTCTGCAGCCTTGACCACACCTTCTGCAGCCACTCTGACCACACCACACAGGGTTCGTGTGCAGCCTGTGATTAAAAAAAATTGCCCAGTTTGCAATATCCTCATTAATAGAAAAAACTTAAAAAAACACATTGACCGCAAACACACAGAACAGCCAATACAGGACATTAATGCCACATTCCATCTTGTAAGCCAGTGCATTGACAGGCCAAATGGCATATTTACAGTCCTTAAAGTTACCAAGGGTCACAGTGTTCCTCTTCATATTCAGCTCAAGACATGGGGAGAACACCATAAGGTCATCTGTGAATCACATGAATGTCAGGTCAACATGGAAGTTGCACAGAGGAGTGGCCTGTCATCATATCAGTGCAAACACATCCGCTCTGTAACTTACTGCACATCTTCTGCCGAACCAGTCTCCCTGAAAGAGGAGATTTTAACCGAGATGGTAAAAGCAAAGTGGTTTAGTACTGAAAAGAAGAAGATATGCCTTACTCACCAGCAACTTGCCAACAGCAGTTGCATACCACTCTCTGTTCAAACTTCGATTGGCACCCCTGAAACAAAGAAATTAATTTCCGTATTTGAACCCAATGTCTCCTATTACAGTCGGTTGGGACGTGTAATGGTTGTGTATGACTCAAAATTAAACACATGGCATTGTCCCTGTGCCAAATTGAGGCGTTCATGTTTGCACAAATATATTGCAAAATGGCACCTTTTTCAGACCCAACGTGAGTTGTTTCGAACAGTCTTCAGCAGAGAAGAATCACCACTCAAAGGGCCACATGCACAGTCTGAGGAGAATGATTTCAGAGAAGACAGTCCTGTTTATCCTCCAAAAGATCTGGGGCTAAAAAATATGGTATCTTACATTCTTCAGCACAAGAAGATACCCGTTGATCTACCAGATGATGTGCATGCACCATCACCAGACAAGGACTACCCAAGAAACCTTTGTCCAGATGAAAGTATATGTCAGAGTTGTCCAGGTGTTGTCCCCCTCAGTGATCCCATCCTAATTACAAAGAAGGCTAAAATACTCACAAACTGGTCCATTATTGAAGGTATGATTTGGTGTTATGTAATTGCGTGTGTAATATTCAGCTAAATTGTCCTCTGATGTATTACTTGTTGAAATTTTAGACGTTGCCACCTACTGTAAGCAGTGCCCACTTTGTGGAATGTTCTACCGTTACCAGGAGTGGAAAGACCACCTACATAACTTCAATGACCACATCATCCTTGCCATACCCTTATGCCTTACCTTGAGAAGCCTTCTCCAGGTAACTTTTAATTTAACACTATGGTGTTAATTTAACACTATTATGTATGTTACTTAAAACAGATTTTGTTTATTCCAGGTGCATACTTCTGTGAGCAGAGCCGTTGATTTTTTGCAAGATTTGACCGGTTTAAAGTTTCCGTCAGCAGACACGGTGCTGCATGCCTATTTACACTTTGAGGCCCTTACAGACCATGAGTACAGGTATTCATGCGTTACCTGTGGTGATTATCCCCCTGTTGTGATAATGGATCTACACAAAAAGGGTGTTTTCCAGCTTTCTGGTATGTTTATTGTAATCATGTTCACTTCCAAGTTTGTTTTATTTATTTATTTTCTATTTATTTTTTCTTCATGTTATTGCCATATAGTGAACATTTTTTTTACACATTTTGTTTTCTTCCAGTAAATGACATAGAGGAACCCCAAGAAAACTATCAAGGGGAAGTCAATCTGGAAACATTCTGGGAGGCATTGTCCAAAGAGATGATATGTCGTGGATTTGTTGCAAGTATGTGGAAACATTTTTTTATTTTTTTTATGCACCATATTGCAAAGAAATTAAAAGAATCACACAGCTTATGTTTTTAATTCTGCTTTTGTAGGTGGTGCACAAAATCCATTTGTTGTTAAACCCATGTATCACTTCTGGGCTCCTTGGATTGGCAAGAACACACGTCGTTCAGATATTGTGCTAAACACAGAGTATGAAAAACTTCATTCTTCAAAGTCTGCCTCAGAGACCGCAGAAATTACAGTGACAGAGGAGAGGCTGAAGGAAGAACTTCAAAAGCAAAAGGTTTGTTTGTAAAAGTACGACTACTTTTTTCCAATATACTACACTATATTCAATAATATTTTTTTGTAGGTTAATGTTATTCGGAAACTATGCAAAGAATGTGGTCTAGACTCCACTGGATCTCGGAGTGACCTCCTCCTCAGATTGTCTAATGAATTGAAATCGAGGCAAACATATGATAAAATCTTTGAAAAAATCTGGGGTGCCTCTGGTGAGCTTAATTTCTAATACTGTTTTGTGTTGCAAATATAACCTTTGATATTACAGTCAATATATTGCCAATACATTAATGTTTCAAACTTTGTAAGAATTGTTTTTGAAGAATGTCTTTTTTTTGTGCTATATTAGGAGGCTGGGGAGTCATCATGTGCCCATGTGGCATAGTTTACAGTTTAAAAAGCAATCTTCGAGCAGAAAGCCCTCGAGATTTTGCTGATCTTCTGTTCTCATGGAAGCATCTGCCGAACATCATTATTTATGACTTTGCACGCGGTTTAGCAACACATGCCAATCTAAGGGCACCAGAAAGCATACCTATTCGTCCATATGAAGGACGCTTAGCAGAACCCAATGAAGAAAACATTAAACTTGCCAAATCTGGAAATCTGAAAGTGTCCTTGCCTTGGCTGGAGGAAAAAATGAGTGTGAGCGATCCTCAAGGACACCCACTGACAGGGTCTTCGGATCATTACGTATTGTCTGACCGTTTTCACGAGAGCAATTCCAAAGACAGTAGAGATGTTCTGAGGAAGATCACTATAGTGCCTCAACTAGCTGGCAAAATAAATAGCCAGGTTGCAGAGCAACTGTTCTCAAAGATGAGAAAAAATAACTACTTTTTGAACATGTCTCAGCCATCAACACATCTGTTTCAAATGAGGACCATAATTCACCACTATAACGAAAACAAGAACAACAAAGTAAGGACTAGATTAATGAAGACGTTTGGATCAAAGTTGGTGAAGAATATGCATGGACAGGCTGTGCTGGGTAAATTAAAATTTCTTTATATATATATATATATATATATATATATTTTTTTTTTAAGTAGTGTAAATGCATAGGCCACCATCCAGTGTGTTTGTTTAAAGGAAATATGAGGTTTGGGTCTAGCTCTTGTTGGCTGTTTGTATTGTTATAGAAAATTCTGACATCTCCACTGAGGAGCCAGTCCCCATAGACATTGAGATGGAGGACATAGACATTGAAATGGAGGACATAGACATTGAGATGGAAGACACAACCCTGACCTCAACGATGGCCCCAACCAGTAGTAAGTGTTAATATATTTTGTATTAAGTCTTGATATATCCTGATGCAAGTTATTGTATGTAATTATCCATTTTAACTATTACAGCAGGAAATGAAATTGTGTGTAGCATCGAACAGCTGTTTGCCAGTAGAGTGTGTTGGGATTGTCTGCCAAGCCATAGACAATCAGCAATGGTATGTGAATGACAGTTTTCAGTTTTATTTGATGTTGTAATGGCACTCACAAACCAGAATTTATGAATTTGAAATGCAGAATTTTATATATATATATATATATATATATATACTCTATGTAATTTCTTTTCTCATTTGTCGTTAAGCTTGACTGGGCTTTGGGGACAGATGACCCAGATGAAACAATTGGAAAAGTTGGGAACTTGGTTCTGAGGAGGAAAGATTTCCGTACTCTAGGTCTCAATGAGCTGTTGGAGGCAACAGTGAGTTGACAATGACATACAATAACATACAATAAGAAATGTTTGTGACTCACTATTTACAGTTGTCTTTTTAAAAACTGCAGATTGCAAACAGCTGTCTTGAGGTGATTGCATTGGTGGCTAAGGAACGAGTAAGTTTTTGTAAAGCTGCAAATCTCAAATAGTCAGAGACCTAGTTGTCTAGTGTACAGTCTTATATTGGTATGTTATGTTGTAGGGAATGGATGTGTGGACAGCCAACGCATATGTTGTGGTGACCTGGTTGCCTCCAAATAATTTGGACCCATTATTGTCATTTCCAGTGAGGCCACAAAGTTACATAACATTCACAGCAGTGTCCAATTTTATTTTAAACTAAATGGATTTTTTTTTAATCATCTATAGGATTGCATTGCGCTGAAAGATTTCATTGTCTTCCCTGCTTGGAAGCCAGCACACTGGATGTTGTGTGTAAGTTATTTAATGTAACTTTGCAGTGTTGTCTGAAAATTGCCTGCTTTTGTCTCATCACAATTCAGAAATGCCATTTCATGATTCTTAAGTACTAACACTATTTTTTGCAGGTCATGAAGCCAAAAGATAGGCACATGTACTTTCTAGATTCAACCAATCCGTATGGGTTGGGTGATGAGAGATATGTGAAAGTTTTCAGGTTGCAAAAATAAATATAGAAGTTAAAATGTTCAAGGTTCTGAGTTCAGGTTTGCTGTTCAAGGTTCTCAGTTCAGGTTTGCTGTTCAAGGTTCGCTGTTCAATGTGTTTGTTCAAGTTTTGCTGTTCAAGAGTTTAATAAACTTCCTTAATGGTTACTTGCATGATGTTCTGATTTTGCATGCTGTGACAGTTTTTACAAGAAAGACCCAAATACTGTTGACTGCGTGTCTTTGCATGGATTCAGAGCTTCAAACTGTGTGCTGCACAATGTAACTTCATATTAACAAATCTGTTTTATTATTTGTGTATTTTTGTTACAGTAAGATGACAGCCAAAATCGCACCTGGCACATGGGTGCTACTGAAAAACAAGGTTGGTTATAAAGAAGTCTGCTAAATTTGGGACTGCTGAAGTGTCAAACCCTTAATAAACTCCTGCTTTTTTTTTTTTTTTAGGATATCCCCCAACAGATTGGTGGTGTAGACTGTGGAGTCTTCATGTTGATGGTGAGACATTGTTTTGATATAATTAAACCAATGATTGGTGTGGTGGTGTTTTTATTTTCATTTTTTTAAGTTGTTAAATACGGAACAAGGAATACTTTTTTTTGATTGAGATTTACAGAGATAATGTTCCTTAATTGTTGCTGTTTTCCAGTATGCTCTACATCTTGTCTTGGGAGCACCCTTTGATTTTACATCTGTAAGTAATTACCAGTTGAAGTAATTGACCTTTATGATGTTGTAGCAGTTGAAATATCAAGATTTCTCTATTTTTGTCTTGCAGTGCGACTTTCCAAACATACGGAGATGGTGGGCTCTTATTCTTCTGGAGAACTTTGGGATTTTCTCTGAAAGGTAGATACTGGACATTTACTCCAGCCCACCGTTACATTTGCACTCTCTTCTGATCAATTTTAAATTAACCAAGATATAAATATATTCCAGTGCAGAAACCCTACAAGAGTCCCTTCCATGTGAAGAACAAGCTACACTTAGCAGCAGTGAGGTGGTGTGTATAATATGTGTATATATATATATATATATCTTTTATATGTCACATTTACACATTTATAAAGTCACATTTTCCTTTAATATGTAATGAAGGAGCTCCCAATAATCTGGCACATGAAAGAAGCTGTGAAATGGCGAGAGGCGGTATTAACATTAAGTGACATGGGCATCTGACGCACAGAAGCCAATGGCACATGTCACTATACGTATTTGCACATCAGGTCTCCATTGGCATGTGCCTAGTGGATAGTGACATGTCACTGACATTATCGCGGAACACTGACACTGTCGCGGAACAGGTTTCCTTCTTGTGACACCTTAGTGACTTACAGATGAGCTGAGCAGCTATACTGACATAATGATGAAACAAACGCCTATATAAATAGCCTATATTAGTGATGTTTTTTAAATAGATGTCAATTAAACGTTTTAATTATTATTTTTCATTATAGGACTCAATGAAAAAAACAGGAAAACAGATGGAGTGTATGGCAGGTGACTTGCGTGTGTGCTGTTTTCAGAAAGTGGGCAAAGGGTAGGCCTTTTTTGTTTTTACTGTATATTTTTAGGTGAATACACTAATTAAACCATGTGTATCGTATTCACAGGCCATTGTATCCCAGTGTTGTGAAGCCCTTGTGGGTACAGTGTGACATGTGTTTGGGCTGGCTACACACAGATTGTGCTGGAGTGAAAGAAGCTGAAGTCAAAAAAGGGACTTTCAAATGTGGATGTGATTTGACACAACCACACACTTTTGATGAGTAAGTTTAAATAGAAAGCTTTTACTGCCATTAAGAAACATGGAGTTGGATCATGGTCTAGCCCAGAATTACATTTTTATTTTCACTGAAAAGTATATGATCTTGCTAGAAATAAATAGGAACAAAACATACTCAGCATTAATATTATGGTACTTCAATTCATGTTACATAATCAGTATAAAGCCACATAAACTTTGATTTAGCTAACCACTTATTAACAGCCTTTTGTGGTACCACTGGCTAATTGTCATCTGATTAATCAGCAACTATTCTATAGCCTGTTTTTTGTTCTATGCTATGTCATAACCTGATGTTGATAACATATACATTATTGTTTCTTTGTAGCACTCGGAAGGCTCTGAGACTTGGAATTGAAAACTTAATCTCAGATCAAGACATAAAAGTGAGTACTATAAAATCACAATTAACATTTCTTGCCATGTGTTGTATATACAGTATATATATATATATATATATACACACCATTTTAACATAATTCTGTTCCAACAGGCTTTACATGAAGCTTTTCACAATGGAGACATCAAATCCTGTCGGTTTTACCTGTGGAAACATCCAGAGACATCACTGAAATTCAAGCAGCACTTAAAGCCAAAACAGTGCTATTTCAGCGAAAGTGATGTGAGAAAATAAGATTATTGTTTTAAGCGTTTCACATTTTACTTGCAGTATATGTTAATGTTATATTACAACAAGTGCCTTATTATCCTAAATTATTCAATATTCTCATATTTAATAGCTCATCAAACTTGCTGATAAAATAAAGAGAGCAGTGGATGCAGATGAGGATCTTGAAAACCTGAACTACATATTTGATGTTATGATTCCAGAGGTATGTGGTAATTATATGATTGAAGTTGATTTGTGTTATTTGTTGTTTGATGAAAAACAACAGTTTTCTTCTTTTTAAGGTGACAATACTCCTTGTACAAAGACTGGAGAAGATTTGCCGCTATGCAGTTGAAGTTGTAATGGCCTCTGGCATAGTCAAGTTTCACTAATTTGAAGTATGCTAATGCATCAACTGTATTTATTAAAAGGGGGGGGGGGAAGCCATTGCTTTAACTTACATATTTGTTGAGTCTCTTTTCTGTCTCTGCTTACTGAAAAAGGTGTATACATTTTATAAGCTACCATTGACTAAACATTGGGGATTAGTCTACAATAACTACAAATTAATTTAATATATATTCCTGCTGGAGATGTCCGAATGTTTTGTTCAAATATTTGACTTGCTGTATCTACATTATAATAGATATAGGATCTACAGATGTACACTTAACAATGGTATGTGTCACTTTACAATAGTTTGTGGCATTTTCTCTCTTGCTAGTTTACAATTATTTGAAATACCTGATTGGTAAGTGTCAATTTGTGGTGCACAAACAACATACTCCTGCTTGTACCACTTTAATAAGAACATTTTACTAAAATAGCTAAATAGTTCTTATATTCTTGTATAGTTACAAATGACAGCTTAACTGTCAGTCCTATATACAAATATAAATAAATGTGTTATTGTAAATACAGTTGTGATATGTAGGTAAATACATTGTCAGAATTATAATAAAATAAAATAAAAAACCTTAATGTAATGTCTGAAAGCATTATTATTAATAATTTTCTGCCGTTCATCTGTGTGTCAGATGCCCATGCTAAAACTGCTACTGGAAATGGCTCCATTCCAACAGCCATCTGCTCAGGGGTCCAGTGGAAGACATGGAGTTATTTTTTCAAGAATGTAGGTAGGGACAAAATGTCCTGAGGCTGAGAGTGAGTTCCTCATTTGATACATTGCAAGTTAAATTTATACAGGATTGTCATGATAAAATGGGCCTAGGGGTGAATTGGTCATTTGTTGTACACATTTGTATTGTTTCTTTTAAAACAGTGCAGAATTTTCTCTCTCTTTTTTAGATTTGTGACATTATTTTACATAAAGAAAAATAATACAATATATAATAATTTTTCATAATACAATGAAACAGATTACTATATACAATTATATTACACAAAATCAATGTTTTAAAATGCTTATTGTACTGTACCTTAATGTATCATTATAACATACGTGTAAAGTATGACGTTTCGTGTGAAATAAAAGCATACCGTTTTGCGTCTAAGCAAATTACGCTCCAAAACGTTAGGTGGCGTTACTCGTTTTAGAACGTAAGCTCCGCCCCTCACTTCCGGTCCTGGCGCTGGTGTTAGAACGTAAGCTCCGCCCTTACTTCCGGTTCTGGCGCTGGGGTTCTGAAACTGGTGTTGGTGCTGCGGGTCTGCAGCTGGATACTATAGGGAATTTCACACCTGAGAAAGACAAAGACCCTCCCCATAATGGCCCTATTAGGTGCTATCAGGCCATATCATTACAGGAGCCTTGCACAAAGAATGAGGAGATTTAAAAAAGAATGGCTTTTAGATTGTTTGGATTTATATAAGGAAAATACAGGGTGCATACGTCTGGACACTTCTATCACACACCCTTCACCATATAGACATGGTTTTATTTCAGTTCAAAGTTCAAAGTTAGAGTTGGAAACATCTTGAAAAGAAAATTGTCTTTCTCCATAAATGTCTTAGTTTGATCATACATATTTCAAAGTTGAGGATTCATTATTTTGATATAGCTTGAACAAACACTATAACATCTTAGTTGATTAGTTTATTGACAAAACATACTATATATTTAACATATGAGCAGAAACTCCTAAAAAAAGCTTATTTGATGTCTATTTTAGAGTAAAAACTTTATCCAAAACGAGTCAACGAAATGTTATTTAGTCTGTAACAGTGCGTATCTGTGCGTTCATTCATTCATTCACACACACACACACACACACACACACACACACACACACACACACACACAAACATGATTCACATTTAACAGTACGCTATTTTTCCGTTTACAGACACTAACGTTATTCTATATCGCGATTAGAACAAAGCACTTGCAAAAAACACTTACTTCTCAGCTGAATCTGTTCATCCTCGCAGTGAAAATAAACCCAGTGGTAAATGTCCCAGGATTGTTCCTCATATAGCCGCGCAAGACGACAGTAGATTAATCTGACTAAAAAATAATGTGTGTTTTCAGAGTTTATGGGCGTTAACGCGTCTCAATGTGTTGCTTCACATATTTGCGTTTGAATAGCGCGTGCTCTCCGTGGGCGTGTCACATTACCAGTGATAATCAGCTGAGAGAACGATAATGAGACGGGCTGACACGTCTCTCTTTTTATATAGATGACATAAACGGAGAATATTAATTTTAGTTTTGAATCGGATCATTTAAAAGTACAAACTCAAACGATTTAAAAGATATATTGCTTATGGCTGGGTGAATAGTATTAGCTGAGTTGTGTTGAAGATTAGAGACGTGCTCCAGAAAAAAAGTTCACGGTGACTGAGAGGCAGAACGCACACCCTGTTTATTTTCTTTATTTTACAAAAGCACAATATTTTATTTCGATTGTATGTGGGCACATAAAAAAGTAGACATTTAACAGATTATTTTCTCATATTTCTTAACTCTATATGAACAGAAATGATGGTAGTACTTTAAGTCTATTTTTCTGCTATGTGAAAAAAAACGACCAAAACGCGCCCGCGCGTTTCTGGTCCCCAGAGGGTTAACATCGAGAGCAACTCTAAATACTGAGCAGAAGAAAGAATATACATTTGTTTTGAGATGCTCGGGAATTAATAATCTAATCACGTTTGCTGGCAGTTCCTTCATGCAAGCATTTTTTAGATTAAATGTTTTCCAGTAAACATTTAAACACATTACATTATAATTTGCACACATCAGTAGTCAGAAAGCGAGAGAGAAACGAAGAGAAGAACCAAAAAATTAACAAGATTTTACCCCTCCATTTCTTTTCAAATGTATTTATTTCTGCACTCTTTTTTACAGATACAGAACCGTGTGATTTGAAAAATGTCCCGCATCTTTGAACGTCTTCACCTCTCCGATAATAGAATGCATGAATCTTCCTCCGAGTGGAGTTACTAAACAACAACAGAAAAGCAGTTGATGTATTTATCCTAGTCTCTCCATTGCAGTATCACTAAGATTGTGTTTTGTATGCGCACAGACACACACCAAAGAGAAAGAAAATCCGAGTTATGATCCATGACTATATCCTAAGTCTTTAGGCAGATGTCAAGGCCTAAGAAGTTAGCTGGATTATCTAATAAAAACAGATAATATATGGTTGTGTGAAGATATTAAAGTGCCAGCGTCAAAGCCGATATCTGGTATAAAACATGACATGTAGGGACCCCACTGACACACACCATACGCACAACGCCTGATGTTCAAAAGGAGCTGCACACGCATCCAGATCAGAATCTCATAGAATGTTGGATATGCTTGATATGACAGACGAGTACAGTCACAGACACATCTTCCAACTGCTCACGTTCACCTTCATAACAAGAAAAACAAAAAAGAAATATATATATAAAAAAGACTTGCTGCATTTTGACATGACATGCATGGCAAGTATATCGCGGACAACCAGAAAAAGGCCTCAGTTGCCTCAGTCATTGTAAATTGAAATACCGAGTTAGACCCCAGAGGCTGAGTGCAAAATGACATTTTCAGCCATCTAGAGACGTCTGCAATGTAAAGATCCTATTGGGAGAATAAGTGATGGGAAACTTTTTCTCCTTGATGCTTGTCTCATTGTTTCCTCCTTTGTTTGCTTACTATGGGATAGACTTGACATTTCAATATAGACAAAGTGCCTCGGGGGGGAACAGCAACAGAAAGTGAGATGAGATATTTTAACCTATCCGAAACTCGTGATATTTCCCGATATTAGAGTCAATGACAAATTAGAGTCAGATGAAAAAAAAGGAAAAAATATATAGATTTAAAAATCTAGTTTTTAAAAAACACATGCAAAAGACATATATATTACACACACACACACACACAATACATATATCTTACACACACAAAACTTGAGGCTGCATTTATTTGATAATATTATATATGTAATATTGTAAATTATTATTACAAATTAAAATAGAAAAGATATTTAGAAAAGACAGATAGTAAATACATTTCCAAATATTTTAAAATATATTTTAGAATACCATTCCAATTCCTTCAGAATTCAATCTATATGCTGATTTAGTGTGCAAGAAATAGTTGTTATAATTATAATAAACTGATTTTGATTTTTATCAAAATAACATCATTTATTTCAAATATAAATATTTCACATTAAAAATGTCTTTGTGACTTTTTATCAATTTAATGTGTCCTTGCGGAATAATGTGCAATAGTGTACAGTACAGTAGTATTACCCAGACAGACTTTTTGTTTATGCCCCCCAAAAATATAAAACAATTATTTAAATTCAGAAATTAAAAACATTCTCATCATATACAAAATGTATTTAGGTCAATTTAGGAACAAAATATGTGTTTAATGATTTACTAAATACTGCAAATTAATAGATCTAGAAACATATGAACAATGTTATTGACCTATTAATCTTTATATTTGCTACACTCTAAAAAATGCTGTGTTGTTTCAACCCATGCTTGGGTCAAATATGGACAAAACCCAACCGTTGGTTTAAATCTTTTAATTACATTTTTAAACTCAATGGTTGGGTTTGTCCATATATGACCCAAACATGGGTTGAAACCACCCAGCATTTAGAGGTAAGAAGCCACAAGTTCTCTTCAGAGACAAATTTGAGTAGGGGGTCTAAAAGTCTCTTGGTCTAAACCATGTTTCCTGATACACAGTGTGAGGCGAGACAGAGGCAGCAAGACATCAGTTAAATTCAACTCAGATTTGACAGGATGCGTTTAGAATGAATGCGGGGGGCACAAGCTTGACTCGTTCCGACTGTTGGGTCGCCACGTCCGTCATGGCTGGCCTGGGGTGAGTTAATCGGTTTCTCTCTAAGCACTGCTGCCTGAGGTGGTGGACCGAGAAAGTACAGCCACCATTTTCTCAATTTCACACCTGCTCTGCTTTAGAATACTGGACAGTGTGAGAAAATCCATATTTTCTCTATGACTAATTTTAATTACAGCCATCCACACAGACTCTATTGTCTACAGCGCACAAAGAATAGGTGTTTAATCCAGCATTACACCATGCAAAATATCACCCAAGTTCTTGTAATCTTGGCCGTTTACCAACATTGAGCCTAAACAGACATGGCGAAGGATTTGACGATTGACAAAAGCTGCTAAGAGAAAAAATACTACGGCTTTGCTAAGATAGGCAGAAAAATTTGATGCATTGGCATACCCCACTCAAATCAGTTTAGTTTTTGTTTTCAGCCTGCACAGCATAAAAAAGAAAAACAAAATCATTCTGATGTTTACCAATCCAAACAAGTACTTTATTTATATTAATTATTCATTCATTCATTCCTCGTGTAGAACTGTGACCTTCACCATGCAGTGAATTTAATCAGTGGTTTTAGATATATTTGGGGAAATAAAATGTGTGCAGTTTGAAAAAGTGTGTGTACAATTTAAATTTGTGTACAAATGAGTTAAAATGGATAATTAAAAAACTGATAATTAATGATAGCATGTTTTTCAATAAACCACATAATATATAACTCATCTTGCCGCCTGTCTTTCAAGGAACAGTTTAAAAACCACGAAAGATGGATGGGCATAACAAAGCACATAGGCTTTGTGCTACAGCCACTATTCAGATTTAGACACATTTATGGCCTCATGTCAGTGGGGAAGGCCTGATGGGCTGAACAATAGCAGAAGTTTCCAGACAAGTCTCTCACCACCTTATCAGGCTTGAGACTGACAAACAGCTCTTGTCAAAATGTTAGTGGTTAATGTGATTGTAGGTGGCAGATATACTAGCGTGGCAGCCTTGTGCGTGCAGGTTAAGTTGTGTTGTAGTAAGGCTGGTCATCTTGAATGGGACACTGAGGATCAATCTTCTTTATGTGGATGCAGCACGCCCGTTTAACAGGCTTCAAACTGGCCCCCATGCTCCAATTCAGCAGTTGTCTGACAACACGCAAAGATATGACAATCTGTGAAATGGAGTATATAGGCTGTTAAAGGTCTCCATAAGGAGGGCGAGAGATTTTGCAAGATTTTCTGTGCGCACAGTTGGGACTCTGTTTGTTTGGGAATTAAATATTTTAGTGTGTGGTGTGCTGTCTTGGTCACATTGCGGCATACCACACACTATACTACAGGAACAAAAAAATCTGATTTGTGTGGGCCCACGGAAGGAGAACGGTTTTAAAACTGTGCCGTCTAGTGGCCATCAACCCAAACACTTGTCCTCTTTAAACCTTGAGCTCTGAGGTGAGACATACTATACATTAGTAGCTGTAGATGTGCAGACTAAGGGTTTGGGACCGGTAAAGAGCTGTGGCGTTCCAGACTATTAGATGCTTTATGGCCACAAAGTAAATTTGCCAAAGGTTGAGCAAGAGAAGAAATATGTCTTTTGTTTTGTTTTTTAAGTGTGTTTTTTTTTTCCTGCATGGAGGGAGGAATAGAAAGTGGGTGGAAAAGGACAGTAGGAGATAGAAAGAAATTACTCAAGGGAGAGATGGGATGCAAACGTCTCTCTAGGTGAGTTTAACAGTTTATGAATTTGCAGCTCTTTACTTTAGATCAATTTGATGGCCGTAGCCTGAGCCACTTGTAAAACATGCCACAGTCCATCGATGGTGAGAGATTTGTTTACCTCAAAATGTATTCAAGGCCTAAACAAAAGAGGGTTAAGAAAATGGAGTAGAGTAATTGCAAAACTTTTAAAGAGCTTTTGCCTGCACCTTGGACACTTCTTGAAAGAGCTCGATTATTCCTGGAATCCATAAAGCTGTACATTTTAGACATGCATACATTGGTCCACTTCATCCTAAAATGCACAGGGTGGCAGTGCCAAACAGGGCTGGAGTCTTCATATGTCATCTTGATGGGGATTAAGGGCAAACAACTGAAGTCAACAGGGGCTTAGTTTTTATTCTTTAGGTTTAATCAGGGTTTTTTAGGCTGTTTACTGAAGATCACCTGAGGACAAAAGCATAATGTGGTACACCAAGCTGGAGAAGCTGGCAAGCACAAAGTAAAAAAGGGAATGATAAAAAAGACACAGCAGAGAAAAAAATTGGGGTAAAGCAGGATAGATTGAAGTATCCATTTAAGGGGACAACCACTAAGATAGTTTGCAACTCGCCGACTGAAGCCTTTTTGTCCTAACTTGAGTTGACAATACGAAATTTAAATTTACTATACTTGCATTCTGAATGCTTTACTGGCTCTGAAATCTTATTTTTAGACTGCTCAATAATTAATATTCTGAGAAAACAAAGTGTAAATTCAACTCATGAATTTATAAAACACGAAATGCATATTTATATAATCCCATCCAAATGTATTACATGCTGTTTTGGTACAAGTACACAAATAATGTCTTTCCCAGACTGGTTTTGAGATTTTTATTTATTCTAAGACTGCTGTCATTTCCTAGAACACAGCATGGTTCCAGAGCTTGTTCCTCTGAGCCAGTAAAGCCCCCTACTTCTTTGACAACTCTTTACATGATGAAGTTGATTCAGGGAGTGCTTCTGTTCACAGGTTTCTCAGAAAAGCTCTAAATGAGACACTTCCCTGTCACCAGGGATGCAGGCAAACACCCAGTTCATCCAAATATCAGAATCATGGACTCTGCGACAAAGCAGATTCAAATAACCTATCAAAGCTCAGACCAACAAGGACACTTACTCGGATCCGCAAGTTGACATTTAAAAGTCTAGAGCAGCAACAATCGTATTAGCTATATGGCAGAAACAGCAAATGAGATACGTTATCCATGAATTATCACAATGGGTAGCCTACACTTGTGGTTCTGTTAATGAAAAATCATACTATCATAGAAAATGTCAATGGTGGCATGCATAGTTTTTGAAACAATGCCTTAAATCACTATAGACACTGGGAATGAACAAGTCTACTCAAATCCAAATAAGAGGGGTCATGTTACAAAATGGCTACAATTCCTGTCTCTCATGTATAATTTTTTTATTTTTTTTAAACATTAGCTGCTTCTAACTTTTCCAACCAGTTTATCATCTCCAAAATATACAAATCTTTTTTTTTTTTTTACTCATAAACAAAAATACAATTCCACAGGAAAACAGTTTGTCGTTTATGAAAACCAAATTTCGGGCGGACAGATAGATAGAAAACATTTCTTGAGCACCAAATCAGTATATTAAAATAATTTCTGAGGGATCATGTTACACTGAATAGAAAACAGTTATTTTTACATTGTAATAATATTTCACAATATTAGTGGTTTTACAGTATTTGGGTCAAATAAATGCAGCCTCAGTGAGCATAAGGCCCTGTTTACACCGGTTATTAAGATGGGTTTTGGTTGATCGGATCACAAGTAAATGAGGCAGACATACCCATTTACACTTGGTGTTTTAATCTGTCTCTTTTGTCCACCTTTAACCACTTCTGTCCTGATTTCTTCCAGGGAAAGGTCTTTTAGATCTTTCGATCGAATGGACAAAATAAGCTTGCGAAATTCACATATTAACACGCGAGACGACAGAAAATATACGGAGAGTAGCAGCTTTTGTTTCTGCTCTGATAGCTGCAAGACCACGCCAAACGCAGTGGGTCCATGTTAGAAATCAGGAATGGTGAGAGAACATTGTGTGTTGTACGTATTTTGTCTTCAAACCAAACTTGGGTCTTCAGCTGACAAAGTTTAAATCCCATCTGTATACCATAATAATTATGCATTAGGTCTTTTGTGGCTGTTCGAACGCATTCGACCGCACATGAGCGTTTACACTACAGAAGCAATTCGGTCGAATACAGTTTCAACTACCTCTGGAAGTGGTCGAAAGTGGAAAAGCTCCAATTTTTGTAGACCCCATTTACACCTGTATTTAGTGTCGTCCACTTGTGATCCGATCGACCAAAACGCATCTAAATACCAGGTGTAAACATTGCCTAAGAGACTTTCTTAAACACACAAAAAAAAATCAAAATGACCACAACTTTTTTGAAAGGTATATTTATAATATGGCTTGAGATGGCACAATGCAATTAACTGTTTGTCTAAAATTACACCAATATGGCTTTTTGAACGGCTGATTAACCTTACGTTTGGTTCCCACTTAATTCTAAATATACACATCATGCAGTAAAGTCTCGCTTTCCAAGATAACTGAGAGACTGTTTATGCTGTTTTATGTATTAAATAAGAAAAATAAATCAACTCTTTTAAGTATGATGCAATTGAATAAGCTAGAAATAAAGCACATATCTGCGCTAGAAACAACTTGGGCCCTATCTTGCACCCGGCGCAAATGACTTTGTACACTGATGCATGTATCATTCCTATTTTGCACCCGCGCAAAGCAGACTTTTCCCTCCACAGACACACGTCGGTTAACTAAGAAATACACTTGCGCTCCCCGGGGCGGTTCAGCGCAAAGAGGAGGCGTGTTCCGGCGCAAACTTTCCCTCATGCTATTTTGCTGTTCTATAAAACAATTGCGCGACTGACCAGAAAAAACCTAGTCTAAAGTCAGTGGCGCGTTGCGCGTTGTTCATTATGCTATTTTAAGGGCGCATGCTTGGCCATAATCAATGTAGCGTGTGCACAACGCGCATACACGTTATTCTCTCATCTAAGCAGCAGTTTTCATTTTTGCAAATCATACATTATTACGAGAGAGAGAGAGAGAGAGAGAGAGAGAGAGAGAGAGAGAGAGAGAGAGAGAGAGAGAGAGAGAGAGAGAGAGAGAGAGAGAGAGAGAGAGAGAGAGAGAGAGAGAGAGAGATAGAGATAGAGATAGAGATAGAGATAGAGATAGATAGATAGACAATTTATTATAAAAGCATACATGTAGCTTACACATTTACCCAAATTATCATACGCCTGTTTAACAGAAGTTAATTTGTGTGGGTTTCTCCATCCCCAATGTCACTTCTCTGTGTTTTACGGCCCTGACGAGAACGTTGCTCTCCTCGGCTGTGAACCGCTCCTGCCGCGCGCCTGGCAAATCCGCCGTTATAATAGGAATCCGCTTTAGAACAAGCGCGCCTGCTCTTAAAGGGAATGTGAGATGACGCTCTGATTGGTTTATTTCACGTTACGCCCAAACCACACCTATGAATAATTAAGCTACTTCAGACCAACCCCTTTTAGATTTGCGCCAGGCGCAAGAGGCATTTATCCCGCCGGGAAAATAGCAACAGCGCCGGGATCCGCCCACAAAGTTACTTGCGCTTTGCGCTTTGCCACTTGCGTTTCAGATCATTAAAATAGGGCCCCTTGACTTGTTTTTCTCCGAACCCACAAAAAAAAAAAAAAGGGACAACAGTATCAATATGTCTGAATCTGCTAATCAAAAATACTGGATCGAGTTTGAAAAGGATATTAATTTCTTTGGAATCCTTTCATTTAATACAATTTCAGATTTTTGATTTGGTTTAGAAATGCATTTATATTTATGCGTTTGTGAGTAATAGTGAGTTTGTTTGCTGGGCAGAATGTCAGTCTGTCATATTTGAGTATAAGAGGAAGGGAGAGCCCTTATGGGGAATGAGTGGTTAAAAGAGAGACAGAGACTGTGTGTGTATGTGTGTACTGGTAAAGTGGCAATGGTGGCAGAAGGATGAAAATTGATTTATTGCAGCAGTGATGAGGAGCGGCGTGCAGGCGGCTCTGGGGAAGCGGACTGCGGCAACATAAAACAGCGCTTTTGATAGTAATTGCTGTGGTGGTCCCAGAGGACCTGCTAACATCGGCCAAATTTATGCATCTCTGACATAGAACCCCTCTCTAATTTTGCTTCTCTAAAGTTAGTGCCTGAGACTCGGTCTTTGCCCACACTTCTCTCTCCTCAACGTCTCCCTGTCATTACCAGTGTGAGTGAGGAAAAGAGCTTTACTCCAATATAATACTGGTTGTAGTCCATTTAACGATTCTGAGGTCTGCCATGCTTGAGCTCCTCAATGCCCAAGGCAGCAATGCAATGTCCACTGTATTTTATAACCCCGAGATTTCAGTTACACTGGAAAATAAATTATTATCTTATGGAGCATTAAATATTTACAGTAGTTATATATCTGGTGATGTGTGTGGGTGGAGAAGCTTTGTGAAAATATGTACTAGTAATAACTAGACAAGAATTAAGAACCAAAACTCCATCAGGTGACACAATGGAGAAAAAAAAAACCTTGTGAGAAACCAGGCCTAGTCGGGGAGCCAATTATCCTATGGCCAACGAAAGAACAGTGTATGATTATTATTTAGGCAGCATTATAGGTCAGAAATCAGATTGAATTGGAACATTCAGAATATTATCCAGTTCCATCTGGTTTAAGATCGGAGTCATCACACCTGTTGTGATTTCTGTCTTGTGTTCCCCTTGTCTTGTGTGGACTTTTGCTATTTTCTGTTCTGTGCCATGTTTTGTAGTCCTTTGTAGTTTTTCTTGTTTATTAGTCTTCCCAGGAATTTCTGATTAGCCACGCCCCCTTGTTATCTTGTTTAGCTTGTTTGCCTTTGTATTTAAGCCCTGTGTCTAGTTCAGTCTTGGTGAGTTATTGATGTTGTAACGTTGGTTGTTCTGTTCCTGTTCCCGATACTTGTGACCTGAGCCTATGTCTGTATTCCTGTTCCAGAGTCTTGTTCTTGAGCCTATGTCAAAGAGGGCTGCACGTGGATCCTGCTTCCTCCTATGATTCAACCGCATCATTACAGAAGAAGTCACCAAAATGAATCCAGCAGCGAGGATCATGCGTCTCCGTCAAGGAAAATGTCCTACTGAGGAGTATGTGAGAGACTTTCGAACTGGCAAATTTGACTTTGATGGACTCTGTATGCTTCATGATTTTTTTTAGAGGGGGGCTATCTGAGCCGCTCGGTTCAACCATGCCTCTACACAATTCTCATTGGACTATAAAATTGTATATTGACTTGGCCCTGCAACTGAGCGGCTCAACTTTTACTGTGGGTTTGGTGGACGAGGAGCCCCGCAACCCTACAGTACCCGCCAGGTCAGAGTTTCTTCACGTAACCCCTGCCGAGCCTGAGTTTCTTCACGTCGGCCCTGCCGAGCCGGAGTTTCTTCACGTCGGCCCTGTCGAGCCTGCGCTTCACGTCGGTCCTGCCGAGCCTGCGCATCACGTCGTGGCCTCCGAGCCAGAGAAAGCACACGTTGTGGCCGCCGAGCCAGAGACTGCTCACGTTGTGCCCGCCGCACAAGAGACTGCTCACGTCGTGTCCGCCGCACAAGAGACTGCTCACGCCGTGCCCGCCGTCTGTTCCTGGGCCGGTGTCTGTTCCTGGGCCGGGGTCTGTTCCAGTTCATAACCCCATAGCTGCCCCCATTTTCTTGGGGGAGGGGCAGTAGGTCCCTGAATGGAATCATGGAGGCCACGCCACCATGGCTGCCCGAATGGTCCTCTCTGCCCTGGTCGCCCGAAGGGTCGTCTCCGCCCTGGCCGCCTGCACATCCTGCTCCGCCCTGGCCCCCTGAACTGTCTGGTCCGCGCTGGCCCCCTGAACTGTCTGGTCCGCCCTGGCCCCCTGAACTGTCAGGTCCGCCCAAGCTCCACGCCCTGGGTCCACTCACGCTCCACAACCCAGGCCCGCCATTGCCATGTCCTGGTCCTGTTCCCCTTCTTCCTGAGCCTATGTCTGTATTCCTGTTCCAGAGTCTTGTTCTTGAGCCTATGTCAGAATTTGAGAAGTTTTGAGTTTATTTAACTAAAGTGTGCTGCACGTGGATCCTGCTTCCTCCTATGATTCAACCACATCATTACAACGCCGGTATGGAGACGGGTTTGTTGAGGATCAGTGCCGATGGCTGTCGTGTCAATGAGGCCTTCACAGGGGAGAGTCTAGTTGACACAACCTCTACTGACACTTCAGGGATGCGTTGAGGTCGTGTCTAGGCGCAGGCCCTCCATCTGATCTGGATATGGCACGTATACGGCTGACTACATCAAGCGTTGGGGTCGTGTCTACACACAGGTCCACCACTATCCCTTTAGTTAATGTCTGTCATAATTCATGCGTGTAAATTTTTACAACTAGAAATGTTGTAAATGCCTTATTATATGCATTAATGAACATCAACCTAGAACAATAAATTCTGTATTATATGCCTTTTATAATATAAAAAATATACAAATAAATAAAATATTATACAAATATGTTAATTAAATAAATGAGTGGAAACACTTTGCAATAAGGTTCCATTTATGTATATTAGTTCACAACTAACATATATAAAATACTTTTATTAATTCTAATTAATGTTAATTTCAACATGTACTAATACATTATTCAAATCAAAAGTTGAATCTGTTTATATTTAATGGACCTGAGGTAACACGAACTAACAGTTGTATTTCCAACCTAATGTTAACAAAGATTAATAAATATTGTAAAAAATGCATTAAAAGAATAGTTCCAAAAATGAAAATTATCCCATAATTTACTCACCCTCAAGCCATCCCAGGTGTATATGAGTTTCTTTTTTCAGCCAAACACAATCAGGGTAATATTAAATAATATCCTGGCTCTTACCAGGTTTGGGTCAGAGGTCACCCTTCCGCTGGAACTCAACTCAACATGAACAACTGTACGGCCGAGAAAGAAACTCATATACACCTAGGATGGCTTAAGAAGGGTGAGTACATTTTTGGGTGAACTATTCCTTCAAGTAGTGTTACCAAAATATGAATACAATTTGTTAGTTCATGATATCTAAAGCATTCATTTATGTAAACCTTATAGTAAAGAGTTAATATTAAACTGTTGTCAATGCTGTCTATTCAGAATAAACATGGCTCCTTTACTAAATATAATTTAACTGTCATAATGTTACGCTATCATTTGCGGTATATGGTTATTATCCACAAAATAACCTGCTTTTTGCCACTGAAAATAGAGATGTATTTTTATTGATCAAGGTAGTGGTAAATCAAATGATGGTGGAGAGCGCTATAAAAGTGCATATATTCAGACTCGCTGGGTAGTCTTTCATCATTTTAAAGAGCTAATTCAGATGTCAGGGTCACAGTGTTGGAGCTGTACAGCCCTGATAAAATATGCCAGGTTGGGGAAGTCAAATTATGTGCAGCACTTACTTGTTGATTAACTTGTTCCCTTGATCACATAACCAACCAGTCAGCTGTGGCTCTTCTGTTTGATGGGAGTTAAGAGTGGCCTTTTTACATTCCCTGTCTCTCACTGTAACACACTTTCCCTTGGGAAAGAAAAAAAAAAATATGAAGAAACTTTGCACTTTTTGCGATGGCTTCAGAACAAGATACATTCCCTTTTGTTGAAATGCTATGCCTTGGTCAAATGCGATCCTTTGTCACCATTTTATTGAAATACCCCCTAATGTACAATCAATCCATTTTCACGCTTCAATGGTTCGGTTGCAATAACAAACACTCTTTTTAACAGTAAACAGTGACATTAGCTACTTTCCACTAACAAACATGCTGAGTTGTTGTAAAAGATTCTGCCAGCTGCCAGCAACACACACAACCATAAAGAACTGCAAAGACAGAAAAAGAAAACTTGCCCAAAGGCTGCAGTTTGGAAAAACAAAAATGAATCTAATCAAAATGAGAATATGACTCGTTAGCAAAATTACCAAGCTGGGGGCTATGGCTGTTTCCCTCATATCACGGCAGTGTAATCTGTGTCTCTATTCAAATAACTAGAGATGGGGGTGAGAATCTTTTTACAATACAGCAATTAAAAGATAATGACTAATTAACCGTCATTCTGAAGTAATTGGCAAGAAATTATTAAGCATAACAAGTGACCATGATGATCCATGTATGACATGTTACATTGTGGTAATGTCAAATAATTTAAATGGCACATCCAAAATATTTTTATATTAATACCCGACTGTGCGGCAAGGTCAGGGACACTTTTGAACCTGTGGATATACTGAAATTAAACTCTCTTAAAACACATTTCTCAGACAACATGCATCACAGGAGACTTCTGTAATTGTTAATCTGAACCAAATGTCTTTTTCACCATATTTCAAATTACACCTCATGTTTAACAACATTCTGTTGTGGAAAAGATGGTGAAAATTATGGTAACGCTTTAGATTACAGCCCGGAAAGTACTGTGTAATTAAGAGGAATACCTGCCTTGTACCTACCTATAAAGTACTTACATGTAAGTATAAGGGAACAATATATAAAGTTTGGGGAATAAAGGGGTAACAACCAGGAGAAATAAAAAAATATTTATACTGTAAGTATTATAGAACTAAGGGGTACTTATTCTACTATTATGATACAACAATCTTACATTTGGGAACAATTTAGCGAGAACATACACTGCGTACCTTTTTGTAATAATTGTGTACCAAGGCATACTGTATAGGGTTTTTTTAAATGACAGGGTACATATCTATGCATTTATTTAAAAAAATATATATATTTTTTTTTATATATATATATATATATATATAGCAAAAGTGCAGATGTTTAAGTTTGGGCTAACATGTTTCAAGCCAAGAAAAGCCAAGACTATTGCAATTTTTTTTTAAATATACTGGGAAATAAATCCGGTTTCATGTGGTTACAGGGTAAGTGGTGCTTGTATAATAAATAAAGGTTTCCGAGTCAGTGATATAAGATTGTGTATGCATTTTTATTGTACTTACCCTGTAACTACATGGAACAAGAGGGTAACAAGCACCACTTTAATTTACAGCCCGCAACGTCACACTTACCCTATAACTACATGGAACAAGAGGGTAACAAGCACCACTACATGAAACAAGAGTATCTTTCATGTAGTTCAGGCTCCACAAACGGCAACAAAAACAAACTGGTCCAACCTGGACCACGAAGCATAACATGGCATGTTCCAGCCAATATCTGACAAGAATGATTTGGGGGTGGGGGTTAGTGCCGTGCAACAGAAGGGAGGGGGACGCGATGAGGAGGAGGGAGGGTCGAGCTAACCTCCGTTTTGTTTGACAATACTTTGAACATCAACAAGAAGTGACGTCACCCAACATCGCTTAGAGCAACTTTAACCCAATAAACAAAATAATGACCTTTAAAATAGCATCATATGACCCCTTTAAAGACATTTATGTTTTTGATGTTTAAAAAATGATGAATGATTTCTGAACTGTCATGTGACACTGAAGACAGGAGTAACTGCTGGTGAAAATTCAGCTTTTGTCATTACAGAAATAAATTACATTTTAAAACTTGTGATCAAAATTGGGACTTGACTAATCATCATTGGTGATTGCTTGTCTAATGACCAATTGGGACATGACTTTGGCGAGGCTGGGGTATTGCTCACATGTTGTATGGACTGCTATTATGGTGCTTTTTTCCTTTTTGTAGGTTTTTTTTATTGCATGGGAAAAAATGACAAGCAGTGTTCAGAATCTGTCCTTTCATATTAAAAGGAAGCAATAGAGTCATGCAGGTCTGGATCGATGAGTAAATGATGGCAGTTTTTTATTTATTTATTTATTGGTATTGGGTGACCTATTCCTTTAAGGAACACTGTTTGCTGCAGTGACGTGATGAAATGCAGACAGTCTGAGGGAAAATAGTCAAGATGGCTAATTCAGCAACATCATGATGACTCATAGAAAACCAGGCTTCAATAATTGATGTTCCTCTCCTCTATAATCAGCGAACTGTGGGGAATCAGATGCCTGAGAGTGGGAAACTAAATAAAAAGTCTATATGTGTGTGTGTGTGTGTGTGTGTGTGTGTTGCATTAATACCGTGAAGGAGGGAGGGAGAGAGACTGTGATGGTGTTAGTGAACCAGCACTATAGCCAAGATTTGACAAATGTCTACAACAAAGTGCTTAGAGGAAGATTTATCCCTTCGACATCTCCACATCTAATAAAAGTTCAGCAAACTCCTACGACTCATACATCATGGGTCAAAATCGAAAGCACACAGGGATTTGTTATGTCTGTGAAGCAAGCATGATACATCATGACACCTTTGTAAAAACATCAACCACACATATAGAGAAACAAGTTCCGAGCTTTGGTTTCTGAGATGTTAAACTTGGATTACTAAGGTTTCGCTTCTGTTCAGGGCCAAACCGGTACTGAGGCATTAGATCTTCTAGTTAGTGGTTTAAAATTCAGGTGTGAGGGTAATGCCAACATAAGCCACTACTGCTCAGTGCCTGTCCATCAGCTTGCCAGGCAGCCAGCATCAGTATTCTGGGCAGAGGCCTGCCTGTCAGGCTTTATTAAGGAGCTTAACTGGGGCACTGCCACTCCAGCAAGCTTAGGGTTCTGTCACCTAGCAAACACGCGTGAACCACAAGCCACATTATCTCTGTAAACGAAAGTCTCAGTGCTCTGTGAGCAAAGCTGCTGGAAAACAAAGCAAAAATTGAAGGTTAGTTTGGGCTGGGCGGTATGATGATGATATATATTGTGGCGACAACATAGTAGGGCTTTTCACACTTGAAATAGTTAACCCTGTGTTAACAGAATCCTGGGGTATCTTGCTTCACATTGCTTATAATTTACCTGGGTTAACAATTAATCCTGGGTATTTAAACCAACGTTTCACACTGTACATTCCTAAATTAACGTCCTTATTTGCATATGTGCGGTGTCAGTGTCATCGATTGGACGATAGCCGCATACAGCCTGTTTAAACAAAGGCTCTTGTGCATCCTCAAATTATATATTGCCGACTGTCCTATATCAGTTTTTCCTGAATAGACTTTCAGACTATACCTCTTCTTCACTCAAACTGATGCGTTTTCCATCACATTTGACATTTTTCCCTTCAAACGCTGAAATTACTGTTTATACACACACAGTGTTTGTATGACTGTCCAAAGCATGTGCATATGAGGCACACGGTTTCTAAGCATCTGGCCGTAACATTCTAAAACCGGATTGTTTAACATTACACACGTTTGCAGGGGTTAACAGCGCAAAAGCAGTGCCAACTCTGATCCAGAGAAGGGTTTCATAACCCAGGAAAGATGTGGTGCAAAAATTAAGAATGACGATAAACTGGGTTTAAAAGCAGCATGAAAACTTTTGTTTCTTTAATAAGAATACAGTTATATTTAATTAATACAGTGAAGCGTTTTATTTGTACATTTTATTATTACATTTATATAGTATTTCTTAGTACATTAAATAAACCTGTAGCTCAAAGACTTTATTTAATTGGAATCTTTGTTCTATTGTATTTGTCCTATCGGTTGGAATTTGCTGCTTTGTTCTTATTTTTAATAACTAAAAAAAATGATAAATATATGTTGTGATATACATAATTATACAAAGTACACACACTTCTGTCAGGACCACTATCGTCAAATACGATTGGCAATTGCATACAGTTTGGATTGGCGGTATGGTCCTGTTCAGGGCACGAACTCCAGCAGGGAGAGCAGCAATAACCCCCCTTAGGGTAAACAGAACAGAACCAACATGAATGTATGCAGATATCATTGATTCAAGATTTTAAGTACAACATAATTCGAGAATTGATTCTGATTCAAGGGGAATCAGAATGCCAAATCCTGACTGAAGAGAGGAGGAGCTGGGGATGGAGGAGGGTAATTAGCTCCTGAGAAACACGATAACTGCTGATAATACTGAAGGAGCTTATATACTGTATGTATACAGTGATAGGAGTCGTATTCCTAGGTAGACGTGAATCAGCTGAGTGTCAGCTGATGCGAGCTTGACTAACGTGACCTGCCAGAACTAACGCTTTGCTTAATATATGTAAACACAAATTTTTATTTTGGATGTCCAGCACTACATCATATATATATATATATATATATATATATATATATATATATATATATATATATAACATTTTTATCATATTGCCCACTGTAAGGACTGGGCGAGGGTGAATCTGAATAACTAAATACATCCTGTTAAATACCCAAAAAGCCTGGAATGTAAATTTACAAACACACGCATTCCCCCACCAGTGAAGACCACGCTCAGGACAGAGCGTAGTGTCCAGTTACGAGACATTTTTATGGCTGACTTGAATGTGATTCCAAAGAGAAAGAAACTTCTTTTCTTTAAAAGACATTTAACCCGATATATTCGATGTGTTTTTATGTGTGTCCATTTGCCCATGTCACATTGTAATGACTATAATTTTTCCGTAACTTAAAAGTGAATTATAAATACCCTAGATGTATTTTAATGTAAATGTTTACCTATAACAGTCGTGTTTGATATCGTAAAAATGCCCTGGACTTGACTCAGCCAGATATATGTATGAACACACCGTAAAAGGTATGATTATGTGCATAACACATCTCTGCAGTAGAAATGACCATTCCTAACACAGGTCATAATTTAATTAGACAAGCAGTCTGACAAGACAAAGAGAAATAAAACCCAAAGTCCCGCCTGTAAACTTCCAACCCTCTAATTGGCCAAGCCAACAGGAAGAGGCTGGATTTCTCCAAAAGTGATAAATGACGCTTCCCCCCTCCGCTCGTCCTCTCCCTCCCTTGTCCTCATGTTATAATGTAACGTCTCGCCTCCGGGCGAGCTCTTCGCCTTTCTTTTTATTTGTTTCTAGTTTCGTTTGTGTTTTCAGTTTTAGATAAGTCTCCGTGTTTAATTCCAATCGACGAGTGAAAAGAAAACCGCGTGACATATCTCTTCAGCAAATCCATCTACAAGGGACCTTTAAACGAGCGCGCTCGCTTTGAAGGAGAAACACGCGCACGTGACCGCGTGACGCGCCGGACCGAGCGACGCACGCGCTTCTTCACCAGCCATGCAAAGATGTAACGTTAACTCCCCATGATTTCCCCGTAGAGATCTTTATTTCTTTTTTGTTAGTCAAAGTTTTGTTTTCCGTAGTCGACTCAGTTCACTTCCACGAAGTGAAACGAACTTAGCCGAACTATTTCCCTTTGGTAATGTTACCCAAAGACTCTGAACCTCCGTTCAACACGCGCGCCAAGCAGCCCACGTGACGCTTCCTCACACACAAAGGACTCAGCTCACGCGGCCAGACAGGGCCGTACAGGAATGCCTCGACACAGAGACCATAACATAACTTGTGCAAGTATAATCTCTTTATAGAGCTTCTAAGAAGCTTTAAGATGATGTTTCGTGTTGTAATCGGAGAGGTGAATGTCTTAGGTAAAATTCTGCCACTGTTCTCTCTCTCTCCCCATCCCCTTCTCTCTCTCTCTTACTCGCTCACGCGTGCAAGTTATCCATTGTCCAAACTTTACGCATTTCTCGTTCATTGATGTCTTATTGTATTATTCATTGATGTCTATGTGTTTGTAAATACATATATCCCGTGTAACCGTAGTAAATACATAAGTAGTCATGCCTCTATTAAATTAATTATATATTCATTTGATTGATGTACTGTCTCTTTGCTCAGTTTCAAGTCCCTTAAGTGCCAAAGATCTTATGCTACAAGCTTACTAAAATTAAATATACCTTAAAGAGTATGTGTTTATAGGGCGGGAAACCCAATTCTTCTGGCCAGAGAATTGCATTTCCTGGAATCCTATAAAGTAAGATGATATTGTGGAGCCCCACAAATATTATCCTGACAATTGAGCTAATTCATTTTACCTGTTTTGTGAAACGTGGTCCGTGTAATTAATTGCAATCAACTTGTGGTTAATTTCAAGGATTCACGTGCATGCATGCAGGTAAAATGACAGATCCTCCCTTATCGGGAGATTTATTAACATGTAAGACTGATCTAATCCAAACATGTATGAATAATTATTAATTACCAATTATTAATTATGATATGCAAATTCCCCACGGATTAGATCCGCCCCTGAATCCTTACACCACCCCTAAAGATAGTGAAGACAAAGATGCTCTATAGTTTCTCCAAAAGTCACATCAGACTGCACTTATAAAACACTTGATGGGGAAGAAACAATGTCTGCAAATTGCCCATTAACTTTGTCATAACCTTGACTGCATGCATTCATTTCCTCCATAAGCAATTTTTGGAAGAGAAGGTAGGGTGGGATGTGTGGAGGGGTACCGTTTCCTGCTAATCATGCTACCAATGTTTAGCCTTGCACATAACACATTGATTATCCACAAAAAGTTGCCATGTTGAGAGGAATGGGGGATAGATATTTCACTGTTGCCAAGCAACAGCGATTCAGACTAACCGGGTGGTGGCAGAGCAGCAGTTCTATTAATGAGAGTAAACTTCATACAACACAAGGGTTCAGCAAAAAGGACACGGTCGTGTAATAACAGGGTTGCGTTTTCCATCCGCTACCCGTATCCCCCAAATAAAAAATACAGTAGAAAAACAAATAGCTTTAGGCTATATTGTTTGTACAGCTTTGGTGTGTGTGTATGGGGTAGAAAGATGATGTTAGTTGGGGTTTGCATCCCCTTCTCCCAGGGTAGTCAAATACAAGGACTTTGCTTTGTGACGATGTGTATGCATCATTCACCCCATTTCTTCCTTCTGCATCTCTAGATTAAGGTCTCCACCTAGTGACAGTTCCTCAATGCAGCCAAGAGAGGCTTTTCTGCTCCTCGGAAAGTGCAACGTATTAATTTATACAGAGGAAAATGGAAGCATGGAGAGAACTTATTGTGGTGCTGTATATTTCAGGGAATACTAAAAGATGCTTGTGTTATTCTTAAAGGTGAAGATCATAATTTCTGTCTCTTGCAACACCAAATAAACTGCCAAAATAATGACTGTTTTAAATGTTAATGGCATGCATTAAAAGAGCAGGCACAATTATCAATAAAAAATAAATACTGTAATTAAACAAATAAAAGAAAACAAGCAACAATCTTTTTAAAATCAGGTTTAAACCACAAGTGGACGTTCTTAAAAATTAATGTTGATTTCATCTGGTTTAAAAAAAAAATGTATGCCATGTTTAAGAAAATATTCAGAAATTATGTAATTTACCATTTTTACTGTATTTTTTATAAAATAAACATTTTGGAGAGTATAAGAGGTGAGTATAAGAGACTTGGTGAGTATACTTGGTGAGTATAAGAGACTTTAAAAAAAATTGAACATTTTAAACTACCATATCTGTGTCAGTATAAGTATAATGTTTTTAAGTAAAAAAAAAAAATTTTTAAACAAAACAATTACCATTTAGTTTTTGGGGAGCTATGCCTTTTGACATCCCTTTTTTGATATGACATTGTCATGATTTTTCATAAAAGAGGTGCATACAAGTCATTGTATGTACTGTATGAACTGCACTTTTACAATATTTCTGAATAAATTCATACATAAATGGCAAGTCATTGGCCCGTGAACAGATTTACTGAACACTTCTCTTCCACTGGCTGGATAAAAATAGTCCCGCACCAAAAATATTTGAACCTGAAATAATTATAATTATACACATTTAATTAAACACATACACCTTTTGGATTAGACACAAAAGCTGAGCTAACTGGATGAAGGCCAGCCCCATTGATTTATTTGTTTTCAAGCATGGATGTTTGTTCCCTACGTGTGCAATGTTTCTCAGTGCCTTGTCAAAACATCAATATGAAGGTACTTCATTATATTTCCTACTTGGAAAAGCTGTCTCTAAGACACCAACGGAGAGCCGCGCTGAATGCAAATTTGTGTTTCATCCTCAGAAGCTCGTACGAGCCCTCTGAAGTCCTCTTGATCTCTAATGAAATTTAGAATTTGCTATCTCTCCGCCATTCCTCCAAATCTTTTCCTTCATTGCAGGTGTTCCTATTAACCAGCAGGTTTAATTACAAATTCACCCAGGCAGTCGTGGCTGAGAGTGCATCTGAAGGTTGTTAAAGTTGACTAACATAAGGGAATTGCCCTTCCACTGACAGACAGTGTGAATGCTCAGGGTACATGCAATGAGATGCTGAGAGTTTGTTAAAGTAAATTTCAACCTGGGAATATTGTTAAGACACTTGTTTTTTTTTTAGAAAATTAGTGTATTCACTGCATGAGCCTCATTCATAAAACATGAGGTTTTATGATTTTAAATGGCTTTTCGTATGGGAATGTAACATGCATTTAACACAAGGACAGAGTCCTCCAGATTAAACAAAAAACAAGGTGTAAAAAATAAGGTGTATACATGCCTGCTTATTGCGATTAAAATCGGTGAAGCAGGACGAGGGCCGCGAGAGAGCGGCGCGAGGCCGGTGGCGTGATTACTGATGAGCGAAACCTGCGCGACGCACCGGTCTCGTATCTCTCACGGAGGAGCGGAAGCATAAAATGAGGAGCGACGACAGTGAAGATCGAGAGAGGAGCAGGCCTTAACCTGTGTTTTGTTTTGTTTGTGTTCTATTATGTGACAGCAGTCTTCCGTGAGGGGCTGCTGTCTTTTACTTTCGTTTTGCTTTTGTTTTATTTTATGTTATTAAACGTGTTGATTGTCCGCCGGTTCCCGCCTCCTTCTTCCCACAACAACTAACCTCGTTACAGCCACATAGTTTAATATGGGTTACTACGATCATGAGCTTATTAAATTGATCGAGGTATTGTTTACATGAGGTAAAGTTTAATCGCAATATTGACAAAATCCCATTATAATCGCATTATGAGGGTGCATGTAAGAGCACTGTATAATGCACTTAGATAATGCGACTAAAATACTCCACGTCTTACTTTAACCAGATTAAGGTAATCAGAAATCGCCTTTTACATAGTAGATTCTTAATCAGAGTATTGTCTTAATTGGGTTAATATCAGAACGTTTTTTGTCCATGTAGACGTCCTGATTTTAATAATTTTAATTAAGCTCATGTACAATGCTTTTTTTCCTTAATAAAGTTACAACCCAGATGGTGAGAAACTCTACAACATTTTACTTACAGTACATTTAGCACTTGTTGGATGTTAAATTTGGGCCCTATGCAGGGCTGATGATTTTTAGGGTGTATTTACACTTGTAGATTGGTTCGTTTGGTCCGGACCAAAAAAAAAAAAAATACACATTTAGTCCTGGGGGCTGTTCCATAAATGAAGCTTAGAAAAGCGGGGATTAAACTCCAAAACCGGACTTGAATGAGCCTAACAAATAAGTTGGGGCTAAAGTGGTTCCATAAAAGGTAATTGAAGTTCACGCAATCTCACTAATCTAGTCTAGATAATTGCGTGTGCACGCGTTTCTGAACCAGCCCTAGAGGTCGATCGTGGATCAAATCGATCCACCATCAAACAGCATATATGTTGTGCTGTTTTATGCGTTTGTGACATGTTTTTTCCCCCCTCAGTGCAAAAATTACATTTTACAGTTATATTCTCCATCTGTAAATGTTAGAAAGTCGTGCAAATGTATCCATTTTGCTGCTAATCTTCATATTGAACGAGCGCTGCTGCCCGCATGCGCGCCAAATAGGAGCGCAATAATTCTGACTAAAATATACATTTTGCTTGGAAAATTAATATACAATATTTTATAACACTAGAAATATCTTCTAATTATAATAATTTCTCTTTAGGATGTTGGATAAGTTGCAGTGAACTTCTAGCTCATTACACTCATATATTTTATACTTCTAATAAATAAAAAAATTTAACAGAAGTAGCCTAATTCAGGGAAGATTTTTTTTTAAGAAACTAAATATATAAAGATACAAAATATAGTTTTGGGTATAGGACCTATGCTACTTTATAAAGATGATATATACTTATTTAGAACGCTGAGAATTACAGCTTTTTATGCAATAATTTAAGAAAGCAAGAATCCCCAGTTTTAAATGAGTGGTTAGATTTAGTTTCTAAAGTACATTATGGAGAGGATAACATTAAATTAAGAACAAATGTATACATTTTGAAAAGATATGTGCAACTCTAAAATCAAAGAATATTCCATAAAATAAAGGAATATATATTGGCCTACTTTAACTACATTTTTATGTAACCTTCCCTTTTATTTCTAGTTATTTGTTATTTTATTTATTTACTTATTTAATATTGAATATTTGATATTTAAATAATATTACTTGACTAACTATTAGGAATTATGTGTCATTCATTATAAGAGTTTGATATATGTGAATGTAATATTTTTATTAATATATTACTGGAACTGTCCATTTGTATAATTGTGTTAAATGTGTTTGAATTGAAAGACATAAAATATATATATATATATATATATATATATATATATATATATATATATATATATATATATATATATATATATATATATATATATAAGAGACAGTGTAGAGAAAGAATTCTCTGATAACCGAGGCACTCCTTAATTAAAATGTCTTTATTACAAAAATGACATGTCCTAAACGGACAACTTTAAAACGCCTTATATATGTGTCTATATTGTCTATATTGTAGCCTTATTTAAGTTGATTTTCTGTATACTGTGTATTTGTAAAGTCCAATAATGGTATTAGAGACTGTCAGTGGTAATATCATTGTGTTCTTGTCGGTCAGTGTTGAGGATCTGTGTAACAACTGAGGCTTAGCCTGACAGTTAGCCTGCCCTGGACCAGGCTAGTTTCCCAGCATAAGTTGCCAGGGTAACTGAGTTTGAACTTTTTTAAGTTTGATTTATGAAACCGAATCTACCAAAAATAAGCCTGACTAACCGAAATAAGCCTGGCTTATACTCTAATCTTGGTTTATGGAACAGCCCCCTGGTCCGCATTCACATTGGTATTTTTAACACCGGATCTAAAGAGTTAAGCTTATAAAATGTGTAAAGGAGTCAAAACAGTAGCAGGAATCCCTCCGTCACGCACACAAACGAAGATCTGCTGCGAGGAGATGCAGTTCTGACGCCTGTACTGAACTGTGATGGCAACATCACGACTATGACGTGAGTATTTTGTCCTTTTTAGGGTCACATCTTGTAACATCATGTCCCGTTTTTGGTTCGTGTTCATGTCTTTGGTCCGTGTTGCATTCATGTATCATTCGAACCGCAACAGAGTTCATTTGGTTGTTTGGTGCGCACCAGGGTTTGGATGGCAGCGTCCACACGTATTCAAATGAACCGCACTAACAGAGAAATCGCATCCCAAGTGTGAACACTCTTAGACTGTCACTAACTAATGAACTTGTCAAAATGACCTCTACAAAGGGGGCCATAATAATCATAATAATGTATGAATGAGTGCATGAATGAGTGAATGGGAGGCAAAATGTAAAGCGCTTTGGTGGCCATTGGGTCTGTGAAAGCGCTATATAAATGCAGTCCATTTACCATTACCATTTACCATAATCAAACTTACATTTCCACATCTGACATCCGGCACAATGATAGACGCCTCTCATGTCTTCAAGTCCTGTCCTATTAGTGTGAGCAGTACATTGTGAGGTGATGTGTGAATATGAGATGCCAGTTCTACTCGAGAGGCATGGGGTGATCATTTTAACAAAGGAGAGGCATGGAAGGGGTAATTTATTCTGCCGTGAACTGCGCGGCGAGGCATTTTGGTGAGCTCTCTCCTTTAATGTCCCTCTATTAGTATATATCAGGGTCATCTGTCTTTATCTGTAGGCTTCATTGAGAGGGAATCAAGGCTGGTGACCTTGAGAACACAGGAAATGTCATGTGCTTGATCTACCCACAGGATTTACCTCTGCATGACTGCTCACATGAGCGTGTGCGAATATCGATTTAACACAGCGGGCCAGGTGTATGATTTAGAATTACAATAGCAGCAAATGCAATTTTCATCCATCTCAGTATAACATCCTTTTTGTTTTACTGTTAAGGGATGCAAAGCAAACAACCAACATATTGAAAATAATGGTCACATGCCCCAAAAAATGTGGCTCAGTTGCAGTATGGGTATTGGTAACTCCCATGTGGGCAAATATAACAGAATGAACTTTGCTGAACGTGGCTCATAGAAGTTGATTTGCCTATTGCGGTACAAAAGGCAGCAGCTGTCATGCGTCTCATCTTCTTCGTCGTCAGCGTTAAATGTTCAAAAGCAATGCCTGCGGTCACATTCCTCCATTTTACATTGCTTCTTGCACATTACACGACACTTTCAAAGTGAAATGTCCGGCAAGGAGGGATAAAGGAGCATTCAGTTTTATCCATAGCAGATGAAAGTGAATCTGGCAACCTTTTATTATGTGTTGTACGTATGTTGTACGGGAGTTCGGAAATGTAATGACGGTAAAAGGTTAATCGCGTTTGAAAATGACGGACACACTAAACCCAACGCTAGAATTAAATGTTAACAATAGTGTGAGAAACAACCATGCCATTTTAAGTCTTTAACTCGTCTTCCACAGGACTCGTACCCGAGCGCTCCACATATTTGAAATGGAAATCTTTTGTAACATTATAAAAAACACTTTACTGTCAATTTTATTCAATTTAACACATCCTTGGTGAATAAAAGTATTAACTTTCTATAAAAAAAATCTTAATGACCCCAAACATTTGAACAGTAGTGTACATTGCTTGAATAACTACATTTACACTTGGACGATTCGTGTAATGCACCTGGTTGAATGAGTGGTCAGATTGCCACGCGTCTCGCATTTATCTCAGCGGGGATTTACACTTGGTGTTTTCATGATCAAAGCAGAAAAGAAGTGTGCAAATGTAGATACCTCCTTAAGTTGGAGTATTTTTACAGCCTGGTCTGATTTGCTAGTTTTAGAGGTTTTGTGAGCTGGTCAGGCAGGGAGAGCGTATAGATCATCTTGATGAATCATCTACCCAATTAATGAATGTCCTCCTACATTACGACTGAGGAACAGTTTAGTATCGACCCTTCAATTACACAACAACGCTCTCAGCAAATGGATAATGAGTTGTATTAGAGAGTGAGGTGCAAGTTTTTTTGTTTGTTTTTTTGCCGAGAGAGAGAAGGAGAGATGGTGGTGGGTGCTGGTCAATCTGAACCCATACGCTTTCATCTATGCACATGTGGGGGCAATTAATAAACAAATCCTTCTTTGGCACCGTTTACACTTGGCATTAACATGCGACCTGTATCTGGATGTTGTCCACATACACATTGAAAAGACAAGTGTAAACGCACATCTGATCGGAATGTTATCCGATCAGCGTGTCCCGGTTCGGAGGTAGTCGAGGACGCATTGTGATCGGATCTCAGTGTAATGTAAACCCAATCCAGGCCTTGTCCACACGGACACGGTATTTTTATAACCAGAGTTTTTCCTACAGCGTTTAAAAAAAAAAATCCCGTCCACACATGCTCGGTCTCTGTCTACATGAAAACGCAAAAACACGCTATCAACCGCGGTCAAGAGCATGCCACGCCAGCAGGCGGCGATATAAACCTTAACCGTAAAGCCACGTTGGCCAATCACAAGCGCAAATCTGACGTCAAACACAGCGGATAACGGCGCACACTCTGACGTCGCAAGGCAAAAACCCCGGTTTCACTGTCTACACGACAACACTGTAACCGGCGTTTCTGAAAATCCTCACCCTGGCAGGGGTTTTCAAAAATGTTCGGTTTCAGTGCGTTTTCGTGTGGACGAATGGCCGAACCGCGTAAAAAAAGTCACGGTTATAAAAATACCCGTGTCCGTGTGGACAGGGCCCCAGCCATCGTGTCTGCATTCACAGGTGAACATAATTTAAATCACCGCCCAGTCTCCTCGCGTGACTGTCAGAAAGTAATGGCCAGACGCAGTTTAGACACGGAATTAAACTTATTTGAACAATAAACGTCAATCTTTAAAACAGTTTATTTATGTGTCATTTTTCATTTTAATTGTGCAACATTATCTGAACGAGGCGATCGCCTGTACACTCACAGTCAGTCATGAGATCTTAATGAAGAGCTGCACTTGCCAGAGGAATAATCAGACTTTAAACCCAGATGATCGATGATGTGACTTGTTTAACATGATCAACCCAGTTATTTTTGTAAGATCAATTCTGGAAGTATTCCTTCTTTCAAAAAATATAATTTGATATAATTAATGGAGATTGCATATGAAAGTAAAGTGAGTGAGTGAAAGCAATTGGGATGTTGTTTAATTTGTATCATCTTTACTATTAATCTGGTGTCGCGCCACACACCTGATTTAAATATTATGCAGGAAACAGAAATCCGATCGGTTATCCAGATACAGAGGCTGCTTAATGTGAACAAATATAAACGCACCATGTCCTGATTGGCTAATGATCCGATCTGCTTGATTGGATCACGGTGATCGATCGCATGTTAATGCCAAGTGTAATCATGTGCATTTGTTGTTAGTTATATTGCACAACATTACAGGACAGAAGCAGAAGAGAAGGAAGGCTTCTAATAAGACGCAACAAGAATATATCATCTCTCGTTCCCACATAATAACTTCAAACATTCTCATGAATGATTCTGGTGACTCCTGAAAAGATACTGAATTTCTTCCTTGTGAAGCCTAGAGACGTTCAGAAAAAAAGTGGATTTTATTTGATTATTTTAGCCATAACAGTGTTATTTTGAGTGATTAATTTGTTAATGATAATATATTTTTAAAAAAATATAAGAATCCAACAAAATGTACTGGATAAAATCAAGTCCCACTCAAAAAATGTTTTCACTGAATCTCCTGTTTCACACACAAATACATCAGATTATAGAAGTAAAATGCAAATTGCGTTTCATAACATTTGAAGCTCACATTCTTAAGTTGTTTTTATGCTTATTTTTAATCAAACTGTTTTGCGTGCAGCACACATAACCTCAAGGGTCTTTTTCTTGCAGTCATTCAAAAAATAAACCCAAACAATTTTGGATGTCGTTTGCAATATATACACAGCACATGGAGCTAAACTGGTGAGATTTAATTTATGGAGTCCATGACCCAAATCTCTACCTTCACTTTGCTTTGTATGCAGCATCGTGACGGCAAGTTCAACTGCCTCCACACAGACAATCAAATTACCAGAGAAGCGGTCGTCAGTTCAAGACCATTCCTCACCAAACACTCAGACCTGTCTTAGTGTATTTCTTCATGAAGGCCTGGTTAGTCTGGTAACTGAAAGAATGGCAAAGAAAGATTTTAAATTGAGCTTTTCACATGAAAAGATTATGGAGAATCTCTGTAGAAAGAGGGAAAAAATGAGGAAGATGGAAGCAAAGGGATGTGGAGAGGCTAATCTAAGCCATATCAATATCACCCTTGTGTCCACACTGCGGCTGTCACTCACACACAGGTATGGAGACAAGCGGCTGATGGGATACAAGCTGCACTTTATCAGTGTATGATATTTTACTTTTTGTTTTAAATAAATAAATTAAATACATTTATTGTCATCTTTGCAAATTCATTTATTTATATAAATGTCATCATCTGTGCAAATGTATTCATTAAATAAACCAAATGTATTGTCATTTGTGCATATTTATTTAAATAAATAAACAAGTTACATTTATTGTCATCTTTGCAAATGTATTTATTTAAACACATTTCTCATCTGTGCAAATTTAAATAAAGTAAATAAATCAATCAATTTTACTGTCATCTGTGCAAATTTATTTATACAAATACATACATTGCATTTATTGTCATCAGAGGAAATGTATGTATTTATGTAAATAAATTTGTCCTCTTTGCAAAATTAAAAGGTACACTATAATATAAAAGTTTTTGTTCAATACATCATCAATCCTTCCAAATTTGTGTTTTTGTCTTACCTTGATTCTCTATGGTAAGCCTTTAAGGCCGTGTGTCCAACAAAATGTTTTTCCACGCGCCTGGTGTATGTTTTCAATTGTTTTTAATGGGAGCGCCGCGTTTTTTAAACGCCATGAGCGCAACGAGGCGCTGAGCGGTTTTTCCACGCTGAAGCACTGAGAGCCCGGGGTTTTTACTGGTCGCCGAGAGTTGAAGAGTGTTCAACTTTGGGTAAAACGCAGCACTCATCACCGTCACTTTTTACCCAGCCGTCCAATCACAGTGGAGGAGGGGCGGGACAAATACCACACCGACCAACTGTCACAACATTCTTTCTGTACAACGACATCAACCAGCAGAGCTAACCGAACAAAATGGATGAAAAATACATTTTTTAGTATGAAACAAATTATCTGCTAAATCAGTTACAAGTAAACTGTGCTGCGGATATTCTGTATCATAGCAACGAAACGTCTCAACGGAAAAAACTCTGCGCTGCCACAGCTAGGTCTTTTCAGCAGAGCGTCTAGCGTTTTCAGCTGACTAAAAATGCTTTGGGGGACACATGTCCTAAGTGTTTATATTTTAGACCTGTACGGCTACATTGCCGCTTATATGTTGTGGTAGTGTCATAGGTTAGTTCTCACAACTAGCGAGAAAAGTTGACATTGACCACAATAAATCTTATACCTCCGGAGAATCACCCGTTTAAAAACAATGAGGAACAGAGGAGGGTCTGCTGGCAAAAAGAGAACGTGACAGAACTCATAATAAAACGAGAATCAACATTGGCTTGACTTTTGGAAGATGGAGAGAACTGAGGGATTTGAAATGTTGTAAAAGATAAATTGCCATATGTAGCTCTCAAACAGAGTTCATTGTAAAGCATTATCTGTTGTGAAGGGTCATTTTGTTATGGATGTTATAGCGCTGTTCTGGAATGTATTTTCAAGGAAGTACCGTGTCTATTATTGGGTATAGAAACACTAACGTCTTCAGCTAGTCAGCTTGAGACCCTTTTCAATCTAAACTGGTTATATCCCTTACACCTAGTAGTGAATGCTTTTTGAGCAATATACAGTAGGATAACCACATTCATTCATTCAGTCAAGCAGAGCCGAAGCACATCCAAAAGATTTTTCTTCTTCAAAATGCATGTACCATTAAATAAGTAAATTAATTGCATTAATTGCCATCTGTGCAAATGTATTTGAATAAAATACATTTATTGTTATCTGTGTATTTAGTACTTTTAAATTTGCAAATATATTTATTTATTTAAAAATGCATATTGATAGCTAGATGATAGCTACGACGGATGGGCGGATGGATGGATAGATAGTACTACTATACACTGGCATTATTATGAGACTCCATTCGGGAGACAAAATGCTATCAAATTTGCGAGTGATCTACATTCACATGACCTTCTAAACATCCGAAATGTTTTAAATGTCAAAGAACAAGTCTTATAATCAAGATTACCTTTGTTCATTGACAGCATTATGCAAATGTTAAAATAGAGCCAGAATTCAGGAAGCAGTTAAGATCTCCATAGCAATAAGCAGTTGATAGCAATAGTGTGATATGATTCAGAGGAAAAATAAATGCTGCTGTTATGGAAGGAGATATAGCAGACCAATGCAGTAATTGCAGGCAAAATGAGATCGAAATTAAATTCAGAGATGTGTTCATCTTTTGCAAGGGTGATGAGGTGTGGAACCGTTACCAGTTTATAACTTTTAATGAAAGCGGGAGTGCTATTTAAACAGCCTTAATTTGCATTTTACATATTTACAAAACACGTGAAAAGGAATAAGCCCCTCACCCCGGGAATAATTTGTGCTCCCCTGTTTTTAGTCGTTTAGAGCTGAAAACAATTGTTGTTTTTTGTGCCTTCCAGATGGTACTTAGAAATATCAATTACAAGCTAGTTCAACAGTTTGCAAATGAGTGCATGCATTAGGAACGTTGCAGTTCGTACTAAAGCAGCATGTCAGGAAATCACATCTGTCATTTAGAGAGCATGCAGCGATCTAAATCAATTAAACAGCGAGAAGCAGAATAGTCTATATTTAGAAGCATCGTCGAGATACAAACAGCGGAATCACTAAACTACACTGGCCAGTGTGGCTGCTGTAACAGGAAGTGGCAGAGGGTCAACAACCCAATCAATCACAGTGGTGGAGAGGGCCATGCCAAGTGTGCCACATTTCTCACTATAGTGTTTAATGACTCCAATACACCTTTGTCACTCTGTGGGTTTTTTTCTTTTATCAAGGAAAGAAAGAAATGGGAAAAAAAACAGTGGTTTGGGCCTAGAATGTGGTGGGCGTTCAATCTTCAAGCTGAAAATAATGGATGTGTTATTTTACCTTGGTCTCTGGCCTCGCAGATACAACATTTCGTTAGAGGCCAAATACAAATGGAGAAGCACTCTGAGAGGGTCCTCACGGGCTGCACACTGTAAACTTGAAAAATACTTTACATTTAAGTTGTAGTAATTCAGTATTATCCATAGCAGTAGACATTGTAGTTGTAGTAATATGGTTGATTGCTTAACTTTAAAATTGATTATACACATTCTGTTTGTTCTTGAAAAATGTTGAGTAGAGACTGAAAATAGCTATAATTATTCTCTCATATACTCTTATAATAAGACTCACATCTGAGTCTTACAGAGACTGTTTCGTGGATTCTTTGAAGCTGTCACAGGTGCCATGTAACAAGAATTCATGTATAAATATGAATAATGGTGTGTGACTGAACACAATTCATGTATAAGAAAGAATCAAATATATTACATTTGTCTCATTAGTTTTAAGAAAAAAAGAAAAAACTATGCTAAAATGTGGTCACATTCCTGTGGAGACAAAATACAATATTCTATATGCAGTTCCTCAAATAAGCACTCGGCAACATAATGCAAGTTTTGAAGATGCAAGCAGGACAATAATATTAGCTATGAGAATGATTTTGAACATTAAAGCTTTAAAATACTAATAAATGCCGGAAAACTCTGCTAGTCAATCTGAATATACTCTACACTTCAAAAGTTTTCAAAATAATATTACGCAGCATAACTGTTTTCAACATTGATAATATTTATGATATAACTTTCAAAATTCAAAAATTCAAATTCAAAAAAGCTTTATTGTCTATCCCCACAGGGGGGTAGAAAATTGTCTTTAGACAAGGGCTCAACAAACAGTACAATACAAAAGACAACCACACTATTTAAGATACGCCTCCCCCCCTCCTCCCCTCCCCTTTTTGAAGGATCAAGTGACACTGAAGACTGAAGTAATGGCTGCTGAAAACTCAGCTTTGCCAAAGGAATAAATTACATTTTAAAATATAATAAAGGTGCTCTATGTAACTTTTCTTCTAAAATGAATCCTTTTTTTATTGCCTGTGTGTGAAGGGGTTGTAAGTAATCACACATTACAATGATCCACTTGTCGGGTTTTGCTATTACCTCTGAAGGCCAGTTTTCCTATTTCTATGTGAAGTCTCCGGGTCGGATTTTCTGCGAAATCCATCGGATGTGACGTGCATGCGCGCTCCCGAGCGCTCTCCTGTTTATATACAGTCTATGCGACGGCACTGCAGCTAACGACATGGAGTCTGATAACACCCAAAAACGACCTGCCTCCAGCACAACACAGACTCCAACACAAACTCCACATAAATATAAAAAACGAAACAAAAATGTATCTGCTGAAGCTCGTCAGGCCAAACGTGAATCGGATCGACTTAGGACGAAAACACGGATCAACATCGGCAGAGCGTTTGAATTATGGAGAGACCTCCGCTATTTTTATTGTGATAAATTACAATTTTTCAGATATGCTGAAATAATGGTAAACTGTAATGAAATAGCAAGGTAAACTACAACATACATGAGATATGAAGTGAATACAAAAGACTGTTCCAGGATAACAAAAAGTAGGTACTTTAGGATGTAACTTTTATTTTATGTACTAGATCTACTGTCTAACGTCACTCATTCCACTACTATCATATTGTTTATAATACACATTTCCGACACGTTCAGTACAGTAATGTTCCTTCCTATGATCTTACTGTTACAGTGAAATTGTTCAGTCTAGTCACTAACCGTTTTCGTTATCATATTATACATTCATCTATGTTGACATTAGGGCTGGGTATTAACACAAATTTCACAATTCGATTCGATTTCGATTCACAAGCTTGCAATTCGATTCGATTCCGATTCGATTCGATTCAATATTGATTATTTTGGATATCAGGTACAATACATGGCAAATATTCTCAAGGAAAACAAATCTCTTAACAAATGCTGTAAACTATGGGAGCCAGTTAGCCTACTATAATATTGAAGGTAAAAATTAACTGATTTGTAGCTATACAAACTTAAATTACACTTATTTATTTTTATAATAATAAAGTTATATGAAATAAACATTTAAATGGTGGCTGTCATAAAAACTTGCAAGATTTATTCAAACATGCATTAAATATCGAAGCACATAAAAAATTATAATGAATATGTAATATGGTGCATATATTTAGCAAAATGCTCCTCTTTAGAGTTAATTTTTCTAGCTGACTAACGAGTTTATGGTCACATATGGTTTTTTCTGAGGTAAATGTGACGTTACATGACATTGTTTACAAGTTGTTTTACTGACGTCTTTCCTCGGTTGAAACACTGATTGAGCGATTCCATGTGACATGATACGGATTTCGATAAGTTGTACTCTATCTTTTAACACACTTTCAGACGTTCATTCATGTTTATTTTGCGCTGTAACTGGTATTATTAAGGCAGAAGAGGAGATCATGTGCGCTCCGCGCTGCTGCTTCTCTTAAGCTGAGCCAGAGCGATCTCAAGCCACAGCGCCAAAACGGTATTTATGTTTTTGAATTTCGTAAGAAAATGGACATAATTTGAAATTTGAGACATTATTTAGTATCAATAGTAACAAAGCACAAAGATTATTGCGATTTATTGGATGGGATGTGCGCTAGAATGTTCCATTCATTCATCAAATGAAAACAGGATGACTAATCGATTATTGAGATTTAAGAATCGATATCGGTTTGTAAAAATGAGAATCGATTAATATCGAGAAATCTATATTTTTTACCCAGCCCTAGTTGACATTGCTGCCTGATTGTGAAAGATACACGAATAGTTAGTGAAATGCATTGTGCTAGATAACACCACATGCCGGCTAAATGCAGTCAATGTAACGTTATCATGGTACGAGCATGGAGGATTAGTTCAACGTCAAGCTATTATAAAAGTAGCCTATTATTGTAACGTTGCAGTGGGAGTTTACATGACTTTCCAGCATGTTGTGTGATGCTTTCTCCGGTGTGTTGAAAGTCTCAGTGTGGCCGGTACCATGAGTGCTCGCTCTTGTGTTCGAGCACGCGCAAGAGCACATTACGAGCACTCTTGTAAAAATTGGTTGCAATCTGAAACATCACCGATAGAGGCCGCTAAAAAATACATATAGCACCTTTAAAATACAAAACAGTTATTTTAAATTAATATTACACAATATAATTGTTTTTACTATAGAAATGAATGCAGCCTTTCTCAGCATTAGAGACTTTTAAAAACACTTAAAAATCTTAGGTAGTGTAGTCAAACAAAGAGCTATTCTGTAATTATAATATTCCATACTAACTAATAAAACAATATATTTTGCATAACAAATGGCGCACTGTGCTACATCCCTCTTTATTTCCACAGCTAATGCTACATTCAGTTGTGCACTTGAGTATTAAAAACATCCACTATATCAAAAAGATCCACACAACATCAGTCGGCAGTGAGAATCAAACCTCTAGAAATATATTTTATATATACTCCCTCACAAGAGAACTGTGAAGAAGAAAAAACTATCAACTTCTGCAAATAGTTGTGGAGGTACATAAATTAATATGTTTCCTCTTCTATTTGATTGCAGACTTTTTCTTACAGATTAAAATAGCTTTTGGGCACTCTAAAGTACTTCTGGTGTTGTAAATACAATTTGTTAACCAAATTGTAAACAGTGTTTGGTCTAGCATGTTATCACTGGAGAGTGCGTTCATATTTGGCACCCTTGGCCTAATTGGGTCCGTAATGCAAATGTTGACCTTAAAAAGAAATTGTATTTCAATGCAAAACCATCTTAAAAATCCTTGGCCAACATAAAGCTATTCTTACTAAACAACTTTGATTTTTAAACAAAGAGCACATAATACAGCCTAGACAGGGCAGTGTTTGACAAGCAATTATATAGCCACAAGGGAAATATAGGGTGATGTACATTTAATCAGAAAGTTTGTATTTGTTTATGAAAACAGATGCTATGATAATGCATTCATGAAGAAAGCTGTAAAAGTACAAAAACAATTCCTGGTTGTTTGGAGAAATGCAAAACATGATGTACTTTGTAACTGGAATACACAGATGGCAGGTTCTTTCTATGTTTAAATGCAGGGAGTGAAAGTGAAAGTCGATTAGTTCTGCCGCTGGGTCAGTGTAAAGCTATTTATGACAATAGAATTCTGAATGAATGGATGAATGGAAACAAACAATTAAAAAAATGCATAAAAACATATGCACTCGATTGAAGCGGATACATTTTATCCGATAAGAAGACAACTCGCAGAGCGTTTGTTGAGTATTAGTAGGCAGTTAGGGGTAGGGTTAGGGTTAATAGAATAAGGGGTTAGGGTTAGTAGAATAAGGCCGTGTGTCCACCAAAGCGTTTTTAGCCAGCTGAAAACGCAAGACGCTCTGCTGAAGACGCCTAGCAGTGGGCGCGTGAGAGCGTTTTGGCAGTGGGCGCGTGAGAGCATTTTTTCCGTTGAGACGTTTCGTTGCTATGATACAGAATATCCGCAGCACAGTTTACTTGTAACTGATTTCGCAGATAATTTGTTCCATACTGAAAATGTATTTTTCATCCAGTTTGTTCAGTTAGCTCTGCTGGTTGATGTCGTTGTACAGAAAGAATGTTGTGACAGTTGGTTGGTGTGGTGTTAGTCCCGCCCCTCCTCCACTGTGATTGGACGGCTGTGTAAAAGTGACAGTGATGAGCGCTGCGTTTTATCCAAAGTTGAAAGTTTTTCAACTCTCGGCGACCAGTAAAAACGCCGAGCTCTCAGCGCTTCAGCGTGAAAAAAACGTCCAGCGCCTCGCTGCGCTTATGGCGTTCTAAAAACGCGGCGCTCCCATTGAAAACAATTGAAAACATACGCCAGGCGCGTGGAAAAACGCTTTGGTGGACAGTCTGGACACACGGCCTAAGTTGATATACTTGTAAAGTTACTTATAGTCAGTTACTCAACTACTTTAATGAGAGTTAGCTGACATGTATATGCGACGTTACTTATAGTCAACAGAATGTCTAAAATAAAGAGTAACCGAAAACGAGCCACAGTGGCTTCCCTGATTGCAGCAACCTTACATTTTTATTACAGATAATTTGCACCAATTTTCCAGGAAGTGATGATTTTGTTCTCTTGAACACATGGGATGGAAGCGCTGCTTTTTCGCAAATGATTTATGCAATATCCCAATTTTGTGCATAAGCTAAATTCGCAACTTTGGATGGAAACATAGCTAATGCAAGCCTCATTATTCCAGGAATGGAGATATGCATACTTTCACTTCACACCATCTTAGCTGTGCAGATATTCTGTCCACTTACACACACTGGAATACAGTAATAAACTGTAAGCAATAAGCAAATACCTCTGATGCGGCACACAAACAGTATTTTGAGTAATTTACATAAGGAATAAGCACTGACCCACTGACAAGTCCGTCGATTGACTACTCTTCTGGGTCCTGCCAGCAAGGGGTGCATGATATAATGGTTATATTGGTTATTTGCCCATTTTAAAGATTCTTTAATTGGTCCATATTGGATATTTAATTGAAAGTTTTTACCTTATTTATAATTACTAGGGGGGGGGGGGGGGGGGGGGGGATTAATTAGTTATTTTGTAGACAATTTTTTATTACATTTATCTCGCCTAAATGTTTACACTCATTGCGTATTTAAAACAGGGTAATTTTGTTGTTAAGAGTTTATGCAACACATGGAAGCTTTATTTCAATCTTTGAATGAAATACATGGGCTATCAATCCTGATTCCTTACAATTAAAGCTATCTTTTGTTGTTTTGACAACAAAATTAATGACAGACACATATGGCTGCTGTCACTTTAGGGGTAGTGCACGGATCCATTACTGTTTAATTATACTGTCTGTCACTTCCGTTTTAAACTTATTTAAGACATAACCGACTGTCTTTACGAGGTTACTCGCCAAGACCAGAGTTTGGACATCATTTTGCGTGTTTTTTGACCGTTAAAGCGATATAATCTGCGGGGAAAATTTTTTAGTTACTGGCGAGCTGTTTGTGCGGCGGCTTTAGGCTTTACTGTATGTATAATAGACAGTAAAAGAAATGGACACAGCGACCCCATAGACTTCAACAGAGAAAAGTGAAGTCAATTAGAAGCACTCACTTCCTGATGGCTGAGCGCACTGCGCAGGCTCAAACTGAGCTTGACGACGTAGATGTGACGTGAGCAACCTGTCTGACAGTTGTACGTCTTCTAGTAGCTGTGACGAGGAATCTGAATAATTTCCTTCCGAATCTTGCAGAGACTGAGAGCGTGAGTAGCTGTCCATGAGCTAGCAGCAGTATCAACTTTATGACTCTCTATGGGCTTCTACCTTGACTTTATCGGACGTTATGCCTGCACGTCCCCCCGATTGCCCGCAAGCTTCTTTTTCTTTTTTTATTTTACCTTTATTTAACCAGGTTAATCGGTTGAGAACAGGTTCTCATTTGCAACCGCGACCTGGCCAAGATAAGGCGTAGGTACAAGGCGACATAAATTACACATGACATACCAACATACAATTACACAGTCATGAATATAGAAAACAATCAAATTCAGTTAAAAGGTACTGAACAGTATATAAAAATAAAAGTTGAAAAACTTGATAGTTTAAAAATGTAAAGTGGCAGTGCAAAAGAAATAGCAGTCGGGTAAGAGTACAGTCCAACATGGGTAAATTGATAATGTGCAAATAAATGCAATGACAGCCATTTAGTTGAATATGTGCAAAATACATAAGTCTTTGTTCACAAAGAGCATCAACATCAACATGTACAGTGGTCCGTCAATAAGTTTGACAGTAAAACTTTAAAAGTAGCGATCGAAACAGTGGATTCTAACTTGAGAGACTTTTGTAAAGTGTTTGTAGTGATAATCAGATAGGTAATCGAGCCAGCTCTGGTATGTGGAGTAAATTAACTAGATTCTAATTTACTTAAGTTCCCCTCCCTTCTTCCATTCGTGAAACCAGAAGGAGTAGCGTTTTGAATTGATTAGATCATTGACTCTGATTCACACATGCAGCGTTTTCCTCTAATGAGTAAAGAAAGGAATGCCCTGTTTACGACTTGTGACCAAAAGGACATGTGACATCTCACGAGTCCGGCCGAAGACCACGCGACCCCTCAGGGTATCCTTGATTTGATCACCTTACAAACAGAGCCTTGTGCAATGAGTAAGTCAATTCACAATGCTGCCTGAATGCTGACGGACAATTGCCCATTCCACACACACACACACACCACGGATGGACAGATGCACGCCACACATACAGATGCACGAACACAGACGTCTTTGTGCATAATTTAGGATAAGAATGTCCTATAATGTATATAACACAGAATTGTATCCAACCTTCCTGTATGCATGCATATCTAATTAGTCTTGTCTTATTCTATAGATGTAATTTTAACTGTTCTGTAACTTCGAACCTTAAAGTTTATTTCTAAAGAAAGATTCTATAACTCTCCCTCTTGCTAGGTCATAAAACTTTATGACTCCCAAAAGGAATTCCAAGGGAAATCACAGCTCCCACTTGAATTCTGATGAAGAAAGAGGAATAGCCTCTGCAATCTTATATTGTCTATAAGTATAACCACTTAAGAAATGCATAAACATGAGTTTGATATTTCCTAGGTCACGGTAGCCGGTATTATGGCTTTATAGTCGTGTGAAGGAACATTAAATGCTTATAAAATGCATATCTTATGTAACTCTGTATTCCGATAATCTTCATGTGACGTGTCTGATATGTCTGTAATTCGCTCAATCTAACGGAGCCGAATTCCGATAGCAGAATGAAGTAAGGTGCATTATTTTACACATTTCATATTTCAGGAGCCGAACGCTCAAATACAATCTCCTCACGAGTCAGTCATGTGGGAATCCCCCCACAGGACAAAGAGATCTGTGTCCGCTCCAAATCCGCGGACGGTCATGTGTGATTCGCGCAAACAGAGGCGTGAACCTAAGTGTCCTTAAAAGAGACGCGCCGAGCTTCCCTTGGGCCCTTCTGAAATGCTTCTGAAAGCTTCCTGAAAACTCTCTGCCTAAACTCCCTGGCTCTTCCTGCTCTTCGTGGCTTCATCATGTGACTCCTCGTGCATCTGGACCTCGCCTTAGTGTGATGATCCATCGTTTCTTTTCGTGTTTTGTTTCCTCAAGTTTATTTTATCCTTTTCGAGGCCTCCTCTGTTCATGTCTTCTCGCGAAGAAAATGAACACAGCCAGACTGGCAAGCTTCACCTACAAGGACATTCAAACACGCCGCGCTCGCTGGACGAACCCGAACGCTCGGCATCCCCATGACAGAGATACACCCACACGCCTTTTTCAGATCAGCCCCACCAAAGAGCTTTACCTGTGCAAGTATCCGTTTTACTATGCTTATTTAAGATCTGTTGAGTCTTGTTCTAATTCAAAAGGTTCTGTGTCTGTGATGAATTGTGCCAAACCAGAAGATCTCTCATCTTCTCACTCTCTCTCTCTCTCTCTCTCTCTCTCTCTCTCTCTCTCTCTCACTCCCAATCTTGCGCTAGGGGTGGGCGCTATACCGGTATGAACGTGAATACCGGTATTATGTTGTGCCATGATATGGATTTTGCGATACCGAGGATACCGTATTCATAAATTCAAATTTTGCAGTTATATTGTTTTGTTCAATTTGGTACTCTTTACAACTAACACTAATGACGATACAGAATCGAATACGCTGTTTAAGGAAATGACTGATTTGGCGCTTCATACGCGTGAAGTTGCTGAGGCGATTAACCGCTGTCCTGTGACGCGTTCAATGAAGGACCGTCTAACGTAGAACACATCGCTAGTGCTAAGCGGCTGTTCATAAAGGATGGATGCATCTTTTGCGGTGGAATGGGAAATAACAAGGTAATGAGACGCAAGTTTGACTTTTAACTGGAGCGCAGCATTTTTAGATTGCCGTTTCATTTGCGAGACGCGGGCGCAACACCAAAACAAGTTCGTCAAGCACAAAAAAACATTAAAGTTCTAGGCTACTTTATGTTTGAGATGTCATGTTTTCATGAAGGTTGAAAGCTGCTATTATTATCTTTGACTTTGTTTTTACAAAACATTTACTGCTAATAATATTATCCACGTGGAGACATTTCCCCAATGTAACGTTAGGCTATGAATAACAGGACACGACACACACATAAGCGCGCGCATACACACGACACACACATAAGCGCGCAAACACACACACTGGTCCACTATCTGTGTGGGGACTCTCCATAGACGTAATGGGTTTTATACTGTACAAACTGTAGGCCTTTATTCTGTCTCCTTACACTAATGAATTAGTTTGTATGAAAATGTTCATTGTTTTTTTCTTGTATACTTTTAAGTTCTATTTATTTGGTGCTTTGTTCAATCTCAAACCATTATTTTATTTTTATTATTAAGATGTCTGCACAAGAGTTAACTGTAATCTGTGCAAATATTAAACTTAAATGAAACGTCTCGCTTTGGTCTACACTGGAAGTGTTCTGCTCGCTCTGCTAAAGCTAAACTATAATTACTAAAACTGAAACTAAATAAAATTTTAAAAACTATATAGAAATGTGTTTGCAAAATAAAAACTAACAAAACCATTAATGAAACTAGCTAAAACTAAACTGAAATTTAAAGCAAAATTGAAAACGATATTAAAATAAAAACTAATTTAAAAAAGCAAAACTATAACAACAGATATTCCCGGCGGAGACGGAGCACACCCGAAGACGGCTCTCACTCAGAAATCAATAAAGTCTTCATTCGCTGCCGGTTCTCATTATGACAAGACGAGCAAAAATTGGAAAGACATAACAAGTGCATTCAGGCCTACCTCATGTTGCACGTTTGCACTTTTTGAGAAAAAAAAAAATGGCACAATAAAAAAAAACACATTTCAGGTCTATGTCCAATGAAATGCCTCACCTTTTTCTAGTTATCTAGTGTTAAAATACATATTTTGCCTGTAATTTAACTAAGGTGTACTAAAATGTGATTCCAATTTTTTTTCTCATATCGCGATATAATATCGATATTGTCCGGACAGTGAAAAATATCGTGATATGAATTTTTGCTCATATCGCCCACCCCTATCTTGCGCTCTCGCAATCTCTCTCTCTCACTCCTGTTTGTTGTTCGTCTGTCTCATTAGTTTTACTGTTTACTGTACATACATGTATCCCGTGTTTAAATGTAGAATTCTGTATCCGTAGTTTCATTTCATTAAAACCATTATATTCTTGATTGTTTTTGAATGCTCATACTTTACAAGTCAATGAAATGCGATCCTATAGCTACAAAGCTTTACAAGTTGTTACTATATCAGTAACGTAAATTTTATAAACACGAGAAAATTAATGTTCACGGCCGGAACATTGAGATTTCTTGGAGTTTATAAAAAGGGACAACCTTGTTGAGAGGTTGGTTAGTTAATCTTACGGCTGTTTGCTGGACAAACCGATTGTTTGATAAACTAAATTCATTCCTTTAAAGTTGTCTCATATAATCGATCTGTAATGAGACCATTGATATATGAAGGAGGAATTATAATTCGTTATGATTGATCATTCATATATACAATCGATCTATTTTCAATTTCGATAATTTAACTGTAATATGCAATATATTAATCATATTCATGATTAATTATTAAAATTCCCTATGCATAATTTGAGCTAATTAAGGCAATAACCCATTGTTGCTACATGTTCCAATCATTTGCAGCAGAAATTTTAAAAGAAGAGCAGCCAAAAGAGGTGCGGGCCTTTAGTAGAGTCTAAAAAGATATATTTACTCGAACGCAGGTTAAATACAGGCACTGATATGGTTATTAAAGTACTTGGGTAGGATGGTGTTTTGCCTAGAATTAACTTGTAAATTAATTGATACCAGTGATTTAGGCGCCGATTGTGTAGCGAAGGCCATCCAACTAGTGAGTAAAGAGTGCAATGGTGGGTATTATATGGGGCTTTAGTAATAAAGCGAATAGCGCTATGGTAAACAACGTCCAATTTCTTGAGTAAAGAATTAGAAGCAGTTCTGTAGACAACATCACTAAAGTCAAGCATTGGGATGATGGTCATTTTCACAAGGGCCTGTTTTGCAGGAAGAGTAAATGAAGCTTTATTTCGAAATAGGAACCCGATCCTGGACTTGATCTTTGACTGGAGATGGTTTATGTGGGTTTGAAAGGAAAGTGAGAGGTCTTGCCAGACCCCTAGATATTTGTATTTCTCCACATATTCCAGCTTAGACCCATTCAGGGTGGTGATGTTTATTGGGCACGAAGATACAGAATGTGTGCGATTAAAAATCATGCATTTTGTTTTACTAGAGTTTAGAGACAATTGAAGATCACAGAAGGCTAATTGAATGTCTTCAAAACTCTTTTGAAGTTTTTCTAAAACGTTTTCCAGTGTTGAGCCTGAAGTGTACAGAACGGTGTCGTCTGCGTAAAGATGAATAAGAGAGTTGCCCGCAGCACGAGCGACATCATTAATTAGGGCTGTTGGAACGAATTCCGAAATTCGAATATAATTCGAATATTAAAAAAAATCAATACTATTCGAATGCTGAAGTTACTATTCGAATATTGTTTTTTTTATGTATATTTAAATTTTTTATATATATATAAACAGGAAAGAGGCCGCACAATGCATAAATTGTTTTATTTGCACAAACGCGTTTCAAGAAGGCACGCGCCGAAACGCGTTTGTGCAAATAAAACAATTTATGCATAGTGCGGCCTCTTTCCTGTTTAACGTTATATATTCTAATCATCAGGCCAGCATTCTTAAAGTTTAAGTTTAATCATTGAGTGAAGCCTGCTCCCATTCCCATTCATTAATTTATTTTATATGGAATCTTGCCTTTCTCGCCACCTTGACTTACACACATGTGAAAATGAAATGCTTTTGTTTCGTCTGATGAACAATAACGTTTTTGAATCGTAACACAATTGTGCACGTTATCCACGCTGTATCATCATAACAATACTGTCAAAAATGGTAAATGTTTAACAACGTAAAAAAGCGCCCGTGAAGCGCAAATATCTTGGTGAAAACTCAACGGATTCGGCGAGCACCAAACTCGTTGGAACCGTCTAGTCGAACTGAAAAGAACGATATAAGTTTCAGAATTTTTGGTGGTGTTTTAGCGGAGATATTAGCCGAAAACCATCGGTAGCGCTTCAACCATATTCAGCACGAATAAAATGTTTATTGTAATGTTAGATATCCCTCTAGTGGACAGAACGTGTAACAACAACCACATGCTATAGTGGCATTGGCGATCCATAAGCCTGAGTAATGTCGTAAATATTAATAATAGGATGAATTTGAGCATTTAATATTCGAATATTATTCGAATATTAAATAAAATAAGGAATGAAATTCGAATAGTATTATAGAGGAAGATTGACAGCCCTATCATTAATATATACAGAGAATAACATCGGGCCGAGAATTGAACCCTGGGGCACCCCCATAGATATAGCCAAAGGCTCGGACAACAGGCCCTCAGACTTAACACACTGAAATCTGTCAGTGAAATAATTAGAAAACCAGGAAAGGCACGTATTTGAAAGACCCAGTGCCCGGTTGCATAAAGCACCTTAAGTGTAATTTTCCCTTAAAGTCGCCCTTATGTTTCCCTTAAACCTAAGGGTGTTGCAGAAAAATACCCTTAAGTGTTACTTAACGGGTTTTTTAAGTGAAACGTCATAAACACTTAGAATTTCCCTTAAATGCTGTTTTTTCTCTTAAGTAATCGTTAAGTGTTGCATAAAACCCCTTAACGGCAATTTCCCTAAGTATAACTTAAGGTTTGGAAATCGTAACCTTAAGAGTAACGCGGACAAAAATAAGACGACATGGCTGAATTTATGAAACCAGCTGAAGATCATAAGGAATAGGAAGAACCCTTTGGACCAATTTAGCCATGAAAAATGGTTGCAAGAATACCGATTTGATCGACGCGCAATATTTGACATCGCTATCAAACTAGACGGCTGTCTGTCTGTCATTACACGCGACTCGCATGTAAACTATCACAACGTTAAGTCAGTGCGCGCACGGAGAGTGTGTGGCCGACAAAAAATTCACAGGAGAACGAGCTGATTCTGTGTTTTAAAAGGAATCATGACAGAAGAAAACAGGTATGCTATGGAAATATACTCAGCTGTATTTCGAGACACAGAGCCAGAAGTGCATTCACAAAACCTAAACAAATGCCAAAGCATGAGACGGTGAACAACACAAACTGCCGCCACGTTCGGAGCTAACGCGGTGTTGCATGATAGTGTCACTGGACTGACACGTGATATTCCGACATGTTAGTGTTTTGCGTATCTATGGCAACAACAGACTTTTATAACGTGAATCCAGGATCGCTGTCGTGAAACACTTAAATGTTTCCCTTACCTAAGAGAACCGTTTAAGAGATTATATGCAACACCCTTAAGTTGTTCTCTTAGGTAAGGGTAAATCGCCCCTTAAGTATCATACTTAAGGGAAAAACTTAAGGTACTTTATGCAACCGGGCACAGAGCCTTAAGTTTTCCAATAAGAATACTGTGATTGACAGAATCGAAAGCTTTGGCCAGGTCAATAAAAACAGCAGCACAGTGTTGTTTTTGGTCGATAGCTGTTATAACATCGTTTAGGACCTTTAGTGTTGCTGAGGTGCACCAATGACCAGCTCTGAAGCCAGATTGCATATCCGAGAGGAGATGATGTGACTCAAGGTGACCTATTATCTGTTTGTTTGTTGATTTGACTTTCAAAGACTTTTGAAAGGCAGGACAAGACGGAGATGGGTCGGTAACAGTTTGGATCTGCAGTGTCCCCCCCTTTGAATAGGGGGATAACTGCAGCAACTTTCCAGTCTTTAGATATCTCTGATGAAACACGTGAGAGATTAAAAAGGCTAGTGATGGGTGAGGCAATAATTGCAGCTGACATCTTCAAAAAGAAGGGGTCCACTTCTCCTCATGTCTATTTATGAATGTCAGTCACGTGACCTCTTATGTCATCCGCTCTTTTTCCAATTGACTGCCGCCATCTTGAGTACCTGACAAGCATTAGCTATCTAGCTTGATACGATTTAGAGCTTCATACAGTAAATGGCTACGAAAGACAACATTTCGCACCTAGATTACCATGAAAAGAAATGCTACTTTCAAAAATATCATCGTTAGGGGGTGATCCTTACGCGATACCTGATGCGTAGTAGCTACTTCCAGCCTCTGACATTTGACAAGCAGATTTTCTCTCAATTTTCTCAGTTTGTTTCACTTTATACATAACCAACTTTGTTTATGTAAACCTTGTGTGTATTTGACAGTATTAGCGCAATAAGACTAGAAAAATAACTTAGTTCAGTAACCAGGCTGCGCTTCGGGTGTATGCGCTCAGAAAAGCGCACGTAAGAACCGCACATCAACACGTAAATGACTTGTTTAACCGGCAAGGCACATGCAAATAATTAACTTTTGTGAACTGCAGTGTCCCTTTCTCTGCGTTAACATTTGATGTGAATATACGTCGCGTTGTAGCCTATGCTGAGACGGAGGCGCCAGAAATGCAACTGATATAATGCACGATACTACGACATTTCTTCAAAAGCAGATCGTGGAGATATTTTAATCGTCCACGATCATAAATCGTGATATCGCACACCTCTAAGCTAGCGTTAGCTTATTAACAAAATATTTACATCCACTCACCACAGACAAAATGAACACTGCACAGAGAGTTTGCACACACAAACCACTGTTATAACATAAAAGCAAGCAGGCTACTGCGTGCATGGTTTGGCATGATATGACTGAAGGAATTTAACTGAATGCGCGCACTTAATAATTCCTAAAAAGCTGACATCAGTTCATCGTGATCTCACACATCTCTGTTATTATCAATGAAGCTGACTGCACAATAAATCTTTCATAATATATACACTTTGTTTGATATAATTAGAGGATTTGCCAGCATACAGAATTCAGCTCTGAACAAAAAGTCAGTTTTGAGCGGTGAGGGGAGTATATCTTAAATGCTTCTGATTGGCCTTTGCGTTCAAGAAATCAACACGTATGTCTGTGATTGGCTAAATCGCTCAACGCTGCAAACATGGTATAAAAAGAAACTGGCCTGTAAATCGTTTCTATTTTGTAATGTATAAAAATATATTAGTTTTTATACGTTTTATTCATAGATATTTCTAGTTTGCAGGAGTCCCGCGAATCGTTTTATTCTCCGCAACCCGCACCCACAGAGTGAGTGCATTACCCCCCGCGCCCACGCTCGCACTCGGCCTGGCACTCGCCCATCAAATCTAGTCCCGCGCCGCACTCTTTTGCGTTGGGAGTGCACGTCCTTGGCACATCTCTAGAGTCACGTGGTTATGACGCAATCGTTAGCCTATTTTTACAAAAACTGCTTCTACGGGGCCATAACGTAAAATATAAGGTAATGGAGCCTTTTATACATTGTCGTGTTTCTTTAGAAATAAACAATGGACAAATGGAGTCTTTAAACGACTCAGATGTAAAGTTATTCGCCGTCAAAGTGACGCCAAAATGAATCGGAGTCAATGGAATGCTAACAGCAGGTGAAGGCTTGCTAGCCAATGGCGGCACCCAGGGAGGCTTCAGTTTCCAGCTGGTGGATTACCCCCTTGGTATGTATGCACGCAGAGTAGGGATGGGACGGTATGAAAATTTCATATCACGATTATAGTGTCCAAAATTATCGTGATTATCAATATTATCACGGTTTTCTTAAAATGAGATGAAAGTGTTCAAAAAGAACTGATGCTCACACTGAAAACATTTCAACAAGTTTTATATTTGAAAATCAACAAACAACAAATAAAACAAGCAGCTCTATGCAGTTTTTTAAAGGGTCACTTCACCCATTTCAACATTAATCTTTATTGAAAGTGGGTCATATATGTAGTCGAAATGTAAAAGAAATTTTGAATTTGATGCCCTCTTGACCGAGAAAAGACAGAAAATAACTTTAGTGCGCATTTGTATGCAAGACAACAACTCCCACAATGCACCACATTGCACAGCTCCGCAAGCCACTCCCACTAATCCAGAACAGCGCAAACATCAGAGAAATCACTTTTCCGTCTACAAGGCTAACGTTAGCTGCCACCAGAGTTAGAAATTCATTTCACACAAAATTTCTAGTTAGTTGGCTGTGGCGAGCAGGACGAGGGCGAGGGATGTGATAGGACAGCGCGAGGCCGGTGGCGCGAGTGATAATGAACGACAGCTGTGAGACGCACCGGTCTCTCTCGCGTCTCTCACCGAGGAGCGGACGCATAAAACGAGGAGCGACGACAGGGCAGATCGAGAGAGGAACAGGCCTGATTTTATGTTGTGTTTTGTTTCTGTTGTGTGTGGCCAGCAGTGAGGGGCTGCTCGCTTATATTTTTGTTTTGTATTTGTTTATTTTACTATTAAAATGTTTAAATGTTTGCCGGTTCCCGCCTCATTCTTCCCACAACAACGAACCCCGTTACATTGGCAAACTCATTAGTGAATTACTCCTCGTTTGTATTTCTTTCTATATGGTGAATTATTGCATGATGATGATAAAGTTACCTGGATGTTCAGTCAGAACATATGCGGTGCGAAACTTGGATGGATCACAACACAAACGTCCGTGTGCTCGTCTGATTCAGAGGTTTCGTCCAGGTGATATTGCGATCGTTGAAATTCTCTGCAGCAGACGGACTCTATCTGTGTCCGTAGCGCACAGCGAGAGCCGAGAGCACGACATGTAGGCACCAGCAGTCCGCCCAGCTCGAGCCAGTCCGGGCTTCTCGTCTGCGCCGGGCTGGTCTCCTGCGGCGGCCGCTGCCGCAGCCGACGCCGCCGCCTCTTGTTCCTCCATCAGCCTCAGCTGCTCTTCGCTATATTGTGGCTCGTATAAATAGCCACGAACATCAGTTTCGAGCAAAAGATTTTCAAAATCCTCGTCTTCCATATCGTGTGTCGTAAATTCAGGCATTATGGTAAATCTAACTCCTTGAGCGCTTGTTAGCTTAGCTTGCTGTCTTCCAAGCAAGATGGCGGATTAATAGTTTAGTTTCTTCAGGTTTAGTCCCACCCACTGATCTGTAATAGGCCGGTGGGGTGAGTGGGTCCCACGCCCTTGAATAATAATGAGCTAAAGGCTGTAGTTTTCTTAATATGCAATGAAATTTATCTTCCGTCCTATCGTGACGCAAAATGACGATATTTACGTCACGATAGGACGGAAGTAAAACACTTAAATCCTTTTTTCTCCCATCTCAGAAAAAAAACAAGCAAAATTCCACCATCATTATAATATATGACTGGGTTTCTAACAATACAAACCTTAATGCAAATGGGTGAAGTGACCCTTTAAGCAAGATTCTATTCTGTGGCATTTCCTTCTTTATAATGACCGTCGTCAATAGCAACGCATTATTACACAGCGCACACATCCATGTATCACAACGGACGCGCGCTCTTGTTTCATTCAAATATAACTTGCCGTCTTGCGTCTCCCGTTTTATCGGAGTTGATTTATTGTTTACAGAGTTTGATAATATTGTTGTGATCATCTTGTCTGGACGATTGTTTTGTACGCTGTACAAAATGGATTTATAAACGAGTAAGATTTAAAACATTAATCTTATAAACGAGTAAGATTTAAAACATTAATCTCAATTCAATATGTCCCCGTAATTATGTGGTAAAAATAAAATCGGTGTAACAAGTGTACAATGAAACTATACATTACTATCCCTTAAAATGTCACTCTTAATAATAGTCTTGCTTGAAGTTGTTCGTTTGTCTTTGGCTCAAAGCCACTTGCTGCGAACCTTTCTTCGCGGAAGCTTCACGTCTATTTTAAGTGGGTGACATAAAATATTTCAACTCAAGACAACATTTCGTGCCCAATTATTTCCCAGACGTAGTTTTGGTATTGAGGTCAAAGTTAACTTGCCTTGCGTTCGCTATACAACAGTGGGTGATGGTCACACAAGACGACTCGGAAGATTTGAAGTGTTTCTATTGCAGCGACTTTTTGTTCGGCAGACAGGGTGACCATCCTCGATCAAGTTTCCCTCAGGACTTTTTTAAAAGTCAAAATTTAACCACACCTCAGATTTCGTCCTCTTAAAAGGCTGAAAAATCTCCTGAACACGAAAAATCTCACTGCCTTCCGCCATTCCTTCTCGAATAATAAAAAAAACATTGCGCGCTGCGCCTGTGTCAGACTGTTGCTGGCTTGACAGGATTTACAGCGAGTTATTAAAATTGCGATAATCAAACACGGTTTTAATGATAATTAAATTTTAAACGATAATACTAACCGTCAGTATATTTTAGCGTGGTTTATCTTGAAACCGGTAATCGTCCCATCCCTAACGCAGAGAAAAACATCTCAGAGCGTGCGAGTACTGAATAGTTTAAAATCGCTTGAATGTTTAAACCGGTAAGACTTAAAAAGACGGGAAAATTATGAAAGATAGTTACGATGCAATGCTGGCCCGATTGTGCAAGTGACAATTCCATCATGTCCCGACTCGCGAAAACGCTAGCGTGTAGTTTCGCCGCCTGCAGCGCGCTTGATGCTTGCCTTGTGCAGAGAGAGTAGACGCAGCACCGCTGAACACTCACGCTCTTTGTGAAATTGCGTCTCGGAGAAAGTTTTAAAATGAAATTTGATTTTATAATCTGTGTGGATTAATTTACTCATACAACCTACATGCTAAAGTGAATCAATGTTTGCGGGAATTTTCCGCATAAGTGGGAGACCTGCGAGAATGATTAAAATTATGCGCAATACCCGCAATCCTGTGCCGAAATTCGAGCCCTGCTTAAAGGGTCACTCCACCCATTTGCATTAAGAGGTCCATTGTTAGACAACCAGTCATACTATTGAATGGTCGTGCAACATTCTTTCATTTTCCCCTGAGACGAGAGAAATCTACTATTTACCTTTTTCACTTCCTCCTACAATGACGCAAAAATCGTCATTTGACGTCATTGTAGGAGGAAGTGTAAAAAGGGGGGATTTCTGTATAGACTACAAGCACAAATTCCCACCCTTTCAAACCCGCCCATAGGGGGTTGTGCCAATGCGCTAACAGAGCTATCACAGATCAGTGGGTGGGACTTCACTTGCAGATACTGAAAGCAATATCAGCCATCTTGTTTATAAGCTAAGCTAACAAGCGCTGTGGATATAGGAAGTTACGACAATGACGGAAGAAACTAAACATGATATGGAAGTAGAGGATTTAGAAATTCTGCTGCTCGAATCCGCTGTTCGTGGCTATCTTTACGAGCCGCAATATAGTGAAGAGCAGCTGAGGCTGATGGAGGATCAGGAGGCGGCTGCCTTTCGCGGACAAGAAGCCCGGACTGGGTCGAGCTGAGGCGGGCTGCTGGTGCGTGTGCTCTCGCTGTGCGCTACGGACACAGATAGAGTCCGTCTGCTGCAGAGAATTTCAACGATCGCAATTTCTCCTGGACGAAATCTCTGAATCAGACGACCACACGGACGTTTGTGTTGTGATGTGAACCATCCTAGTTTCGCCTGACTGAACATCCAGGTAACATGCAATAATTCACCATATAGAAAGAAATACAAACGAGTAATTCACTAATGAGTTTGCCAATGTAACGGGGTTCGTTGTTGTGGGAAGAAGGAGGCTGGAACCGGCGAACATTTAAACGTTTTAATAGTAAAATAAACAAATACAAAACAAAAGTATAAGCCAGCTGGCCACACACAACAGAAACAAAACATAAAATCAGGCCTGTTCCTTTTGTGCTTCCGCTCCTCCGTGAGAGATATGAGACCGCTGCACAGGTGTCATTCATTATCACTCGCGTCGTCCTCTCACGTCCCTCGCCCTCGTCCTGCTCGCCACAGCCAACTAACTAGACATTTTTTGTGAAATGAATTTCAAACTCATTTGGCAGCTAGCCTTCTTGTAGACGGAAGAGTGATTTCTCTGATGTTTGCGCTGTTCTGGATTAACGTAGTGGGAGTGGCTTGCGGAGCTGTGCAACGTGGTGCATTGTGGGAGTTGTTGTCTTACATACAAATGCGCCCCAAAGTTATTTTCTGTCTTTTCTCGGTCAAGAGGGCACCAAATTCAAAATTCCTTTTACATTTCGACTACATATATAACCCACTTTCAATAAAGATTAATGTTGAAATGGGTGGAGTGACCCTTTAAGTTATATGATTTGTCTTTCAAATATAGCAGATATGGTAGAGAACACAGTAGATTTGCAATGTTGTACAAAAATGCTTGAAATCCCATTTCAAAAAAAGACACTATTCTACACAAGTCCAACACTATTACACCTAGTAAAGACACTTCAAATGTATATGTGCTCAAAAGAAACTTTAGGAAAAAAAATCTTTGTCAAGAGGCCCACAATAAAATTGGAGACCCAAAAAAGGCTAGAGATAAATGAACTCTTTTCCATTTTACTTTTGGCTGGAGCGTTGCACTGTTGATTTATGGGATGATCTCAATTCAATATAGGCAGAACCCCATAAGGCAGAACCCCATAATACAACAAGCTCTTAAAATGCACTTCTCTCCTGCTTGCTCTTTTTCCCCCTCTCTTTCCCTTTCATCTCCGTTTTACATCGCTACAGGCCCCGCATACTCTTAACCTTCTGTTCTTCTCCAGATGGCCACTCAGTGCCGGAGATATCCAGAAGAATGACCTCTTACTGAGGGTCAGACTCCCTCTCTCTAGCGATAGAGCTCCAGCTTTAAATAACCTGTAGCCGCAAAAGCCCCCAAAGGCAACGAATTAGCATCAGGCTGGACTACTGCAGACAGAGGTGTAGTTTTTGCCAATATTCCTAATGGCTGGTTTTATGAGAAGAGATTCATGCCTTTCTTTCTTGCGTTTGCCTTTAAGAGCGATAAGCTTTGAGAGATTGAGATGATAATGCCGGAGGAAATAAATGGGAGCATAGAGAAATCTAATTTAAAAAGCAAGGGGAAGTGCAGCCTTGTAAACAAAATTCTATTTCACATTGTTAAAAGGTAATTTGTCTCCTTCGTGGCAGGCAGGGCCTTCATAAATAAAACAGTGAGTATTTCAGGTGCTCCCCTCGTCTTCCATTTCTCTTTTGTGCTTCTCTCACAACAAAACTTTTTGTTTTGCTTTTCCTTTATCGTCACTGCACGCAGAGTGGAGGTTGAGGGGATGAGAAAAGGGACGGGAACATGAGACGGGCTGAATGGATTCAAAGACTTCCAGGCAAGATTTAAAGGAGAAACTTTTAACCCGATAGCACAGCTATCTGTTTGTGAAACCTGTTGGAGAGAGTGTGTTATTCTGTGCGTGTCGCACAGGGACTGCAGCCCTGGAATGTGCTCAGGGTTAATGTGTGTAGCCGGAGGAAAGTGCAAATGTACTGAATTTAAATTTTGTATGTGGCTCTAGGTACCTGAGGTGTCTTTCCTAGTTAATTTACATTGGTAGTTATTAAAGAAAAGTCCAAATTACAAGGACGTGCACATGTACAGCAGCCTCTTAATGAAGGAAACCGTTGAGAAGACATATGCCACCAGCACAAAGATATGAAATATTCTATTAGGGTCAGTGACAACTATGAGAGTGCATGATAATTGTGTGTGGGGGAGGGGAACGTCTAGTTTGAAACACATGCAAAGTTCTTAGAAATTAATTTGTGGAGCTTTCCTAAAAAGTTTCAATTTAATGACTCTAAAAATTAAGATTTAATTCATGTTTTTTACCCTTTAAAAATTGTGAAAATGATTCCTAGAATTTTTCAACAACCCTCTTTTGTAACATTTATTTCAAAAGAAATGTAACTTTAAAAAATATATATATTTAACTGCCTGTTTTACAAAAATATCATCAGCTCCCATCAGACATCCAAAAAAAAAAAAAGCTTCAGTTGTAAAAAGCTCTACATCAGTAGAAGAATTCTTAAATCAGAAAACAAACAAAAACACAGGATCAGCAGTGCTTTGAACTAATAAGCAGTCAAAACTGTGAAAATAGAAACTTCAGCAGAGTGAAACCTTCTGGTATCCATAAGAAGGAGCTGAAAGAAAACATGGCACAGTGTTGAACATTTCCAACTCCCAGAGCGGCTGAATCATTAACTACTTTGCACAAGGTTACCCAAAAGGCCCCATGTATTTTACATGCCCTTCTGTACTGACATGGCAACCACTGTCTGTCTGTCAGTGTGCTGATTTAAAGCACTTGGAGTTAATGTTGCATCCACAGCTGAATCTATTCCAATTCACCCACCCCCGAAACGGGGCTCTAAATCAAGCCAGGCATCTACATGCAAATTCAATTAGTGAGATTTATGTGACTAACGTGCTCGTTATGGTGATAGTGACAGAAGGGGATGTAAGACAATGCCGTCCAACTTTCAAACCCAAAGAAGATTCTGCAAGCATAAAGTTTTAGCTTACATGGTTTAGGTGTCCTCTGTGGATATGAATGTCTTTTGCGAATGTTTTAAAACTAAATCTCCATGTGTTTAAGGCTATATTATTTGTGCTCTACATTTTGCTACACAATTAAAACATTAAGATTCATCTTTATATTAGTATCATTGTGAATTTGTTGCAAAGAAAGTTGCCACCCTAAAATGAAAACCAACATATAATCATCTTATATAATTAAAGTCCCCCAATTCTGCTTTTTCTGATATTACTGCAGTATAGCTGATAGGGCTGTCACTTTTTATTCGATATTCGAATAAAAAGTGACAGCCCTATTATTCGAATATCGATTACGGATATTTCACGTTCGATTACGTGAAATATCCGTAATCGAACTATAAATAAACTAACCGGTTTTTAAAGTGCCATGTTTAGCGCATTTTTTACAGTCTATGATTAGATCGTTTGTTTTTTATTTTATTGTTTGCCATCTCATCCAGTAGCTGTCACTCTAAACATATTGTAGCGTAAACCTCATGACCAAATCAAGCGAATAATAGCCAATAGCCACCCTGTTTTGAAAATGGAAGATATAACACACAGAACGGCCAGCCTGAGCGGACAATTTCTACCCCAACTCATCTAAAAAGTAGTGTCTGGAAATGGACAATCCGATTGATGAATCCGAACACGGTGTTTACATGAACGATACATAAAGTAGGCCCAATGTGCGCATAGGCGGAGTTTGACATTCGAGCCAGGGGGGGCAAAAAAAAATTCATTGTAGCATTCATTCATTCATGTAGTAATCATTAGGCGCGTTTCCATTACAGATTTGCGCAAAACCTTTGCGACTTTTTCTAAATGTCCATTAAAAAACTATTGCGAAATGACGGCGTTTCCATTAATTAACCGATGTTATGCGACTAAAATGTATTTTTTTCCTCTCGCGATAAGTCATTCCAAAAATCATGGTAAACGGATGGTAGGTTTAAAGCCTAGGCTATATCACAGCCACCGCACTAGACATTATTATTATTAATGGAAGGAGACGTGGTGTTATCCAAGCATTAATGGCAGACCCTTATACTGCGAACGGCACATATAGCCTAAGAGTTCCTGGCTGGTTCTCCCTCATTTCTGCTCCGAGGTCTTGATTGTGGCATTTCTTTGAGGTTTAGAATCCAGTATTCCTGTAATTATTGTTTCTTTTATGAATTTAATAAAGAACTCTGTCTCGTATTATGTCCAAACGGTCAGTGTACTTTTGTGTCCATTCGTTTTTCCTTATTTAACCCGTAATTGCAAAACGAAAAATAAACGGTTGTATTTTTAAAACGCAAAGTCGAACACCAAAATTTTAATTTGAACTGCTACACACCAAATGCTGCGCAAAATAATTAATATGGAAGAATTTTCAGATTTTTGTTTATGACTTTTTGCCCCTTTATTAAACATGTAAAATATTGACAAATTAATATGAAAAATTTTTTTTGATTTAACTGGTTTTCTAAGGCCAAATTAGAACCTGGAAATTATATTTTTCCCGTAGTGCTGCATGAGAAGATAACCACAGGCTACAGAAAGGGGATTTATAGGTGAGTTATAGGCTATAATAATTAATAAATGTGTCTGAAAAAATAAGGCATTTTAATTGTTTATTAATAAAAAATCTCCATCTCCGCTGTAAGGATGCACCTTTAGAGAGAAATGCACCTCTCATACGGATTACATAATCAGAAGGTATTAGCTTTCGATTCGAATTTGTTCGTTTTAAAGTGGACATTTCAAGCTTTAGCTTAGGCTATTTTGTTTCAGTTATAGCGCTTCAGTTCACGGAGACCATGAAGCGCGCCTGATTGTTTTATTTTATTTTACAAAAGCACAACGTTTTCTTGTTATTGTGAGTGTACACAAATAAAAGTAGTTGCGAATAATGTATTATTATTTTCTGTATGACCAGATATGATAGAGTAGGCTAGCCTATTTTAAGTTGTTTCCACTGTTGATAGGAAAATGCAAGTGTTCGCGCCCGCGCCCCGCGCCTCCGTGCCATCCAGTGCGCGCTCCACATTCCGCACACACACTTGGATATGCGTCAAAATCTTGTTTAGCCTATTTGTGATCATCTTAGCCCTGTATTATGAATGATATGTGACGAATTGCTTTGTTCCTTTTTTTTTGATAAGCGTCTTCTACATATGTAGCCTAATAAATGTTATAATAATGATGATAATTATTATTATTATCCCGGCGTCTTCTCTAAGTCAGCTGACTGTAAATGCGCAAAACAGTTTCCATTGCAGTTTTTTTTTATACTAAAGCAGTATATAAAATCAGATGTGTATTACCTACCACCATTTAGTTGTTTTGTGTTATTTAAAATATTTATAATATATATATTTTTTAACAATGCAAAAAAAAATTTAAACGGGTTTCAGCCACCAGGGGGGGCAATGCTCCCCCTGCCCCCCCGCAAACTCCGCGCCTGAATGTGTGCGTTATATGTCACAAGATTCAAATCGGAATTGATTTTTTTGACATGCGCACACTGCACGAATATGCCGCTGTTCGCGCATAACTATTCTCCTCTATTGGTTCTTTATTTGTTTTAAACAGCAGACTTAATATTTATCCGTCTCTGGTCATGATTTGGAGACGATGAGCATGATTCGCCGTGCTGCATGTTGATCACGCAGTAAAACCCTGCGCCCAAAACCAGTCATCTGTGGATGAGAATCTGAAACAAGCACTGGTGGGACGTTGTCCTGCTTCACTTCACAGTGAAATGAGATTTTTTTAATAACGGAACACTCATTTATATGACACTTTATTCAACAGGAAGAACAGCTCGCTCCGTGCGTAATACGTCATTGCACATGTGCAGTCCTTTTAGTTTCGGTTTTCAATCCGATCAAGTGTTTACATGTTCTCTCGATCGGATTACAAAAGGAGTAAACCATCGGATCGATTAAGGTGTTTACATGAAGGTTTTTTAGTCCGATTGAGCCGTCAATCCAATTATAAGGGTCCATGTAAAGATGCGCAAATGTGTGCCAGGCACGTGTGCGCGCTCCGAGCGCGTGTTCTCCACCGCGGAGAACATCGTCAATAAAAGGAGAGCCGCACTTGATCCAGATCAAGTTGATAAATTGGTGTTTCTAGGAAACAATATTAGGAAATGAATTAGGCCAGGCTATATAGGCCTTACTCCTGCTGCTGTTTAGGTTGTCACGTTATTGTTTGTGCCGTGCTGTTCCGCTTCAGTTTTTTCCCATGTAGCGCCTAATTTTGTGATTGGCTATGCATACTGGCACTTCATATAGATTAAGTTGAAAACCTGCTGTTTAAAACATTAAGTAAAAAAAAAAATAATTCAGACAGGCCTGAGTCCTGTTTATGACTGTCAGGCTGTTAACCCTCTGGGGACCAGAAACGCGCCCGCGCGTTTTGCCGGTTTTTTTTTCACATAGCAGAAAGATAGACTTAAAATACTCTGTTGATTTTGATCGTACATATAAGTGTTATACATCAATCGATCCTGTTGTCTATTATTTTTCTGTATACTCACAATAAAAACAAAGTTTTGTGCTTTTTGTCAAATAAAGAAAAATAAACATGATGCGAGTTTTGCCTTCTCTCTGTCAGTGCAGTCCATTCTGAAACACGTCCGAAAAATTAACTCTAACTCTGCAAATACTTGTCATACAGGCACGAGAGATTTTTCTTTATGAAGCTTGAATTCTCTTCTTTTCAATGAAGTAATTTATATAAAAAACAAATATTCTCAGTTTATGTAATCTGTATGAAAAGAGAGTGCTGTCAGATTTTTTTTCCCCAGCTCATTACACTTCATTACGCGTTAATCTGACACGCCCACGGAGGACGCGCGCTATTCAAACGCAAATGTTGAGGCAAGCCATGACAATGCCCACATCAGCCGTTCCACCGCGGCGGTAAAATGTGGAGTGTATTTTCTGCCTTTTACCGCCAAGAGGCGCTACAATCATAGACTCTGAAAAGTGTTTGTTTATTCTCTCTAATGCGTAATCTGCTGCCGCACCGCACTGATTCAGAGCGATTGAAAGCTGGTAGCAGATGAATTCAACAAGTGAAACGTAGTTAAAATAATTCATAATCACAATACTGAAATTAGGCTACTGAAATGAAATTGAATAAATAATGAAAAAATAAAACATTGCAATAAAAACATTTACAGACGTACAGACGATAGCTCAGTGGTTAACGCAACAACACGAGCTTCGAGGAGCTTCAATCGACCCGAGATCGAATCTCAATGTAGCATACATGTTGTTAGCCGATGTTGGCCAACAGCGTTTATATTTAACCTTCTTGATGCTTAAATAGCTAACTGTTTATAACTGTTTACTTATTTAAAGTCAAGAGTTTTGTTTAATTATTATTACAACATAAATTTGCTACATTCCTGAAACCGCAGCGCTGCACAAAGGACATAAACTGATGAAGGAAGATTGTCAGCCGATTGCATCAGAAAATAAAATTGAAGAAGCACGTCTTTAGTCTGCTAAATTATTGTGTAATGTAAAAGAACACTAAAATTACTTAAGTTTGAAACCAAGTTCGAACATTTCAAGGTTTAAATAAAGTGTCGGGACAGTTTTTTTTTTATTTAAAACAGGGTTGCATTGGGTTTAGAGTTTATTTCTTTTGCGATGCAAAATAAGAAACACTAGGCTAATCTTATTCTTGCGACATTTTAAATTTGTATTGCCAAAGAAATGACAGCTATATTAAACAATTAAAACAGTAGGCCTGCAAAACGAAAATTGTCCAAAGCAACATAATTAAATTAAAACATGCGTTTTTCTTTGCCTCTCTCGCGCTGAATCTCTTTTTAACAAGTTTATTTAGTCTCCCTCGCTCTCCATATGAAAGAGGAACATTAACACCTAGGCCTATTGTCCTGCGCGCTGGATACAGCACTGAACTGTCCCTCCAACCCCCCACCGGCTATCGGAGTCTGAGGCTGACTTAACACAAAGAGAAGTCGCAATTCACACTTAAATCGCTATTCTAGACAGTGTTGATAATGAAGGAATTAAATGATTTAAGTTACATGTAGCCTAGTGATATTTCTGTCATAAAAGTTTATTACTAAATATTTCATTATTTCAGTAATTGATGAAATAAAACTGGTTTGGGCCAGCTTTTTCCAAGCAAAACTAAATATAATCTGAAAAAACGCATGTTAATTTGTTGTCATGAACAAAATGTTCAACTCAATATTAAAGTCTACAGGGATCTTTGGATCCTTACAACCAGGCATGCAATTTGTGAATTAAGTTTTTTTTATTTTTTTTTTTTTATTCAAATAAATATCGAACCACGGTGCTTCGTGGTAATGCTGCTAAATTAAATAACATGTATTGAATAATTATGAACTTAAATGAAACAATATCGCAACATTTCGACAAATACATTATTTGATCTGTTTTTACATTTTAATTCAGGGCGATTTAGCCTGCTACATTTAATTAGAGCGAGATTTTCACCCTTGTCATTTTCTCATTGGGAAGCGCTTGGCTACATGTTTGAGTACATCCTCTGTACCTCTCGTTTTCATATGGATTACATAATCAGATAACATTTATTAGCCAGAATATTTAGACATTTAAAGGCTTTAGACAGAGCCGATTTCTTATAGTGACTGAGCTGAAGTGGCTTTCGGTTCATTTTTGTGACGCGCAGTTCCCGGAGACAGAGACGACAGATAAACTTTTGTCGTTAGCAAAAGTTCGAATAAAACCCGACTTTAGAAAAATGCACAGGGCCACTCGGCGTGGTCTGCCAAAACTTTTATTATAAACTTCAATATTTAATTCAAAATAATCTCAAAACGCTTTGTGAAATTTTGAAAAGCCGTGCATGCATTAAGGCCACTTGAACTAATGAACAACTGAAACGCTGGTTTTGATTTTATTGTTTGTCGTTGTTTAAACGTGCTTGTTGCATATCTCTATTTTATATTTGATACGGTCTATTGGTGAAGTAGCCTATAGCATTGATTACTGTGGAGGGAGGGGTGTGGGGATTCAAATAATTCAGCAGAAGCAGGGATGTTTAGACCAGAAGGAAATCCCCGTCCCTCCTGGCAAATCACACTTTGCTTAAAACCATGTTTTTAAAAACTCTAGGTTGTAGGGAATCAAAATAATAATAATAATAGGCCTAATAAAAAAAAATATATATATATATATAGGCTATATATGTAAAATTACTTTTTTTACAGAACTGCTTTTGAAATTACGATTGGTAGCCTCGTACGATTGGTACAGATGCAACGTCGTTCTGTTGGATACTATTGTTCCTAGTGTAAAATGGAAATGCATGGTAATTTTATTTTATAAATATAACCAAAAAACTGTATGGTGTAACAGAGTTTTAGAGCTAGACAAATCTCTCTGCATTAATAAATATAAAATTTGCAGTAGACCATGTTTGATCGGGATTTGAACCCGTGTCATCTTGATGATCGAACCGTAAGTTCTACCGCTCGGCTATGAATTTTCTCACTGAGAAATGCCCAAACGTTTGTTTCTCACATGAGCGAGAAAACGTTTTGTCGTTAGCCTGTGAGTGTAGGCCTACTTTAGCCTACCTACATGAATAAAAGTAGACCTTTTACAGTTTTAAAAGATGATATCTTATCTGTATGACCAACAATTACGCAGTAAGTTCTTTTAGCTGTTATGAGAAAAATAAATCCAAATGAACGCGCCGCCGCGTTTGTCAAACTCTAATTCAACATGCCAGAATAAAGCCAGATTTTAGAATAATGCATAGCCACTCGGCGTGGTGTGCCAAAATACCCTAATTATAAACTTCAATATTTCATTCAAAACCATCTCAAAACGCTTTGTGACATTTTAAAAAGCCGTGAATGTATTAAGGCCACTGGAACCAGGATCGTAACTGAAACGCGCTGCATGTCTCAATACAGGAAGCGCTGGTTCAGATTGTATTGTTTGTTGTTTAAACGTGCATGTTGCATATTTAAAAATATTTGTTTAAAAATAAATGTTTGTTGTAGGCTTATTTGTAAATTACCATAACTTGTAGAATTTCATCCTTACTGTTAATTGACATTAGCCCCACTTACGTTTTGATAAATGTCCCTTTGCGCCACCTGGCGGTCATTTCGCGAGCGACTTTGAAATGCGACTGGTTTATTTTTATTGTATTGGTCTACTTTAAAAAATAATACTTTATAAGACATTTATGGGAAAAGACTATTTTCTTTTCAAGATGTTTCCAACTGTAACTTTGAACCAATTCTGTAGACTGGCCCATATAGCATTTGACCAGGATTTGTTTCCAGGTATGACTAAAAATGTGCTTTTGGCTTTCATTTATATTTTGATTGTTTGTATATATATATATATATACATGTGTGTGTGTGTGTGTGTGTGTATATATATATATATATATATACATGTAGGCTATATATATATACAAGAAAGAATGCAATGACAATATATATATATATATATATATATATATATATATATATACAAGAAAGAATGCAATGACAATATATATATATATATATATATATATATATATATATATATATATATATATATATATATATTGTCCTTACATTCTTTCTTGTGTGACACCCCTGAATGAAAGGCTCATTATTATGCAGGGTCACTGTCTGAGAACCACTTAATTATTCATGATAGGGGTTGGGCCGTTCCGCCCATCCGCATATTGCCTTGGCAAACAAAAAAATGTTTTTCACAATTTAAAACAATCTATTGTTTTATGTGAATGATTAGGAAGGATGATTTTCAGATCATTTTGAAGCAAAAACTCTAGGCAACAACGTACATTAGTCAAAAGTCTTGTGGACTCATATTTAGTATGTTTTTTGTGTCCTTATTTCAAAAACTTTATTTTTTAGTTTTTTCAATAACCACGCATAAACAATATTCTCTCAAAAATACAAACATGTACATACATGTTGCTCACACATTATGGTAGTCCTGTTTGTGCTAAATAGAGTTTAATTTCACCTGTGCCATTAATATGTTTATAAGCAACTGAAAAAAGCACAAATGTCAGAGCATGTCAAAACATCTCAAGGACCCCAAAAACACATTGGTCCCCAGAGGGTTAATAAATGTGTGATCTCCGTTACGGTGTTTTTTTTTGTTTGTTTTTTTGGTGGGTGGGCGGGGCTCGTAGATATTCGAATATATTCAAATTCATTGCTTGATATTCGATATCCGTTCGAATTTGATTTTTCTCAAAAGTGACAGCCCTAATAGCTGATTGTGAATGTAAAATGTGTTCAAATTTTGAAAGATCAATGTGCACAATAAATACAGTCATTGTCTTCCAAAAAAAATAACCGATTCTGAACTGCCTGAAACGAGCTGTCAGTAATTCCAGTCTTACTTCCTGCTAGAACCTAAGTAAGTTCGGCCCGCCCTCAAACACTATAGCTAAGGACCGGAAGAGTTTGGTTCGTGTTGTCACCATGTTTTCTACACTGCGAAAGCAAATCCACTTCCAAAGGATGAGGACATGGGCTTGAATTGATACGGTAAAACCGACACCATTGTTCCTGTTCATATCACAAAGTATACAAGTGCTACGGAAGCTTCCGAAGCTGAAATTCAGATATGGTAATGTGCGCTTCGTTTCCAACACGTGCTATAAGTGGTAGACCAATCATAACAGACTGGGCAGTCTGACCAATCAGAGCAGAGGAGGCTCTCGGCAAGGAAGGGTTTAGTGAACAAACCTTGATCAAACCGTTTCAGACACTGTGAGAAAAGTATATTTTGAAAAGTATGAAATGAAAGTGTTTTTTGACCTTTGATGCATGTAAAACTATTGTAGTAGACCTCCTAAACTAAATTAGGAACCTTTAAAATAGCATAATATAGGCATTTTAATAATTTATATTTTTATAGTAGCTGTCATATTTTAGATTCAGGAAGTAGATCAGTGTATTCATGAGAGCTATTTCTGATGGCATTTTCTACTCCATCAATTCAAACTGTTCATAGATTATAGTGTAAAGGTTGTTCCTACATCCTCAGATTATAAGCATACAAAAACAGATTCATAACAGAGGAGAAATTCCTACATCGAACAGTTTGAACACTAAGAAAGAAGAGAGAAGATAAACACTATGAGTGGGAACGGTTACCAGGCAACTTTGGCTGTCAAGTCGATTTGTTTTTCAAATCCAATATGTTGGACTGACTTTACACTCTGCAATTTGCAGGTGATCAAGTCTCAGTGTGTAGTCATTTTCTAGCATATCGTCATTGCTTGCAATAGTTAAAAAAAACAGACATCAGCTTGGTGCCAACAGACTTTCTTCTTCAAAAATGTCCTGCAGGAAACTGGGTGTTATGAAGAGATTTCACAAATCAAAACAATAATTCAGTGTGCATGACAAGTTTGGTATGGTTAGGTATGAATGCAACCATATTTAATATATATATATATATTAGGGCTGTGCAAAGGAGCTAATATCTGTAACAATCTCAAAATTATTCATATCTGTGTATTCTGATAAAACCGGAAGTAGGCAGGGCTTTACCCGGAAGATTTGTACAATTACTTGAGAAGACCATTATGTCTACGGTTTTACAGCATATATCGGTTTTCTTCGTAGCTATCACTGAACAAATATGCCTTGTATAACTGATAATATAAAATAAAAAAAATGATTAGGATTATAACATTTATTTAAATATCTTCTAATTGTTGAAGGCGATAGAAATATTTTCTAACAATATAAATATATATACACACACTCACCTAAAGGATTATAAGGAACACCATACTAATACTCTGTATGACCCCTTTCGCCTTCAGAACTGCCTTAATTCTACGTGGCATTGATTCAACAAGGTGCTGAAAGCATTCTTTAGAAATGTTGGCCCATATTGATAGGATAGCATCTTGCAGTTGATGGAGATTTGTGGGATGTACATCCAGGGCACGAAGCTCCCGTTCCACCACATCCCAAAGATGCTCTATTGGGTTGAGATCTGGTGACTGTGGGGGCCATTTTAGTACAGTGAACTCATTGTCATGTTCAAGAAACCTATTTTAAATGATTTGAGCTTTGTGACATGGTGCATTATCCTGCTGGAAGTAACCATCAGAGGATGGGTACATGGTGGCCATAAAGGGATGGACATGGTCAGAAACAATGCTCAGGTAGGCCGTGGCATTTAAACGATGCCCAATTGGCACTAAGGGGCCTAAAGTGTGCCAAGAAAACATCCCCCACACCATTACACCACCAGGCTGCACAGTGGTAACAAGGCATGATGGATCCATGTTCTCATTCTGTTTACGCCAAATTCTGACTCTACCATCTGAATGTCTCAACTAGGGCTGGGCGATATGGCCAAAAGATCATATCTCGGTATTTTTTGGTTAAATGGCGATATGCGATATATATCTCGGTACTTTCTACGTTTTTCTATTTGGATAAAGAAAATCTGTATTTATTTAAAAAAATGTTATGTTCACATTCTGCCCAATGATATCCTACAAACAATGAATTGAATATTGAAGGATATGGAAACAAATATAGTGAATGTAATGTAGGCTATGCAATATATTATGTGCAAAAAGATTTTGTTTTTAATTGACTAAAGGCTAAACTAAAAATGAAAATAAAAACAAAAACAAAAGCACAAACTAATTATATTAGGCCTAGCCTGCATTTGATTACCCCATTATAATGGTCACTTTCATAAAAATATACTTGTAGGTTTAAAATTCCACATATAGTACATTTATTGTCTCCAACAACAAATATTTTAGCAATATGTTTATTTTAGTCAGAATTATTGCGCTACTATTCTATTGTGCTCCGTCTGTTTGACGCGCATGCGCGCGGCGGCGCTAGTTCACAGAAGCTTGAATTTTAGCGGAGATTCACTTGCAGAAGCTCGTACTCTCCTGACAGTGAAATGGACATATTTGTTTGACTCTAACATTTACAGATGGAGAATATACCTGTGAAATGTAAGTTGAGCACTGAGGAAAGCACCACATCTCAAACGCATTAATCAGCGCAAGTATTTATCTGTCAGTCAGCAACAGTATCTGTCAGAGCATCTGACAGGACAAGCTGCTTTAAACTTGTTAACTATATCTTAGGCTACCAGTTATTTTGAAGCCCTTAATATAAGCTTGTGTCATGTTTAGGACAAATGTACTATGTAGCCACTTTCACTGCAGCAGCTCACACTGCGACCTCCGCTATTTTTCAGATGTGCTCATTTCAAACTACTGTATCGATATAAACGGTATTGCCTCATTTCATATCGTTTCAAAAAAGTATAGCGATATATCGTACAAACTCGATATACCGCCCAGCCCTAGTCTCAACAGAAATCGACTCATCAGACCAGGCAACATTTTTCCAGTCTTCAACTGTCCAATTTTGGTGAGCTCTTGCAAATTGTAGCCTCTTTTTCCTATTTGTAGTGGAGATGAGTGGCACCCGGTGGGGTCTTCTGCTGTTGTAGCCCATCCGCCTCAAGGTTGTGCATGTTGTGGCTTCACAAATGCTTTGCTGCATACCTCGGTTGTAACGAGTGGTTATTTCAGTCAAAGTTGCTCTTCTATCAGCTTGAATCAGTCGGCCCATTCTCCTCTGACCTCTAGCATCAACAAGGCATTTTCGCCCACAGGACTGCCGCATACTGGATGGTTTTCCCTTTTCACACCATTCTTTGTAAACCCTAGAAATGGTTGTGCGTGAAAATCCCAGAAACTGAGCAGATTGTGAAATACTCAGACCGGCCCGTCTGGCACCAACATCCATGCCACGCTCAAAATTGCTTAAATCACCTTTCTTTCCCATTCTGACATTCAGTTTGGAGTTAAGGAGATTGTCTTGACCAGGACCACACCCCTAAATGCATTGAAGCAACTGCCATGTGATTGATTGATTATATAATTGCATTAATGAGAAATTGAACAGGTGTTCCTAATAATCCTTTAGGTGAGTGTATATATATATATATATATATATATATATATATATATATATTTATTTATTTATTAAGTACATTAAAGTATAAATATATTAAATAAAACATTTTAAATTGTAAAAATATTTCACAATATTACTGGGGGGTTTTCAACGCTCTCTCACGACCAATTCGTACGAATTCTTACGAGTGATTAAAAGGTGGCTGATTCGTACGACCTCACTCGTCCGAATTTGTACGATTTGTCTAAACCTACGTGATGGGTAGGTTTAGGGCCGGGGTCAGGGGTAGGTCATTCGTACAAATTCATACGAATTTGGTAACTCGTAAAATATGTACGAATTAGCAAAAATCGTACAAATTCATACGAGCAAGGTTGTATGAATTCATTCAAATTAGCCACCTCATAACATTTGTACGAATTGCCGTGAGATCGGGTTGGTTTTTTTCTGTATTTTTGATGCTAATAAAATACAAATAAATGCAGTACTTTTGACCGGTACTGTATGTACAGTTTGACAAAACATAGAACAGAGTGAATGAAAAGTGAAAAAGAAAAAGAGATTTTGTGATCTACAGACCGAATATGCCAGAAGCAATTCCCTTTACGTTTTGTAGCCACCACCCTTTCTTTTCTTCTGAAAACGCCTGCAAAAATGAATGAATTTCCCACAAACCTACCAACCCTTGTTCCGAGTCACAGATTCAGTGTGCCGCACCTGAGTGTCAATCCTGCTAATACATTGCATTCGATTAGATCTTTCCAGACGTCAATCACTGAATGAACTGGAAGCACACTAGTATTCTCTGCAGGATTAAGCCTGTGTTAAATTGGCTGCTTTACAAAAAATGAGCCATGAAGCCAGTGAATAAAGCAGGTTCATAGAACGGCAGGTACATTTGATAGAGAAAAAAGAAAGAGATGGAAGGGGGTAAGAAAAAGGGAGACAGTCCTGTGTTTAAATTAGAGAGTTACTTCTCTGGCTCTACGAAAAGGTGGCAAACTTCAGGGAATTATTCACTGAAAGATAATTAAATGCTCTGTGAAACTTTAAATAAGCTAAATAAATTGCTTTTCTCAATTATGCTTCCTTCCACCTTCATTTTTCCCTGAGTCCTCAGGTGGGCCAATGTATATGGTGGCCTCTGGGATTGCAACACAACAGCGATAGAGAAACAAGCTGAAAGTGGCAACACAACAACAAATCCAAAACAGTTGTATGTATCCATACTGCAAATTTAAAGGGGCAATTCACCTAAAAAATAAAATATTGTCATTTTCTCACCGTTCCAAACCTTACTTTTCTTCTACTGAACACAAACGATGATATTTTGATGAATGTTTCAACTGTTTTTGTTCAGACAATGAAAGTCAATGGCGGGGTTGGCAGAACGATCCCCTAAGGGCACCGGGATGGAACGGGCACCGTATAATGAGGTGTGCACCGTTCCACCCCGGTTGGGGCTGCCCTCACTGGTCTGACGCCGGTGGCGCCATTTCTTTTGAGACAAAGCCTTCTCAGCGTGAAGAACGGCCCTCGGAACCGGCTTCTGCTTCAGCTTTGAAGCAGAAGCCGGTTCCGAGGGCCGTTCTTGCTGTGGTGCATATGAGAAACTAGACGGCTGGAGCTGCTCACGCCCAGCAGCCCCAGGGGGTTGGACATAGCGAGGGAGAGATTTTTTTTAACCGCCTCTGACTGTAACTTGGCCTCCTGGAGACTCTCGAAGACCGAAATAACCGAGTCGCCGAAGAGACCAGAAGGATTGATAGGAGCATCAAGAAAGAACGCTGTATCTTTCTCCTTGATCTCCATCAAATTGAGCCAGAGGTGTCTCTCAGGCCCGATCCACACTACTGCGTTTTAGTTTAGAAACGGATAATTAAAACGAATACGATCTCCGTCCACACCAGCGTTTTAGCTGCGTATTAGAATTGATCTCCGTCCATATTAAAACGACTGAAAACGCGGATCACGTGACCATTCACCAACACTGGGCATGCACGTGCCGGTGTAAACACAACTTCATTGATAAAATTATCCCACCATGCTCTGGGTTAACCCCAAACCGACGCTCCATGTACGGTCAACGCCGCCGCTGCACACGGGAATTGTCACAGATCGCTCGAATAATAGCTTGACTCCGGCGCATGTAGGCAGTTATAGCGTTGTAAAATGCAGAATTTACTTGTACAACAGCTGCTAGCAAAGATATACGCCATGACTGATGACACCCAATCAGAGAGCCGAGCGTGAGCCTCTACTACGTCATCGTTTCTAAAGTCCTTCGTTTTGACCCGTCTACACTAAAACGCCCTCCGGAGATTCAAAACGAAAAACGGATCGGCAGCGTTTCTAAACTTCTCCGTTTTGGGTCACCGTTTTTGCCGTTTTAGTGTGGACGGGAGGTGCAAACGTAGCAAAAGGTCTCCGTTTTTAAACGAAAACGCAGTAGTGTGGACGGGGCCTCAGTGGCCACAAGGGCTGCCATAGACTGCCCGATTGCTCTGGCGGTCTCCTTAATAGCCCTGAGACATAAATCTGTGGCCCGACAAAGTTCTTGAACTCCATCGGGCCTAACTCCCTCACTTCTGTCCAAATACCCCAGCAGGTCAGCCTGATATGCTTGTAGCACTGCCATAATGTGCAAGCAGGCTACGGCTTGACCCACTGCCGTATATGGGTTTCCCACTAGATTAGAAGTAGTTTCCTTTAATGGTTTAGTGAGAGAAGCCGACGCCTTCAGGGACGATGCTGAACCGGGGAGACAGATAGCTCGCAAGCGTCTGTTCTACCCGGGGCATCGCCCCATATCCATACTCTCTCAACCCCCTAATATCTAAATATACTTGAACTTGGGGGCTGAAAAGACAAGATGAGTACGGTTTTTCCCATGATAGACTGCTCGCTGTGCAGATCGGGAAAAAAATGGAAGGCCCCGTGATGGAGGTGAAACAATAGAGGGAAGGAAGCGCTCGTTTAAATTATTTTTAGGACGAGCGCCCCTTTTCTCTGCTGGCCATTCAATATTTAATTTATCTACAGCCTTAGTAACCACCTCCACCAGCTCCTCATACACTGGGGAAAGAGATTGCAAATCCTCTTCCCCCATGATTGTGTCACTTTCAATGCCCAGCACATCTACCTCCTCGGAGGTAGAGCACTGAAGCATTGGTCTCTCTCCCCGGGCGGAAGAAACCACGGCACAGGCTTCTGATACCGGAGAGAGAGCAATGGATCCCTCGGGAAAGGGAGGAGAAAAGATCCTCGGTTCCGTCTCCAACCCCGTAAAGGGATCCATTTGCGATCCCCAGGAATGCATTCTCCGCGCTGCCTCAGCAGACGTGGGTCCTGCACCCTGAGAACCGCGAACCTGACTACTTTCCTTGAAAAGTGACAGGCGGGAACGGAGCATGCTAAGCGAAAGCTTCTCACAATGTTGGCAATCAGCCCCCTCGAAGGCTGATACCGCATGCTCCACTCCCAAACACATTACACAAAGCTCCTGTGTGTCCCCACTCGTTAAATGGTAAATAGTAAATGGTGAATGACGCATTCACGCTGGAAGCGTTCCCAAAGCGTCATCGACGCATCGCGAGTTCCCTCGAAAGGGAACACTGCATTTAAAGTTGTTTGGACTTATAGATTTTTTTTAATGTATTTTTTTATCATTTTAAAGCAAATTCTTTGACTCCTAGTACTGTATGAATAAAAACAACCCCATTTCAGTAATTGTTGTCTAGACTTTCTTTTCCCCGTCCTCTTCAGCTTTGCTGAAGTAAATTCTTTCCCCTAATTAAAAATACATAGGCTCAATACCTTGAGCTCTGAGTAGCCCTGGTCACGTTTCAGTAATACAGCAGTTCACATTCAGCAGTTCATTTAGACTTGCAAATCGGATCTGCAGAGACACTTCAGTTGGTTACTAACCCTTGGCCCTTCTATGAATTATACAACCTGCAGTTTAATATTAAAAAAAAATTAATTATAAAGCTCTCCATCAAACCAAGGGAAAGTCAAAAGGATACCTTTTGCATAATTTTACCATTTTTCCCGCTTTTGAGTTCTTTCCTCTTAGTCTGAGATCTAATGGACATTTCCCTCTGCTCTGTTAAATATGGAATATGCATATCTCATAAATGAATTCTCTGCAGTACTCACTAAGCCTTCTTCCACACTCAGGTTAACAAAGTTGTGATTGGTGTGCAACTCTTTCCTAAGGCAAATGTCAATGTCAGTATGAGCCGATCAAGTCCTAATATACGGAGATCAGTACGGTATAATGCCAGTTTGTGTGATATGTGGGGTTTGAATGTGCATTCCAAGTAGTGTTGTCAAAATATTCCATACTTCGGTAACAAGTCGGTACTAAAAAAATTTAAACGTCACGGTACCAAGTCCCGGTGGTACCGAGTACCCAGTCAAACCCGGTTCTGGATGCGCATGCACGAAGGGCGTGAAGTTGCATCCTCTTCATGAAAGCGCTGAGACATGGCGACCAGCGGCGCTGGTGATGTGGTGTCTGTGTATATTACACTGCAAAAAGACTATTTAAATATGAACCCTTCATGTTCTGCTGGTCTCTGTGTGAATGAACGGCGCAGACGCGCGGTTTCATTAAACGTTACCACACACACTGAAGCACGACGTGACGCTCGCGCTGTTTAAAGTCTCTGCTGCCTCACGATATGATGACATGATTCATGATTCAATTCATCTCCGAGAGTCACTTCATGAGCATTTTACTTAACCGCTTCATTTGAGAAAAACTATCGTCATATCATACACGCACAGAAATTTCACGGCAACCCGTCAAAATAAAAGTTTGGTTTAACTTAAAGAAATTGACAGAAATAATTATTTTAGGCTACTGTACAATAGATTTAACTACGTCTCCATTAATTAAAGATACTACTACTAATAATAATAATGTGTACATAGAAGGTTGCTTATTTTTCACTTGACTTTTTTTATAAGCAATATTTCTCAATATCATCAGTATTTTCATTTAAACAGCATGCAGCCTTCAATCCTTTCATAAATTTATCATCATAAATAATAAAGTCATTGAATTGAATTTAATATATATATTTGTTTTCAAATAGTTAAATAAATTATACAAAAAAAAAATAGTTCAAACTGATTTTGCTGTGGTACCGAAAATGGTACCGAGAACCGTAACATTTTAATGGTATCGGTACCGACTACTGGAATTTTGGTACCGTGACATCCCTAATTCCAAGTCTCTTTTGGTTAATTTATTGGGTCAGTGAACCTGCATAAAAAGTCGATGAAAAGATTAGAATGGGAAAATAAATATTAATTTAGTGCAATTAATTATTAAAAAACAAGTGTTACAAAAAAACATTTATCCACACTCCCCCAACTCAATGCTACACTCAATGTAAGCTATTCAAATTTAAGCTATATAAATAATTCTGTGATTTGTTAAACTATACTTACTTTTACCTATTAAATTGGTGAAATGTCAATCAAATATCTGAAATTGAAATAAAATAAATTTAAAATAAAAGTGAAAGTGAAAAAGTAAAAAAATAAAATTAAGTGAGAATAAGTAAAAAATAAAAGATGAGAAAGAATAAGGTGAAAATACAATAAAATAATGAAATAGTAAAAAATATAGTGAAAAAATCAATTATAAATAAATACATTGCACATACATACATTCATACCATACATACATACATACTTGGTGTCGGTAGTCTGTAGGAAAGAAGTTACAACATTTTCACTGATTGTCACTCACTGCTACAACTAACATCTGAACTTTATGATCGTTAGCATAACCAGCTTGGATACCATGCCACAATATGTCCTGACAAACCAATAATAATCACAGGACTTTCTTTGAGTCATACAAGCCACAGAAACAGAACTATCATCACACAGATTGCAGGAGAAACGTAGCGACATTGTGTGTATTTTATAATCTAAAGCCACAGCGACTGGTTTCTCTCCCCCACAATGAGTTCTTTTGTCAGTCAGTGGTAATGAGCGAGAGAGATCTCAGCTCGTCTTCCCAACTCTTTTTCTTCCTCAGCTAGCACATGGAGATCTGAAGTTGGTGGGTGTTAGTTCTCCTTCTCCCAACCCTCATCTGTTCTCCTGTCTTTCTTTTCTTCTTTGTACAAACACCATCCCTTCCTTCATTATTTTTTTAAGAAGATGGTTCAGCATCAAAAGCCTCTCTAGCGGAAAGAATTGTCACTTCAAAGTGCGGTACCTCCAACCTCCTCAACCTAAACACTCATTTTCAACAAATAGCATCAAATGAATTGTTAAAGATTACCCAAAAATGAAACATTATGTCATTAGCTACTTGACTCATGACATTTATACTGTGTGATCTACTTTCTTCTAGAGACCAGACCACCAAAGGTCATGATACTCTTTTCCATATACTGAAACTGAATTGTAAGCAGGGGCTTTCAAGCTCCAAAAAACACCATAAAAATAAACTGTAAACATCATCTTCTAAATTTTTTGAAGTCAATTGATAAATTTTGAGTTGCTCCTCTCACAGAGCTAAGTCATTATTCACAGACAGTCTTCCTTTCCACAATATCTCTCCAATTTGCATGATTTATTATGTGCATCATCAAAAGCGCCACATCGCGATCGGATTGCTACAAGACATATGAGAGCCAATAACGTCTGGCATCACTGATGTCAAAGCTCATGTGACGTCCTGTTGTGCCATATTTAAATATTGTAACAACATGAGCAAATAATGACAGAATTATCTTTTAAGAATAGGAGTAGGCGAGAAATAATAGCCATTAATGCTCCTTTACTCATTGCATTCATTTCATTCACACTAACAGATATAAATTTGTCAGGTTATTACATTTTATTTGCCTGTGGAAATGTAATTTCCCCTGGGAGACTTCAATGCTGTATATATTTGTGTGGGCTGTATGCATATGTGAGCAAATGGTCTTCAGCGGTATTGTGTGCACCATATGGCTCAATACAATATCATATCTCTGCTAATGTTTTACGGTAATGTGAAAAAATGTCATGTTAACATTCATCTGAAGATTTCTGCTTTCTTACAAATAATGCGTGTGTGAATACGTGTGGAGACGCATTCTGTCCCCAAATATATGGACAAATATATCACTTCTAATCCAAGCTGAGAGAAATACAACACTTGATTTAATCTGTCTTAAGCGTTTTCTTATTTAAACCTAAATTCAAGAAATAGTGCTATGAGTATGTTGTAGGGTGTATGTATGAGTATGTTGCAGAGTCCACCTGTCCGAATAAATGAATAGTTGATATGTTTTGTGAATTATAAATGTATAGGGCTGTCGTTTTAATGTGTTAATTTATTTAATTAGTTATGGGAAAAAATAACATGTTAAAATTATTAACGCATTTAACGCACCTGCGACATCCCATACCTACGTAGATCATTTTACATTTCATACAATTGATTGATGACAAACATGATGCAGGGCAACAACTCACTGCGTGATGGAGCCTATATAATGCAGTTAAAATGCTCCTAAAATTCAAGATACCAGGGCAAAATGCCCCTGTATGAGTTGTCGTACTTATAATATAGTTAAGCAATATCACACGAGTAAGGAGGGAAATATAACACGAGTGCTGATTTTGTCCAGAATAGCACAAGTGTAAATGTGATTTTGATTTTATACAAGTTCAATAAATAAAAAGTTAATATTGTGTTATATTTTAGACACACTATTGTCTGCGTTTGGTCAATTTTGCCAACGAAAATATGACCTGTAAAGCCAGAGCAGAACTGTTGTACGTCTCCGAGCAACACACAGCGATGCATGCTTCATTTCTAAATGATTTCGCATTTTGAGCGAATTAATCGGGTGAACCAATGATTCAATGGCCGATTTGAATGAATCATCTGAATGAATCATCTGTTTCAACGAACTGAATGACTCAATGGCTTACTCATTAAGACATTTACTGCCGCCTACTGGCAGTTTTAGTTTCTTATTATGAAAAATCCGCTGTCCACACGAACACTTGGACATGCGCCAATAATAACGCATGTTTTTCCAGGTTAACATTAGAGCGGGTGGTCAAGCCATAGTTAGGTCAATGAATGATAGGGGAAGATTTTAGTTTCCTTCCCGATATACTGTAATTACCACGTCCCTGTCCCAAATGGAACACTTCATGTCCACTCTCGGTCTTGTGGACTTACAATGGCTGCCGCGTGCGCATGTCCGTCAAGTCCGTGAGACCGTAGGGTTTTCCATTTATCATTTTAGGTTTCAGAAAGCAAGCGTTACGTCACGAAAGTGCGAACTCATAGGAAGGGCGCGAGTGTTTAGGGAGCCATTTAGGACAGGACCCATTTGGACTAGCTGTGTTACGATCGGTTTGTCATGGACTGCGTGACTTCACCACTTCCTGTGGAGTTTTTTATTTTTTTGCGACTAACTGACTAATTGAAATTTAGTCGACTTGAACCCTCTTCTCGTCGACTAATGTTTAGTCGACTATTTGGCAGCCCTAATATATATAGGCCTACATTTATTTTTTAATTTCTCAACAGTATATGAATCTGTGATCATACATGCAGCGTACTTTATAATCTTTTTATATCATAATTTGTTCTGGCTAGTTAAATGACAAAAAATCTAATCCAACCACTTCATTGTTGTGGCAACATCATCTTTGTGCATATTTATACTTACCATGTTTCCCACACAATTTAAATGGGTCTTTATTTATAAAAAAAAAATGATAGTTTCCTACATATTTTAGGAAGAGGGTCGCTGGCAAGGAGATTGTAACAAGTTTCCAAACCACACATACAATGACTATTTATAATTGAGAAAACTAAAACCAAAGTTTAATGACTACTATTCCATCATTTCCTGTTTCTATTCTGTCATTTAGCTCATACTCTTTCCTGCCAATATGTTATGTTCATATAGCAACATTAGTCAACTGTAGCATGAAACATTCTAGGAATTTCTCCTCACTGCTTGTAACACATCAGCACAGTGACAATGGCGTGAAGATTAAAGGTGCAATGTGTAATATTTCTGAGGATCTACTGACAGAAATGCAATATAAGATCCATAACTATGTGTTCAGTGGTGTATAAAGACCTTACTCAATGAACTGTTATGTTTTTATTACCTTAGAACAGGGGTTCCCAAACTTTTCAGCCCACGACCCCCAAAATAAAGGTGCGAGTGACTCGCGACCCCTACTATCCTCGGAGGTGGTTAAAGTATACAAACATTGCGTGAAACTGTGCACACGCACTAATAGGCATACTTACAACACAGAAGAACACAACAGTCAAAACAAACATTATATTATTTTATATTATACTACAGGGCTGTTACATGCTTGATTCTGATTGGTTGAGAAGGTTATAAGGTGTGCAATTATTTTCAGGGAAACGCACGGCTAAAGTAGTTTTGACCGCATTAGTTCCATATCACTGCGCGTAGTAATAACTGTAACAACGGAAAATAGGATACAATTCATAACAAGAAAAAACATGCAGCCCCATGCGCTTGATCTGCAATTTGTAATGTCTAACTTCACAATAAATGGACACATGCAGTTTAATTTTAATAAAAATTAAACTGCACGGGTTTTCGTTATTATTCTATAACAAATAAATAATTATTGATAGGCCTACTTGTTAAAAGGGCTTTGTGTTTCATTTAGCCTATTAGCTCGAGTGTGCACTATTTTTCTAATAATTCAACGGCCTGTCGTCAATTATTCCTTACTTAAATATTAACATCTCCTAATGAGATGGATGCGCACAATATCGTTGCGCACAACGGCGCACACGCACAAATAGGCCTATCTAAACACGAGCATGTTTACAACAAAAAAATGAACACAACAATCAAACAACTCTAATATTGTTTTATAGTAATTTACTCATTACTTTCATTTAAATATTAGCCTAACATCTCCTAATGAGATGGATGGGCACATGCCGTTGCGCACAAAAGCGCACACGCACAAATAGGCCTATCTAAACACGAGCATGTTTACAACAAAAAAGAACACAACAATCAAACTATAATACTGTTTTATAGTAATTTACTCATTACTTTCATTTAAATATTAGCCTACCATCTCCTAATGAGATGGATGGGCACAATGCTTGGAGCACAGCAAGTCCATTCTTGGTTTAATTTTGGAGACCGCCACTCGGAGTTCGTCCTCCACATTCAGTCGCGATCTGTGTTTATTTTTAATGTACGTGAGTGCCGAGAAAGTCTTTTCGCACAAGTAGGTAGTGCCAAAAGGCATCAGTACATCCATAGCGGCCTTGGATAGCTGTGGGTATTCCTTCTCGACAGAAATCCAGAACTCAGCCAGCGTCTTGGAATTAAACGCTGTCTTTAAGGTTCGGTCGCTTGACAGTTCAACCAATGCGTCCTCCAGGTTGGATGTCAGATGATTAGCCCTTGTTACAGTGAACGGTGATCTTACCCAGTCATATTGTTCTGGAGCTGTTTCCTTTGGGAAATACTTGTTGAAGTGTTCCAGTAGGGATTGAAGGTGAGTAGTGATAGACTTCATCACTATGTTAACACTCAGTTCATTTTCCTCAATGAATTCGTCCAGCTCAGAAAACATGTCAATCCTACCCATTTCAACTCGCTCAGTCCAGCGCTCAAGTTTTCTCGTGAATGCGTAGATTTTATCATTCAGTGACATGATGCTTGTGTTTTCACCTTGCAATGACATATTAAGGCCATTCAGTTTTTCAAATATGCAAGACAGATACGCTAGCCTTGTTAACCAGTCAGGATCAGTGAGGTGGTCAGCGAGCTGGGACGCATGCTCCATCAGAAATAAGCGCACTTCGTCCCGCAGCTCAAACAGGCGGCTGAGCACATTCCCTCGCGAAAGCCACCTGACTTCTGTGTGGAACAGCAAGCACTCATGCTCCGATCCCAGTTCGTGACAGAGAGTGGCAAACAGCCTGATATTGAGTGGACGCGCTTTTATGTAGTTGACAATTTTTATCGCGGTTTCAAGAACACGTTTAAGTTCTGGGTCAAGTGTTTTGCTCGCAAGAGCTTCTCTGTGTATAATGCAATGCGTGAAATTTATGTGAGGCGCCACTTGCAAGACTCTTGCTTTAAGGCCTTTCTTTTTCCCCAGCATCGCTCCAGCACCATCTGTACACACACCGATGCACTCACCCCAAGACAGTCCCTCTTCTTTTAGTTTGTTGTCAACTTTTGTGAAAATGTCCTCGCCTGTGCACGTTCCCTCAAGCGCGGTGCAAAACAGAATGTCCTCGTTAAGTTTTCCGTCAAAACTGTATCTGACGAATACAAGCAGCTGGGGAGAGTTTGATACATCTGTGGATTCATCTAATTGTAAAGCATATTTCCCTTTCTTCACTCTGTCCACCAGCTGACACTTTATGTCCTGGGCCATGTCGGAGATGCGCCGGGCAATAGTCCCGTTAGACAGAGGCACTGCTTCTAGCTCACGGGCCAGTTTATCCCCATGCATAGCCCGACTTATTGCTATAGCAGCGGGTTTGATAAGGGTTTCACCGATCGTGTGTGGCTTTTTTGCCAGTGCAATTAAATATGCCACCTCATATGATGCCTGTTGAGCTTTGGCAGGGATTGTTGTTTGTTTAGTTAGAACTTTCTTTTGGCCTTGCAACTCTCGCTCCTTTCGTCGGAAAAAATCTACTGGTTTAGCAGCAAGAGAGGGGTGCTTGGTTTTCAAGTGTCGTAGCATTTTTACAGGCTTTAGGCTTTCATGTGCTAGCACCTCAGTGCACACTACACACTGGGGATGTTGTACTTCGTTGATGATGACGCATGTGAATCCATACTGGATAAATTCGTCTCGATACTTTCGACACTTGGAGGAAGGCTGATCCGACTGCTGATGGATGTGCTCTTTATGCACACGCCGGCCTCTTTCCGTATCTGAGGTCGATGGCATTTCCGACGGTGGTAGGCCTACTTCTCCACTCTCCTCCGCTGGCACCTCTGCTGGCCTTCCTTTGTTGTCTTTGGTCGATATTAACCAACGTTTCATTTCGAAAACAATATTATCCTATACTTAAACCTAAAAAATACCTTGCGCTACGTGTCAGAAAGACTGTTTATCTTGGTGCTGTAGTAAAGTGACCGCTAATTGTCGTTAATCTCTCGTCATCACCTCAGGCTCAGGACCAACGGCTTTTTTTTTATTTGTATGTTTTTATTTTTTATTTTTTTTATTTAACAACTATTTTTTTGTATTTTGTTACAATTATGGATACAATATGCTATTTCTAATCGTTATATATATATATATATATATATTTTTTTTTTTTTTTTTTTTTTTTTTATTAGCCTATTATTATTTTTTATTTAGGGACTGTTCGTTTTTTATTTAAGGGGCCACCGGAGGAGTTTTGAGATCTGTAGTCAAAATACTTGACCCTCCCTTCGCCAGTAATACATTTTTCCATGACCCTCCAAAATGATTGTGAAAAAGGCATGACCCTCCCCGATAATTTATTGATTGCTGGTTTGCGCTTGGCAAAGATGCTCAGATAGCCATTGTTTTTTTTTTTTTTACAAAATGACAAACGACTAAACTCCTACTTTCTCGTTTTACTAAGGCTGTAACGATGGACCAAACCTACAACTCGGTTCGTATCATGATTTTTTATTTTAGATTTAAAAAAAAAGAAGAAAAATCATGTTTTCGGTGCTGATGCAGTGGTGACGCGTTCATGTAACAAGGGTGGCGCTCCCAATAAAGTATCTAAAGGCTGCCACAAAAGAACCGGCAAAAGTAATGATTATGAATATGTCAAATAGTATAGCAGGGAGAGATATTAATTGTTTATTAATAAACAAGGTTTTTCTGTGTCAGTGTGTCGGCTTCAAGATGAATTTGACGATGCTGACTCGCCATCTTCACAGTAACGCGCCAGAGAGAAATGCAGATTTCATACGGATTACATAAGCAGAGAGCAGTCTGTTTTTCGTTTTTAAATGTTCTGTTTAAAAGTTGACATCAAGCTTTCTATATATTTCTCAATTCTGTGAGGCAAGTAGCTACATTATACGCTGAGTTTCGGTTCATGAGAAAGAGTCCAGTTCACGCGCCGGCGACTCCGTGTCATGATGATCTATTTTCTACTATATTTACTTCTTATTCATTAATCCAGGTAATTGGTTGATGAAACATTAATTAAAATTTAGATACAATTAATAAAAAACGAAATTTACTTTAAAGAAAGGCTTTGTGCTTTCTGAAGTCTCTGTGGAAGTTTTAAAGTCGCTTTCAGAGCGGTCATGTCCGAAACGGAGAACTGTCACGTCCGTATTGTTTTTTTCCTCATAAATGCGAACACGAAAAATAAAATAAAATAAAGAATATTTTATGTTCTGTGGAGGCCGACCCTTCTTCATCCAGTTATTAGCGTACTTTTGTTTTGTGTAATTCAGTGTAATTCGTAGAATTATTAAAAAATATTTTGCCACATAAAAGTTAAAGATTTTTTGTCACGTCACATGTGTATTTCGCTCATATTAAATATAAAACGCATGTGTAGACTGTAGGGGTGTAACGGTTCACAAAATTCACGGTTCGGTTCGATACGATACACTTGTGTCACGGTTCGGTTCGGTACGATTCGGTACGTTTCCGATACAGCAAAAAGAAAGAAATGCCAGAGAAATTTCCTTGATTTAATCTTTTTAATTATATTTTTATTAAAACTAACATCATAAAGTATGATATTTTTTAACTTTGAGCAATGATGGAGCTATACTTGACTTTTCTTAGGAGCTTATAAAACAAAACAGCTCCTTGGACAAAATTAAATGTAATATTGTAGTAGTTATAAACAAAGGTTTATTTTAGTTCAGATTAACATTTGAGGGCAGCAATTGTATTCATAATGTCAAAATAAAACCGGCGTGATGTTACTTGAAAGCATTATAGCCTACTATTCCTGCCAAACTTCCATGGTTACAGTTAGTAGTGTTACTACAGTAAACCCATGGTGAATGTTGCTGATCTGTGGACACTGGATAGTTCATTCATGGCACAATGTTTCTTCCTGGTTTCCACGTCAGCGCTGTTTGATCCGTTAATAACGGAGAAATGCGAATGTTTCTCACTAGATCTTGCAGCGATGTTATTACTTCAGTGGCGAATTCAAATGCTTTCTTTACTGGATTTGGCTGTGTAGTAACAGTGCTGATGATTAAGATCGGCTCGCGCTGTATTTGTCCAAACTGATAAACGGTCCTTCAACCACACAATAACGAGTGGTTTCGTTCCGCTTACATTACATTTGCCATTTGATGTTGGGCAATGTTGTGGTCACGCACATTATGAGCGCGCTTGCCACGCGTGACGCGCCTTCATTTGAAATAACGAAATTTTGGTCGGCAGGAAAAATGGTCCAACGAACCGTTCGGTTCAAAAATGCGTACCGAAAACCGAACCGAAAGCCTCGTACCGAACGGTTCAATACAAATACGTGTATCGTTACACCCCTAGTAGACTGATATTTTTCTAATGTCTTGACTCCTTTGGGGGTATGGATAGCCTGTTTCAGTATTAAATACATTTTCTGATCATTTATATTTCAAGTTTTGACTGCAAATGTCACGTCCATAACGCTGGAATTGCCCAATTTTAAATAATTTATCCTCAAATAGTTTTTTGGTGTCGGTCTGCGTATTTCCGATTATTTTAACTTCAAATAATACTAATAGTAATTTAAAAATGTGATAGCCCTACGTCACATCACACTCCACTGTTATGGTGGCAATTTCAGTATTTACTCACTAACATTGTTGTGAAAACACAATAAGAATGGAAACTAAAATATGGAAGTATCGTGCTACAGCGCACATTATATCAGCTGCAGTTCTGGCACTTCAGTCCCAATACACTCAAACACTCAACGTACATTCATATCACATGTTAATGCAGCGGTAGAGTTACTCACAGGACACTGCACTTATTCGTAATCACAAAAGTTAATTATTTAATCGTGCTTCAAAGCTATGCCAGGTAAACATTTCATTGGCGTTCTGTACATGATGTACTTTTTCTGAGCGCGCACTGAAGCGCGCGCAGCGCACTGTCAGACAGCGCTAAACTGGATTTTTGTTGGGAGACCCATCTGATAGCGATGGGGAACCGAGACCGAGAGAGCTACATGGAAAAAATATTTGAAATTTTGCTGTTTTCATGGATACAAAAAGTTGAATGACCCTCCCCTCAACAAAGAATAAAAATACACCCTCCCCTATTTTCCTCCGGTGGACCTTTCCATAAATACCAAACGGTCCCTTGGAAATCATCTCGCGACCCCCCCCTCGCTGTCTCACGCCCCCCCGGGGGGTCGCGACCCCTACTTTGGGAACCACTGCCTTAGAATGAGACATTTATATCTACATAACCGCGGGCACCCCCTTCTATGAAGGTCGACATATTGTGACGTCATGTTTCTACTGTAGCCGACAGCGAACGAACAGCGCTACAGACCGCGTTTCGTCACTACCTTGAAAGAGAAGCCGCAGAAAGCTAGAAGCTAGTCATAAACACCGTGAGTAGTGACTTTTCCCTTGTCAGTGGTGTAAAATATGTAGTTGGATTGTTTCATGTAACTTAGTTCTTCTCCCTCGCTGTGTTATGGCTTTGACAATTAGCTGATTAGTACTATTGAACATAAAACAGTAACGTTACAGGAGTCACCAACCCGTCGATCGCGGTCGACAAGTCGATCTTGGAAGCATTTTAAACCAGAGAAAAAAAAAATATATATATTTTTATTCATTATCATTTATTAATTTGTGTGTAGTAAATGGTGTCTAAGGGATGCGGAGGCGCGCGCGCTGTTACAATCACGTCATTTTTGCCACGCGCACCTTTGGGCTCATGCGGACGCGTCGAGTAAAAACAATGCTTTACGCTTTAAGCTCAGCCACAGCCCTACAGCATTACAGCTCATATTAGCCAGCTAAACTTTTACTACCCTGTTAGAAAAAATATGTAGTTGGATAGTTTCATGTGGTTCTTCTCCCTCGCTGTATTATGGTTTTGCTATGTGGGGAGAAATGTGCTGGTTACATTCGTGAGACAATCAGCTAATTACTATTATTATTATCAAGGGTCTTGATATATAATATATTAAGACCCTTGATCCTCACCTGACTATGGCTTTGTGAACTTTATCCATGATGTGGTTTATAATGGACTGTGGCACAGAAACTTGGCTTACTCTGGCTATTCTCTTCTGTCTCAGACGAGGATATGTTTGTCCCGTTTTAGCAACCGTAGCTTCTTCGAAAGGGAGGGGTGAGCAGTGGGCTGAGCCATAAGTGCAACTCGCAACCGAACCGCTAGATGCCGCTAAAATCTACACACTGCACCTTTATTGCTCCTCCGTTTGAAACTTTAATGAGTGGCGTGAGGACTTCAGCAGTGCATTCTTGTTCTGGGATTACGGCATGATTATAAATTACAAAACCGGTAAAATGTAGTGCTTTTACTGCTCAGTGTCTGTTTTCCGTTAATGAAAACAAGATTGATCTTGCCATCGGTCAATTTGACTTTAAAATTCATATCTTATCTGTTGAGCATGTGAATGCAATGGCCAATCCTTAGTAACCAATAATTAAAGTACTTAATTCAACAGCTTTTTTCTATAGAACCGTGAAATTGTACTTGTTTTTGTACTGAAATTTTAATACAGTGACAACCCTATAACTAAATGTAGTGCAGAATCATTCTGTAGCCTACTGTATATTTACAAGTTAACATTACATTTTCAATGTGATCTCAGACTTTTGGACTACTCTCTTTAAAAAAAGTTCTATATAGAACTTTAATGGTGCGTTCACACCGGACGCGAATAGCGCGTCAGGCGCGAGTGATTTCAATGTTAAGTCAATGCAAAGACGCGTTACGCGCGTAAAAAATTCCTGCGGCGCGAACAAGGCGTAGAGCGCGGCGCGGTAGACGCGAATACGCCTCATTCGCGCGTCAAGTTCGCGCGAATGGCGCGAATTGAGCGTCTGGCGCGTTAAGCGCGTTACGCGCGAATGATTTAGTTAGTGCTATTTGTGCATAGTTTGACGCGAATTTCGCGTCTGCCGCCCGAGTTGAAAAATCTGAACTTCTGCGTCAATTCGCGCCGCGTTAAACCAATCAGGAGCCTAGCTGCTTGCTGCTGTCACGTGGTGAAGTATCTGGATGCTTCAATAAATTATTTTGTAATATATGACTGTGGTTCTAATGCACAACAAAGCAAATATTTTTATCACATAAAACTTGATTTCAATATATGAGACATATTCATTTTGCCATTGAATGCTATTTATTCCATATCTAGATTATATAAAAATATTATTATAATGTAAAGACAACCAACATATAAGTTCGTGTCTGGACAGTGATTGTGTGAGAGAGAGAGAAAAATCACAGGACAGATTAATCACTTTGGAGGCTGGCTTCATTTATTATCAAAACAAAAATAAATTACAGATTAGGTGGATGCGGGCGAGGAGTGAACCTCGCGCCGGGCTGTAGAGCGCGGGCTCGACAGGCATAGCTAGACCACTCGAGGCCGAGGGCTTATACGGCCTACGCTGTCCTCGTCAGCGTCCTCACCATTAGGTCCACCAAACCTAGCTCCTGGAGCAAATTGCTGAAACTCCTGAAACCCTCCGGAGGTTCTGGTGGACCCGAGTACAGCGACGATGTCCCCTACGGAGCTGTTTCTGCTCTCCAGAGCATATACAAGCGGTGACTCTCTCGAATAATGCTAATGCTAATGCTCGATTAAACATCTAAAAAGATGGCCGCCAACGGGTTTCGAAAAATTTCGCTTCAAACTTTTGTTTTTACGCGCGTTCAATTTCGCCATTGACAACGCGAATTAACACAAAGTGGTCAAGCGTCAAACTAGACGCGAATTTGACGCGCTATTCGCGTCCGGTGTGAACGCACAGTAAAGGTTGAGTTTGGCGCTTCATATCCATGTAGGGGTTCTCACCATGGCATCATTGTAGTTTGTTTTAATTAATTACCTTTTTTGATTAATTGTTCATTTTAATTAAATTTGATGAATTAAACAGCTCGTACTTAACAACATACTTTATCACTAGAAAAAAAATTAAATAACTCATTAAACATAAAAAGCATTATGCAATCATTTACGACGTTTCTCCTTATATGATACCCTTTTGGCATAAAATTGTTCTCTTAAAAAATCTATACAGAACCCCACTGAACCTTTTTTCATGAATGAGAAGAGAAAAAAAAAGAGATGAAGAGAGATACATAGAGAGAGAGAGAGAGAGAGAGATGAGAGAGAGAGAGAGAGGAGAGAGAGAGAGAGAGAGAGAGAGAGAGAGAGAGAGAGAGGAGAGAGAGAGAGAGAGAGAGAGAGAGAGGGTATACATAACTGTAAGGGGTATACAGTCAAAGACCCAGAACCAGATATAAAGAATGAAGACCCGGAGTCAGAATTATAAAAAATTAAAGAAAAGTTTTACTGAGATAGTTTGCATTTTCAATCAGCAGAAGTCAGCTTTAAGACTCACACAGGAGTTCGTAGGCCGCCCCCGGAGAGAGAGGAGAGAGAGAGAGAGAGAGAGAGAGAGAGAGAGAGAGAGAGAGAGAGAGAGAGAGGAGAGAGAGAGAGAGAGGAGGGTATACATAACTGTAAGGGGTATACAGTCAAAGACCCAGAACCAGATATAAGAATGAAGACCCGGAGTCAGAATTATAAAAATTAAAGAAAAGTTTTACTGAAGATAGTTTGCATTTTCATCAGCAGAGTCAGCTTTAAGACTCACACAGGAGTTCGTAGGCCGCCCCCGGAGAGAGAGAGAGAGGAGAGAGAGAGAGAGAGAGAGAGAGAGAGGAGAGAGAGAGAGAGAGAGAGAGAGAGAGAGAGAGAGAGAGAGAGAGAGAGAGAGAGAGAGAGAGAGAGAGAGAGAGAGAGAGAGAGAGAGAGAGAGAGAGGGTATACATAACTGTAAGGGGTATACAGTCAAAGACCCAGAACCAGATATAAAGAATGAAGACCCGGAGTCAGAATTATAAAAAATTAAAGAAAAGTTTTACTGAAGATAGTTTGCATTTTCATCAGCAGAAGTCAGCTTTAAGACTCACACAGGAGTTCGTAGGCCGCCCCCGGAGAGAGAGAGAGAGAGAGAGAGAGAGAGAGAGAGAGAGAGAGAGAGAGAGAGAGAGAGAGAGAGAGAGAGAGAGAGAGAGAGAGAGAGAGAGAGAGAGAGGATGAGAGAGAGAGAGAGAGAGAGAGAGAGAGAGAGAGGAGAGAGAGAGAGAGAGAGAGAGAAAAGAGATGAAGAGAGATAGAGATGAAGAGAGAGAGAGAGAGAGAGAGAGAGAGAATGAAATGACCACAGGGGACAGTCTGGCTGAGAGAAGAGAGGATCATCATGTTGATCACCGGCTCATGGCAGGGGGGGACGTGAAAAGTGTGGCAAAGATTACACATGAGTACAGGGGCCACAGCGTGAGCTTTCACCATATATGAAGAAAAAAAACACCTCAGGATCTTGGAAGAAAAAGATTGAGGAGAGGAGAAAAAGTGTATGCGAGACAGAGAAAAACAGAGGGCCCTATCGATTTCAGATAGTACCCTGCACCAGAGCAAGCAGCTTAGATCCAGATAGCCGGCATCATTAATGTCAGCCCAAAATTCACACAGATCAATTTTGAGACTAAATAAAAACTGGAGTTAATCTCCCTCTGCCCCACTGAACACTATCAACCTCCAGCAAGAAGGGCTGTGTCAAGGTTACCTTTTATATACAATGGCCACAGGTGTACACTGAAAAGTGACCCGAGCTGGCAAAATGAGTGCACACAGACTAATTTCGAGCTACAGGTAAACCAAGTGAAAAATTTCACTTTTCAATGTCAATCGATTTTGAGGTTTTCACACAAATTAGTTCATTAAGCCCTCGTCTAGCGACCCCAATGCTCCAAATAGCGATTAAACATCTAAAAGTATCTTTATGTGTGCGTTTTCTGAAAAGGAGTACATTTCCTTTGTCCATGAAAAATGCTCTGCTCACTTCTCGAGCTTCCCCTTAGCACAAGTTTGGTATCGTTGTAAAGCGCAGTATTCCAACTTTGTAAATATTCATAGCGAATTCTTGATGACATGAGTCTGAACCAATGAAATGTGATTTTCCAACTCATGCAGATGTAAACAAAATGATTCTTATTCGCGCTGACTGACAGAGCCGAAGAGTGTGCACAAAGACCTCAGACAGCCCACGATCCCGATATACACATACACACAAAATTACAGTATTTCAAATATCTGTCTTGGCGAGTATTCACGCAAACAATATCTGTTATGTCTTAAAACGTTTGGTTAACTGTTGGGGAAAATCATCTGTGTGTAACATTATATTACATCCGTGCGGTACTGTTAGGTCTGAATATATAAGCTGTCTGTTAAATAAAATGGTTACAATTAATAAATAAATGTTAATCAAACAGTTATGGTATCATGGGGGAAAGAAAGTTGAATATATATATTTCTGTAGGATATTTGGTTTGAATGGTGTGTGCCAATTTTGGTGGTATTACCAGGGATTTTAAGGTATGGTTGCTAAGTAATTTTGTTTTGGAACCTTCAGAAAACTTTAACTCGATTGTTCTCAAATTGACCTGCCGACTTCAAACAGACTTGTTTTTTTTGTTGTTTTTTTTGTCCGATTCCAACAAATCATACATCATTTTTAAGGTTTTTTTTATTTTTTAGTATGTGAAAATTTGCTCATTCCTACTCCTTTTGCCAACACGGGTCACAGAGTTAGGATTCTTTTAGGAATTTATTTTGGCATCAAAAAACTGACAAATGATTACCTCAATTTTCTTTAGTTGTGCCAACTTATTAGACTTTACAGTATACAATAGTCAAGCTTTTTTGTTGCACCTAACACAATGAACTCGTAAAAAATGTTGGAAAGGACCTATAAACATGTTTATCATTATATGTATTTATTTATTCTAATATAGGATTTTATGAAGCAACACAATACTGGAGTGAACTACTCCACCATTCACAGTGACAGACACACCAAACTGTAGTTTCTACTCAGTAAACCTGACCTAATGCAGATCATTTAATGGGACAGTCCACAAAAAAAGGAAAATTCTGTCCTCATTTAATCATTAATGTCGATCTAAACCTGCATTTGCAAGAATAAATAAATAATAAATATATTTATTACATTACATTATACATTTTGTCTATTCAATGGAAGTAAATGGGGTCCAAAGTTGTTTGGACAACATTTTTTCAAAATATCTTATTTTGCATTCTGCAAATGAAATGTGAGGGTGAGTAATTGACAGAATTTTATTTCAGGGTGAACTAACTGTAATTAGTTAAATAATCAGTATTATGAACTGTTATGAACAGTTTAAAAACACAGAGTTCTCCGAGTGAACTGAAGCAGCAGCACAAGGGCGAGCAGGATATGCACCTTGCAGAGGGGAACAGCATGCCATCTTGCCCACAGCCACACAATTGCAGTCTTAGATGCATTAATTATGAGCCATTCTGTCTAGTGAGAAGATGGATTTTGTTTATAAACTTTTTGGGAGGGTAAGGAGTGAGGTTGGTTGCTTTCTGAACTCCTTTGTCTTCCAGCGTGAGTTTCATCATTTAAAGTGCCCCTATTATGGATTTTTGAAAACTACCTTTCATGTAGGCTAATGTGTAACATAGCTCTAAGTGAATGAAAACATCCTGCAAAGTTTTAAATCTGAAAGTGCACCGTATATAAAGTTATTGTCTTTCAAAAGTAAGAGTCGACTCGGTCAATGAAATGAATCGTTTTTCAAACGAGTCATACGCCGTTTCGTTGTGACGTCAAGACGAAACATTAGCATATTGCCCGCTCACTTATTGCGCTCGCAGAGACCAGGGAAAACTTGAACCTCAAACACTGCAGCTGATTCCTGTGGACACTGGACAGCATCATGTCCAGAAGACGCTGTGCTCTACAATGTGAAGGTACAGCCAGTTTTTTTCCACTGCCCAAGGATGAATATGTGAAGAATTTATCTTTACCATGATAACAGCAGTGTAATCCTAAACTTTTGCTGTGTTCCCTTCATTTTACTGACGACTGCTTCTCATCTCGGGAGTTCAATGCAGGATTCGCAAAACGCTTGCTCTTGAAAGATGGTGTTCAAAATACTTAGTTTTGTGTTTTATATTGTGTCGGTCTCCTGTTTACTCACATTATTACTGTCTTACTGAAATACTTCTGCTAATCAGTTGTGGGCCACTATTACCTAAAACTGTGTCTATTAACGCAGATAGTCTGTCGTTCTCACTACTTTGAGGAAAGATTAAGCATAGAGCCAGATTTGTTTTACCAACGTTTATGGTAAATCAGTCATTAACGCTAGAGCTCGGCTATGAACTGTTATTGCTACAGTTTCCACATGTTCAACGCAATAAATTAGAAAAATACTCTGTAAATAAATAAGTACAAGTAAAATAATCGGTTTGTTGATGGACATGCACTTGTTAATGCTAATGGTGAGGAATTACAGTTGCAACATCTCATAATGTACCTCAAACTGAGTGTATCACTGAGAAACGTCCTGCTCGAGTCGTCCTTGCGATGGAGGTTCGGGTTGAATGAATAGTTCTATCAATGTTTCATCATCGGACTCGCGCTTGGATTGATATGGTAAAATCGTAGTCATTGTTTGTTACGGTGTTTAGTTTACGGTGTAGGAAGCCTCAGGACAAGCAGAGCTGACGTTGTTTTGGCAATGGGCGTTTTTGTTTACGACATGCGCTGCACGCGGTAGACCAATCACAACAGACTGAGCTGTCTGGCCAATCAGAGCAGAGTAGCTCACGGAAAGGAGGGATTTAGAGAGATTGATTCATCTGACGAGTCGTTTGAGAATCATTGAAAATGTGGTGATGTGCAAATATATATTATGAGAAAATTAAACAGTTTTTTTTTACCTTTGATGCATGTAAACCTGTTGTAGGAGACTCCAAAACAACATTAGGAAACTTTAAATAGCATAATAGGGGCACTTTAATACAAGGGGTCATCTGAACTTGAGGAAAAATCAGAGGGGAGCTTCTGTAATGCAGTACATTTCTAAGTCCCTATATCTCAATATATTGATTCAGCGTTTTAAAATATAGGAAGTTCACTGCCATAACATTATTACAATTCAATTCCTGCAAAGGTCAATTAAATGAATAAAAACTAAATTATTTTACTTCTTCAGTTTAAGTGGATGTTGCTATTGTTGCCATATCCCCAGAAAGATGACCTCTCTCATCTCCAATGAAATACTGTCAATTCAAAAAAAAAAAAGTAAATTCTCTAATCAAAATGTTTCAAGCAAAACAAGTTTTCTTGGAAATAGTGTTTTAATTGATTATCATTAAGAACACTGGCTAACTTTAGCTCTTTACTTTCATCCTGTTAGCCATTGTATTAAAAAATATATATGTTTATAAAGTTTAAATGAGCAGAGCATATCTGGTTCCTTTATAAAATAAATGAGAAGCAGATTAATTTGAAAAATTACAGAGTTCAAAAGGTTCTGCCTAACAGTTCTATTTACATCATAATTAATTCCCTTAAACTTTTAAATGGAATGACATGCCTGCTTGTTATGTAAAACGTTGTCAATTTTAATGAAAAGGAAGCTCAATATCTTGTTTCCTATCTACAGCATGAGTTCCTGGAACACATTTTGGCAACCTTGAAAATGTTTGGTTCTTTAACTGCCATTTAATGCCATTATACAGAGGATGTGTTGTGCACGAAATTAGTTCTGAGACGCACATTTTTATCAGTGAGACCCTGAAGGTGAGCCAAGCCAATATTAGGAGAACAAATTGTGTGACAGAGGCCCATCAGAACCATTACTGAGCTGATTATACAGCATGTAAATCATGCCGTGTGTCGCAGTCGGTAGAGAGGAGCCAGACAGACCGATGACCATTAAGCTGACAGGAAGAAAATGAAGAGTAAAAACACCACCGAACTTGACTCATTTCTCCCCAATCCAGGTGATTCGTAGTCCCTCAGTCATCTAATCCTCACTGCACTTTCCCCACCTACCTCTGATTGAAGGGCACTTTTTAATATCTGTCTTAAAGCTGTGCCAGGGTCTTTAGAGCAGACGCTGTAACCATCTTTTGGCGAGAGTGAACCATCATTAAAATCAGGAAAACCATAAAAATACGGGAGAGAATGAATGTGTTATTTCTCAACTAACAATAAAGTCAGGCTGGATCTTAACAGAGTGCTACCAATTAATCAACGTCTAATGAAAAAAGCAGAAGACTGATTAGGGCAGAGGAACGACCTGGATGGACATTATTGTATGTGCCATCTGTGTGTAGGAAACAAATAACATCTCCACATATCAGAGCAAACCAAGGCACCTATAGCTTTGCTTGTGAATTTCATTAACCCTCCACTGATTGTGACCAGAGTATTTATTTCCTTCTAGGTGGCAGACTGTGCCAGCTGGATCGGCTAGATTTCTGTAGCAAGGCCAAACCTTTAAATGTTACTTCATTTTAAAGATATTTTTTTCTTACAAACCACAATAAGCATTTACATTACAAGATGGCAGACAGCAACGTTATTTATTTAAAGCATAGACAGTATAAGAAGTGGACAGAGCCATCTCATTGGAACTCAGTTGAGACAGTTGAAGCCCATTTTTAGCGATTTTTGAGCACTTCCGTTCCTGACGCGCAGACTCAAACCGACTCAAACTAAGCTTGATGACGTGAGCAACCTGTCTGACAGACATTAATCTTCTAGTAGCTGTGCGTGAATATTGCCAACGTTAATCTTGCAGAGACGGGGAACTTGAGCAAAGAGTTCTTTGGCGTGAGTGAGCAGGAGTAAGTATTCCGTTGCTTTTATGGACTCATTGTCTATGGGCTTCTCCCTTGACGGGACGTCCCCCCGATTGCCTGCGAGCTTCTCCTCCTGTCTGTACGGTAATTTCTGTACTGCGCGACAGAGAGTCGAGTGGTTATGACGCAATCGTTAGCCTATTTTTACTAAATCGGTTTCTACGGGGCCATAATGTAACATAGAAGGTAATGGAGCCCTTTATACATTGTCGTGTTTCTTTAGAAATAAATAATGGACAAATGGAGTCTTTAAACGCCTCAGATGTAAAGTTATTCGCTGTCAAAGTGACGCCAAAATAAATGGGAGTCAATGGAAATGCTAACGCAAGTGAAGTTCTGCTACAACATTGCGGCACCCGGCCGGCTTCAACTTCCGGTCGATGGATTACCCCCTTGATTTAAAGGTGCTGTATGTACGTTTTTGTCTGTACTAAAGCCTAAAATGACCATAATAATTCACAAACTCGTTTCTCTGAAAAACAATGCTACAGTCAGTTATTTTACTTTGAAATGTGTGTTCCGTGTCAGAATGTCTTTTTTTGTTTTGGTCTGTGCGATACTGCACTTTGCCAATTTACCCAATAGTATTTCGCCACCACAGGTTGCCAGTTGGTGGAAAACACAGCATGTTGCAGCCATGGAAGCCAGCGAACAACCTGGTTAGAGATCGCAGATTCAACCCGGCCTAATAAGCCTCCGCACCCATCTAAAAATCTCAAAAACGGGAGCATATTATGACACGATATCAACTCATCATAAATCAATAAATCACCTCATCAACTTACAGTGTGTAAATCTCCTTGCATTCCATTGTCAATTGCGCTCGTTCCTTTTGCGTGTCCTCAATCTGGCAACGCGCGTGAGCTTTGAGTCTGAGGAGGAGGGGGCGGGGTAAACAACTCTCTCCAATATTTTAATTTTGGACTGCAGTACCCAGGGATGTAGTGGAGGCTAAACGCACGTAAACGCCGTTTACGCACCTCCCAATATTCGGAAATAGCGTTTACCCACCTCCAAAGTGCGTTTATCCACCTCTAAATTGCGTTTATCCTCCTCTAAATAGCTATAAATTAAGCTTATGTCGTTTTAGTTTCATATTGTTCATTACTAGTTTCATAGGTTGTTAAACCTAAGACGAACTCTTTCATATTGCGCTGCATTAACGTTACTGTCAGTGTTGTTGACTTTTACTGACGGTGAGGTTGCGCTGTTGACGCTCGCGCAGCCTCTCGGGGAGAAATCTACACAAATGAGCGCACACACACACACTCAGTTAACAACATTACTGCCTATAAAAAATCTAAATGTGGAGTTTTTATATTTTTTACATATGTTAAGCAACCTCAATTATTTTTCCTGAACACCATCACGATTGAAAATGTGACATTGATTTCCTACACCAGTTCAATAAACAGTTAAAATTAAGTCACTTACATTTTAGATGCAATATTGGCTGTTTTTGTTCTGTTTCAGCAGCGAAAATAGTTCCAAACAAAAATCACAGCAGAACCACGGCGCATCTCACAGGAACACTCGACCTGTTTTCATTAGGCCTACTGAATGATTCAGCATTTTGAAGGAATCGATTGAGTCAAAGATTCAATGACCCATTCATAAACATCAGTCTCATTCTTGAATGAATCAGCCGTTTGAACAAATCGTTTGAATGAATGAATCAATGACTCACTCATTAAGACGGTCGCCTACCGCCACCTACTGGCGGTTTCGTGTTATGTTTAAAAGTAGATCATTCTGTCCAACGTTTCTTATTTGTAAATTTAAATCAATTTCATAACATTATTTTATGCAATTGGAATTTTTCAGTGTAAATGATTTAATTTGATCAGCCCTATAGTGTCTTATTATTCGAAATAATTGAATTTATTGATCAAATTTAGGAATTTAAAATGAAAGATGAAGCATACATTTAATAAGATTGGGGGAGGGGATGCCCTTTAAAGGTGCAGATATTATAATATGCCGATTTAAATATCAAAGGTGATTGAACACTGATGAGAATATTGTTTCAGAATTAAAAAAAATAATAATAAAAAATCCGGACGAGAAACTTTTTTACTCGGACAAGTGAATGACAGATTAAGCGTATGAAAAGGCTTAATGTCGAGCCCTCCCTATATAGCAATGTCATCAGGAGATACACATACACCGGTAGGCAGTGGCCCACCTTACCGGGTGACCACGTCGTGGTCCACCAGAATTTATAGTTTACCCACCTCTTTTTTTACCACTACACCTCTGGCAGTACCCATTTAAACCGATAGCTGTCAATCTCACATACTGCACCTTTAAAGGAACATTTTACACAAATATTTAAATGCTGTCCTCATTTAGGATTATCAGTGAATAATGACTTACATTTTTAGTTTTTCCATCCAAAGGTAGTACACTGTTTCATAAGAAGAAAAAGAAAAAAATTGTTTGTACTTTCTGAAGCTTAAAAGCTTCAGACCCTGTATAAAAAAATTAAATAATGATGGACATTTCCCTCTTTTTGAACCATCCGCTTAATGCTCCATTACTTTTCTACGCTTTGAGGTGGATCTGGGTAAAGTTACACTACCGTTCAAACATTTGGGGTAGGTAGGATTTTTTTTTTTTTAAGAAATTAATGCTTTTAACACAACAAGCATGCATTAAAATAGCTAACATTTTTCAAATAAATGTTGTTCTTTTGAAAAAAAAATTTTTTATTGAGCAGCAAAACAGCACATTGGAATGATTTCTGAAGGATCATGTGACACTAAGGACCGGGTTAAAAAAAATGGGAAAATAAAACTTTTTAAATTATTATAATATTACAGGGTTTTTTTTTTGGGGGGGGGGGGCCTTAAACTTATAGACTGAATTTATTTGTGTTGAAAAGTCAGCACAGACACTTCAGGGAGTTTAGAAACTTAAATTGTCACTAGGGCAATCTCTCTAAATATTTATGTACCATACACAAACCCAAAGCAAACTTCTGGACTTGCGGTGCACAACCTTGGTGAGATAAATTAGATCCTGTCTGCTTCAATATTGTTACTAAACGCTTGCTTAGTGAGAATTCATCTTAATTTGCAGAAAGTAAAGTTTTTTCTGCCTCAATATCGCTCACTTTCTCTGACTTTCATGTTGCTTTTAATTTATCTTTACACAAGCAAATACAAGTTTCTTTGATGACTATGCAGCTGTTTTCTGCATCAGACTTCTCATTCACATTTTGTCTGATTAGAAAATGTCTGGCCTCATCTTCACCTTTAAAATTCACAAAACTTTAAAACTGGCTGCCTTACAGCAAGTTTGAAGCTCACAATGTATTTGGTGATAATAAAGTACTAAAGTATTCAAGTTGGACAGTGCATTAAAAAATAGCCTGGACTTCAATTTGAGTACAACTTAAGCTGTACAGCTCTATATATAAAAGGCATTTGTGACAGAATTTTGATAACGACAGAATATAATTAAAAATGTTCCTTTTTTAAATAAGAATGCCGTAACAATGCAAGTACACAGGGCCAAGCAATAAACATTAATATATATGGTGTTTTAAAAGTATAGCCACAAGATCTAAACATGAGACTAGTTTAATTTAATTATTCTTTAATTGTAAAATATTTAATCTTATAACCTGATTACGTCTAAAAAAAAGTATTAAAAGGACAATATTACAGCTCAAATAATGAACAGGCCATAATGAAGAATTCATTCATTCATAATTCAAATTATTCCATGTGACCAGATGGGAACCATGTCATGTGACTGCAGTTTTACCCATCTCTAAGAGATCAAATAAGACATCAAGACCAGCTAAATATGTGTTTAGTAAATTATTACAAGTTTTAAAAAAGACTTAATTTAGGTGAGCACCAAACTTCTCAGAAGCCTACTCATTAAAACAGAATCTTTAAATAACTGGACTGTAAACAAAATATATAATTCAAGATTCCCATTAATTATTCAATGTATTTAGATAACGTAACAGAGATTTGATGACTTGGATTTAAGCATGTAAAAACAAACACACAAGGAAACCTTTGATTCACCAGTTAAATTTTCAAGTTTCTTCCCAGAAAGTATAAGTTATATTGCACATCTTAATTATTTACTATAAAACACATACAATACTATCATCACATTAGAAGAGAAGGCATTTACACAACTGAAGTGGAAAAAGACACAAGTGGCTGCAAATGCGGGTGTAGATTTGAGAATGGTATGAAATGTGGTCACTTGCTAAATTCAAAAACAATAAAAATGCCTCTAAGAGTTGGTTCAAAGCATTTAAATTACCAAGCAGAAACAAGGACGCATATCCTAACTTGTTTGACAACTTAATCAATTTGTGATTGCAAAGGTTATCGAACTCCTCACAACTCAGATTTAGTCATTTCAGGCTCTGAGTCGAAAATAGCGCCATAGCTAATGTTTGCTTCTCTCTTTCACTCAAAAAATACTACTGTATTTGAAGATGTCAGCTCAGTGAGCCGAGAATTAAACTTGGCAGCCCAAAATTGTGTCTTTTTTTACAAGCAGCCTTTCACCGTTAGTCAAATAAAGGTTCAATATCACAAAAAAAGGCAAAGTGCCAAGAACGGCAAGACTGTCATAAATCAGCATGGATCTCCGTCAGACGTCATGGACCAACAGACAGACAAGATCAAAAAGATTAAGAGATGGAAGCGTTAACCATCTCTCTGATCCAAAAATACTGTCCAAAACAGAATGCAAGTGAAATTTTGATATTGTTTTTACTCTGTCTGGACTGGAGTGACAATCTGACATTTTTTTTTAACCATCAAAAAGCCATCTGACTTATACAAACTTCATTGACAAACTACTTGAGAAAAGATCAAAACCTGTCTATTTGCTCTTCTGGGGTCTCGTTTATAAAACTGTGCGTAGGATCCTTACTAAAAGTGTTTGTGTGCGCCCAAAAGCCAAAAATGGCATACGGCAAAAAATATTCAGACTTATAAACCCGTGCGAACGGCAGAAACTGCGCAAAATTCCCTTTATAAATCCCAATCAGCGGAAGATAGTGCGCACATGCGTCTCTCCACCCCGAAATAACTATATATGGAGCTTACAACGCTTCGTTTTACTATGCATATCCTCATCTGCATATCATTTATATGCATATTCATCCACGTGTTTAACGGTACAAGACATTAGGAAAATATGAGATACGAATGTGCCGTCACAGAAAATTGCTAAAAATAATTTAGGAGCCTATCCTTGCCTTGTTTTTGAATAAATAAAATACATTTAAAGTTTTTCTCAATCTTTTCCGCTGGCCAAATAGTATTTTTTAAATCAGATAATAGCTATTATCATGGTAAGCAATCCTCGCTGTAGTTAAAACATTAAAATGCCACAGGAAAAGTGTTTTAAAGCATTGCATCCACAGAAAATATTTCTATTTATTTTAGAATAGAATTGTTTTTTTAACTTCTCAGCAGTGTTGTGCTAGTTACTAAGAAATAGTAACTAGTTACAGTTACTAGTTTCTTCGTTCAAAAAGTAACTCTTTGTTGATTACTTACACCAAAAAGTAATGCGTTACTGTTAAAAGTAACTTTAGTTACTTTTTTAAAGAAAGTTCTTAAATGTTCCCATCAATGCCCTTTTATGCGTTATGGTCTATACAAACACAAAACTGACTTAAACAGAAAGTAATTTTTAAACACTATTTTATTTAAGTCAGACCAGCACACACTGAATATATCAAGGATTTCTGAAATAAATAAGAAAACAAGCATTTTTAAAGCTAGTAACTAGTTTGCTTTCTCAACATTGATATGTTCATGCAGCTGACAGTATACGTTTTTACCACTGTGGTTCCCTTTCGAGAGGTTCCTCCTATTGCGTAAGTAGCTTACGCTATGGGAAAACTCCTTTTCTCGAGAAATATTGAAGTCTTTATGTAAAACGCATTGCAGCTGCACAGCATACAGCAATGAGCGAGGCAGCTCGGTCATTGGCTGTGCTGCGGCAACTGCACGAACCTATGACGGGGCGACTCTGAACCCGCTTCCAATGAGCGTGCTTCGCGCCCGCGCGCATCAGAGCCCGCCAAGATGGGCGTGGCCAAGGACTATATATTGGGCGCCCCGTCGTCTGAGTTCTTTAGATTTAAAGGAGCTGTATGTAAGATTGTGGCCAAAACTGGTACTGCAATCACTTTCAAATGACTGTAGAGCGGTGTATCCCCTCCCCCCTGACTCGAGGTTGCCAGATAGGCTGCAGGATCCAGCAGGAACGTGACGAGCTGCAGCTGTGGTAACTAGAACAGAGCTGGCAACCCGGATGCCGCAACACTACTGACTTCGTGATTGGTAGATAGGTGGAGGGTGGAGCATCAGACCAAAACACAACATGACAACATCAACATCAGTTGAGGGCTGCAACTTCACTTTTTAAATGACAATATCCTGGCCGGACTACTGTTGTCAGTGATATAAGTATTTGAAATGAACATGATTTCTCAATGTCTAGTGACATATCAGGGCCATTTTATGATTAATTGAAATAAATTTCTTACATACAGCTCCTTTAATCTCCTTCAGCAAAGACCTTCTCTTCGCTGGATCCTCTGGATTTCTTGGAGTCTTTTCGCCGCCGCCGTTGACAAGCCTACAGCAGGACTGCTTCGAGGACGCCGGTGCCTTCAACCGCCTTCGATCGCCTTCTGCTAAGCCATCCGGCGCGCATCACCTTTTATATCCTTTTTCAAAGCTAACAGTGTTCACCCCCGCGACACTTTCTAAAAGAGCAAATTACAAGGCGTTGTTTCAAATGCCTTCCTGCGCCTCGTGTCGAGGCCCTCTTCAGGACGGGGATCGTCACATCATTTGCACCCGCTGCTTGGGACCGGACCACGCAGAGGCTGCCCTTACTCGAGGCGGATGTCCCGAGTGTGACGCCCTGGGCCTCACCGAGCTGCGCGCTCGCTTCGCCGTTTTCACCGCGAAAGAGCCCACTTCCTCCGTGCTGCCATCCCCTCTGGTCGAGCCGCGCAAGAAGAAGCGCCGCTCACAGAGGCCGCCAGAGCACGCGGTTTGCAGTGATGTCACGCCGGGCCAATCCCCGCGTGCTTCGCCACCCCCGAAGATTCCCCGCCGCCAGTCCAGTTCACACAGGCGGACCAGCACCCCTCCAGCGGAGCGATTGGGCTCGTCTCGTTTGGCGCGTCAGGGGATGACGACGACAAGGATGACAGCCTTTCCTGTGATGCTGCATCCGACGACTGGCCGGGCTCGTCCTTCGACCCCGCGCCATCGACATTAGCGGGCACGAGCGTGGACTCCAGCATGGACTCAGAGATCGTCCGCATCCTATCTAAGGCCGTGGAAGACCTCGGGCTCGATTGGTTTTGCCCGGAAGAACCCGCCCGCAGCCGACTGGACGAGTGGTTCCTGCAGGGGCGCCGACAGGCTCCTCGACAAAGGCCCTCCCCTTTCTTCCCGGAAGTTCACGACGAACTCACGAAGTCGTGGAAAGCCCCGCACTCCGCTCACCTGAAGCCTTCTTTTTCTTTGTCGCTCTCCTCTATGGACGGCGCGAAAGAAAGAGGTTATGAGGGGACTCCGCCCCTCGAGGAGGCCGTGGCCAATCATCTGTGTCCACCCTCCAACGCTGGATGGAAAGCTAAAGCTTCTCATCCCTCGAAGCCTTGCCGGTCTACTTCAGCTCTCGCCGGTCGCGCATACGCTGCCGCCGGCCAAGCTGCATCAGCGCTTCACTCTATGGCTGTCCTCCAGGTGTTTCAAGCTAAACTTCTCCGCAGTATGGACGAGTCTGGACCTGATCCTGAGGCATTCAAAGACCTGCGCAGCGCCACCGACATAGCACTGCGAGCCACAAAAGCCACCGCCCAATCCATCGGCCGTGCTATGGCTAACCTGACTGTCCTTGAGCGCCATCTGTGGCTGACGCTAACAGAGATGAAGGATGCAGATAAAGCGTCATTCCTCGACGCGCCTATCTCCCAAAGCGGCCTGTTCGGACCAGCGGTGAAGGAGTTCGCTGAGCGCTTCACCGAAGCCCGTAAGGATTCGCAGGCTATGCGTCACTTCCTGCCCAAGCAATCTAGCTCATCGCAGAGCCGCCAAAGGCCACCTCAGCAGCAGCGAGCTAAGACGGCGCCTCCCGTCTCTCAGCCCAGACCTGAAACTGACTTTCAACGCCGCTCGCGCTCTGCCAACAGGAAGCAACCGCCCGAGCGACGGGGACCTCGGCCCAAGATTGTGCTGAAACCAGAGCCTCGTAAGTCCTCCTAGCTACAGGGAGGAAAAGGGAGAGCGCGTGTCTTGCAAAAGCCGGACCGTTCTCTCCAAAACGCTTAAAACATTACCCAGTCCCCTTACAGGCGGCTGGAAATGTCTGTACAGCAGCCAATGTGCCAGCCACACAGCTCGCTCACCTGCAAACAAACGCCGTTTTTACGGCGACACACAGAAATCACATAAAGAGCCATTTTCTGCCTGTGTCATTAAAGGGTCACGTGTCCACACCAAAGTGCGCATTCCCACATATCAAAACTGTCAAAACAGTGCCAAATGCTTTCCCAGCTCAGGCTGGACGCCCCATAAATGTAGATTGTGTGCCAACTGTCACGTATGCAGCACTACACATAAGCACTGTACCCACAGTTATAAACACTTCCCCAGTAAAAGCGGGAAATCCTATAAGAGTAACGCGTGTGCCCGCTGTTATGCACGCACCCCAACTCACAAACACTGTTTCTATGGCCAAAGACCTCCCGCCACGGGCGGGAAGTTTTATGAAAGTGGCGCGCATGCCTACCACAGTTTATGCACCCCCACCCATAAGCACTGTCCATACAGTCTTAAACATTTCCCCATCTCACACTGTGAGCTTTACGGCGAGCGTGCCTGTAATCTCACACGCACCCCTGCACTCGGCATTCAACAAAGCGGCTCAGAGCGCGCCCGGGCCTCTGAGAGCTATAAGCTCGGTATTAGCACAAGGCGATTTGCCGGTGGGAGCCATGCGTCACTGCGACACGCCCCCAGCCAGTATTCAGCCCATATCTGTGCGAGCGAAAGCTTGGGAAAATATCCCCGACGTGCCGAAATGGGTTTTGAACATAATAAAACACGGTTACTCGCTTCAATTCGCTCGCAGACCACCCTGCTTCACAGCAGTGGTCGAGACGAAAGTGAGAAAAGATGTTTCACATGTTCTACGCACCGAGGTGCTCAAACTGATAGAGAAAGGCGCTATAGAAACAGTCCCTCCCTCTATGAGAGAGGCAGGTTTTTACAGTCGATATTTTCTCGTCCCGAAAAAGGATGGTGGTCTCCGCCCCATTCTAGATCTCAGACATCTGAACAAAGCTTTAATGATTCGCTCGTTCAGAATGTTAACAACCAAGCATATCCTCGCGCAAGTTCGCCCGGGGGATTGGTTTCTATCAGTGGATCTGAAAGACGCTTACTTTCACATTCCGATAGCGCCTCATCACAGGCATTTTCTGAGATTCGCTTTCGAGGGACAGTCATGCCAGTACACAGTACTACCATTCGGCCTGTCACTGGCACCCCGCACATTCACGAAATGTATGGATGCAGCACTTTCCCCCCTGAGGCAGCGGGGAGTGCGAATACTAAATTATCTCGACGATTGGCTAGTCCTAGCACAGTCAGAGAGCCAGTTAGTGACACACAGGTCTTGGATTATCAGTCATCTAAAATGCCTGGGTCTAAGAGTCAATTTTGCAAAGAGCATGCTATCCCCCAGCCAGAATATTTCTTTTCTGGGAATAGTGCTAGACTCAGTGAAGATGACGGCGCGCCTCTCAACAGAGCGCGCGCTCACTATCCGGCGCCTTGCAACATCGTTCAGAGCGGGCGCGCGCGCCCCCGTCAGGCGATTTCAAATGATGAATCTCATGGCCTCGGCATCAGCTGTACTCCAGCTAGGTTTGCTGCACATGCGTCCTCTCCAACGCTGGCTCAAAAGCCGTGTCCCCACTCACGCGTGGCGCTCGGGCCACTTTTTAATCAGAGCAAATCACGGCTGCGTAAGAGCCCTGACGCCCTGGAAAGGAGCTCCTCCTATGGTCCCAGCGCAACCTGCGTTCGCTGAGAGCAGCGCATGTGCCAGGGGTTCTGAACCAGGGAGCGGACATGCTGTCCAGAGACAAAGTTCTCCCAGGAGAATGGTCTCTCCATCCCCTGATGATTCAGTGGTTATGGCAAACCTTTGGCAGAGCAGAGGTCGACCTCTTTGCCTCCAAGGAAAATGCGCACTGCCCTCTCTTCTTTCGATCTGTGGGCCCTCCATGCATGGCCCCTCAACGGGTTCCCGGGAACCTCCCCAGTGGAGTGTGGAGAACCATCACTGAGGCGCGAGCGCCCTCTACGAGGCGCTTATATGCCCAGAAATGGAAGGTGTTCAGTGACTGGTGAAGATCCAGGAACCTGAACCCTGAGACATGCGAAGTACCGAGTGTGCTCGTTTTCTTACAAGAGCTGTTGGAGGCAGGCCGCACCCCCTCCACGCTCAAAGTATATGTGGCTGCCATAGCGGCATCACACGACCCCGTAGAAGGACGCACACTAGGGAAAAACTACCTAGTTGTTCGTTTCCTGAGGGGCGCCAGGAACCCCACCCCCCACCCCCCCCCCCCCCCCCCCTCCTCAGTGCCGATCTGGGACCTGGCCACGGTCCTGGACGCACTCAAGAGTGCCCCGTTCGAACCCCTCCGAACTGTGCACCTTAAACAGCTCTCGCTCAAAACCGCTCTCTTGCTGGCTCTCGCCTCGGTCAAAAGAGTGGGCGACCTGCACGCGCTGTCATCAAGCGCTGCCTGCCTGGAGTTTGGACCTAACGACAGCAGAGTTGTCCTCAGGCCAAAACACGGGTATATTCCTAAGGTGCTCTCTACACCCTTCAGAGCACAGGTGATATCTTTGGCCGCACTATCGTCTCCAGCGGACGAAAGCGACGCTAATTTACTCTGCCCGGTCAGGGCGCTCAGAGTATATTTGGAACGTTCTGCCCTGTTCAGACAGACAGAGCAATTGTTCGTATGCTTTGGCGGCCGCACCAAAGGTCTGGCTGTTTCCAAGCAGAGAATATCGCGCTGGATAGTTGATGCTATAGCGCTGGCTTATGAAGCCAAGGGCCTTCAGTGCCCCTTGGGCATCAGAGCTCACTCTACGAGAGGCATGGCCTCCTCGTGGGCGTGGTCGAGTGGGATACCCATTCAAGATATTTGTGCGGCAGCAGGCTGGGCCTCGCCGTCAACATTTATCAGGTTTTATAACCTAGAGGTCCCCTCATTGCACTCTAACATACTGTCGGCCTAGCTATGCATAGGCTGGAGTATGTACATGCTGAACATTATCTCCTCCCTTATAGGGTCCGTCTCTGACTGACTTAGAGGGTTTTTCATGCATATCAGTACATAAAATGTGCTTGTGTATCTCTCTGGAAGCCCATTGGGCCGTTCCACATTGTCCCTTATAAAACCCGCCTTCGGCCGGCTCGTTGGATAATTACTTTGCTTAAAGGCTCAGGCATCTGCCTCTGGCTAAATAGAGCGAAGTCAGCATGCACGGCGTTTTGCATGGTGTTCCCATAGCGTAAGCTACTTACGCAATAGGAGGAACCTCTCGAAAGGGAACGACTCGGTTACTAACGTAACCTCGGTTCCCTGAGAGGAGGGAACGAGTATTGCGTAAGCTGCTGTGCTTGGGCTTGGTCAGTTCGCTTCAGTCGATTGAACCTAAAGAACTCAGACGACGGGGCGCCCAATATATAGTCCTTGGCCACGCCCATCTTGGCGGGCTCTGACGCGCGCGGGCGCAAAGCACGCTCATTGGAAGCGGGTTCAGAGTCGCCCCGTCATAGGTTCGTGCAGTTGCCGCAGCACAGCCAATGACCGAGCTGCCTCGCTCATTGCTGTATGCTGTGCAGCTGCAATGCGTTTTACATAAAGACTTCAATATTTCTCGAGAAAAGGAGTTTTCCCATAGCGTAAGCTACTTACGCAATACTCGTTCCCTCCTCTCAGGGAACCGAGGTTACGTTAGTAACCGAGTCGTTTTTACTGCATGAATTAATATTTGAGCAATACAATTGTACCTTGATCATTCTTGTTAGTTCATAGTAGGCCTACATTAACTAAGGAGATACAAATACATCTAACAATGAATGATACTTCTACAACATTTATTAACCTTATTTAATGCTAAAATTGTAAACTTATTGTAAAGTGTTGCCATTTATATGATTCAAGCTTAAAGAAGATGGCCATATTTAAATATCGGCAAAGGCCAGAGCATTAAAATGACATAAATGTAGACCTATATTACATGTACAGTCTTTCACTTTATTTGCTTAAATTTTAGAACACTTGATTAGACTTGATGTCGGCTGCATGAACATATCAATGTAACCAATCAATCACGTCACTAGTTTTAAAAATACAACTTCGCCGGCTAATGAATGAGTGACCAGCTGGATATAAACTAATGCAAATAGATGGTAACAATTGCGACATAAAACATGTGGGTCAGGTCTGCGTGTGTTTTTGTCACATTGCTTTAATCGCTTGAGGTAAGTTAGCCGTTACTAATGTCATTCCTCTCAGACTCGACAGCAAGCTTCTGTTCTTTCTCTGCTGATGCAGCATCTAGTCAAAAAATTAATTACTTTATAATGATATGGCAATGTGTACTTAAGTGTTCTGTATTCATACCGTTTCGCTGTCTGTGTTTTAAATGCTCATCAAGTGCTCAGCGCTCTCCGTGCAGTTTGTAATCTCCGTGCTCGCGCTGCCTCACATGTACGTAAACAACTCAGCCAGTGAGTTTGTTATGTGTCCTCCGGTGTCCTCTCGCTCTGTATAATGCTACCAGTCTCTTCAATGCTCTCGGACTGTGTAATGACAGCGCACAGCCGCTCCAGCAACTAATTAATTTTAAAAAGTAACGGACAACGCGCCATATGGTAACGGTAACGGAGTTAATTTATTTAAAAAGTAATGCGTTACAGTATTAGTTACTGTCAAAAGTAATTGCGTTACAGTAACGCAACACTGCTTCTCTGCTTCTGCCCACTGCTTCTGCCCAACACTGCTTCTCAGTAATGATTTCATGTAATGTAAGTGCTTAACTCCATTAATGAGAACGGCATATTTCATCTAAATGTGTATATCAGATGTAAAACATAGTTTAATATAAATCATCACAACTTGTGCGCTGGAAGTGGCGTACGCATCTTTTAGGGCCTGTTTTGTGCGTATGCAACGGTTATAAATGAGGCCCCAGGACAGAAAATAATGGATTCTTGAACTTACTTGAAAATTGAAAAAATAATAAGCAACAATCACCCACCTTATACAAATAACTTCCTTTGCATAAAAAAATACCTCTTGAAGCTCTGAAAAACTCTCGAGCATTGTGTTAATCTAACCAGAACGGCACTTCAGAATGTTAGAATAATAGTATTGCATAATTCAGAACTGATGTAAAATAACAAAACAAATCATCTTCTGGTAACCTTGTTCACCTACAGGTATACGTAGCATGACACAATAGTAATGCATGTGGTCTGTCTGTTGTAAGGTTCCTATTTTCATCCACAATAAAAAATAAACAAATGAAAATGTAGTCATTTACTCACCCTCATGATGTTCCAAACACATACTGCATGTTTTCTTCTCTGGAAAACAAATGAATAAATACAACTGGAGTTAAAGAATGCATTCTTTTCTATGTGATGAAAGTGAATGAAAAATGTGGAACTTTTTAGGCTTAGTTGTCATATTTGAATGGACTATCACTGAATAACAACTTAAATGTTGGTCTTTTTCTCACACAAAGCTATCAGATAGCTTCAGAAGACATTCAGGGGAATAAAACGGAAGACCCATATGAACTGCTTATGACACTTCTGGTGGGTTTTTTCTGGGGGGGCTTTTACTTATTCCTTTAAAGGGTTAGTTCACCCAAAAATGAAAATTCTGTCAGTAATTACTCACCCTCATGTGGTTCCAACCCCGTAAGACTTTCGTTCATCTTCGGAACACGAATTAAGATATTTTTGATGAAATCTGAGAGCTGGATCACTCCTCCATACTAGTCCATAGGCTTCTTCAGGGATTGAACTTGCCGGCCTCGAAAAGTTATTAAAGACATTGTTAAAATAGTCCAAGTGACTACAGTGGCTCAATCTTAAGTTTATCAAGCGACGAGAATACTTTTTGTGCGCAGAAAACCCCAAAAATAACAACTTTATTTCAACTATTCATTTCCTTCTTTGTGGGCCTCGAGTCAGTTCACTAGTGTAATAGCGTAAGCTTCTGTTGTTGTACGTCACACGCATCACGCACATGACCAGCGTCGGCCAATAGTGAGCCTACGTGTGACGTAGCTCTACGGAATCACACTACGTTAACTGACTAGAGGCCCAAAGAGAAGGACATGAATAGTTGAAATAAAGTCGTTATTTTTGTTTGTTTTTGCGCACAAAAAGTATTCTCGTCGCTTGATAAACTTAAGATTGAGCCACTGTAGTCACTTGGACTATTTTAACAATGTCTTTAATAACTTTTCGAGGCCGGCAAGTTCAATCCCTGAAGAAGCCTATGGACTAGTATGGAGGAGTGATCCAGCTCTCAGATTTCATCAAAAATATCTTAATTCGTGTTCCGAAGATGAACGATGGTCTTACGGGGTTGGAACAACATGAGGGTGAGTAAATACTGACAGAATTTTCATTTTTGGGTGAACTAACCCTTTAAAGAAACACTAAACTTGTCCAAAACAACTGTTTTATGTCATCTTATGGCTTCTAGAGAACTTTGAAAATACCTGCTCGGTTTCAAAAGGCCTGCTCCACCATAGATTCACTTTCATACCTCCATTACATGCAATTTTTCTTCAATTCTTCAGCTTTATTTTATTTTTTATTTTATTTTTTTATCAATTTTGTTTGTGCTGAGGATTCCGAGTACTCATATCTTTGCGTGCCTGCTTGTAATAACAGTGTGTCTTTGTGTGTGATATTGTTTTATGACTGTGACAGTTTCTTTGCATTGAAAGGCACCAATTTTTCTCTATTAGACACAATGCACTCAGTCTCACCTCGTGTCTCTCAAGGTATCTTCCACCTCTTTTAACTTTTCTCTTTCAACATTTTGCTGGCTAAACCAAGGTTGCCTGACAACTTACACACACACAAAAAAGAAGCATGTCAGCGCATGCTTTGCCTTGTGGCTGCAAAAGACTAAACTAAATTCATTCAGAAACTTAAAAAAAATCTTGGTTGGTTCATGTTTGCTGAGTAGCTAACAACATTTCAGTGACAGTACCTAGCTGTTTTCAACGGATCTACTTCAAAACAGCAGTGTAGCCTACTCAATGTAGAGCATCTCTAAAATCATCTGAGGTTTCATAAAAATCACCAACACAGTACGATATACATAATAATGTCTGACGTGGTAGCGCTTTATTGGTGTCTTCACAGCCTACCTGTCGTTCACGAGCAGCGCGTGCAGGGGGTGAACTAAAGATTTTCTTCATCGGCGGGAAATCGCTTGTTGTAGGTTGTAGGCAAACGTCCACTTCATCTTGCGCTCTTTTTCTTTTCTGTGTTCTATAGGCCCACTATTCTGAGTCTTTTCTTTGGTGAAAATCCGCTCCAAACAATCCAATGCTTGTGAGTGATCTGCTCGAATAATTCTGAGATTCCGGCTGAATGGCGATTCGAATAAGACCATTTTAATAAAGCTTGATGAACGAACCGATTCATTAGGGAACATCGGCTCATACGAGTGATTGATTCGCGAAACTTAATTAAAATAAAATAGAAGGTAAGTTGGAAGAAAGCTTGTCTAACATGTTCAGGCTAGAACATTTAATATATAGCCCATCGTATACATTATTATTTGTGCAGTCAAAAACTCTACAACTACTTTGCAACCAACCAGGCCAGGCTAAGGGAAATGTTAGTGGCTATGGGAAGGAATGAAGATGTATGTCTACATTTTATTTTAAATTATATATTGTACTGTATTGATAGTCTTTCTAGTGACATTAAGGCTACATGTATTAAAGCAGAGTGCTCTGGGTAATATTTTATATCCTGTCAAAACATACATTAATCATTGCCATTGCATTTGTATTTTTCAAAGATTTCAGGGAAAAATGTAAAAATAATTGTTTTTCCAAACTGTTTGGAGCAATTTGTTATATTTTTGTGATTTTGAAATATAACATTAAAGAGTATATTTGATGTGATGAATTGCTCTGTCATTTATCAGATTTACCAATTGTTATAATTTCAATTTGTGCTGGTTGATTATGAACAATGGGTAAATTTGGGGGGTGGGGATGGGCGGGGCTCCAATGGGGCCCCTCCCCTTGGGCTCCTCCCCTAACCGCATGTGATCTCACTCCAAGCTTTTGATAAAACTTGAGAACCCTGTAAACCTAACAATTAAATAAACTTAACAAAATTAGCAGGAAACCGACTCGTTCCGTTAACGTTGTAGATTTTTTCAACATTACCTCCCTAAAAAAATGTTTTATAATGATAATGAATATCATTGTTGTAATAATATTTTGTCTCATTTATCTCCTGAAACATTTGTACCTTCAAAAGTGAAAAAGTTTTGAAAAAACCTGAATAAATGGTAGGCTAATAAAAGTTAAAATCAACAAAACAAAATCAAAATTGACAGTTACATTTACATTCATTGATTTAGCAGACGCTTTTATCCAAAGCGACTTAGCCTACAAATGAGAACAATAGAAGCAGTTAAAGTTAACTAACAATAGGACAACAATATGCAAGTGCTATGACCCTTCCCAGTTTAAAGTAAGCCGTATGTTTTTTTGTTTGTTTGCAATGTTTTTTATAAATATAGAATAGAAGAGAACGTGAGAAAGGCATTCATTAGTGAATCACACATTTGTGAATCGGTTCCTGTGCATTTGTATATCCTTGTATACAGCCATGGACGCCACCCACTTATGCCATGCAATTAGATAACAGCCACTGTTATGACATCACTGATGGTCATTTGGGCTCAAATTTGGTAATATACCCTACTACATGATAGTATGTATGTCCTATATTTGTAACTGTGATTGTGCTTTTAAAGGCTAAATCAGCCGTTGTGCTATGCCTTACATCGTGTCAACCCTGTGCAATGCTGTCAACACTGGACACATACAAGCGAGAATCATTTCTCCTTCTTGTAAATTAGCGCAAGTGCCTGCAGTAGGCTACTTCAGAAGTAGAAAGGGCATCTTTTTACTTTCTGTGAATCATTGTCGCGCTGTGCAGCGTCCAGTTTAGACTGTATCAATGATTCTATAATATAATGGGTGCTATTTGCTTTTGACGCACTGTGTCGTGCCGCTTGCGTCCGGTGTAGAGAGGGTGTTACTGATCATGATGCTCGGGATCTGTGAATAATCATAATTTGTGTATCTTCCACTGATCCTGATGGATATATTGAAGCCTTAAACTCCAATAATCTTTTGGAAAAAGGGTGTTCTCTTACGAGAGGTTCTCTCGTATTGCGTAAGCTAGCTTACGCTACGGGATTCATCTTTTCTGAATTATTGAAGCCAAAAATTATCCTTAATTTTGTATCCATTGTCAACGCAGTGCAGCAGCTGCAGACCTTGAGCGGGCTATCTAGCGAGCTCATTGGTTGCTCTGCGGCAACTGCTGCAGCCTATGGACGAACAGAATGAACTCGCGTCCAATGAGAGGCGCTCGCGCCTTCATCACGTCACAGCCCGCCAAACTGGGCGTGGCTAGAGTGTATATTAGCGAGGTCCGAAGGCTGCATCCCTGATTTTCATCTCTTCAGCGAAGCTCTTCGCATCTGATTCACAGAAGCCGCGTCGCCGTCTGAGGGGCATTTTAGCGAGCTTGGAACAGCGCTTGAAGAAGCCGGCCGCCTTCGCCACCTTCAGCCATCCGGCAAGCTATGCCATCCGGTGACGTATCCTTTTTTAGAGCTAAGCTAGTTCCTCGGGGAACTTCACAAAAGAGCACGAGCGTCTTTATAAAGATGCCTCGCACCACCTGTGGCTCATGCCACGCCCCTCTCAGCGCCGGAGGCCGCCATCTCATCTGCGTTCTCTGCCTGGGACTGGAGCACGCAGAGCTCGCTATTTATGGCTAACGCTTGCCGACATGGGAGAAACTGAACGCGCCACGTTCCTCAACGCGCCGCTCTCTCCTTCCGGTCTCTTCGGGCCTGCGGTAATAGGCATTATTGACCGTTTCTCGGAAGTCCAGAAAGCCACCCAAGCCATGAACCTTTTCCTGCCTCGTCGCGCTAGCTCCTCTGCAGGCCGCCCACGTGACCAGCCTCCTGCACGAGACTCTTCACAGCACCCAGCTCAGCACAGCCTGACCTCTCAGCGTCGACAGGGCGGCCGCCCTAGATCGCGCTCAGACAGCCGCCGCAGACCACCGCCCTACACACAAGCATTACACTACCCGTGTCCCTATCAGAGCCCACTCACATAAAGTGGGCACAGCCCGCTCGAGTGTTAGAGTCAATAAACGCGCCCACGAGCCCGTGCGCGCGCCCCCTCTCTGCCCGCTCTGTCACACGGCCAGCCATCACCTCTCTGTATGTAAGTCCCGTGCCCGTGACTATGCTCGCGCATCACTTAACAGATGTGACTCTTTCCCCATTCACCTCAATCGGAAAGTCACTCACAGAACAGCCTGTTCCTGCTGTTTGCGAGCCGTCATGCATAAGCACAGTAAGCGCGCTCACACATTCTGTTCAGCTCGCTGTGTGCGGCAATCAGGGCGATTTGGCCATTCACCCTCTAGCGTTACGCTTCAAAGCGTGGGAAGCTATCCCAGGGATACCCAAATGGGTGTTAATAAAACAAGGTTATTTGCTACAATTCGATCGCCGCCCTCGCGCTTCCGAGCGCGGCTCGAAACGACTGTGAACACAGCAGCAGCCTGCATGCTTCGTTCAGAAATAGCAAACCTTCTGTGCAAAAGGGCCATAGAGAGAGTGCCGCCTTCTCTGAGCGAGTCGGGTTTTTACAGCCATTATTTTCTTGTTCCCAAGAAAGACGGCGGCCTCAGACCAGTTTTGGATCCCAGATTTTTGATCAGGGTGCTCGTGAAAAGACCGTTCAAAATGCTTACAGTCAGGAAACTCCTCGCGCACGTGCGCCAGGGGGACTGGTTTATATCTCTCAATCTGAAAGATGCCTATTTTCAGATTCATATAAATCCCCGTCACAGGCCATTCTTGAGATTCGCCTTTGACAGTCAGGTTTATCAATACACCGTCCTTCCGTTCGGCCTGTCCCTAGCACCCCGTATTTTTACGAAGTGCATGGACGCGGCGCTCGCACCCCTGCGGAGATAGGGCTTGCGAATACTGAACTATTTGGACGATTGGCTGATTTTGGCACAATCACAGACGGAGCTACTGTCTCACAGGACAGTCTTGACTCAGACCTGTATCTCAGCTCTGCAGCCCTGGACAGTGGCCGAATGGTACCAGCGGGGAGTGATGATGGGAGCTGTATCTCGCCGAAAAGTCATCTCGACAGACGCGTTGGGGCACGGGTTGGGGCATGGTCTGCAAAGGCTCACCGGTGTTTGGCCTAAGGTCAGTACAGGAAAAGCTTCTTCACATAAATTGTCTGGAAATGATAGCGGTCGAGTACACGCTCGTGCGCTTCCTCCCGGTCATTCAGGGTCACCACGTCCTGGTCCGTTCGGACAACAGATCTATGGTATCCTATCTAAACCGTCAAGGCGGCGTCAGATCCAGGAACCTCTTCCACCTGACAGAACGCATACTGAGTTGGTCCCAGTGCCATCTGCGCTCGCTGAGAGTGACGCATGTGCCAGGCCACCTGAACGACGGCCCAGACAGACTGTCCAGAGACAATATTCCCCCAGGGGAATGGTCCCTGCACGCTCTAACAGTCCAGATGTTGTGGCGCCTATTCGGCAGAGCAGAGATAGACCTCTTTGCGTCGGAGGAGAACTCTCACTGCCCAGTATTTTTCTCGAAAAGCGAGGACGCGCTGGCCCTCCCATCTCGCTATTACCACAGGTAATACAGAGGATCAAGGAAACGCGCTGCTCGGTGCTCCTCATAGCCCCGCGCTGGGAGAATCAGACATGGTTTCCGGAGCTTACGCAGCTGTCACTGACAGCCCCGTGGCCCATTCCAGTGAGATCAGATCTCCTCTCTCAAGCTCACGGCACGATCTGGCATCCCCACCCAGAGCGCTGGGTGCTGTACACGTGGGTGATCAACGACAACCCGTCGCTTTGCCAGAGGGCGTTATGAACACTATCATACACGCTAGAGCTCCCTCCACGAGAAGAGTCTACGCGTCCAAATGGTCTGTGTTTTTAAAATGGTGCACCGACAGAGATCTGGATCCACGGACATGTGGGGTTTCGCCGCTGCTCGTGTTTTTACAAGAACTATTGGATAAGGGCAGGTCCCCATCCACGCTCAAAGTATACGTGGCGGCCGTCGCGGCGTTCGCTGAACCCCTGCACGGCCAGTCACTGGGAAAAAACGAGTTGGTCATCCGTTTCCTCATGGGAGCTAGAAGGATGAACCATCGGGTCCTATCTGGGATCTTTCTATAGTTCTCGAAGCTATGAAAGCCCCTCCTTTCGAACCACTTCAATCCGTGGATGTGAAATACCTTTTACTCAAAACCGTTTTTCTGACCGTTTTTCTTGTCATCAGTTAAACGTGTGGGAGACCTTCATGCGCTGTCTGTCAGCACTGCGTGTCTTGAGTTTGGACCAAATGACTCCAAGGTCATTTTAAAGCCTAGGCACGGCTATGTCCCCAAGGTGATCGGTACCCCGTTCAGAGCGCAGATCATTTCCCTATCGGCTCTGCCAACATCCGATAGCGAATGTGACGCCAGTCTCCTCTGCCCTGTGAGAGCACTGAGATTGTATACTGCGCGCTCTGCCTCTTTCAGACGCACTGAGCAGCTTTTCGTTTCGTTCGGGGGGCGCACCAAGGGTCTCGCCGCCTCGAAACAGACACTGTCTAGATGGATAGTGGACGCTATTGCTGCTGCGTATGCGTCAAAAGACCTGCCATGCCCTTTAGGCATTAGGGCTCACTCCACTAGAGGCATGGCCTCATCGTGGGCATGGTCCAGCGGGATTTCCATTCACGACATATGTGTGGCAGCGGGCTGGGCTTCCCCCTCCACCTTTGTCAGATTTTACAATCTTGAAGTACCCGCCCTGCAGGCAAAATGACTAGCGGTCTAATACGCTACAGCTCTCCTGGTGAGCTGCACTGATGGGAAACTCTCCACAGACCGACACTACCGCTCTGTCTCTCTTCCCACTATGTGCTTATGTATTGCATACACACTGGCCCGCGCTCTTGCTGGCCAAAAATGCTTTCCCCACTCATAGGGCTCCCCGGGGTTTTCTCCCCCTGGGCTCATGCTGTGGATGCTTGGGGCGCACGGCGTTGACAAGGGGTTCCCGTAGCGTAAGCTAGCTTACGCAATACGAGAGAACCTCTCGTAAGAGAACGAATCGGTTACCTAACGTAACCTCGGTTCTCTCTAGATGAGGGAACGAGTATTGCGTAGCCGGCCGTGCTCGCACCACGAGCGTTTTTCGCTTCATTCTATGAAAACCAGGGATGCAGCCTTCGGACCTCGCTAATATACACTCTAGCCACGCCCAGTTTGCCGGGCTGTGACGTGATGAAGGCGCGAGCGCCTCTCATTGGACGCGAGTTCATTCTGTTCGTCCATAGGCTAAAGCAGTTGCCGCAGAGCAACTAATGAGCTCGCTAGATAGCCCGCTCAAGGTCTGCAGCTGCTGCACTGCGTTGACAATGGATACAAAATTAAGGATAATTTTTGGCTTCAATAATTCAGAAAAGATTAATCTTTCCCGTAGCGTAAGCTAGCTTACGCAATACTCGTTCCCTCATCTAGAGAGAACCGAGGTTACGTTAGGTAACCGATTCGTTTTAACCACACAAAAAGCACTTCAGCTCAGTTTGAACGAAGCACCCATAGAACGAAGTTCCTTTCAGGGGTGCCAAATCTGTTTCTCCACCCAGAGAGTAAGGTCAAACCTGATTGGTTGTAGGGAGAACGTATACGTCTGGTCAGCGCAATGTGGCCGTTATCTGATTGGCTCGAGTAGTAAATGCACAGAAAGCGATCCACAAATGTGTTCAGCCATCCACACATGCACAGGAAGCGATTCACAAATGAGTTGTGTTTGTGACATAAAACTGTTTATGTTTATTTGCAAATCTCATTTTATTTATTTGTGAATTTGATTCATTTTTGTGAATCTCTTTGCATTTATTTGTGGATCTCGATCTATTTATTTGGAATAATGCAAAAATTCGAACCCCATAGCCTATTACAAAATAGATATTTTGAAATGAAAAAACACACACACAATGGTCAGAAAAAGAATCTTCAAAATAAACTCTTGAGACACTTTCACCCAGTTCTCTTTCTCTCCAGGGTAAAAAAAATAAATAAACACAGAAATAAGACATGCACAAAGACTGAACCCCTGTGGTGTAAACTTCATTCAAAATCAACACTGTCTGCACAGCGAAATAAGTCCAAAAACAAATCTATTGCGACTAGGATTGTTTCAAACAACACAAATAAAAAGACAACAAAACCCAAGAAAACAACACATCATTTTCAAGATACTAAATATTAAATGTCTTGAGTGTTAACGTTTCCTCCATAGCACTAATGGAAGCATCATTTCATTTGATTGAAAATGCAAGAAAGATACTGATGCATTCATTTTTAGCTAATGACAAAACTCACAAACTTAAATTAAAACGTCTCACTTATTTCAACAATGTTAAAAGCATCTCGCTTTAATAGCTCTCCAAGATGAGAGCTCTTTGACTTTCTCGATCAAAAAGATTAATTGACGTGTTTATTTGGATGCCGGGGTTGTATTGTCTTCTTTTTTTCACGGGGTGGGAAGTTGGCAAGGAAATGGCGCAGCTCCTAATTTCATGATGTGATGGGATCTGCCTCCCTGCCTCTTGACTGACGAGCTTATCATGTGGATGGATAAGTGATGGTAAGTAAACTGTTTATAATAAAAAACGGTCACAATGATGCAATGCCATCGCTTTCTTTTCACAGGCGACAAACAAAAAGCCTCGGGAACCCTCGGCAGAACCATGATGAATGGAGACGCCTTAATCAGTGACTAGACTGCAAAATCCACCATCAAATTAGCTCAGGATATCACGGGGAGACAGAGACATGGCAAAAGTGAGAGGGGGAGACAAAGATGAATGATATTCTTGAAGCGAGATGATAGAAGCCCTCTCGCTATTTCATGTTTTCAGAAGTGTCGCCTTTAAAAGATCGACTCGAGATGCCTTTGCATCAGTAATAAGTTGCAGCCAGGGTGTTTTGCTGCTTGATGAAACCAGCATGGATGTGTGTAGGTTAAATTGAATTAGCATGTGGCTGCGCGGGGAACGAGGCTCTTTGAAACAGGATGTGATCAGGCTGATGCTTTGAAACGTTCAGACGTTTGCCGTCAATGTAAGCGCACGCCGGTGTAATCACAGACCGAACTCAGAAACCAACCGCGGGGAGCTCAAGCAGCCTACTGCTTTTTGAAGTGTAAAAACAGAAAGTATTTAATCTTATTCCAGCGCTAAGTGGGCAGCCGGGCTTTATAGCTATCTTATACGAGCACTTTACCTTCTACGATTCCATGAATTCCGAAAGGCATAAAATAAAAATGGCTGGGGACTCGAGGTGGTAGAGTTCTGAAGCCAGTGCCATGAAGCTGAGCACTGCTTAATGCGTGTAGTTGAAGCAGTTTTGGCTTTAAGTAAGATGTCAGGCTGACTGCTTGACCAGGGCGCAGAGGAGTAACTGTATTTCTCCATCTACTGAGGTGAGCACAGCTGAGAAGAGACTAGATGAAGCACTGTATCACAGCATGGCTTTTTACGGCCTGGAGCTGCTCATCTAGTTAACAGGGTTGAACAAAGGTTCCCCTTGAGGAAGAATTAATCACTGGATTTGCATTAGTGGCATCAGAGGCACTTAGCAGCTAAAGTTATGTAGCTATCGGAAAGGGCTGTATTGGGGCTGCGTTTCTCAATCATCAAGTGGATCATTTTGGTGGCAATGGTTCTACTTAGGCTTACGATGCTTATGGGAAACAAAGGTTATGGTTTGTAATGGTTTGGTTATGTTTGTGAAATATAATTTGCAATTTTTAATCAACCATTCACTATAGCAGACTTTATTGCAAACAAAAGACTGTCTATGTGAGACTAAACAACATCAGTTTTTTTTTTTTTCAAAATGGTCAACAGAATAATTTATATTTGAGAAGCTAAAGAGTAACAAAAAGTGGAAAGGTCTTCAAGGTGCATGCTTAAAAGTACAGAAATCACAGCAAAATATGAATGAATTAAAATTACAAGTTATTAATTAAAACATATATCAATAAAAAATGGATAAGGACGGATTTTATTCAGAAACAAGCTATATGGGCATGGTACAAAAAAATAAAATAAATATACAACACTGTTCAAATGTTTGGGGTCAGTAAGATTTTTTTATATTTTTGAAAGACATTATCATTATTACATGTATTATTTTAATTAGGCATTGTTATTGTTACTCAATGATGCGTTAAATTGTAACAGTAAAGGTGTTTACATTATTCCAAAAAATAACTATTTCCAATATACGTTACATTCATCAAAGAATCCTGAAAAATGTATCCCAGTTTCCATCGGTCAATGTCACTTTATTTACTGTACAAAGCACCATTTAAAACCACAACTGTTGAGCAATGTGCTGTATTATCATATAGCATAAATATAGCATACTATAATACATTTCAACATTGATACTAATAAAAAATGTGTCACGAGGACCAGATCAGAATATTAGAATGATTTGTGCAGGATCACATCGCTGCATTAACATTTACAAATATATTAAAATAACAAAACAGTTATTTAAAATTTTAATAATATTTCACAATATTATTATTATATCAGGTCAACCGTGGCGTTTTACATATCTCATCAAAACCAAGCGTTAACAGTCAATATTATTATTAATTAATATTGTGTTTTTGATAGATTACTGTGACTTCGCCATCCTCGCATTCAAGGCATTAAACATTCCTCCTCCGTGCCTTGAATCCTCAGAGTTGAGTTGAAAGAAACAAACAAAAGCATCTGTCCACGGAATACAGAGAGATATGAGCAGCGAGATGCCACCTTATGAATTGCACCCAAAGAGCTGTTTTTTGTTGCTGTTTTAAGGAAGTGATAATATAATTTCACAGGTTAAAGTTATTTTACTGTAAGATGAAATGAATACTTTTATTTTCTGTAGCACAACAACTTAAAAGTGCTGCAAGCGCTGTTAGCCATCTCACTCATTTCTGCCAGTCTGAATTAGCTCTCCAAAAACTCAAAATCAACCTGAAACCTTGGAAAAACAACCTGATTGGCTAAACAACAGCATCCTGCGGTCAGATTCGGTTTTACCGTTTACAAAGCCTAGGGTGTGATATCTCAGGACACTTATTTTAGTGATATCTGTCAAGTAGGAAACACTTTTTGTGAGCTATTCAAAGTCGTGGGTTTGATCCCTCTAGAATGCATGATAAAATGTTTGGCTGTGTAAGTTGCTTTGAATAAAATTGTCTGCCAAATGCAGAAAAATAACGTGAATGTTATTTTAGCAACATCGTCAGCTGTCAACCCTCAAATTTGCAATAGACGGAGCAGACAATCAAACCATCTTGTACTCTTAATTCATTCTTAATCAAAGTTAAATGCTAGATTTGTCAATATTCATACAAATCTTGACATGAGATTAACTAAATGTTTTTCTTACATCTGACAGTTTCGACACATAATGAATGAAAGACAAAGAAAACATTTTGTGAGAAACACTCTGCTTAGGTCCCTGAGAAGCCCCTCCTTCCAAAAAGAGCAATGTGCTCTGATTGGTCGGCTGTACCAGTGTGTTGTGATTGTTCAACCACTTCGAGCATGTTTCAGAAATGTCACGCCCGCAAGTTTCAACTCTATGCTACTCAAACAGGCCTATATTTTGCGTATGCCTTGGCCAGGAATTATTTGGGATATTGTGACGTGTGCGTGAGAAACCTCAAGACTAATCGAGGACTTTGTGCTTTGTAACTTAGCAGATCTTTTTCATGGTTAAACAGCAACATTACCCACTTTAGAAAGTTAAAAAAAAGTGACCCTATAGGTACTACAGTAGAATGCAGTGCCCTATTATATACTTTCAGCTCCCAAATAGTACTATCACATTGATAGCAATAATACAAATGATAATAATACAGAGGCTCATCAGCACATTAATAGTACTGTCCCTTTGCGCACTTGAATTGAAGTATAGGGTTTCAAAAGCCACAGTTTAAACCGTGTTTGCAACAATAGGCGATGTAGTCATTTGCTGGTATAGATTTGAAGCCAATTCTGTTCAAATGAATAAAGAACTTTAGTAAAGCTATCACAGCCTCTTCAGAAACGCATTAGGAGGGAGTTCTTTCCATTTAAACCATGATCACATTTCTCAAGTGAAGTGTCACAGTGGAAAAACAATAGCTCATTCCTACAGAACCGTCTCGCTTTGTACTCATCAGCTTCGCAAGCGTGAAAAATGAAACCTTATTTTCGGCGCAGTGCAAAAATCATCTCTAACTGGCTTCAATAGGAGCAACTGTTTATCTTTTCCCACCCATGCTCACCCTCCCTCTCTCTAACCCTCCTCTTCATGTTTTTTTTTTTTTTTTTTGAAGCGCTGCGGTAAGTCTGAGTCACTGCTATTCGCATACAGCAATACCTCATGCAAATTGCATTTTTTATCAGTTTTTATCGCTTCTCTCTCTCTCAGGTGTTCATTTAAGAGGATTGTGATGAACAGCCATTGCAGCGACAGAGATAAATCATATGCCCAGTGAATTACTCCATGTTTACCTCTAGAACGAGCAGCAGTGTCTAATTACATGCATAAACACACAAGAATATTTACTACACTGACTTACACTGAGAGAAAAAAAACAGCATTTCGAACAAAAAGCTGAGAAAATCGCGTTTTTGTCAAAGACTTTGTCCGGATCGGATACAGAATGACGATCAAATCATAGATCGAGTAGATAAAGTCTATCAACACATTCAAAGCTTGCACAGTTGTGTACCTCTTCATGGGTTTGGGTGGGGGGAGCGTTAGGCAGTTTTGATTTATAAGTTGTTGAATGTTAGGTGATCACATTAGCTTACTTGTGCGTAAAGCCCAATTATACTTCTGCGTCGAATTCATGCCGTAGCTACGTCGTAGGCTGTGTGTGTAGCACGTGTAGCCTACGGCGTACCCTGACGTGCACCTCTCTAAAAATGTAACAATGCGTCAATTCTACGCGGACCGCAAGCGCTGTGATTGGTCTGCTAGAACCCCTCCCTCGGGTTTCACATGCTCCCTCTGTATGTGTAATTGCACGTCAACGCGGACAACAACACAGAAGTATAAATCAGTCTTAAGCAACTTGTTTCCGCTCCTGGTAAGGTTTACGCAAGGGGGTAATCCATCAGCCGGAAACTGAAGTTTCCCTTGGGGTCCGCCATTGTAGCAGACCTTCACCTGCTGTTAGCATTCCATTGACTCTCATTCATTTTGGCATCACTTTTACAGCGAATAACTTTGCATTACGTTATGGCCCCGTAGAAGCCGTTTTTGTAAAAATAGGCTAACGATTGCGTCATAACCACGCGACTCTCTGTCGCACAGTAGAGAAATTACCGTATAGACAAGAGGAGAAAAAACTCATACACCTGGCTGCAGCCATACCTAGTCTGATTGGCTCGATCGTCCTTCATAAGCATGTATGATAGAAAATGTGTTCATAGTTGGTGTAGGATGTCGTTCAAATCTATATGAACTGGAAAATCTAAAAATCTATGAGCAAAAAAACATTAGTGTAACGGGGTTCAGTTGTTATGGGAAGAAGGAGGTGGGAACCGGCGAACATTCAACACTTTAATAAATAAATAAACAAATACAAAAACGAAAGTATAAGCTAGCAGCCCCTCATGGTCGACTGCTGGCCACATAAAACAGAAACAAAACACAACATAAAATCAGACCTATTCCTCTCTCGATCTTCACTGTCGTCGCTCCTCCTTTATGCCTCCGCTCCTCCGTGAGAGATGCTAGACCGGTGCGTCTCACAGGTGTCGCTCATCAGTAATCACGCCACCGGCCTCGCGCCGCTCTCTCACGGCCCTCGGCCTCGTCCTGCTCGCCACAATTAGCCTTTATCTTGCAATGTCCCTGAAATTATTGTTTTGCTAAATTAAGCTATTCTTTATGTTAATGCACGAACAATCCCACAACATTTGAACAAAAATGTATTGGTTGATAATCCACAGCAGGAAAGCAGGTAGAGGAATGAATTATGAATTAAATTATTCATGAAATGTGATTACTTCATATCACCATAGTAGAAAGGAAATGAAAAAGATATATCAGAATCATTTTAATTTAAATAACATGGCAAGACACTCTTATAGTTGCGTGTGTTATTGGTTTTTATAAGCCATGTCGGCAGTTGTAGGATAACTAAATGACAATGTAATAGGCTGTAATAGGCTTTTTTACTTTTTTTCACTATATTGCATAGCATAATATCAGACTTTTTCTATAATGCGGTTCCTCATTATTTTAAAGTGAAGAAATCGAGACCCATAGTGATGTCCGTTTGGTGAGCGAATCTTTTGAGCCGACTCTTTTCAATCAACTGGTTCACAAATAATATCAAATGGTTCATTTGTGAATTCGACTGATCCAGAATATTAAACTTGCAGCAAACGAATCAAGTGAACAATAAACACTTGATTTGTTCCCGCTCAAATGAGCCAAGATCCGAGAGTAATACAGTATTCTCAGATCAAGTGTGCTCCTATTAATTCATAATAATGTCAGACTTGTCACAGTCACCACCATCATCCTCCCTGTCCCACACCTGCAGGCACTCTTCAATCACTGATCACCTCCACCTGTTTCCCATCATCAGGCCCATAAAGTGTCTCTTTCCCCTCACTTCTGGGTCTGATCTCGTCCTTACCAGACGCACAGACTCCTGAACCTCCGAGCACCTGTCTATCTTCATCAGCCTCCAACCTACCATATCCAGTGAATCAGCCATTATCTTCTACCTGCCATATCCTGATCCATCTGAACCACCAGCTAAGTTCCATATCCTGTCCTGAACCTTCTTCATCATCCTCCAGACTCATCTATTGTTTATCTCCGTGCCTTTGTATAATAAACCCCTTCGTTCACTACTTACCTGTCTGCCTCTCTCTATACTACTCAAGTAGACCTGAACCTCTACGTCACAGTAGATCAATTCCTTGCGTGACAAGACTGAGCTCTAAAGTCTATCTTATTTGTGTCATATTAGAAACCACACTTTTACTGGAGTAATATTTGATTAGTGTTTCTCTACTTTATCTTAAGTGCAGGGTTTGTGTACACCGTCCACCACGAATTAACATTTAAATTAATTTCTAGGCAAATGTTGTATATGTGCATAATAGTGAAGACAACTCTGAACACATTTACTATCATGTATGCCTATGAAAGGCGACCGAGCCAATCAAAGTAAGTATGGGGCGGAGCAACACATGTAGCCCCGCCCCATTCTGCAGGCTGCAGCCAGGTCTTTCTCAAAAAAACGTATCAATGGCGGGGAAGCGTTCTGTCAATTGCTGAGAATGAGTTAAAGTAAAAACATTATTTTTCTGGCTATTTTCAATTTGATGCATTTTCTAAAATGTCTCCCCGTCATTTGCATAGTTCTACGGGAAGTGGAGCACGGTTAATGACTTTTTCATGCAGTTCAGCAACCGAGGACCATTGCTCGCACACTGCAGCTCCACTCAGAGTGGCAGACTTAACAACCATGAGACATTAAAACAAGAACGCATGCTGACTTATCACAGAATGAACCGCACTTAAAAATGGCCTAAAGCCTTTTGGGATTGGAGAGGTGGTAGGAAATCAGAACTTTTGTTGCCTTTAGACCCATAATGAATGGCTTGAAGAAATTTGCATGCATGCCCAAAATCATTCAGAATAAATTAGTCATCTCATAGTACGCATACATTTTGCTTGCCGGAGGGTCTCTGGTGTCTGCGGCTTTTGTTAAAGAACAGTTTTGGTTGATTGATTTTGAACAACTTGTTGTAAGCGCATTGGTGGCTCTAAATTACAGATCTATTAGGTCTCTATTTCTAAACACTGCTTCATGATACACTACAGCTGATTTCCCTGTAGAAATGAGGGGTGGTGTTGTTAAAGGACATGTGTGGGATTTTTTGACTGAACTGAATGTATGGTGAAGTGGTAGCTGCAAGTATGTTCAATAAGTGTTATATAGTGACCCGGGACGTCATTCACTACCCTCCTCCTCATTCATTTTTTAAAGTTAGACACCTTGTCATGTGGTTGAAGGAGCGAACCCAAACTAACAGGCAGACTAACAGGCAGACTAACAGGGATTTATTGAGGCACAAAACAGAAAACAAAAACCCACGAGGGGGCAAAACAGGACAGAAGGGCAGTACAACTAGACTAAAACAGGAAATAAACTAGGACTAGAAATAGACCGTTACTGACAAGATGAAGAGAACAAATAGCAACACTAACTCACAATCTTAATGCTAGATACTGACGAAGTACTCACAGAGAGTCACACGCAAAGGTTGACAATGTACCGACACAGGACAGCAAACACAAGGGGATTAAATAGGGAGAGACTAATGAGGGGAACAGGTGACACAGACTAGGTAATAATGAGTAAGTATAAGTAATAAGTATCTAACGAGACAACACAAGCACATGGCCCAACAACAGGCCATGCGTGTTATGTCCGTTCAGGACAAATTAATCTGTGTTTTTGGTAACGCCTTGATGCATGTGTTGAGTATGCAGCTGTTTTGGTCTGAAATGGGAGTTCCCGTTTTTCTAAAAGTAAAGTGAGTTGTCTGCATTAACCTCTTGTCCAGCGTCCTTTTTATATGCAACAATGCGCTTGTGGTTCTGCCATGATCCTGCCACAAGACTAGGAAAATCAAGAACATAATGGCAGAATCATGACAGACCTACTTAGTATTCCTCACTTAATTCATTATAAACAATATAACAAGAAAAAATTATAAAATTAGAATAGAATGTCTGTTTTCCCATTCATTTTATCTAAAAATTGTATAGGGTCGCTAAAGACCCGAGGCGTGCAACAGTGTATGCAAGTATATTTTTTCTGCACAACAATAATTGAATCTTTGATGACAGAATAAGTACAATTCACCTTATTTCAATGTCTGATACACAATGATGAAGTGACGTTTCAGAAAACAAAAGAATAGGAAATATCATCAGCAAAATTTGAAATGGCTCAGCAATTTACTGCAGAAGTACTGAACGCAATCAAATATTAGTGTCACTGTCACTTGATGGTGGATCTGGCGAAGAAGCTGTCAACAATCAAAATATTGATTTTAAAGATGGTAAAAATGATAAAAGCCAGATGTTGAATGTACTGGGAAATGAGCTCTGACGAGGACAGTGATGATGGTATTAAACATCTGCTCAAACTGAACCCTTCCAAAAGTGAACAAAATATGCTTTATTTTATTCTTCTGTGATTGTTACTCTAATATCAGGAGAGTTTTATATTATTGTGACAGGTAAAGATTCCATCCGTGTTAGATATAGATTCGGGTCGCTAAAGACCAGAATATGCAATTATGATTGGTGAAACATTCATGCATTTAAGGCTTAAAGCTGCAGTCTGCAGTTTTTCCTCTTTGGCACCATCTCTGTTCGAAATCTGCAATTGCAGTTATTCGTGGAATTATCAACTTTACGTGGGTTGTGCCTCGGCACGGCACAGCACGGATGAATCCAATGTTTTGAGGAGAGTGTGCGGCTGTCAGTCACCGCGCCGGTGTGGATACTGGTATTCAGAATCACAGATTCTTCTTTTTGGAAGTATGACCAACATAATAATTTTCACCGGAAAATGTCATCTGAACAAGTAAGTAACATCCACTTTTGTTCTGACCAACTAAGGGGGAAAAAGCATTGCAGTAAATCACGCTGATTAAATCTAACGATCACTTATCATATCCCGTCAAACCGTGCAAATTATACTTTGTTCTCAAATTGTTAATGTTAACAACATCAGCATTGCGTGACTACATTTAATGCCCTTCCGATATTTATCCTTGTTTTCGCATGGGCCGGTTGCAGTCTCTTTTTTTCTGTAGCCACTTTTTACAACGGGTGAGTCTCCAGTTGTCACTGGTGATTTTCGTTTGAATCTTTCTGGATTTGCCATAAAATTGATAAGTTTAATTATATCAAGTGCTGTGAGAAAAGACTATAAATCTCCACCTCCAACATCCTCACACGCAATACAGCCTACTAGCCGAGACTCCTTCTTTATGTGTGCAGATGTGACGTAATGACGCAAAGACATGCACGAATATCTTGCGGAAATCCACCAGTACCACTGGAATTAAAAACATTATTACAAGCTTACCGCTTTGAATCGAGCTAAGGCAAGGAGATAGCGTTGAACACTGGCTGGTTATGTACATGCTCAAAAATATATTTTGGATAATTTTTAACACAAAAAAGTTACGGACTGCAGCTTTAAATGAATGTAATGCAGTAATATGAATAATTATTAATTTAGCTAATATTTTTTCATTCAACCTTAAATATTCAACACACACACACATTATATATATATATATATATATATATATATATATATATATATATATATTTAATTAACTCAAACAAAACTGAAAGTTACCAGGCTGCCACAAAGTGTGCCAGATTTGTGGCATCAAATATTTTAAAGACACTCTAGAATTTTGATTGAGGCAGAAAATTCCAAGTAAATAAGATGTCCCATTGCCAAACTACCATTTTTGGCACAATCTGTCCTGAACCCTAATCACCACATAAAACCAGACAAAGTGTGAAAGGTGGTTTAGGTTGTCATTCAGATGGTCCCTTTCTGAATGAACAGTTGAATGAACAGATAAATAAAGAGCATGCACCAGATTTTATTTTGATAATCCAAATTTACCCTATATGTGATTTGTCTGACCCTTTTAAACTGTTTCCACTTGGTTCATTTTAATATGGCCCATAAAATGTCATTTACCATTCAAAATATTGCAGTTCCCACAAAAAGGATGGAGGAAGTGCTCAATTCAAACAGTCTTCAGACAATGACCTATTTAAGTCAGGTGTTCCCTAAAATGGCACTAAAACACAAAAACAGAGTAATTCATCTAAAGCAACAAATCACTCTACCGGCGGTCACAGGATTCACAAACAATTACCAGTATTTTATATGAGCTGTTATATAAGCGAAACATTGATTTGTCTGAGTGGCGGAGGATTGATTGTGCAGTTGCGTCCATATAGACTGAGGTATGGTTTAACTACAGGAGGAGAAAGAGAGATGGAGGTGAAAAAAAGATATATTGTATTGCTGAGGCCACAATGAGATACTTGCAGTCTGGCTACCCTGGAGTGCTGAATTTATTTGACTTCATGAAACAGCAAGCGTGTTAACTTTCCTTACAGACACATTCACATGTAACAACTGCAATCGCACAGTCCAAAAAAGTTGAAACAAACTGTAGTCCAAGGCTATATAATAAGTATTGACATTTCATTGTAGAGAATATTTTGGAGTTGTAATTAAAAAAATGGAATAATAATAATAAAAATAATTTTGCCGCTGAGAACATTTTATGAAAACAATTTAAAAGAGGCATCAGTAAACTAAATAAAGTTTATCAATACAGATTTGAGTGATTCTGACAACGTAAAGTTGATGAAAAAAAATATATTTTTGGCTCTAAACATTCATGTTCAAAATTATTCAACCCCCAAAATTCTAAATTTGTGGAGAATCTTTTATTCTTTATAACCTCCAATAAACTCTGTATGTGCTTTGAAGCTTCTGTCACCCCTCTACTGCAATCTTGGCCCATTCCTCGCTTGAAAAAGCTTCCAGATCACTGATAATCTTTGGTTTTCACATTACCACTGCTTTCTTCGAATTCCCCAATATTTTCAATGAGATTTATGGCATTTTACGTTCTTCTTGTTCAAGATTGGCATTCGGCAAAATGTCCCAACATGAAGGCCATGCTTGTCGTGTTCTTCTTACTCTGCATTGAAATGTTTTTTCTTCCTTTTTCTTGCAGGTCAAATTAGCAGCAAATTGAGGGTTTTTCTCAGTTACTCTGCTCAAACATTTTAATGATATTGTGCTTTTTCTTCAACACCCTCGAAGGTTTTCTGGCATAACACATTTTAAACTTATGAATTAGGCTGGCAGCTGTGTCTATCTTTTGTGTTTTGGAAATTTTCTTTGTAGCCATTGACTTTCTAATGTAATAAAACAATTTGTTCTTTATAGCTTTTGTGAGAGCTCTTTTGACTTGACTTAACCATACAGTGCTGTATGAAACATCAAAATCAAAACAAAAATGGGTCACGAGCACAAAACCAAGCATCTTGGCCATCCCAGTCCCTGACCTGAACCCTATAGAAAATGAGTGGGCTGAACTGAAGAGAAGAAGCGCCAACATGGATCTGGGAATCCGAAGGATCTGGAGAGATTCTGTATGGAGGAATGGTCTCTGATCTCTTGTGTTCTCCAAACTCATCAGGCATTATAGGAGAAGACTCAGAGCTGTTATCTTGGCAAAAGGAGGTTGCAAAAAGTATTTAATAAAAGGGGGCAAATAATTGTTCCCAACGTGTTTTGGAGAAAAACATTTATTAATGTGATTTTCCCCCCAGTTTCAATTATTTTACTTCAATGAAAGGATTTTACGTCAATGAAAATATAAAATATCAAAAGGATTAACGATGCAGATTTCTTTTTTACAGACATTGTTGATCATATTTACCAAGGGGGCAAATAATTCTGACCAGCACTGTATGTATAAAATGTATGTAGGCTATGCCTAACAGCACAAGCTAATTCAGTTTTGTTATAGAGTTTCCAAAGGCTTAAATTGTGTATAACACAATTATAAAATAAGTGACTTAAAAACAGCAGTGTTGGGAGTTGAATAATTACGACATGGCGTACTATTACAAAAAAATAAATAAAAAATCTCTAAATCCTATAACATTACACTCCTAGAAAGAAAGGTACAAAAGCTGTCACTGGGATGGTACCCTTTCAAAAAGCTCACCTTTGTAAGAGAGCATATTAGTACCTTTTCTTTTTTTTACTCTGTATCTTTAGAAAAGCTTAGCCTACATTTGTTAAGTATTACAGTCAGGGGGTTGAATAATTTTGATTGCAAATTTATACATCTCATCATGGTCACATTTAACACCTGAACATGAGATATCGTCACCTTCCTAAAATAATTGCCCAAGTAATTTTTTCAGGTTTCTCATAAAACACAAAAAACTGAACCAATAATTGAATATATTATATTTGTTTTCGTTCTTCTTGATGCAGCTGCCATCTTGAAAAGCTTGTAAAATTGCCTAAGTGCCATTGTCTTTTGACTTAGGCAAAATAAAACGGCCTAAGTGGGCGATTTTACCAGAGGTGGTCAACATCATGGAAAAAAAAAATCATTTTTGTCAAAAAATTACTTAGGCAATTATTTTAGGAAGGTTACGCTATAAGGAACATGTTCATATGAATCTAAAAGTAAAAGCCCACCACACACGTCAAATAAACACCACTCAGGCAGGGAGGAGGCTATATCGTGACAGGCGTGGGTACGTGTGCTCGAAAGAGTTCAGTGGGTAAGCGACAACAAAACCTTTTCTAAAACTTGACGTGTATGAAAAAAAAGCTAGTTTGTATTATCACTTGTCACACTGCCAGTGCGCAGCTCTTCATAACCAAATCGAAGTCACTGAGGTATGAATGGAAAAAGCAGTGTGCATCGCAGCTCTGCTTCATTAGCTATGCGCAAAGATAACGACTGCCACGGCAGTGTTGGCCACAGTAACGTTCCGGGAGAGTAGATACCCTAAGCCCCCAAACAAATAAAGTCTTAAATTCGACCTCCCAATCTTTATTATGGTAATTTCTCTAATGCAGATTGGGACATAATTGGTAACAATATGTACACAGCATAATCTTTTCCTAGGCTGCCTGACAGTGACGAAATGGAGATAAGAGTACAAAGAAGTCTGGTGAAAGAGGACATTCATAGGCTCCATTAGCATCTATTTTTTTCTGTTTCTACAAAATGTAGCAATATTTAGAGCATTGTATAAAAAAAAGTTCACCAAAATATGAAAATTCTATTGTCGTTTACTCACCCACATGTCGTTCCCAAAGTCAAACATTGACTCTGTGGACCACTAAATAATACATTTTGCTACTAGTCACACTTTTCCACGAAAAGATCGAAAGTGCACATAAGAGCTTCTCATGTCAAACATATCAAAATTAATTATTTAAAGGGATACTCCACCCAAAAATGAAAATTCTGTCATCATTTACTCACCCTCAAGTTGTTGCAAACCTGTATGAGTTTCTTTCTTCTGCTGAACACAAAGGAAGATATTTTGAAGAACGATTGGAACTTTGGCACCATCACCATATTTTTTTTTCTACTATGGAAGTCAATGGTGCCAAACAACTGTTTGGTTCCAATCGTTCTTGAAAATATTTTCCTTTGTGTTCAGCAAAAGAAAGAAACTCATACATGTTTGCAACTACTTGAGGGTGAGTAACAGAATTTTCATTTTTGGGTGGAGTATCCCTTTAATGATTCAATACATTTTCCCGGTGAGCTGTAACTGTTGCAACCAGATTTAGTCGAGAACCAGATCAGTCCGATTTGTAAACAAATCATAGCCTATACTGTTTTTGCTAACTCGATCAGTCGTTTTATTGAGGGGGGGAAAAACAGATGTAAAAGAACATTTCATTCACGAAATCAGACATCACTATAATGAAGGGTTCAAGGGAGAGCTATGGTGGATAGGCCTATATCAAGAGGAGTGACTTAAATGTGATCCGTTTCTTGCTCAAACCGGAATATAGGCAAAAAATTCACATGACTTGGAATGTAGCCTACAGTAGCCTAAATGACAATGTTCATTTTTGGGTGATTATCCTTTAAAGTCTTATTTAGAGGAATAAAAAAATGAAATCTTACCAGACTCTTTCATTCTCAAAGTTATTCATTCATTTCTATAAAACGGTTTATACCAAGCTCCCACGAAGCCTTGTTTGAAAGGATACCGTGTGGAGGAACTGTGAGGAATGGTTGTGGAAGTGGTGATGATGACGCATGACAATGGAGAATGGATCTTTATGATAATATATGAAGGGCTTGCGTCTGTATTAAGTAACAAAGAACTTCCATTTTTCTTCCTTTGTCATGAATTTATAGAGCTTCTCTGCTAAGCTGCCACTGATGTTTAATATAGCCTACTGTCAGGACTGTATGAAGTAGGCTACCTGAGGAGGAGGCATGTAGTTTATTTTAAGACATTTCATGTAATCATTAGCATCTGTGATGACCAAATGGAAGTTCAATCTATAAAAAGTGAAACCCTTTTACAGACGCCACTGTCAAAAGTGGTGTGGTTTAAATGATAAATTTCTCTGTGGACCTTGGTTGGCGCAGACAATATACATTGTATGTAACTTTTCATGAACTAAAACAAATCTGTGAGAAATAAAAGTACAGCCTGTTCAATAGACTAGCCTAATATATTATATATTATTCACAAATATATGATGTTAACACAGTACACACACAAAAAAAAAAACTAAATATATATATACACACTCACCTAAAGGATTATTAGGAACACCATACTAATACTGTGTTTGACCCCCTTTCGCCTTCAGAACTGCCTTAATTCTACGTGGCATTGATTCAACAAGTTGCTGAAAGCATTCTTTAGAAATGTTGGCCCATATTGATAGGATAGCATCTTGCAGTTGATGGAGATTTGTGGGATGCACATCCAGGGCACGAAGCTCCCGTTCCACCACATCCCAAAGATGCTCTATTGGGTTGAGATCTGGTGACTGTGGGGGCCATTTTAGTACAGTGAACTCATTGTCATGTTCAAGAAACCAATTTGAAATGATTTGAGCTTTGTGACATGGTGCATTATCCTGCTGGAAGTAGCCATCAGAGGATGGGTACATGGTGGCCATAAAGGGATGGACATGGTCAGAAACAATGCTCAGGTAGGCCGTGGCATTTAAACGATGCCCAATTGGCACTAAGGGGCCTAAAGTGTGCCAAGAAAACATCCCCCACACCATTACACCACCACCACCAGCCTGCACAGTGGTAAAAGGTATGATGGATCCATGTTCTCATTCTGTTTACGCCAAATTCTGACTCTACCATCTGAATGTCTCAACAGAAATCGAGACTCATCAGACCAGGCAACATTTTTCCAGTCTTCAACTGTCCAATTTTGGTGAGCTCTTGCAAATTGTAGCCTCTTTTTCCTATTTGTAGTGGAGATGAGTGGTACCGGTGGGGTCTTCTGCTGTTGTAGCCCATCCACCTCAAGGTTGTGCGTGTTGTGGCTTCACAAATGCTTTGCTGCATACCTCGGTTGTAACGAGTGCTTATTTCAGTCAAAGTTGCTCTTCTATCAGCTTGAATCAGTCAGCCCATTCTCCTCTGACCTCTAGCATCAACAAGGCATTTTCGCCCACAGGACTGCCGCATACTGGATGTTTTTCCCTTTTCACACCATTCTTTGTAAACCCTAGAAATGGTTGTGCGTGAAAATCTCAGTAACTGAGCAGATTGTGAAATATTCAGACCGGCCCGTCAGGCACCAACAACCATGCCACGCTCAAAATTGCTTAAATCACCTTTCTTTCCCATTCTGACATTCAGTTTGGAGTTCAGGAGATTGTCTTGACCAGGACCACACCCCTAAATGCATTGAAGCAACTGCCATGTGATTGGTTGATTAGATAATTGCATTAATGAGAAATTGAACAGGTGTTCCTAATAATCCTTTAGGTGAGTGTATATATACATATATATATATATATTGGGTTACACTTTATTATAAGGTGTCATTGTTACAGTGTAATTGTTTATAGGCTACTGAGTAATTATAATTAACAACATGTACTTACTATAGGGTTAGGGTAGGATTAGGATGTGGTTGAGAGTTATTTGCATGTAATTATGCATAATTAACTGTTATTATTATGGTAAGTACATGTAACATGTAACAAGGACACTGTAAAATAAAGTGTTACCTTATATTGTTAGTGAATATTATTTGGTCCTACTTTATATTAAATGTAACTACTTAATTTAAAATTAATTTGATTGTGTACGTTTTTTTAAAAATCCCTGCATGCAATTACAGCTGTAATTAATTTCTGTAATTATCTATAATTGAGCCTTCCTTCTACTCGTATCCCACCTCAACAGCAAGTGTTTTTCGATTTCAAAGAGTCAAGAGTCGATTTTCAAGTGTGACCTATAATTTACAAATTTACACTATTGTATTTCATAACTATCCATGTATGAGTTTTCAGTTTCTCAGTTGAGTTTCAAGAAGCAAAAGAAGTTTGAACATCAAACTGAAATACTCAGCTCCTCAACAGATTTTTGGATCTACAAAGATAAATGTTGTATTACTCGACTGCACTTTATTTACAGGTGGGCTTATGACTAACTACCTGCATTAAGAACAAATGGTGCAACTATTTTAAGTACAGAGCTAGGTACAAACTAAACTAGCTGTGAACTTTCTGTCCCAATTTAAAAGAGCTCAAGAACTGGTGCCAACTGACTACCCTGGTGAACACTAATAAGCTCGAGTCTTATATCTAAGAATAAAAGTTGGTGCACATCCACAAAATTTGCACAACTGTAACTTTAGATATCACACAGTCAGCGAATCTGTGATCATTTTCCTCAAAGTATGCGTCGCAATTCCTGTTCGCCACAAAGGCAGATACAGAGATGTGATGTGTCAGTTCAAGAGCTCATCTCAATGTTTTTCCCCCTCCTGTTTCTTACAGTTCAGCTGGAGGGCTGTAATGATAGTCAGTGTAAGATACATTCGGTGACATTTCCATGCTGACCTCCTCCCACTCTTTCCACACAAATTGGTGTTATTGAAATCTGAGCAAACTCGCACATTTTTCCGACAGACAACCTGTGCAACCTCACATAATTGAGGCTGATAAATATGTGATTCAAACTAAGAATATTCATCAACTCTGAGCACTTCTGAAATGCACCTGGCAAGAGAACAAATTTGCATTTTCATTCTTTATCGGAGTAAAATGTGAATGCATGTCATTAGGCAGGAGAGATGCAATTACAGGGCGAAAGGAGAAAGTCCTCCCACACACATTTTTACCTTCCAGGGGCATGTCAGAATTAATAAACCTGTGTGCAAATGAAAATCCTTGCTAAAAGCATGGGACAGGTGACATGTAGTTTCGCTCTTAACGATGCAAACTAAATTTCAATAATTTGGCCCATTTAGCTCTGCAAATTCGTCACGCTAAAGTGAAAGTTGTCATATGAAAAGACTAAAATAATCCATCTGCCGTCCAACTCTCAATGATACTTCATGACAACATTACCTGACACTTCATGACAACATTACCTGACAATGACGCCGCCTTCAGTACAGATTTTCCAAATCTGTCGCGGCTATCTTCACGTGTATAATTGTACCTGCCACATGAAGTAGATGCGGAAAAAATATCTTTGCTTTCAATGCCAAAGAAAAATGACATTTAATGCACTCAAAGACTCAGAAGGTCACGCTGAGCCCGTGTGAATTGCAAAAAGAAACTCAAAGGCTTTCAATTGTGCAAATGAGTTCCAGCGCAAAGGGAGAACAGCATTCTAGAGCGATTCAGTAAAACAAAAAAAAACAAAATAATAATAATTCACACATTAGATCTCACAACAGAGGGGCGATAGATTTATCAAGACTGCCCAAAGGATAACACGCATCTTTCAAGTACACCATCGCCAGAGACGTGCAATTGAGCTGCAGTCGGTAAATGGAGCGTAGACAATGATGAAAACGTACAAATAAATTAACTACTACAAGGTAGTGTATTAGAGATATATTTTCTGGGGGAGGGGGAAGAGGACATCATCACATAAAGCAACAAATGGCTGACATTGCTCCGAGTGTAGCTGGATTACAAGGTGGATATGCTCCTGTGCCGTACACTTCTAAGACAAAGGCTGTGATAGATTTTGAAATGTTTTTATTTCCTCTGGTCCAAATATGGACCATGTATTCATAGAATCAGCTGAAATGTGTGCCCGGTCGAGCCTGGAGGAAGGTGCTGGACTCCAGCAGGGATGAAGGTCCTAAGGCAGGGAGGGCAGTCTGTTTCTGACACGTTACAACATCTTCCTCTTCTCAAACTCCTGCAGAGAACAGGGAAGTGCAAACAGGAGTCAAACAAACATGATCAGCAAGGGTCTGCCTCGAATATGTCCAGAGCAGGGGTCTGTTATGCGGTTAGTTTGTGCGAGTCAAGAGTTTACTGGTTTAAAGGGCTGAAGTAGACAATACAGAAGATAAATTAGGTGAATTAAATATGGAAATGGAGGGAAACATAAAAGAAAAGAGAGATTCATAAGGCAGTCACTTGATCATTTTAAATCTTACCTACAAACGTTTTATGTGCTGTTTTTACTATGCGAAGCACTTTCCGAAACCCATTTAAAGTGTATTATTATTATTATTAAAACAAAAAGTAAAAACAAGCAAATTTATTTGTTCTTTATTTCTTCAAATGGAACACAAAAAGAGAATGTCCACATTTCTATTTTCTCCTTTTCTTTGGCTGCACAATTAATTGTATTTTAATCGTGATAACTATTTCTGCTTCACTAGATTAATCATAAAATAACCGCCACAATATTGGACCACAATTTATACTGAAAATCCGTTTTCCTTTTAGTTTGATATTTCCGCATTGGTAACAAACCTCCTCTAGCGTTCATGCTTGGGGTTGCCAGGTGTCCCAAACAGAGCTTTTCTCTTAAAAGAATACATTTCTTCTGTTTTACTTAATCTTTGCAATCTGTGCATGCTCTCTGTGTGTGTGTGTGTGTGTGTGTGTTTCTACCATTTTTTAAATTACTAGACTTTTCAGGCTTTATTCAGTCATCTTGGCATCTCTAATAGTCTTTCTTTAGGAATCTATAGCATTTTTTTTTGTTCATATATGTGGAAATTCTGAAATGCTGAAAAGCTCCCTCCATTAAACAGGAGATGGCTTTGTGAGTCTCAGGATTTGAGGCCATATAAAGGTTAATCGCACAAAAAAAACATTTAGAGAAGCTGTGGGTAAACACACAAAGCTGTGAGAAATGTACAATGTATGATGCAAAGACAAATGTAGATTGTTCCAGTCAGAAATAGCTATTTACATAGTTAATTTACAAAGGCATACAGCTACAGGGTGATGCATTGTGCTTTTGAAAATGCATTTTCCTCAACTAAGGGTGACGGAATGGTGCATTTCAGAGAGAATTCCCTTATGCAAATGTCATGTTTTAGAAACGAAGATGCTCGGGATCTTCAGTAAAAATACTTGAAGCTCTACTGTCATCTAGTGGTCAAGCAGTGCATTGTCTCCAGCACTCTGAACTAATATAGCAGGAAATGGCCTTGAGTAAGACAAGAAATTAAGTATTTGCTGTGATTACATCATTAGTAATATGAGAGAGGATAAATGAATGAGAGCATGATTAGTATCTTCCCGTGTTGTATCCAGTAGTACACACTAGTAGGAATGGATGGTTTACTGAATATTCACAATATGTTTGCCTACATGTGAAATTAAATGAATGATTGGGCATATTAAGTCATTCATTTTCTTAAAAAGTTAAAGCGTTAAGAAAGATACTTAAAAAAATAAAAATCTAACACCATTTTTGCCGATAAATTTCCATGAATCAGTTAAAATTGTCTGCTTACCTTAAGTTTTAAAACACGGATTCAAAAGTTTGTTTGTATCATCAGTCAAAAATCTTTACAGAAGCGTCCCAGTGTGGCATTTTACACTCTATATAATGTAAATATTGCTGTAAACTACTTGATATCATCTTGAAAAAATGAACATTTTTAAAATAGCAATACAGTTTTCAAAAGTGATGGAAAAGCTGATTGAGTAATCATTACTCCAGTCTTCAGTGTCACATGAGCCTTCAGAAATCATTCTAATCAATCTTATTTGGTGTGCAAGAAACATTTATTATTATTTTGTTGAAAACGTTTGTGCAGCTTAATATTTTTCTGAAATATTTAAAAAAATTTCAGGATTGTTTGATGAATAGAGTCTCTTCAGAAAATTTGGACTAAACCGCTCAATTGACCGTTCACAAAAGCTACGCCCCCTAGTTATTGTTACTACGCCCGTCAAACACGACCAGCGCGTCAGATTGCCATGACGGGAAGAGGTATACCCGTGCGTGTCAGTGACCTTTTTTTGGAGCAATACTCAGCGATATCCTCCAGATCGAGGCACAAGGGGTTACAGTATGCAGTGGAGGGATATATTCAAAATATAAAAATACGCAATGAAGGAGACATGACTACTATCGAGGTGAATGCTTATACCGGTCTCAAGCGAAATCTGAGAAACCCCTAGTCTGGTTAAAACCAGACCATTCTCAGTTGTAACTGAGTTATGGTCTGGCAAAGCGTCATAGACAAATCATTTCCAGAGGGGCGTCACCAACGGACGTCGCGGATAGACCTAAAACCAATCAGAGCGATGAAGGAGATGACGTATGCAGAGCAGCAGAAACATCTCCGAGTGTTGTTCTTTGCTCGGTTTTTAACAAAAAGGAAACGTTCAAATCGCTTAAAAGAGACACGATAGCTGATTCGAACGAGTGATGTTCGACGGCGGCATCCATCTTTGTAATGTAGGCTACAAAATCTGTTTCAAAATCCCAGCGCTGTCGTCATCATGTAAAGCCCGCCCCAACGTTTCTGATTGGTGCCTCGATTTTGACGGATTGGAAATGTGCTTGAATGAGCTCTTTGGCAGACTATTTTTCAGAGCAAATCTAAATTTGCCGGAAGTTGTCTGGGTTTTTCCAGGCTAAGAAACCCCATGACCTGTACCTCAAATGCAACCAGCACAGCCTTGAAGAAGATTTTATAAGCTGGTTCATTGGCTATTGTTTGGAGTTAGAAATATATAACTCGAGCTGCATATTTAGTAATTTTGCCTCAGATACAGGATTATACATTCTCTTTAACAAGCAGTTGTTCATTACCACGGCAACCGCTTGCATGTCATGCTAAATGCGATTTTCGTGTTTAAAAAGTAACTATACACAAGAGACGGAAAGATGCAGATAACCATACATTATTTAAGGTTATTTCTATTCGTTACGATATTGATATATGAACTGATGTTGTCAAGTAAGCTTCATGCTTTCCCCGTTGCGAGCGTACACTCCTCTAAACTGTTAGTCTACAGGTGCTGCACTGCTAGTTGACTGCTGCTCATTTCCCCCCGAGAATATCACGTTAACAACAACCCTTTAGAAAACGTAATTCCTTTGTGGATCCTCTTGATCTGCTTTCTCCATGTTTCTTTGACTAATCTCAGTGTCTCAGTCTCACGCACGCTGCACGCGAGTTAACCATGTTCGACACATTTAACTGGGAGTGGGGCCGTCCACACTGTTTTTATCCATTGTAGGCACCGCTCACGTTGTGTTTTCGGCTTTGGAAACGGAAAGAACACAACTCCTCCAGACAATCTCTCGGGGTATCTAGTGTCCGATTTACAAATGACGTGGGCGCACCGCTTCACCATCTTGCTTGGAGTCAATGTTTGACGGACCTGCTCACATAGTAACAGTTGCTATGATGTGTGATTGGACAATGGCTGTTTTGGGGGAGGGGCCGGCGAAAGGTCAATTCATATGGATTAGTTTTATGATCTCTTTATAAATTTTTGAGACCAGAAAGGTCTCAGATTTCATCAAATAGATCATCATTTTTGTTCCGTAGATGAACAAAAGGTATTTCATTTTAAATTTGATTTGGTCAAAATGATGCATAAAAAGAGATACTGAATAGAGTCATAAAGCTGACAAATATTTCTTGGCTATGTCATCCAGGCAGAAACACAAGGAATAATGAGAAACACTGTGGGATAAAAGGTCAAGACATCGTAAGTGAGTTGCCAACATATGCATGTGTGATAACATGGAGAAAAAGCTTTGAGGTGTGCGTATGTGGCATCATTATTAAATCGGCCAATGAGATAAACACAGATGTATGAACACAATGGGCTGCAAAATTAACAACCAGCCAGAGTGTTTTTCATCATTACTTCCAATGATTACAAATTAGAATCCAGGGGTGTGGTGGAAGAGGAAAGAAAATGGTATTGATGCAGAGGAAGGAGCGTTTGCTAGTGCTAGTAATGAAAGGCTAAAATGATGAATGAGTGTAATACACGCTTTCACTTTTTATACATCTTGTTAAAAACACTGGCTGTGATAAATTGAGATAAAGAGGCAGAGCTGAAGAGGCAGAGCTGCTAACTCACCAATACAAATGGAGCTTTGTTCATTTTCTCTCTTGCGGTGTAGCTTTCTATTGAATACCTTACGGTAAAAACTGCTGTGATTGTCTAAGGGGGCCCTTTATATAAGTCACTATATTGGCCCACAGAACAGTGGATTTCCTAGAGCCACACAAACCGATAAAAATACTTTACAAAGAGTTCTCAGCAAGCTGACCTCACAGTGAGGATTCAAACTAAAAGGAGGGGAAATAAAAAAAACAGATTTTTTACTAAAAAGAACATCTTTAGCCCTATTCGCACGGGATTAGTACTATCTGGGGAGCTCGTGTGATTTAGAACAGGGGTTCTCAAACATTTTGGAGCCAGGGACCCCTTACAGGGGAAAAACATCTCCAAGGACCCCCTCATATTTATAACAGTGACTGAGCCTAAAGTTAATGTGGGAGCGGTTAATTAAATATTTTGACACAAATAGTCTCCACCCAGGGTCATTTGCAGGGTTTTCTAAATAGCATACTGAGGTCCCAAAAGTGATCTTGCTAGGGGGGTCCGGGGGCATGCCCCCCTGAGGAATTTTAGATTTTCTTGATCTACACGTGCATTTTAAGGTGTTTTTAAGGCCAAAAATTGTACTTTTATTCTTGATATACCCAGAAAGAATGGAAGTGCAATGTGACAACATGTCCCATAGGTGGGGCACATTGTAACATGACCATATGACAGATTAAAATGTTATCTGATCTAATCAAACAAATATACAAGACAAACAAAAATATTTTCTCAATAAAATACAATTAACTTTTTCATATAAAATAATGGCATTTTAAAATAATTAAAAATAAACTAATTTTTGAGTTTGACAACGAACACATATACAACATAGTTCAAAACATATTCATTGTAACGCAGTGTGACAACATGACCCACTTGCACAACTGGGATTTACGTTGTGCCCCGCTATCCCCTATATTTCCTTTCCCGGTTGATACTTTGCAAACTGATTGTTTCTGTCGTTCGTTTAAACTTCTATCTTAAACAGCTGTTTAGTTTAGCGATTTACATCTTATCTCGCACTTTATGACCGAATAACTGAAGCGTCATGCGGAAATTCGCGCTCGGCTTGCAGCTTCTGTGAACATAAACCAGCCTACTTTGATTTAATCTCCGACTCAAACATTTTGACATTGACGAGCGCTGTTAGTCTGCTGAAGCAGCTCAGATGAGAAGCTCAGTTATCATCGCGATGTTTAATATCCTTGCAGCACCAAATTAGAGTTAATATTAGGCAATTATTTCACAACTTTCATTATACACATAGAAAAATTACAGAGGCCCGGACCTCAGGGACCTCAATTGTGGGTATACGACACTGTCCCTATGCACAAATTTATAATTTACTGTATTTTCCAGAAAATAAGTTGCACCTGAGTGTGTAATACTTTGTTGCGCTCTTGAGGCGTAGTAGGCCTACTTCCCCTCACTCCACAGCAAATCCTTAAATTAATGGTATTCAGAACAAAACGAGAATGAAAAATTATACTATTAATAGATAATAATACAAATAATAATAATAGTAGTATACAGACAACATTTATTTAAAACATCAATTCTAAACGAATTAAGTTGAATCGAAACTGAAACTGCAGACGTTGGGCTCGTGCATCTCTCATTCGGTCCAAAGTTTCCATATTTGCGATGTAGCCTAACATTTGGATGCTTAACTATTTATGTAAAGAAAGCTTCATGCTTCAGTCCCAATATAGGCCTACACGTATCAGCATCTTCACATTTTGGAGAAATGAGATTGGAACAATAGCAAGTCGACAGTATATGATTGACCGTCACTGCCTTCATAGTGTACAACTGCAACAGACAAATTAAATTAAGCAGAACTTTTTATAAGTTCGGTGAGTATTTTATTTTGACAATGAACAGGTTTTGATGTCAAATTAGCAGTGCTAGAACTGACATATTGTGCGCGCACACGAGACGCCGGCGCGAACACTTGGATTTTTCCTCAGCAGTGGAAACAAAGGAATACTCTTATTTATGGTCATACAGATAAGAGTACATCATTCAAAACGGCAAAGTGTCTATTTTTTTATTTGTGTATAGGCCTACATTAAAAATGACTACAAAATGTCATGCCTTTTAAAAATAAAGAACACAACAGGATGCGCGTTCTGCCGTCTCCGTCTCCTTAGCTGGCGCACGTGCCCAAAAATCGACCAAAACACAGCGAATACTTGACGCACAGACATAAGAAATATAGATAGATTATCTATCTATAGAAACCTTTAAGAGCCTACTTTTTTATTATTTGACATTAAATGCATTATATAAGTCACGTTGGAATAAATAGCAAGTTTTCAGATGCTAAAGAAAACATGACTTATAGTCGGGAAAAACGGTAGGCTGTTATAAATTATTTCGCGGACCCCCTGGCTATAGTTCACGGACCACCAGGGGTCCGCGGACCCCACTTTGAGAACCACTGATTTAGAAATTACCCCGCCACATCTGAATTTAATGTGGCGCATTCGCACGGGATAACCGAAGCCTGTGATTTTACTCAAATTTACTGACTTATCTCTCGGATATGACGTCAATGAGACGTTCTGATGATTGGAAATTTCTTTTCGTTATAGGTCTAGCTGTATGATATATTATGATATAAACAGAATAAAGTTCCTTACCGCATGCTGCTATACAGTACATGTCATTCATATCCATCTAATCATTCTTTTTGTTTTTGCTCTTGTGGTGATTTTCAGCTTTCTTTTTCTGCAAATTGTGTAGTTGTGTGTAGCGATATGACCCAGCACCCAATATACTATCAAAACACTCCAACACAGGCTCCATTCTTCGCGAAAGATGGATAAAAAGGCGCACATGAAACAAAAACCTTGAAAAAATGATATACGATCCGGCCAAATCACAGAGATGCCGATTCACACGGGACTAATATTATCACAGGACCTCGGTGTTCGGCGAAATATAGTAAGTCATTAGTGGGGGAATTTTTACTTTACAAATTACAGACATGGCCGATTCGCACGGGATTAAGATCTCAGACAACCTCCGCAATTATTACAAATGACTAGAGGTCACCAGGTAATACTTATCCCGTGCGAATAGGGCTTTTAATGGCTTGCTCTCAGCACGCTTGAGTTTGCAGAAGCTCAAAAACAGTTGAGCATTTAGACCAGTGTTTCTCAACCCTGCTCATGAAGGACCCCCAACATTGCAGATTTTCTTTGTCTCCCTAATCAAACACACCTGATTCAACTCATCAGCTCATTAGAAGAAACTCCAGGACCTGAAATGGGTGTGTCAGAAAGAGGAGACTTTCAAAATGTGCAGAGTTGGGGGTCCTCCAGGACAGGGTTGAGAAACACTGATTTAGACAGTGAGGTGTGAGCTCTGTGGTGACTCTGCCTCTGAGTTACAGCTCACACTGAGAGAAAACGGTCTCACCTTGAACATGGTGCTGCCCAGCTGAGCCGGAGACATGCTTACGACGACTCCAGCCGACTGCAGGGCGGCGATCTTCTCTTTGGCACCCCCCTTGCCTCCAGCAATGATGGCTCCTGCGTGGCCCATTCTCCTTCCAGGAGGGGCTGTCAAGCCAGCAATGAACGACACCACTGGCTTAGCATTGGCACCCTAAAAAAAAAAAGATGACATAAGTTAAAAGACCTTTTTTTTAACGAGATTAATACTTATATCCAGAAAGGATTCGTAAAGACTTTTACAATGTTACAACTTTTGCTTTCCCCCAAGAAAGTTTGCATTTAATCGCAAAACATTCGCATTTCCCAGAGAAACGTTTTGTTCGCTCTCAAAACGTTTGTATATTCCCGGAGAAAAGTTGTTCACTCGCAAAACTTTAGTGTTGCCCCAAGAAATGTTGCGTTTGCTCGTAAATCTCCCAGAGAAACGTTGCGTTCGCTTGTAAAACTTTTGAGTTCCCCCAAGAAACGTTGTATTTGATCGTAAAACTTTTGCGTTGCCTCAAAAAAAACGTTGCGTTCGCTTGTACAACTTTTGCGTTCCCCCAAGAAACGCTGTTTGCTCGTAAAACTTTCGCATTGCCCCCCAAAAAAGTTGCGTTAGCTTGTTAAACTTGTTCCCTCAAGAAACATTGTGTTTGTTCGTAAAACTTTTGTTGCTCCAAAAAACGTTGCGTTCGCTTTAAAAACGTTTGTGTTCCCCTAAGAGCTCCTTAGTTTTCAACATTGATAATAAGAAGAAATGATTCTTGAAATTATTGAAATAAATACAGCCTTGGTGAGACTTCTTTACTAAAAATTTTTTTTTTTAATCTTACCGACTCCAAACTTCTGAATGGTAGTGCTTGTGTGTGTTTATACAAAATTAGTCTTGGGTATCATTATGTCCAGCAAAAATGTGTTTTAATATGACCACTGCATTATGGGTATCCATAAAAATAAGTATGGTCATAGTAAAGCTAGGCAAGGCCAACAAGAATAATGTTTTAAGACAATTACAGGAAGTGAGTCTATTTTTATAGACTTGTAAAATAAGAGGCAAAAATAAGTGCAGGGGCTTTTAGATGGTGCATACTGTGCACAAAATTGGCATTACAAAGGAGGCAGATCAAGGCATCTAATAGCGTGTGTGGGAGTAAGCAGATGGGCAGACAGTGGTTAGAGTCTGTCATTTAATACAATCTCACTTTCATGGAAGGTACTGTAATTTGTCATGTCCATGCCAATTAACTGCCATCGCTGATGGACCATCATGCTCAGGCTGTTTTTTCTTCATTCCAAACATATTTTGTCCTCATGAATGGCATCATAATTCCAGAGTGAGATGTGGGCTGTTGTAATCGCACCAGCGTGGGGCAACAGGTGGATGAGAGTGTCTAGAATGAAACCGTAGACTAGCATTTTGGATGTTTTTAAGGCCGTTTTGACAGCTTTTCTTAGAAAGGCTGAAATACTAAGCTAAATACTAACTTTGAACTCTGATGAGGCTGTACCGAAAAATCAAGGCTTGGCTGGTTAGCATCAGTCAGTCCCATAATTCTGGGGGGAAAGCATATATCTGTAATGACAGCCACTCCCAAAAGAAAAAAAAAGCTGTGTATTCTGATAAAACTATTTTTTCTTATAATTATATTACAGAAGATATTTTTCAGTTGTATACTTCTGGGGGTTCCTGTCCTGTGTCAGCTGAGCTATTGCCAGAGATCAATAGGAATGCTAATGGTTGTTTTCTACAGTGTAATAGACCTCCCTGGGCTCAAATGGAGCCAGAACTAATTCAGACGTGCCCATTAGAATCTCACAAGAGGGAAGGATCCTAAACTTCACAGGCAATTTTTGATTTCACTAAAAACTTTAAATGGGAATGCAAACTTGAGGTACAGACGATGAAATGAATGTGACCGCCAGTCAAAGACAGTCTAACCTAATACTTGACAATCTTCAACTACCCGCTAACATTATAATGCGCCACAGGAGCCGTATTCGGTTCAAAGCTCAAGCTCTGCTCATGCTGTTCATGTTCATGCAGCCGACTGCAGACTAAAGCCTAATCTGGGAAGATTACGATAATGAATTGAGGAAATTACATTTTGTTCATGCACAAAACCTTGTGAGAATGCTGAAATGGAACATCATCCTTTCATTTTGTGCTCCTTTTTTGTTGAATGACAATGACTTTCTCAGACACTCTCCAGACAACCCTATTTTAAAAGAAACTCAAATGCTGTCATTATTTACTCGTTGTTGCGAAAATTCTTAAAGAATAATCCTTCTGTGTCCACAAAAAAAAATGTTTGGAACTATGTGGATGAGCAGATAATGACAGAATTGTAATTTTTCGGTGAGCAATCCCTTTAGAAGTGTGTGAATTGAATGGATTTTTACAGAAAAATTGTTGATAGAGACATGCAATGAACATTTGCAGAAAACACAATTTGTCAGGTTTCCATGTTAACTATTGGAAAGCTTCCTGTAGATCATTCAGCAACTCCCAATATTGTTGCGGTGACTGCGGACTGCAAGTGGATCTTAATGGGCAACATTCCCTAGGTGACAAATGTTAGCAATAAGCAAAAACAGGCACATAGCTGACAACCACTTGAGAGGAATATTCATATCAATATGCTAATTTGACTGAAAAGCAATTTTGCAGTTTGCCTTGGCAATTCTGACACAAGGACTTACTGGTGTATGTGTGTAGTAGGGAGTTGATAAATTGACAGAAAAGAGGAAAACAGGGTACTCACACCATTATTTGCACAATGCCACCGCAGCTAATAAAAAGAGATATGGATCCAACAGGAAGTGTGGGGGCGTTTAAATGTGCTGTTAAGTTATGGGATTGGACCATGAGCTTTGTCACTACTATTATAAAAAAAAAAAAAAACAGACGCTCTTCCTAGGCCAGTCTAAAAGGGTTCATGCAACATAAATCCGACGTAACTTTTTCAAGAGCTAAAAGTTTACAAGCTCCTGTATGGATTGCCGCTTCCATTACCGCCTAGAACCTATTGTATCATCCCTGTCTGCACTTCTTAATGAGACTGGCATGCGTTTAACAGTCTGATCGATTCAGGTCTTGTTAACAGCGGCACAAACGGAAAATTTCATAACTGCCAAATGCTTCTCCCAAGGCTGAATCCACTGCATGAAATGTAGCATGACCATGTATTGATCTCCATTATTCATGGCCAAGGCCATTTTTGGAGCATTCCCTTAAAAACTACCTTGTTGAGGTAATGAGAAAAGTTTACCTGAAAGGACCAATTTCACACAATCTGCAACTAGTCGGCGAGGAATAATTCAATTCCCCCAACTAATTTAATTGACAGGCCGGAAAAGAGAAAAGTTTCACAGCGCTAATGCGTGCTCAAAGAGCTACATGCTCGCTTTTCTCAGAGTACACAAAAACGCTTAATAGTTTCTGCAACTGTGAAACTTCTCAACAATGCTGAAAATTGCAGGTTGACATTTCGCCGTTTCAGTTCAATTCAAATGTGGCAACAATAAAAACGAGCTCTTTAAAACAGTCTGATTCACAGGATGGAGAAGAGGCTCTTTGAACATGAGGCACTTGTTCATGCAGTTAACATATTCAGAGCGATTTGCTTGATTTTCCTGAGGTTACCGTGCCCCTCCGCTGCCACGCTCTCAGACTTGAGTTCCATCTGAATAACGTCTGGCTGTCTGAGTTCCTCTTGAGAAAATGGACTTTCGTGCATCAGTTTGCTGTACGCAATTTGGCACAATCAGCACGGCTGAGTATTTCTCGTGCCAACGCTTGTTTTTAAACATCACAGACAGAAAAAATTCCTCCCAATGCAAGAAACTTGTAAATGCATCAGCTCTCTCTATGGCTTTCAGACTGGAGGAATAAATATGACATGCTTAATGATGACACAAACTGAGGCGCTGTTAGAGTCTTTGATTGTGAGTGAAATTCAGCCAGGCTGGTCCAAAGATCACAATGAAAACCCTGTAGATATTTCTTCACAGCCAATACAGATCAAAGAGCAGTTGGAGGCTGTATTCTCATTCACAGAAACAATGTGAGCTCAGGGGTGAGTAGCTCCAGCCAGCAAAGAAAGAGGAGCTTCATGTGAGGTGAGGGTTCCTGTTTGTTGGAGAAAGCTGCCGATATCCAGAAGATGAAAAACATTGTGTACGTCCCAAGGGCGAAGAAAAAAGTAAGCACTGATTCATGGTTCTAAAAGTGATTCATGAATGAATAGCAGTGATTCTTAACCTTTGAGTGCTGTGTGTGTGTGTGTGTGTGTGTGTGTGTGTGTGTGTGTGTGTGTGTGTGTGTGTGTGTGTGTGTGTGTGTTCTTAAAGGCAGTTAACCAAAAATAAAATAAAACTAGCATAAAATATGCATGAGATGTCTTTTGAATGGATAAAATAGCTTTCTGTGATGAACAGACGGAAATATCAAACCTCATTTGCATTAAATATGGCATCTGATGTTAATGACGCCAAACATCATCAGTTCTCAATGTCTCATAAAAGATCATGACTTGTCAATGAGATGTTTTCCATTGACTTACAGCCTACATTTTACTCTGTTCCTCACACAAAACTATAATATGACTTCAGAAGACTTGACTTTAGTGAAAGAGTCAAATGGATTACTTTTATGATTGACAGCCCCTGGTCTCTCTATTCAGTGTTAATGGTTTAGAAAAAGAGTATTGTGAACATCCTGACTAACATTTCCTTTTGTGACTGACAGAAGAAAGTATATGGGTTTGAATGAATGAATGAAGAAGGTTAATTTTAGGGTGAACTATTGCTTTAACGTTACCTGTATACAGCCAGAAATATTGTTTATTTTACATGCATTTGCTGAACAAAATTGGCCATTTGCTGGAAGTAAGCCAACAAAAGGAGGTTGCTGTTGTAGAAAAATTTGGAGATAGCACAAAGATAGCCTTGTGTTTTGAGGGTAAGTAAGTGTTAAAAGTTTGAGGTAATATTATTAGACACATTCAGACATATAACCTTTAAATTGAACAGGATTTCTCAGTTAAGAAATCACGTGTGAAAATTAGAAGCAGCTTACAGAGTTGTGCTGTTTCAGGTACTCTGCCGCATTCTCTTCTGCATCTCCTCCAATCTCTCCAATCAGAATGATGCCTTCGGTTTTTGGGTCGTGCAAGAACACCTCCAGGCAGTCAATGAAGTTAGTGCCATTAAAAGGGTCTCCACCGATACCTGAAAGAAAAGACACTTTATTCAAAGACTTCTCTGCACTAAACACTTCCTGTAGTCTAGGCAGATGTATTATAATGGATGACTGATGGCTAGATTGCCATACCAATGCAGAGCGACTGGCCCAGACCCACTTGGGTCGTCTGATGTACTGCTTCATACGTAAGAGTGCCCGATCTAGATACAATGCCTGAGAAAATAAAAAGGAGAATAGAGCAAGATAAAGATAAATAGCAATTTTATAATGTAATTTGTGTTATTAATTGAACATATTCATTTAGTGCAACTAATTATTAGATTAAAAAAGCATGACTAACAATTGAAATTTTCACACTGCAGTACTTAACAGGCAAAGGTTCAAACATATGATTACTTAATAGGTACAGTATATAATGTAATTAACAGACAGCCCTAAATTAATACAAAGTGTGAGTCTCTACTTCTCCTCCATTGATTATGTGTTCTGCAGACCATACAATTAGAAGAAAAGGTTCTATATAGAACCTTAAAGGGTTCTTTCGGGTGCTACAAGATTTAGTTAATTAATTTTTATGAAATTTTATGAATTAAACAGTTTATAAACATACTTTATCACAAGAAAAAATGTAAATGACCATTAAACATGACAGTATTATGTAACCATTTAAGACATTTCTCCTTGTATAGAACATTTTCGGCATTAAGAGTTCTTTAAAATTCAGAAGGTAAGAAATCTAGATTTCTATATAGAACCACATTGAATGCTTTTATTTCTAAGAGTGTAGTTTCCTGTCTTCACAATATTCTAGAGCAAAAATGTAAATTCCTAGTGGGATTTAACATTTTAATGCACTTTTGCTGCTCTCAGATCTGTTCCTAATGCCCAATGAAACCAGGGGGCAACTAGCCAGCGTTAAACAAAAGAAATCTTTCTAAATGTCAAATGTAACCTAATAGAAAAACAGTACTGGAAAAGGCCAATTTCTATTTCCAGACAGACGAGGTCACAACTCTTATTATAGGAACAGGCACCAAGCTGAACTCTTGAGTACTATTCTTCAGAGCTCCTCAAAAACCTGTGTTATCTGTCTAGTGATGTGATGGCACAGCCCTGCAGTTTAAAATTCCTTGACAGAGCACTGATGAGAAGTGATCTGCATGCTCTCTTTTTAGCAGTCTGAACACTGCGCTACGGTCTACATCTGAGTTCATGTTCGAGCAGAGACTTTTCATCATCCCTGACATGGTGAGACACTCTTACAAATCCAACACATTAAAAAGGGTCCATTTCAAATCGAGACCCTGTGGCTCTGTCTGTCTGATGCTTCTTTTATGAACTTGAAGACAGGAGGAGCGCTAGGCTTTGCAAGGATCTTTTAAGATTCTATTCAATCAGTATGTGAGCTGCTCCAGTGTCAAACTCTTCTGGAAGGATGACTGAGTGAGTTTACTTTGTCATAAAAAAAGGTGTCATCCAGTGGAGCTCTTACCAACTCTTCCTTTCTTGTGGATGTGTCCAGGCATGATCCCAATTTTGCACTCGCCAGGCTGTAAGTAGAGAATTTTTTTTTTTTACTTTAGGCAATTAAAAATTACAAGCAGTAGGTTTTTGAAGTCAAAATGAAATCAAAACTGACCCAATTCAATACACATTCCAGGGGCCATATAAATATATATATATATATATACACACACAGTAAAGCCACTCAGAATAAAAATTTTGTTTTAAGTGTGTCAAAATTCTAAGAATTAGGTAATTTTATTTTTATTCCTAGACTTAAGAATAAGTGTGATTCATTAAGCTTCTTATGTGTTAAGACTAGGTCTCATCTCCTAAATTATATAAGAGTGCTGGAGAGGTGTCCTAACCTAGTTAGGAGAAACAAGATGGCAGCAGAGAGGAGGAAACCACACACTTTAATTTCACACACTTCGTCAACTTCAAACAAATTTGAGCCCGATTCAGACCCTGACAATATTAAAGATCAAGAGGATCGTCCAGAACGGATTTCACAGGACGTTTATGGTATATTTTTTTGTAATTTTCGTATACATTATAGATATGATGTTATCCACCATTTAAATGTGATATTTGTCAGAAAACTAAGGTGATACAAATATGAACAACCATGGTTATTGTCCTAAGGAGCGGTGAACCGTCTTACAAAAGCGAGAGCTTACAAAAGCAACAGAAAACAACGCTGTTCTCCATAAAAAGTGTAGCGCACAGATAAACGTTTGGGTTTATCTATGTTCAGGAACAGTGTTTAAAATAAATTAACCACTTTAAGTTCCTCAGCCTTCGGAAGGTCAAACAGAGTTTTGGAAACGTTCTGGAAAAAACATAGCAGCAGCTCAACCAGGCCTCGTCCACTTTTTTGCGTATTCCGTTGGCGTGGATTATTTAAATGAGTAACAATGTGACTTCATAAGATCTGGAAAAATCATGTTGTAGTGCAAACAATCTAAGTGTATCCATCCATGATAAAAGTGCTACACACGGCTCTGGGGGGGACAAAAAAGGCCTTCTGAAGTGAAGCGATGCATTTGTGTAAGAAACATATCCATATTTAAAACTTTATCGTCTAAAATAACTAGCTTCCGGCAGACGGCCTACGCAAGTCGACTTATGCCAAAAGAGTAAGTCAAAAGTTTCTCTTAATGTTTTTGTTGATTTTCTGAATGCTGATTTACTGCTCAAAATCTTCTTCTTTTTATCAATTCTGAAAACAGTTGCATTGCTAAATATTTCTGATTCTAAGAATAGAACAATAGAACAGCAGTTAGTTGAGATAGAAATCTTTTAAAATCTAAAAATGTTTTACTGTCACTTTATCAATTTTAACATGTCCTTGCTGAATGGAAGTACTAATTTTACTAAAATTACTAAAGATATATATATATATATATATATATATATTCATTTTTTTCCTAGAAACTTTAAAATGGTAAGAGTATAGAGACCACTTCCCACAATCTAAACCATTTCAGATGGATAAAGTCACAACCTACGTTTCCACAACCTAATATCTTGATTCATCTGTCACATTACGGAAGTAAAATGGGTTGTGAATGTGTTCCATATTGACTTTAAACAGTGTTTTTAAGAGAGACAGTGTTCAAAGAGTGGCTTCTTTGTGTTAATATTACATCTACAATTTTGCCAACTTCAACCAATTGCCTTCTACTCAAAATTTACAGCATTTTAATCTCATAATACAAATCCTGTGTTAGTTGACTAAGGTTTCCAAAACACTGTGTGGGTACAAAAAAAGAAAGAAAAGGATAACACTTTAGTTTAGGGTCCAATTCTCACTATTAACTAGTTGCTTTATTAGCATGCATATTACTAGGATATTGGCTGTTTATTAGTACTCATAAAGCACATATTAATGTCTTATTCTGCATGAGCTTATTCTACATCACTTAATAACACTACCAAAACTTAACAACTACCTTACTAACTATTAATAAGCAGTAATTAGGAGTTTATTAAGGCAAAAGTCATAGTTAGTTAATAGTAAGAATTGGACCCTAAACTAAAGTGTGACAAAAAAAAAAAAAAAAAAAAAAACCAGCATAAGTGCAGCTCTCACGTTGATGACACCGGGACAGTTGGGGCCAACGAGGCGAGTCTTGTTCTGGCGGAGCAGCTTGTGTTTGACCCGCACCATGTCCTGCTGAGGGATTCCCTCAGTGATACAGACAGCTAGAGGCATCTCTGCGTCAATTGCTTCGATGATGGCGGCTGCAGCGAAAGGGGGCGGCACGTAGATCACGGTGGCTTCAGCCCCTGTGCCATCTTTAGCCTAAAAAACAAATTAAGAATTATTCACAGAACTAAAAAAATACTTGGTCAAACATCTAATTTTAGCATTTCAGTTGCAGTTGGGCTTTATCTGAAAGGGTTTAAACTAGAGCCCGACCGATATGGATTTTTGGGGGCCGATGCCGATACCGATATTAGGGAGTAAAAAAAGCCCGATACCGATATATCGGCCGATATTATTTATGTGTATATTATAATACAGTAGCAATATTATTTATGTGTATTATAGTACAGTATACCAGTCAAAAGTTTGGACACTTTCCTATTGGTGTGTACAAACTTTTGATGGGTACTTTACACAGTAGCTATAAACAGAATAAATATATTTTATAAACACGTTTTGCAATGATCACTCAAATGTGGTAATCAAACACTTGTGTGACACAGATATGTAATGGAGGCAGGGGGAATGATAGAATGAGAATTATACAGCTGAGCTGTAACCAAACTAGTTTGCATTGCATGTTATATTATATCATATTCTAAATACTGTTGCATAATCTTCACTAACGACGACTTTGTCTTTTAATTTAGTCATAACTTGTATCAATAAATAAATAAAAAGTGTCACTGACAAAACCTTATTATCTTCTATTTTTACTCTTAATTCCTCTAATCTCTACCAGTGGAGGAAGAACTCAGATCTTTTTACTAAAGTAAAATTAATAATATCATAACGAAAACGTTTTTAATTACATATGTACAGTACTTTTATACTATTTTAAATAATTAGTAAGCAAAATGTACTAAACGTGAAACTAGGCTACTCTTAATGCAAAATGGCCCTATATAAAGTGTTATAATTATATACATTTTTGGAATATTGCTTGATGTTGTAACGTAGCGTTATCAGGCAGAATGAGCTTTAACACGGTGTCTACACCGGACGCGGCCGTTACTGCTCGCGTCGCAACAGCTGTTTACCCGAGACAAAGCAGAATCAGTTTACTGTCGGAGATTGCTCGCGCCACGCATTTTAATCAATGTTTCATCAACCAATTGCCTTAATAAATAAGAAGTAGGCCTAAATATAGCAGACAATATAATCAGGACTTCTCAGCTGCGCGCTTGCAATAGTCACAAGCTCACACAATACGTGACAGAGGCTTGTAGCAGAGAAATCAATTCTGTGAATTACACTGCGCAAATCACAAGTAGGCTACTACCCACCGGATGAAAAAGGGTTGGCTCTCAGTCTCCACAGGCTACATAAAATATTCATTTTATTTTATTTTATTTTTTGTGTTCGCATTTATGAGGAAAAAACAATGTTACAGACGCAACAGTTCAGCACTACGGACGTGAGCGCTCTGAAAGCGGCACTAATGCTTTGAAACTTTCACATATACATCAAACAGAAAGCACAAAACCTTTCGTTTCAAAGTGAATTTCGTTTTGTATTAATTGTATCTTAATTTTAATCAATGTTTCATCAGCCATTTGCCTGGATTTAATTTATAAGAAGTAAATTTAGCAGACGATAGATAATCTCGACACGGAGGCGCCTGCGGGTGAACTGGAGCTCGTCTCATGAACCGAAACTCAGCGTATAGACCTGAGAATAGAAATATATCTATATTGAAATGTCTACTTTTAAACAGAACAATTCAAAACGAAAGACAGACAGACTCATGTAATCGTATGAAATGTGCATTTCTCTCTGGCGCGCGTTCACTGAAGATCGCGAGTCAGCATCGTCAACTTCATCTTTGGCTGACACTGACTGAAAACACTTGTTTATTAATAAACAACTAAAATGTCTCCTTGCTATATTTGTTGTATTCATAATCATTACTTTTGCCAGTTCTTGTGACAGCTTTTAGGTGCTTTATTGGCAGCGCCACCCTTACATGAATCACCGCACCCGCATTTTTTTAAATATTCATTTATCGGCCATTATAAATGCCGATAGTTAGGAAAATGCCTAAAATCGGCCGATAATATCGGCCCGCCGATATATCGGTCGGGCTCTAGTTTAAACTGATAAAGATTAAACAACCAGCCTCTGGCCTTTAACACTTCTGTTACTGTTGGCATTGCTTGCTCTAAATAAGTCCCCTTAAATGTCCCCTAGTACCCTCAGAGAATCAGACCAGCTGTCCAAAAAGTAACTGTGGCTCAAAGGAGACTGTCAGCAGTCACACAGGCAATTACCTCTTTCACAGAGTTGAAGACTGGCAGACCCAGGTGTGTTTTGCCCCCCTTGCCTGGGGACACTCCTCCTACTAAGTGAGAGCCATAGTCCAGAGACTGCTGACTGTGAAAGGTGCCCTAGAGACAGAGAGAGAAAAAAAGAGATCATTTAATGAAGGAAAGAGATGAATTTGGCTTACTGTTCAGCATAATCAGCTTGTAATGAATTAACATTAAATGGGTCACATCACAAAACAAAAGGAAAATCTAGGTTTCCTTTTGAGTAAAAGATCTTGGTGTACTATGAAAACATACAGTAACTTTGAGAGTGAGAACACAAAACTTCATCCCCTGTCCAAAAAGATTGTTTGTTGATACAAACTACTCATTCTGAACAGACAGATACTATCATTACTAAACACCAAAAGAACTAAAGATATAAGTGAAGTGTGTGAAAGTTCACTAAACCTTGAGCCATTTCTGCTCATGTGAAGCACCTGTTGTTTTGCAAATCTTAGCAGTAGAAGGAGTGGCTGAAATTTATTTTTAACCAGGTCCATGATCATTTTATTCAATTTGATCTTAACCATTAATACAGCATAATTTTTGATTGGTTTGTGACCACACAACAAGTGATATGTTGTACACCAAGAAACTGCTAATAAAAAACATTGACGTTTGTATTGAACTCAAAAGCAAATCCTCTGCCAAAGCATGAGCAGACCAAAGTGCAAAGGTGACATTTCTCACAAGGCAGAAGTATAAAAAAAAAAAAAGTTGTCAAAAGAAGAAAAAAAAGTGTCAAAGAGTGTGTGGGAAAATGGCTTTGAATTTTTTTTTGACAAAAGTACAAAAATTATAGACAAATGTACCTCAATAAAATAAAACAAATTAAAATAAAGTAAAGTAAAATATAAATAAATAAAACAATAAGGAGTAAATGGACCCTAATAGAATACAACAAATTAAAATAAAATAAAAAGTTAAATTAAAAAAAGTCTGTAACATGTTAAATTACATATTTTGCGTAATGGTCATGCATAGCATATTTTAGGCACGATTTTGCAAGATTTGCAGTATGTAGATAAATCAGTTCACATTCAGCTTGGTTATTAAATTACAGACTAAATGTAAAGACACTAATGTGGAACATGATATATATAATTTCCCAGCATGCAGCCCAGAACATAGACTTACAAATGCCCTTTCATTATGTGAAGCACTTTAAAATCAATGAATGCTGTAAAATAAAAATGTATCAGTAAAAAACTATTTCCCCATGATTAGGGATTTGAACAGTCTGTGAAAATGGTACGTCACGAACTTTAACCTTCCTTTCCCGATATGTGCATGTTAATTATTACAAATTATTTTGAAACATCACAGATAAGTCCAAAGGTAAAGGGTCGCCCGTATCACATCAATATCTACCACTGTAATGTTTTATATACAATTAGAAGGAATGAGGAAACCTGGCACGTTTTCGATCCATTTCCCCTCCGAGCGTCCAACTTGCCAACTTTCTACCATCATTTGTTCTTATGCTTTCATTAACGCTGAAGTGCTGAGCTAACTTTGCCGTTTTTCCTGCACGCTGCCTCCGTTAACAGTGTAGCCATTAATTTGAGGTATGGTTTGCTTATGTAGCCGAACAGCAAAGTTAATATGCCGAGATGACACTCCAGTCATTCCTCATCCCCTTCTAATTATAATGAGTGTTCATTAAAACTTCATCTAATAACCCTTTATTATGGTAAAGAGCCGTTTGTAAGAGGGTGAAGGAGAGTTAGAGAAATGCAATGAGAGATTGGAAATAAATCACAGGGGTGAGAAAAGCAAGGTTATTGGATGCTGTAGACAGCAGTTTTAGCGTAAAGGGCCTAAGGGCACATATCAAGAACAATCGTGCCTGTCTCTCCTCACATTATAAAATAAAGCATGAAAGGATAGTACATTTAAAACCCAACCCAACACATAACAGTAGTCTTTAAAGCGGTCATGTCATATTTTTATTTTATCCATTTAAAGTGCCCCTATTATGCTATTTTAAAGGTTCCTGTTGTTTTGTTGGTCTCCTACAATAGGTTTACAGTAGGGGTGTGCCAAAAAATCGATTCACAGAAGAATCTAGATTCTCATTTGCAACGATTCAGAATCGATCTGAAATGTCCAAGAATCGATTTAATAAATAAATAAAATCAGCTGGCTGTTCGCCTCCATTTTTGTAACTATAGCCTATACGGGACGTCCGGACGTCATGCACGCAGCCGGTTTTTGAACGTGAGCGGCAAATCAGAGGAAGCAAATATGGATGCTTTTATAGAGCTTCTGATGCTTCTAAATATGATGCTTCTACATTCATTCTGCCGTGGCGGGCCGCCACACCTAAAATAATCCCGCCACGGCTGCAGCTTCTCAGTGAGGTCCGATATTAATGTGCATATTGTGTTATTGTTAAGCTAAAGGCATAAAAAACATTGTAAAGCACCATAAAGTGTTCGCACTAAATTCCAAGACTTCTAAAGTCATAATAGCATAATGTGAGGTAAAAATGAATATTTAAGTCGTTAGTTAAAGTTAATGGAAACTCATCTCTCCTCAGTCATTCTCCATTCGGCACTCACACAGCGCGTCGCGTTATAGCGTTTTCTAAATCATAATCCTTTCTCCCGGGTGTCTGTTAGATTACAGCACTGGAGAGCGCTATGAATTGTTCTTCATCCGCACTGTAACTGAAATTAAATGCTCAATAAACTGTTGCAAATAATACATTAAGCATAGATAGACAGATATAATCTCTTCGCTTTGTGCTTTGAACTTTTCAATCCGGAGCGCTGCGCGCTGTGACTTCGCGTTGCTTCAAGTGCATCATTCTGCACACGGGATGCGCATAATCGCTTTGCCGCTCTTATTCGAGCCTTTCATGTTATAATGTTATAATACTTAGGGGAGGTTTAAACACCTGGGGTAAGGGGGCGTGGCCAATGGCAATCACTCATGGGCCACGCCCCCTCCCCCTGGCGAAATGGGCCTGCCACCAGAGCTGGAAAAAATCCTAGAGGAAACACTGGTCTCCGTTTGTCATTCTGTATAGCAAAGCAGATGAGAGTAGATCATGATCAGAAACCCGATTAGAAATCATTATGGATAAAATCGAATCGTTTTAAATCGAAAATCTTTTTGAATCGAAAATCGATTTTGAATCGAATCGTGGCCTCAAGAATCGGAATCGAATTTAATCGTGAGATGGTAAAAGATTCCCACCCCTAGTTTACAGGCATCAAAGGTAAAAATAAATAAATAAATAAAACACTTTCATTTAATTTGTAATTTTTTTTTATTTTAAAGGGGAACTTGGCAACCATTTCACTTAATAAAACCGTTTAGAAATCATTTGGATGGTTAAATAACCTGTTCTGGTGAAAATGGTGACTTTCCCCGCTCCCCCCAGCGTCACCAGGCGGAAAACCATCCTTGCAACATGGGGACTAACGTCCTGGTAAGTTGGAAATAGGAAGTCTCGTGAGAAGCGAGAACGAGCGAGAAACACGAACTGCTTTATGGAAATTCGACATAATTCTATGATACTGTGTATGATGTATTACCCACCTCGGTAGACATAGCTCCACGCGATAAAGTTGGCCGGCTCCGATAATAACAAATGCACATGAGCAGCGGTAGAAAGGGGGAGGAGGGTGCCACAAGTGAGTTTTTTTACGACAGTGTTGGGAAATATATGCCCCACAGCTGTAGGGGGAGCTCGATGAGAAAACATGCGGCAACAAAAGTGAAAATCAGCGAAGAAATGGCTAGAGTTGCCAAGTTCCCCTTTAAATTGCTGATCACCTTATTTCTTAGGAACTGAAAACAGTTTGTTCGAAGATTCGGTCTCTCTAAACCCCTGCTTTCCGTGAGCCTACTCTGCTCTGATTGGATCATATGGATGATTGGTCTACCTCTCGGAAATGAAACGCCTATTACCATAACTGAATTTCAGCTCTGGAGGCTTCCTCAGCACTTGTATACACAGTGATACGATCAGGAACGATGGCGTCGGTTATTCCATATCAATTCCAGCACGAGTCGTCATCCTTTTATGTGGATTCGCAGCGCTAAAAACAGCATCTTCTTGACATGTTGACAACACGAACCAAACTCTTTAATATATTGATTTATAAACAAAGGTATTTGTTATGAATTGAATTAATCTGTTTTTTTTTTTTTTTTATATTATTATTTTTTAAATGTTTCCTCCCACTTATGTTTTTTTGGGGCGTCAAAAACCACTTTGCATTCAAAATGTTGTGGCCCACATAGTAGGGTGACCAGATTTCTCGGAGTTGAATACGGGACCGACACAGAACCGGGGGGGGGGGGGGGGGGTATAAGACGCATGCGTATTAATGCATACTATAGCACACACACGCAAGATCTCTCGCTCTCTCCCTCTCTGTCATGCGCGCGCTACACGGTTTTGAACATAACATACATACATATTCACGTAGCCTTTCGAAAACGAAACCTATAATATATCAAAATATATATTAACGATGAAATACGGGACAAAACATGATTTTTTCATAATAAGTCGGGACACTAAAATTACAGTTGAAATACGGGACTGTCCCGGGAAAAACGGGACGTCTGGTCACCCTACCACATAGTCACAAGCAAGAAAGAAAGACTGAGCACTAGCCTTCAGATCCTTAAAGGTCCTGTATTATGCCCCTTTTCACAAGATGTAAAATAAGTCTATGATGTCCCCAGAATGTGTATGTGAAGTTTCAGCTCAAAATACCCAACAGATCTTTTTTTACAGCATGTTTAAATTGTCATTTTTTTGGGCTCAGAAAAACGCGCTGTTTTAGTGTGTGCCCTTTAAATGCAAATAAGCTGCTGCTGCCGGCACAGGGGGCGGAGCTTCATGAGCTCGCGCTCAGTTTCTCAGGACAATTTCATCTCACGGAATGATGATAATATCAGAAACTCTCAGTAACGGTGTTCATTTCGAGTCGGACAATAATGCCTACTGAGTCAGAGTGCTGTATAGAGATGGAACAGGTATAGTTTAGTAGTTTAATTACGGTTATTATAACATATTTGTCATCTGCTTGTGTGTATCCATTATTTATTAATAGCCTACAAGTCTGCTGTTTTGGACCAAGTCCGAATGATGATCAAACATATACTGATGAGTTTAATAAAGTTTATTGTACATCACACAAAAGATGAAGCGTCAGTTTTACTTCAGAAAATCACCATAAGAGCTGAGTAAACACAGTAAGTTATAAGAAGTGCGCAAGTTGAGGGAGTTGAGGGAGCATTCCTGTGGGCGGACGTTAGTCAAAAAACTGTTCTACTGACGTCATTAAAGAAGGAAGTAGAGGGATGCAGTCCAAACGGGCCGTTCGATGTAGGCGACTTCTGTTAAATAAAATATCTCGCTTGGCATTGAACTTTGAGCTTTATAATTTTACAGATATTATTTATACTCTAAAAACAACATTACACACTAACTAAAGTTTGAAACATGGGATCACGAAGAACGGGACCTTTAAAATTATGTGCCAAATTATAAATGTTGGGGTTTCATAAGCATGCAGGCTTTACACATCCACCTCATCAGATTCATCTGTTCTGTGGCTCACTGTTTGCATAACCTGATTTATCCACTTTTTAATATTTTGGGTTAAATAAAACTTTGGCTTTATCGACAGAATCTGTGGCATGATGTTAATTACTATGAAAATGATTTTGAGTCCCCCAGTTTGAAAAAAAAAAACTACTACTAGGGTGGTTGCCCCGAGAACTAATGGTTCCCATAGGAACGTTTTCCTGTTGCATTCGCACTGCCAGTAGGAACTCTGAAGTGAGCTTGTTGCTGTGACCTTTATTTTGACAGCGCTCAGAGTCAGAATGCCAGAGCCTGAGCAAACAAACAGTCCTCGCATTCTCCGTTCATTATAGTTTACGATCTGTCTAACAGTCCCGTCTAATACGTTATTAGATAGAACTGTTATACATAGAAAGTAGACAGTATATTCAAAGTTATTAGCATGTACTGTGTGGTTGATGTCCAGTGTTGCTAGCTGAGCAGAAATACATAATCATGTTTCTCATGGTCCCTCAAAGTTGCGTTGGATTTTCTCCTCCGCGTTAAGGTTAAGAGGGCCATCTATCACTGTTTTCCATGTTCGTATAGTTAGTTTCTGGAGTAAATATTGTATATAGGCTATAATCTGTGTGTTTACATACAGCTGTTTTAAAAATGGCAGGTGCTGGTGTTTCGCGTGCGTTCGGCCAATCCGCGTACACTAACGTCACGGATAGTTCCTATAGTGCTGGTTTAGACCCTACTCTGAAGTAGGAGCTAAATTAGTTCCTCCAAAAGAGTTCCTAGAACTAAAATCGTTCCTAGTTCCTGAGGTGCGAACACGCCGACATCCGGGTAGTTTCGCCAATAGTTCTAAGACAATAGAACTATGAAAAGGTTCCTTCGGTGCGAAAGCCCCTAATGTTTAGTGAAGTTTTATTCATGCATAAACTGAAAGCTGCATTGACCAAAAGTCAGACAAAAATTCCCTATCATCCACACAGATGGCAAAATTTATGCACAATAGACGCCAAAACACACCATCGAGAAGAGCTAATTAAACGCTCCCATTGGGATCACTGATTTCAGCCTTCCAAAACGGTTTCAGCTGAAAATGAATTTTTCAAATACTTTTGGTTGCGGAAATTTCAGTGCATCTCTACATCGCCCTTATGGTCAGGTATGGTGAGATGATCAAAATCAAAATACAGTGAGATTTCCTGTAATCGCTCAATGCTCAGCCAGTTTCCTGTCATTCAAGTAGGCCACAACCAATGAGACAGCACTTCAATCAGTAACTAAATGAATAAGACACTACTGTAAAGTGAAATAAAATAACTAAAAAAAAACAGACCTTTTCACATAATTTGGGCTGTAATGCAGGGTGTTTTGGGGTGCATAGACTGGGGTTACACACCTGTTTTCCTGTGAAGCCTTGACAGATGACCTTAGTGTTCTTGTCGATGTAAAGGTTCTTCCTGTTTCCAGTATAACAGTGTCTCACCCCAGCCTGCTGCACTGCAAATACAAAGACAACAGCCATGGAATAAGAACCAAGGATCAAATACATACACATCTAAAAGTGTATGAAACGTTTAAGATGTTTTTTTTTTTTTTTACATTCTTAGTGAAGTCTGCATGATGACTTAATGTTGCTGTTTGTATAAACATTGGATTTCATGTTTTCATTTTGTGTCCAACACACCTGCCTGCAGTTTATTTATTAATCTATCACACTAAATGCAAAGTCAACTTGGTGGCTATATTAGTAAACTTAGTTTAGGCCTATAAGAAGTAGTTGTTGGCTTCTCTTTCACATTACTCTATACGTTCCCAACAGGGTCTGATGTCCAAAGGTCAAGCTGCCTTGACCTCTCAAAGAGTTTAGAAATAATACAGGGTTGGAACAGACGACAATAGTTGAACCAAAAAATCCAATAAGTTTATCAGTGATCAGCAAACAGTTTTGACTCTTTTACTCTTAATAGGACTTCAAGAAATAGGCTATTGATCACAGCTGACAGGATTAAACAGCCCTTCCACATTTCTCTAGGTTAAAGTTCACCTAAACCACACATAGACCAGGGGGTTTCAATCTTTTAGATGCCATGATGGACCCCCAATATGATCATGCTTCCAACAGATATGAAATAACTGCAATATTGCATTAAACTGTAATTTAATTAAGTTTGCGATTTACGGTTCTTAAAAAGCACAGTATGCAGTGTATCACACAGGGAAGTTAGTCAACACTGCTTTCTGTTCAGCTGGAGTGAAAATTCCATTATTGACAGACAATTGAATTGCACAAGACTGGAAGAGTTAACCAAAAGTTTCAAAAATGGCAACACACTTTCACAGACATTGTAAAATGCTCAGAGCATTTTGATTTTCTACATTATTATTACAGAATAAAAATAAGTAGGCTATTTCAAATGTTACGCACATACAGTCAGTGAAGTAAGTTACAAGCAACCACAGACCTACATGTCACACTGTCAACACGCGTTCAGCAGACTTATGAAGAATAGTGTCATCCTAGGTGAGGATATGAGCAAAATTGTGATCATAACGGTTGCAAAGACACAGTCTCTGTCCCTTACAGCATATAAATAAGCACTAAGTTATATCAAATGATAGTGCTGTGTCTGTTACCTTCAAAGTTACTCAGATACCATCATTAACATATTAGAGACATTTTAAAAAGACAATTAAACACATTTACCAGTACAGGTCATCCGTTCATAAGTTGACCGTTAATATGTTACATTTGGTGCTGAAAACAGCAACACAACATTAGCATTAGCTGACTGTGTGCGTTTAATCGAAATAGAAATAAATAAATGACTCCCACGTTTACAATATCTGCTGGAACAACGTCAAAACAAAGACAGAGATGTGTTTAAAATGTAACAACGCTCGTGTTCGTTTTACTTACAGAGGAACCGGGCAAACAACCTGCTATGAGACATCTTCGGTCATTCACCAATGACACCGGACAGACATGGACCTAAACGTCAGTATGCATAGTAGTCCTGCTAGATGCCTGAAGAGATATAATCGCCTTCATACGGGGTAAATGCATGTTTTACAGTCTATGGGTAAAAGACATCTAAAACACACTATAGCATTAAATGCGACTTTAGAAATAAATGTAACTCTGTATTTAGAATTAATCCATGAAAACGGGCATTATTTGCTTAAAAGCGCAAGGAATTCTGGACAATGTTGTTCTACATAATATAATATAATATAATATAATATAATATAATATAATATAATATAATATAATATAATATAATATAATATAATATAATATAATATAATATAATATAATAATATAATATAATATAATATAATTATATAATAGGATATAATATAATAGCATTACTTTAATTTGATTATTTGCAGTACTACACCACTAAAATAAAGTGGTATTACAGTAATAAACAGTATCCATATTTAAATTTTATTTACAGTTGAAAACAATACTTTTTTGTGGGGGGTTAAATGAAAAGAAATAAGAAGACAGAAAGACACTGTGAACATGACCACCCAGTCTACTAATGATCCACATGATTGCAAAAAATAAAAGTTTAATAGCTTCCATTTTCTTTTCAAAATGACTGAAATTTCTGTGAATAGGTTGGGGGTAGAACTACAAATAATGAATTATTTTGTACAAATAAAACAAATTGTCTGTACAATTCATTTTTATAAGCAATTTATTATATTAAACCATATACAAAATGAACAGCTCACATCAGATGCTTACAACAAGTGTTCAATGAAATAAATAAATGAATGAATGAATGAATGAATGAATGAATGAATGAATGAATGAATGAATGAATGAATTAATTAATTGATGGATGGATGGATGGATGGATGGATGGACGGACGGATGGATGGATGGATGGATGGATGGATGGACGGATGGATGGATGGACGGATGGACGTATGAACCAACGAACGAACGAATGAACGAATGAATGAATGAATGAATGAATGAATGAATGAATGAATGAATGAATGAATGAATGAATGAATGAATGAATGAATGAATGAATTGTGCCAGGAGTAAAATCACAATTTACAATAAATTAAATTCAATCAATGTCAGGCTATTTATTTACAAAAAAGTAAATAATAATAATAATTAAATAACATAATGAAACTCAAATTGTATTAAAAAAAAACCAGGGAGGTTCTTGACGGAATGTTAGAGAAATCTATCTAAAACATTATTGAGTATAACGTTACACACTACAAAAAGTATGTAAGCTACAAAATATGCAAGAATTAATTAATCTGAATAATTTGTTTAAATAATTGTTTAACAGTACTCTGTGTGACATTTGAAAGGATACATCTCTAACTTTATTAATTATATAGTCTTTGTTCGATATTGTCCAGATCCCTTTCCTTGTACAAAAGAAAGTAAAGAGCTATTAAAAACTGAAAGCAAGTGGCGCGGTGAGAGACGAGCCAATCACGCTCAACCAACTCTGCAGATGGTGATTGGTTAACGCTTTTACGGGGCGTGGTGCACTTACGCTTATTCATAGTCAAACCTACGTATATTCTTCCAGCCTTGAATAGTCCCTCTTCAGGGGCAAACGGAAACGACTACGCAAGTACACTAACGCGATGACGTAGAACGTCTCAGGAAATATCCTGTTGGGTCTCTCAATTAGAAGCGCACAAAGTCATTCAAGATGGTGTTAGAAAGTATCTCCAGGATTATCAAAATACAACTTCCAGCCTACCTCAAGAAACTGCCCCTTCCAGAAACAATCGGAGGGTTTGCGCGACTGACAGGTATGTGTTTCATCATCATACAAAATGTCACAAGCGTAGGTGGAAAGTTACGCGCGCATGCCTGCATAGAAAGAGTGATGTATGTGTCTATGTTTTGCATCTATTAAACACTAAAATAACGCATACATTAGTAATTGGTTGCCTTCACGTGTTTCTGGGTAGGAAAAAATACATGTTTTTGTATTATCTTTCACTTATTTTCATACAATTGCATGAGAAGATTCTCAAGAGGCAGAGCTTTTTTCAAGTGATTCTATTTTCATAAACAATGTAACGTTAACGACCAGTGTGTGTCTATTTTAGAAATGTGTGAAGAACAAAACACGCAAAGCATCTGAGAGACATGGTTTATTGTAGTATTATAGATGATGGCACAAGAAATGCAGAAATATTTGCATCTGTAAGTTAAATATGTTAAAGTTGTTTGGACAGACACCTAAAATGAGCAATCTTCAGGGTCCAGCAACTGTCATTGTGTAATGCAACCGTTCATCTATAATGCACTTGTGTGCAAATATAAAGTGTATTAATAATCACTGAATATTACTTTATCTGACATGCACTTATTTTTCCACCGTACGCAGAAGAGCTTTCACTATGTAGATTGCTGTCATTAAGTATATAATATGTTCTAACACCGTGTCTCAGTTTCAGAGTGGTTGCGGCTTCTGCCATTATTGGGGATTTTGGCTCTGTTGGGTTATCTGACCATCCGGCCCTTCCTGCCCAAGAAGAAAAAGCAAAGAGACAGTCTAATAAATCTGAAGATCCAAAAAGAAAATCCTAAAGTGGTGAATGAGATCGACATAGAGGATCTGAGGACTCCAAATGTTTGTTACTGTCGCTGCTGGCGATCTAAAACGGTAGGAATGCCTGAGAGAAAAAAAATTATGTAGAAAATCAATTTATCTAGGTAATATTAAGTGGGTGATTTTTTTTTTTCCTAGAACTTTTGCGGTAAATTGGTTCAATGAACTATCAAAACATGCTGTAACAGCACCAAAGGGGGGAAATGAACATAAAACAACTAAATTCTGACTTATTGGCACAAAACAAAACCTTGATTAACTTTATACTTGGAGCTTTGGGGAAAATACATTTTATATATATATATAAAAGTAATAAAAAATGTATGATATGACCCCTTTTTAACTGTTAATTTGTGTTGGAAAATGTGTGGTTTTCTGCTTCCTCTTTGAGAGTGTGAGTTTTGTCAAAAGTCTAAGAGCCACGGTCACTATCAGCACTTAATCTGTTCTTTCTTATCTTGCAGTTTCCTGTTTGCGATAAATCGCACATAAAGCATAATGAGCTGACGGGGGACAACGTTGGTCCACTTATTCTTAAGAAGAAGACTCTGTAGCCCACCTGTTTTGGCTCGGAGTGGCATTTTTTTAATGCATATTTTTCTCCATGGAAAAACTTACTGTAATTTTGTTTGTTGTACTTACCCCAAACTTTTTCCAACTTATTGTGTAGAAATATAGAGCTGTAAATTCGGACTATAATGCTCAAGATATTGTGGTTGATTCAGAGAGATTAATTATTTTGATTTACGTTTTGTTACATCGTTGTGTGTTTATTGTGTGTGTGGCAAATGTAGTTTGACTTTTGAGTGCAATATAATAGGACCATAAGGAAAAATGGCGGTTATCGTCGCTAATCAATCTTTGTGGCCATGAAAGTGTCTTTTCCAATCTTAATCTACATCTAGATTCAGTTTTAACTAAGTTGCCTTAGACTAATACTATTTTATGTGCGTTTGACATTTTGTAAGACAACAACAAATCATACTTTTAACTTTTCAATGTGAAGTACATTATTAGGATTTGCTTTTGCTTTTCGTTTTCTACAGCATTATTCTTAAACCAACAATAGTTCTAAAATGTTTGCTAAATTATTTTAACATTTTCAAGTGCAGGATACTAAACTTGACTTTTGTTCGTATACCTACAGACATTTCCCGTTGCATTTTGGTCACAGCAATTGTTACACATCATTCATATATTACAACATTCATCCTAATGTTACAAAGAAATGTGCCCTCTTTTCTCTGTCCACCTGAACCAACATGCTGCGACAATTACAATTTATAGGATGTGTGCCATTCTTCATATTCAAAGTTATAAATAGTTTGACAATCCCAATCTTTTTTTCTTGTGCCACTTGGTTTTGCATTTGATGGCTCTTGTTCATAGATGTTTTCATAAAAAACACATTTGTATGATAACTGGAATGTGCCTAATAACTTTTATAAAATAAAAGGTAACCAAACTTGTTTTATCTTCCTGAAAATTCTTTCTGTGACGGATGAATGTGAGAGGCCATGTAACAGTCTATTTATTTCTTCTGTGTACTTTTCCTAAAACACACAATAGTGCAACTCCACTACACTGATGCTCCATGTCTTTAAAGTAAAAGTGATGCTTATTTACATCTGCTTTGCCTTAGATGATAAAACAAGATATACTTCCAAATGCAAGCAGGGGGTTTTGCCTGTCATTTATTAACAAGGCATGTCATTCATTTTCTGCAGCAATACATCTACAAATTAAAATAACTACACATACACCATACAATATAAAAATAAGGGTCTAATACTCTTAACAGTAGTCATTTAATATGAAAATAAATATAATGAACAAGACACCCAAAGTACTTGTTATTTAATTACATTCCAAATACGTGTTTATCAATAATTTTTCTTTAATAGCCTACAGACATGTGTTTTTATATATATTGTTTTAATAAAAATGACATCACATAACCCACATCGCACTGTCAGAGAGTTTATTCACACAAAACATACGTATAGCTACACATAAAACATGATATCAGAATTTTCAAATCAAACATTTAAGAGAACAATACATCACGGTTGTTTAAACCAATGAGCATTAAGCTGTGTCGTCAGCAAGTCGTTTCCCATCATGCTTTTGATCAGTGCAGTCGGTGGAGAGCTTGGAGAGCAACTGCGCGCAGCTGCAGAATCAGACAAGTGCGCCTTGCGGTCGCGAGAGTTTTTTTGACATACGTCAGCATGACATTAGCAAGGCGGACCGCACTCGGACACATTTCTAACCGACATGCATCTCGCGGTGATCACCGGTGATCGGTTCTGCGCAGATTTTGCTCATCTCAAACAAGCCTATTAACTCGCGATTGAGCGAGTAGCCTCTCGCTGCAGCCTGCGGTGGACATCCAACCCGGCCCACATCCAAGTGTGACGTCAGAAGCCACGCCCATGCCCAAATTGGACACATTCTCATTAACATTTAAAAACAGGAAGAAGCATCGAGAAGAGAAGACTAGAAGACGAAGGTAACTGCGAAACAAAATGCACAAAACACACTTGCGGTTTTAAACACTGTTCAACATAATACGAATGAGTTGTATAAGAATGAGATGTTACCTGTTGAAAGCAGCTCTTATCACTTTATTAATAGTTTGTAATGAGGTCAGTGCGGTTGATCACTTGACTAGCATTGTCAAAATATCGATGTAATTCAAATCAATAAGGTTTGATGATGTTGTTTTAGAGCTATGAATTATCTTCAACTTACATATTTGGTCATTTAACTCCCCTGTAATGTCTCAACTGAGTTGTGTGTTACATTTGGCTGAGTGAATTTCGTAACAGTAACTACGTTAGATTCTCAACTGAGAATTTTGTTTTGTATACTATTACTATTATACTATACTAACTGCATTATTATATCACCAATTTCATGTTGTTATTTGGATTAAGGGTAAATATGAAAAAAATATTATTTCAGTGCTTATGTGTGACGTTACATCCTGTAAATCTTATTCTGCTTGTAAAGAATATGAGATTTGATTGTCACTCTGTCAGTTGTAAATACTCCATATTGAAAAAGTTTGAAGTTGTTCAGTCATTGCTATGCAAACATGTTTAGATAATGTAATGTGATGATAAACTGTTGTAATATGAATAAGTTTTATTATTGATTCATAGTAAATACAGTGACAGCAAGCCAGCCATCACATCAGCAGTCTTTCCTAACTATATTATACTTCTTTTCAGGAGTACTACAATTTTGAAAGCAAGTGATTGTTTGCCATGTCGGTAAGTACAAATAAACTTTGGTTTGTATCCTAATCAAGTTAGCGTACTGTTAACTGTCGGGCCAAAGGTTTGTCTGAATTGGAATTAACAACTTAACGATAGCTAGGTTAAAACGTTTTGGTCTGATCACTTATCCCTTACAACCCTTGCAAAGTAACTTGGTTGAGCAACCGAATCATTTCACTACATCTTACTTGATAACTCTGTGTATGTGCCAAATTATCTATCTATTCTAGATTAATGGAAAGATCACATAATTATTGTCATTGTCATGTTTTACAGCATCCTACACATTTTCAGTTCAAGCCTGATGCAGATCAATTCTGCCTGGATGGCTGGTTCGAATGTCCCTGCTGCAGTTTTATGACTAAAGAGAAATTCTCATTTTCTATTCATCCATTGCAGCTCAGAGTAGATTATTAATTATTTTTGCACAATGCCCAGTGCACCCTTTTGTTACTGATATTTCTGTTAACACAACAGTGACTGTTCTCTGAAAACTATTTCAGTGAAGTGGAAGATTTTAACCGACAAATTGACAAACAATTGAGGAAAGAAGGGAGACCATTCAATTGATGGGTGTTGCTCTTACATTTACACATTTGGAGTTTGGAATTAGACGTCAGTAACATGAATATTCTATTTGACTTTCTCTCTCTACAACTCCAACATTTCATAAGTGTTAAATCAGAAATAGACATTTGTTTAACATGTTCAACTGAAATATATATTTCTCTCTCTCTCTCTCTCTCTCTCTCTCTCTCTCTCTCTCTCTCTCTCTCTCTCTCTCTCTCTCTCTCTCTCTCTCTCTCTCTCTCTCTCTCTCAGAGTTGAAGCCATTCTTGCAGCAACTGGTGGAAAAGGGGATCTTTTTGGTGCTTTTGTTCTAGCACAAATAATTTTGTTCTTTCATATAATATAAATAAATACATGTGTATATATAAATAAATGCATGCTTGAATCATTCTCGAGTTTTGCCTTCTGATATCTGGCCATATCCTTTAGTGACTGCATATGCTGATTCCATTGTTATTTTACCTGATAATGAGCAAATTAGTTAAACTTAAGGAGGTTAATCATACAGTATAATTCAAGAAACTAAGACTCACTCCACTTTTTCAGTTGTGTTGATATACATTTTTAATTTGTTTTGTGTAAATTTAAAATTTTCAAAATGCCTCTGATACATTTTGAATAAAAAAAAACACATTTTATAAAAATACTCCTGAGATTAAATGTCTTTCGAACTATGTATGTACAAACTAAAAAACTAGGGTCCTGTACCCGGGGTCCTAAAGCTGCAGCCTTTCGATTGTGCAGGAATATACTATTGATTTTAAGTAGTATAGTGAATGTGTTGCTCTGAACAACTGTGACATTGGTTATTTTAACAAAAAGTTATTACACTTGCATAGATGGGTCATTTTAGATGATGTATTAACACAAAATATTAAATAAAAAATTAATTTGTGACCAAGATATTTTAAACTATGATGATATTTTGATATGTTAAACTCATAAAACCTGTACAGTAGGTGAAGCGAGAGATTAACTGTTTTTTATGTATTAGAATATTGTCCAAACGTTCATTTATTTCAGTAATTCAACATAGCTGTAAACCATAATCATCAAATTTATAACACATAAAGGCTTGAAATGAGCATGTAATGAGTCTATATTATATATTAGTATCAGCTTTTAGTTGAATTACTGAAATAAATGAACTTTTGCACGATATTCTAATTTTTCGAGTTTCACCATATTGGTTCTTTAAGGTTTACATAAATTCCATTCTGCTGTTTTATTATTTGATTTCAAAGTCATTTGCTATAACAGGCATTAACTAATGAGTGAATTCTTAATTTGGTTGTAAAAATGCAACATTTCTATAACCACATAGAAAGAAATGTACAAAAAAAGTTTACATTTATTTATTTTTATTTAGAAGGGGTAACTATAAGTGCAGTTTGGATCCCATATAATTAAGAAAGTGACAAAAACTCGTTTTAGTTTAAGTATAGATGCTCCCTTATACGTTTATAATAGCAAAACCATGATTATTGATTACCATTTGTGTAACAGAAATACAAGAGAAATACAAAAATATCGTTTTAAGGTACATTGTTTACTTGTACTACCATGTCATTAACTTACAAAACCAGTGAGCAATGCTCACTGTTAAGGGAGTGATTGTGATTTAGACCATTCCAAGCCTGCCAAAGCGTCACAATTTAACTGCATCAATAATCTGCAGCGTCACACGTCTATACAAATAACCTCATCTTTATTATAAACCAATAACTATGATAACAGCCGTAAACATATTTCCGACCTTTCCGACAGGAAGCAGCGCCATTTGCGCATGCGTACAACAAATCGAGTCACGTGCCGTATTTGGACATGGGCGAGGCTTCCGACGTCACACTTGGATGGGCGTGGCTTCTGACGTCACACATGGATGTGGGCCGGGTTGGATATCCACCGCAGGATGCAGCGAGCTGTACTTGGATTGAGCGGCAAATTGATGTGAATGTGCTCTATTGTTAGGGGAGGGGCCAGCCTCAGTGCGTCATCAAGTAGGGGCGTGTCCATGAGCTCAGGGCTCAGGGCTCCAGTGCGTCATCGAGCCCCGTTTTAGCCCCGCGGCCGCCCAAAAAATCCGGAAAATAGCAATGGTGAAAAACTGTTTAACGGTCTAACTCCACAATTCAGTAATTCACAGTTCACACAGTCCTTGTAATATGTTTTAGCAATACATTTCTAACATTTATAATGGGTTTAGATTTTTTTTTTTAGAATTGCATTTACAGGGACTTTAAAGTAAGAATGACTGTATGCAGCATTACCAATACTCTTATTTTGAGACAAAACCATAATACAAAATCTTGTAAAAATTCAAGCAGTAAACGTAATCCACTAATACTGTTCCCTTCACGTCTATAACATTCAAATACACATTTTATGAAAAAAAAAAACTCTTCACTATAAATATCGTTCATGAAAAAATACCATGATGAACTGTGCAAAGGGAAATATATGATTTTTCTTTCTACTTCTAATTTAAAAAATAAAATAAATCCCTAAACTTTCTTTAGGTCCTAAAATTACTTCCACTGTAGACACAAAATATAATTGAGCTCCAAACTGACTTCAGAATATTTGCAGCTACAGTATTTGACTACTGTATGTGCAACAGGGCTGACAAGGTACCTGGAAAAATTCGTAATCTCAGAATGTAGGTCCATGACTATGTCCGGAATAGTAAATATGTATTCAGCCAAAATGTACGTATTCTGCAACTTGACCTTCCACTTCCAGGTTGATGGATGAGCTGAAAGAAACCTCTTTATCTGATCAGACTGCCAGATATACTGAGACATTTAAAAATGTTAAATGTTTAAGTAGCATACCAAGAAGTCAATGTTTTTCTGGTTAGTATTGGGACTATTCTTTTGGTGCCATCAGCCAAAGACAGGTTGTGTGACATTTTAACAATACAAATGGAACTAGAAGGCTGTATACAGTATATACAGCAAAATAAACGGAGCTAGTATTCCATTCTGAATATAGTCATGACAAAACTGGCCACTACATGACTTTCTGTAACACTAATATGCAGTCGCTGCAGACTGATATATTAATATCTGGTATATTTCTAATTTAATATTTAAAAATGTAATAATATTCATAAACAACAGTTTTTGTACTCTATAGTGCTAAAAATGATCAATCCTTAGCATAACGTAATCCTTTAAAATCCCACGTTTTAGAGGAGAATAAGAACTTGAAATAAGAAATGTTCACCTTAGAAGGTAAAAAAAAAAAAAAAAAGTTGGGTTTCTTCATCTGAAAAGCATGTCTGCCCGCTTTCGCACTCTGACTTCAGAGGGTTGTAGTAAGAATCAAACTTCGAGGACAAAAAGGATGATCGGCAGCCTTGGACGCTGGGGTGTCACTTCCCAGAAGCATTCCAGAAACGTCACAGGGCACTTTCATATGTCACCGGTGTCCCTGATGCAGACAAAGCACCTTGACTGACAGCTGTAATTCAGAAAATGACAATTAAAGCAATGCACACATTTAATACAATGAAGAATGTTAGTACTAAGCTAGTGTCAGATTTCAGTTACATATATCTATGTAAATTTTAGACGATTTATTTACACATATATGTGCCTGTCAAAAGTTTGGAAACATTTTTTTTTATGTTTTTGAAAGAAGTCTCTTATGCTCACCAAGGCTGCATTTATTTATTCAAAGATAACATAAAAACAGTACTATTGTGAAATACTATTACTATTTAAAATAATCTATTCCTGTGATGACAGCTGAATTTTCAGCATTATTAGACCAGCCTTCAGTGTCACAGATACTGTGTGTGCTAATATCATTTTTGCACAAAACACAGGTTTATGAATTTGAAGCAAACTGAATCTACTGGTCTTAATTAAAGGGGCTGGAGCATTTGATCTATTTTCCCCAATTTAACACATTAGCAAAGTTGAGAGACCGCATTGTACAAATAATAAAGCAAACGCAGAGTGAAACAGGACAAAGGGTGACCTGCTAGCATGCAAATTCTCCAAGCTGTGGTGATACATTTCCATGTGCATCTCATGTGGCTTGTTTATCAAAATGGATTAGTTGTCATCCACATTGTGTGACATATATATATATATATATATATATATATATATACACACTCACCGGCCACTTTATTAGGTACACCTGTCCAACTGCTCGTTAACACTTAATTTCTAAGCAGCCAATCACATGGCGGCAACTCAGTGCATTTAGGCATGTAGACATGGTCAAGACAATCTCCTGCAGTTCAAACCGAGCATCAGTATGGGGAAGAAAGGTGATTTGAGTGACTTTGAACGTGGCATGATTGTTGGTGCCAGAAGGGCTGGTCTGAGTATTTCAGAAACTGCTAATCTACTGGGATTTTCACGCACAACCATCTCTAGGGTTTACAGAGAATGGTCCGAAAAAGAAAAAACATCCAGTGAGCAGAAGTTCTGTGGGCGGAAATGCCTTGTTGATGCCAGAGGTCAGAGGAGAATGGCCAGACTGGTTCGAGCTGATAGAAGGGCAACAGTGACTCAAATAACCACCCGTTACAACCAAGGTGGGCAGAAGAGCATCTCTGAACGCACAGTACGTCGAACTTTGACGCAGATGGGCTACAACAGCAGAAGACCCCACCGGGTACCACTCATCTCCACTACAAATAGGAAAAAGAGGCTACAATTTGCAAGAGCTCACCAAAATTGGACAGTTGAAGACTGGAAAAATGTTGCCTGGTCTGATGAGTCTCGATTTCTGTTGAGACATTCAGATGGTAGAGTCAGAATTTGGCGTAAACAGAATGAGAACATGGATCCATCATGCCTTGTTACCACTGAGCAGGCTGGTGGTGGTGGTGTAATGGTGTGGGGGATGTTTTCTTGGCACACTTTAGGCCCCTTAGTGCCAATTGGGCATCGTTTAAATGCCACGGCCTACCTGAGCATTGTTTCTGACCATGTCCATCCCTTTATGGCCACCATGTACCCATCCTCTGATGGCTACTTCCAGCAGGATAATGCACCATGGCACAAAGCTCGAATCATTTCAAATTGGTTTTCTTGAACATGACAATGAGTTCACTGTACTAAAATGGCCTCCACAGTCACCAGATCTCAATCCAATAGAGCATCTTTGGGATGTGGTGGAACGGGAGATTCGCATCATGGATGTGCAGCCGACAAATCTGCGGCAACTGTGTGATGCCATCATGTCAATATGGACCAAACTCCCTGAGGAATGCTTCCAGCACCTTGTTGAATCTATGCCACGAAGAATTGAGGCAGTTCTGAAGGCAAAAGGGGGTCCAACCCGTTACTAGCATGGGGTACCTAATAAAGTGGCCGGTGAGTGTATATATATATATATATATATATATATATATATATATATATATATATTTATTGTATATATATACAAAAATCTACAAAGTCAGCAAACTTTTATCCTAACCATCATATCCTTTTTTTGAGCATGTGAATGTGTAGATAGCAGCTTAACGGTCACTCACACACACACCACACAAACAATGTTTGGATTTTGTCACGATTGTGAACTATTTAGCCACTGTCATTCATGATGCATTGAGAATTGCCATAGTTACTCACATCATCCTTCAGGGAGAAAACTGGACAATGTAATGCGTTTTGTCGCCTTTTCTACATGTAAAAACACTAAGGAAGCAGGTTGAGGGGGGTGATGAGAATTTATACAGCAGTCAGTGTTATCTTACATTTGATTACCTTTTTCAATTTCTGTATCTGAAAACTACTGTTAGACCAACCTGAAAAGCACAGTTTATTTCAAATATATATTGTTTTTGTTGTATACATGTTATGTATGTGTTATGCATGTTAAATGTTAAATGGATCCAATCCATGTTCATTGAAGATGATTTGATGATGTGTCATAACGTCATAACATGTCATAACATGATGCAGAAATAAACTAGCTAGTCTATCTTAATGCATGCGTTTTTGAACTTTCCTATTTAAAACATTTATCCATTTTAATTGTTGTTTGTTAAAATCAGTATCGGACAAAAAAATACTATTGGTGCTACTATCCCTAATATATACAGTACCGGTCAAAAGTTTGGAAAAATTACTATTTTTAATGTTTTTGAAAGAAGTCTGTCATGCTCAACAAGGCTGAATTTATTTGATCATAAATACAGAAAAACAGTAATATTTTGAAAAATTATTCATTTAAAATATTAGTTTTCTATGTTAATATAACTTAAAATCTAATTCTGTGATGCAAAGCTGAATTTTCATATATATATATATATATGAAAATTCAGCTTTGCATCACAGAATTAGATTTTAAGTTATATATATATATAACGCATTTGCTGAAAATGTAATGGCTGTACATTCATGATGTGAATCTCCCATTCCAGCACATACCAAAGCTGCTCTACTGGGATTGAGATCTGGTGACTGTGGAGGCTATTTGAGTATCATGAACTCATAGTCATGTTCAAGAAACCAGTTTTTGAGCTTTGTGACATGGTGCGGTACACTGCACCATGCAGTGTACACTGGTATGGTACACTGTGGTCATAAAGGGATGGACATGGTCAGCAACAATACTCAGGTATAGGATGTGGTGTTTTAAAGTAACACCATGTAACTTTTGCTCTCGGGGTCCCCCTACAGTTGGGAAACAGTATTGTCTTCTACTACTGTCGTTAAATCTGTCATGGTTACACGTGCATTTGTTTACAAGCCGAAACCCCCAAACTCTGCAGTTCTCACGTCTTGGGCAGACTGCCCTCGTTGTGTGTGAAATGTCTTCATCCCAGGTACAGTGGCATATATTTCAGCATGTCATATGAATATAATTTCATGGGTTTTATCTTTTTCAAACGCCAAAAGATCGCGTAGCTCACGTTTACAAGCCAGCGTCATTATAGTAACCTATTGCCGATTGTTTTACAGAATGGATATGCTAATTCAATTCAATGTTTGTGTGGTAGGTAATAGGCATATATCGTCAATATTATAATATCAAGCTACCATAGATGAATCTGCAAATTTGAAAAATCGATTTGCATTATAGCCTGAGGCAAGACACTTTCACCAAAAAATAAATAAACAAACATGACTATCAGCCTGCAGTCATTAGGATAGTTATCCTAAAAGATGATTTTGTCTGTCTAATCATGTATTATTTACTTGCAAGAATGTAGCCCCTACCAAACTTGTACACGCCGTTTAGACATAGGCTTACTTATGACTTTTTTTTTTTACCTAAAAAATAATACACTACTCCAACATTAGACACCCCTCCTCCTCCTTTAGCTCACGCCAGCGAGCGAACGCTGGACCAATATTGATCCTCGTCCAGCCTTTGATTCTATCACTCTCCCTTTTTCTCTTTCTAGTCTCCTCCGACAAAACCTTCGCCTTCTTTGGTTTAGTTGCTGCTTCGGCCATGATGATGATGAATCATGACAACAACATCCGGCAAACAAACGATAGTTGGGCTCTCACGTCCGAATTTGAGAAAGTGGGGGGTAGTGGGGGAAGTGAGAGATGCCGTAAAGCAGTCGAATTTTGTAGTTCCTTTTGTTACTACCCGAACCCTGAAGTTACGTAGTGCAAGTAAAAGCGATACAGACCCCGTCAGGCTATGGCAGACGTGTCATTCAACCTATTGTAAGTCGATGTACCATCACAAGGGTTTTGGAAATATATTATGAAGGTTGAAAAACTACATAGTGTTGCTAGCCTGGGTTTCCCCATACTGCCTTGCTGCAGCGTGATTTTATTCACGCTGCTAGGTAGTCTGGATACCATGGACCAAATTTTCGCCTCATCTAGGGAACCAATCACAGAACGGGGAGGGAGCAGCAAGACGATGACGACGTCTATGCGACACACCGAAGCAGTTTGTTTATACCTATGGATCCAACATGGCAGCAGACGCGAAGTTACCTTTCGATGCAGCCTTTACAGCCGTTTCACACCGCAAGCGGCACTTGAGCAGCGCGTCAGCGCAACTACATCGTCACTGCAGCTGCAGACGCGCGAGAGTATTCACACTGGAAGCGTTTGTACAGTGTCACAGCAGTGGCTCCAAAGCTACATATATAAGCGAGCAATTCTTTACAAAGACAACTATCCATTTGTTTTTAGAAGTTGGTCTAAATAACTAAATAACTCATAAATTACCAATAACTTGGTCATTTATAACATTGATAGTCTTGAAAGTTTGTAATGGGGAGGTGTACAACATTCGCATATAAATGTTAAACAAAAAAACAACCCAGAAAATAGCTCCAATCTATTAGTTTCAGTCATACTTTCGATATGTTTACAAGACTGCAACTAAAACGATTTGGGTTGTGCTAGCCTATAGCTGTCTGTATGTTACATAAACTAAAAGAACGTTTATATATAATATTTTCTGGCTAGTTTACTTTAGTTTATTTTTTTTATATAATACACAACTTTCACCCAAACTGAATAATTAAAAACAAGTTTTTACCGGGTAGCCTAAATCTTCTATAAATATTTTTGAGTCTTCATTTTCTTTTATTTGCCTACTCAAGTTCATGTTAAAACTCACTAGACATCATTTTGGGAACTTGTTGTGTGAAATCATATTTATTTGTGTCCATCAAAAGTGTGCTTTTGCATAACCGGCACATCTCTGCGCCGAAACCCCCGCTTCACTGCTGCTCACGCGTCGCTCCTGCTCCCGGTGTTAATACACTCATTGATTAACATGCACGGCGAAAAAAATACGCGCCGCTCACGGATGCGGTGTGAAACGGCCGTTAGATACACGCCATCGTGTACACATAAATCTCTGACCCATCGTCTTCTTCCTCGTCTAATTTCTGTCGCTCTACATACGCCATCTGGTATAATTGAAACGGTTGGCTATGAGCTACGTACAGGCGCATTTGATAGACATTCTTAGCACCCAATAAACGGCTCTGGGCATTCGTAAACCACGCCTCAAATACGAGAAAATGAACATGTGGTTCACAGACCCAAGTCTCAATGAGACTTGGGTCTGACGTTAGCCAGGCTATAGTGTTGCTTTAATGATGCTCAATTGGTACTAAGGGGCCCAAAGTGTGCCAAGAATATATCCTCCACACCATTACACAAGCAACAGACTGAACCGTTGATACAAGGCAGGATGAATGCATGCTTTCATGTTGTTTACCCCTAATTCTGACCCTTTCATCTCAGTGTCGCAGCAGAAATCGAGACTCATCAGACCAGGCAATGTTTTTTCCAATTTTCTATTGTCCAATTTTGGTGAGCCTTTGTGAATTGTAGCCTCAGTTTCCTGTTTTTAGCTAACAGGATTGGGTCCAGTGCGTCTTCTGCTGCTGTAGTCTTGATCTGGTTCAAGGTTGGATGTGCGTTCAGAGATGCTCTTCTGCATATTGCAGTGGTTATTTGAGTTACTGTTGCCTTTCTATCAGCTCGAACCAGTCTGGCCATTCTCCTCTGACATCTGGCATCAACAAAACATTTTCGCCCACAGAACTGCCGCTCACTGGATATTTTCTCATTTTCAGACCATTCTCTGTAAACCCTAGAGATGGTTGTGTAGGATTACAAATTGACCGTTCGCAAAAGCCACGCCCCCTAGTTATTGTTACTACGCCCGTCAAACAAATGGTCAAACACGACCAGCGCGACAGATTACCATGACGGGAAGAGGTATACCCGTGCGTGTCAGTGACCTTTTTTGGAGCAATACTCAGCGATATCCTCCAGATCGAGGCACAAGGGGTTACAGTATGCAGTGGAGGGATATATTCAAAATATAAAAATACGCAATGAAGGAGACACGACTACTATCGAGGCGAAAGCTTATACCGGTCTCAAGCTAAATCTGAGAAACCCCATGACCTGTACCTCAAATGCAACCAGCACAGTCTTGAAGAAGATTTTATAAGCTGGTTCAGTGGCTAATGTTTGGAGTTAGAAATATATAACTCGCGCTGCATATTTAGTCATTTTGCCTCAGATACATTCGCTTTAACAACCAGTTGTTCATTACCACGGCAACCGCTTGCGTGTCATGCTAAATGCAATTTTCGTGTTTAAAAAGTAACTATACATAAGAGACGGAAAGATGCAGATAACCATACATTATTTAAGGTTATTTCTATTCGTTACGATATTGATATATGAACTGAAGTTGTCAAGTAAGCTTCATGCTTTCCCCGTCGCGAGCGTACACTCCTCTAAACTGTAGCTAACGTTACGGGTGCTGCAATGTTGACTGCTGCTCATTTTCCCCCGAGAATATCATGTTAACAACAACCCTTTAGAAAACGTAATTCCTTTGTGGATCCTCTTGATCTGCTTTCTCCATGTTTCTTTGACTAATCTCAGTGTCTCAGTCTCACGCACGCTGCACGCGAGTTAACCATGTTCGACACATTTAACTGGGAGTGGGGCCGTCCACACTGTTTTTATCCATTGTAGGCACCGCTCACGTTGTGTTTTCGGCTTTGGAAACGGAAAGAACACAACTCCTCCAGACAATCTCTCGGGGTATCTAGTGTCCGATTTACAAACGCGTGGGCGCACCGCTTCACCATCTTGCTTGGAGTCAATGTTTGACGGACCTGCTCACATAGTAACGGTTGCTATGATGTGTGATTGGACAATGGGCGTTTTGTGGGAGGAGCCTGCGAACGGTCAATTGATTTAAATGTTTAATTTAGGTTCCAGTACAATAGTATATAAAACTGAGAAAGTTCTGTAGATTGAATTTAGCATTCAGCTGTTGAGCACGAGATTCCTGTCCTGTTCTGTTTCTCTCTATACAGCCGCCAGACCTGTTTCTCTCTATAGTAAGTTAAATGAAACAGATTACTGAAACTCTTGGGGACTCTCGTGAGCTTTTGTCTCAGCAACAGAGAGTCCTGGCATTCCTGTTCTTGAGTCTCAGTGTTTGAATAAGTTATCACTCTCAGTTTCAATACAGGTTTCCTAAACCTGTATATGAGTTTGCTCCACCTCTATGTAAATCCCTCCCCCTAAATGTATAAATTGCAATGTAAAAGTTCCCTTAGTCAGACGAGATTGAGATGCTACAGCGACGCAATAAAGAACTTCTGCTTGAAAGATACCTAAACGTCTCCTGGTCTGCGCTTCTGACTTTTCTACACTTTAGAAGAAAATAGTTCACAACAGTTGTGCGTGAAAATCCCAGTAGATCAGCAGCCTAAATGCATTGAGATACTGCCATGTGATTGGCTGATTAGATATTTGCCTTAACGAGCAGTTGAACAGTTGTGTCTAATAAAGTGGCCAGTGTGTCTGTGTGTATGTACAAATATCTCACCCCACTCAGGGTTCTTTGGTTTCTGCAGGAGTCGAGGGCCGAGCAGGCTGATGACAAGCGCTCCAATAGGAGCAGTGATGAGAATGGACAGCACAGCCACAGTGAGGACATCCATGCCGTACTTCTGCAGCTCAAGATCATTCTTGGAGCGTGCCATGTCTAGAGCTGTAGAGCCTATGGCAGCCTGAAACCAATGACATAACGGGATTGCTCTGTTAGGAACTTAGAAATGCATTTCATTTTTATTTGTCATTTAGCTCACTCTTGTCCAAAGAAACAGAAGGAATGGGTGGAGGATAAAGACAATAAGACAAAAGTAAAATAGAAGGTCTATTTGTTATACTAGGCAATTTTACCTGTACTGTGGCTTTCGGCATCCAGGCTAGAGCGATAAAGATTTTCTCTTTCAGGTTAAAGCCAGCTCTCAGTACCGAAACAAAAGCGATGAGCAGCCGTACCGTGAGTGCGATGAGCAGAGCTGCTATACCCAGAACTGAGGACATATTACATTAGAGAAGATCAACTGCATGTTGGAAACACTACACATGTGCAAATGTGCACACTGCTTACATCCCAGTTTCTTTAGGGCTTTTCACACTGCGCCTTAATCCCGGGTTATCGTCACTGCTTAGCAACCGACAACCAATCGCGTTCCCTATATTCACATGCTTTGGACTGTCACAGACACACTGCATGTTGTATAAAAAGCAGTTTCAGCATTTGAAGGAAAAATTTTAAATGGTCATGGAAAAGGTGCCAACTGGAGAGAAGAAAAGGCCGTTTCATTCTTACCTTTATAAGTCAGGAAAAATTAACAGGCAAACAGGTCACATGCTCTGTTCGTCCAAACAATGACATTGTCACCATTAATATGCAAATAAGAATTTAGGAATATATAGTGTGAAACGTCCATTTATTAATACCCAGGATTAATTGTTAACCCTGGGTAATTTATGAGCAACGTGAAGTGTGAAGCAAGATAACCCAGGATTCTGTTTACCTGGGGTTTAGAATGACCCAGGGTTAAAGGGATAGTTCACAAAACATTTTTTAATTGTCATTATTTACTCACCCTTCACGTAGTGAAACTGCGCAAAGCTTCTGTGTTGTACGTCACACGTAGGCTCACGATTGGCCGACGTTGGTTATGTGTGTGATGCGTGTGACGTACAACCTAGAAGCTTTGCGTAGTTTCACTACGTGAAATCTCACGGCCCACAGAGAAGGAAATGAATAGTTGAATTAAGTCGTTAGTCACTTGGACTATTTTAACGATGTCTTTAATAACTTTTGGGCTGGCAAGTTTCGATCTCTTTAGAAGCCTATGGAGGAGTGAGACAGCTCTCAGATTTAATCAAAAATATCTTAATTTGTGTTCCGAAGATGAACGAAAGTCTTACGGGATTGGAACAACATGAGGGTAAGTAATTACTGACAGAATTTTCATCTTGGGGTGAACTAACCCTTTAAGTTCTTCCAAACATGTATGAATTTCTTTCTTCAGCTGAACACAAAAGAAGATATTTTAAAGAATATGGGTAACCAAACAGTTGATGAAAAAAAAAAAACTATGGACTAATCAAACGGTTGATTACCGACATTCTTCAAAATATCTTCTTTCATGTTCAGCAGAGGAAAGAAATTCATACAGGTTTTGAACAACTTGAGGGTGAGAAATTGATGACAGATTTTTTTTTTTTTTTTTACTATCCCTTTAACTACTTCAAGTGTGAAAAGCCTTTTGGAGTGTTTCCCAATCATCTCTGTTACTTAAACAGCACAGACACTCACACACAGTCGTGACCTCCAAAGTACTAATAACAATCTCAGCACCAATGAGACCAAAAAGAAGAGGCTGAAACACATGCCAAAACCTTTCCACCACCTCCTCCACGGGTCCCTGAAACACACATACACAGAGAAATCAAACATGTGATGTTAGAAAACGTGTTGTCACACTCTTATATTTTATAATTCTAATACTTGCCGTTGTTGTGAAAAAATGTGAGTGTGTATAAGGCCATGTTTACACGGAAACGATCTGAAGAGAAAAGTGGCGTTTCGTTTTCACTTTTTATTCTGCGTTTAGACGAGCGTTATGGGGGGGGGGATCTGCGTGCATATGGAGACGCAAAAGTGTTAGAAATGCGATGTAGTATGCACTCCAGGCGGCTAGGTGGCAATGTGAAGCACTGCCACACAACAACAACAAGTCCGTGCGCCTGCGTACAACCTTCCTTCTACTTCTCTCCCTAGTAGCGCGAAATTGAAAAGACTCTTGGACGTTTATCAGAGCTGCTAGGGCAACTTGAAGGTCCGACGTATGGAAATAATCCGACATGTTGGTTGTTATTTTCCTGTACTGGCGCATGCCTGTGACGTAAATGCGTACGCGACGAGAGCCGCCATGAGCAGATTTGCGTTTTTACCCGTTTAGACGGAAACGCGACGGTGGAGCGTTTTTAAGATTTCCACTTTGGAGGGTGGTTTCACTTTTTTGCGTTTTTAAGCCCCAAAAACGCCGTCGCCGTGTAAACGAAAGGCACATCCCATAAAATATTATTACGTTTTCACCCGGAATCGTTTTCGTGTAAACAGGGCCTAAATATGCGAATGAGAAAGAAAGTAGTCAAAACTCTCTTCTCTTTCACAGCTATTTTTGATATTTTAGTAAAAATTGTGTGTTTGGGAGAAGAGATTCAGACCTTATCTTTTCCCCAGCCTATTCCAGCCACAAACGCCAGCACCAGTGTACAAAGACCTCCTGCGCCAGGAATTCCGGCCACATTACTGCCAAACAATGCAAACACAGACAGCCCCAACACCAGAAACGAACGTTTCAGCACAAGGTTCCCCTATGTGGAAAGACAAAACACACAAATCATCAACAATCATGAAACCTGTTACCCCTGACAACATCAACTCCACATCAGGTTTTGAATTCAACATGACCTTCATAATCATAAAGTTGCTGCTCACGTACCTGGTCTCTGCTGGGGAAGTAATGTAGAAAGTACCCTAAGGCCACACCAGCGACGGCACCACCTAACACCTCCAGTGGTCCTCTCAGCACATTTAACCACACGGCGCCTGCAGAGGGCAACAGAGAGCACTAAGACAAACTGGACCTCTAACAACAAAGAAATCCATAAAACCTTTATATCCTTAAAGCTGCAGTCCGTAGCTTTTTTAAGTTAAAAATAATCCAAAATAATTACATTAAAAAAAACTTATTCTGCCAGTGGTCAAAACTATCTGCTTGTCATAGCTAGATTCAAAACGGTTAGCTTGTAATAATGATTTTAATTCCAGTGGTACTGGTGGGTTTCCGCGGGAAATTCGAGCATGTCTTTGCGTCATTACGTCACACCCGTACACATAAAGAAGGAGTTTCAGCTAGCAGGCTATACTGCGCGTGACGAGATGTTTAGATGTATAGGCTTTTCTCGCAGCACTTTACATAATTAAACTTATGGCATCCAGAAAGATCCAAACAACAATCAGTGTCAACTGGAGATTCAGCAGTTATAAAACCCAAAAGACTTCGTACTTCGGACTTAAGGTGGCTAGAGAAAGAGAAAGAAACCGTCTCATGCGAACACAAGGATTTAAACATCGGCGGGGCTTTTGAAAAGTGCGTGAACTCCGTGTTTTGAAGGGGTTCAAAACGGAAGAAGAGACGGCCTTTTTCTGCTGAACAAGTAAGACATTTCAATAGTTCAATCGTGTAACAGTACGTTTTCTTAATTCACACAGTTATGGAGTTTCCTTTGTTGTGCCTTTCTCGTTTTGCTATTATGGAGAATCTGAATTCTGAACTACACAGGTAACCATAAAACACATTAAATTTAACATTAGTCACGCAATGCTGATGTTGTTAACATGAACAATTTGAGAACAAAGTAGGCTATAATTTGCACGGTTGCTGTAAATCACGTTGATTAAATCTAACGAAGCTTATCATGTCGAATGCTTTTTCCCCCTTAGTTGGTCAGAACAAAAATGTATGTTACTTACTTGTTCAGAAGACATTTTCTTATGAAAATTCTTATGTTGGTCAAACTTTCAAAAAGTGAATCTGTGATTCTGTATGACAGTATCCACACAGCGCGGTGACTGACAGCAGCACTCGCCTCAAAGCACTGTGTTCATCCGCGCTGTTTCATGCCGATTTACAACCCACGTAAAGATGATATTTCCGCGAATCACTGCAGTTACAGATTTCGAACAGAGATGGCGACAAAGAGGAAAAGCTACGGACTGCAGCTTTAAATAGGGCTTTTTTTTTAGGGAACAGACATTTGTAGTGGTGTCCGAAACCATAGTGGATGTTATCGAGTGCACTCATTCAATCCCACAATGCACCTGAATAACAAGTGTACAACCGATGTACGCTCAATGGCTAGAGAATACCCATAATGCAATGTGAGAGTCACGTAAAATGAATTCCTGTGTCTCGCCAGAAGATGGTGCCAGCAACTGAATCATCCATCTATTTTCCAAACCACTGGTCCAATGTGGGTACAGCATAATATCAAACAGGTACCTTTTTAACTGATTATTATATTGTTTAATAAAGATTTATGCATAGTTCCCATGATCTTTTCATCACTACTGGAGCTGCAGTTTGCCCAGTTTCAAATGATTATTAAACAGCAAGCACAAGCTACGCAAAAGCAGCAGCCCTTTCGGTGCACTCAGTGGCCAAATTTGCTCACTTGTTTTCGCTCACTCCTATATCAGTGGACTAATGCAGGGAATAGTGAATGAGGGTATAATGGGCGATTTCAAACACAGCCCTGGAGAAAGGGCACTATCAAAGAAGTATCTAAAAAACATGTTCAGAAACATTTACATTTGTATGCGTTAATATACAAAATGTACAAATTCGTATACATACACTATTAAAAGTGTGGGGTCAGTTTTTTTAAAAGAATGTCATATTTTAATCCATTAAATTGTTCAAAAGTGACAGCAAAGACATAACTGTTTGAAAAGATTTTGCAAAATAAATGCTGTTCGTTTGATCTTTCTACTCTTCAAACACTCCTGAAAAAAAAGTAACATGGTTTCCTGAAAAAAAAAAAAAAATACTCATGCATAGAAAAAAAAGAAGAAGAAATGTTTTCCGATCACCAAATCAACATATTAGAATAATTTTTTTTGAAGGATCATGTGACACTGTTTCCTGAAAATTCAGCTTTGCCAGCACAGGAATAAATGACATTTAAAAAAAAAATGTTTTAAATAATAATAAAAACGTTTTTACAATATTACTGTTTTACTGTGTTTTTGATTAAATAAAAACAGCCTTGGTGAGCATACGAGACTTTTCTTTCACAACTATTTAATACCAACCCCAAACTTTTGAATGGTTGTGTAAATGCAAAGTATTTTTTAGAATGTAGCACAATGCCGTCTATTCTAAACATGTTCTGTGCATCTAAAAGCGCTTTGAATTCCTCTGTAAGACTCTGTGGTTAAATTATTGATATCATGTCAAAAATCTCTTGCTGTATTAATTTAATTTAACTTAGGAATACCCTATATATATATATGCTACATTTAGTCTTTTGGCGTACCTGTGGCGAAAGCTATGCCCAGGCAGGTGGTGAAGCAGGTAATGGCAATGATGTCATCAACGCTGCATGCTGCCATGAGAAGAGTAGGTATACCCTGCTCTAAACCGTACCCATCCTTATGCAGAAGCAGGATGGACGGAACCACAACAGCAGGAGAAACAGCCCCGAGAACAAACCTACAGAGCAGAAAATCAGAGCTATTGAGTTGGTAACAGCAGACCTTTCAGAGAGGTTCTTATCTTATCAGAAACAGCGCTTTACCCTAAAATAAAGCCCCAGATCCATGGAAGTCCCAGTATTAAATAGGAGACCACAGCCATAGTGGTTGCCTCGCAGGTGAGAGGGAACATGGACAAACGTAAACACACAGCTTTCAGCTTCTTCAGAGCCTGAAACACACATAAAAGTATTATGTTAGTACAAAACAATTTAGTGAAAGCAATTTTTCTTACTGTACAACCTTCATTAAATGAAAAGTCTTAAAAAAACAATTGTGTTGGCTGAACTTTGAAAGAGTATGAAGGCAAATCTTCTCAGGCCGATGCAGTTTCACACCTTGCCGTCTAATTGCAAACCAGCCTTGACCAGAATGACACCCAGGGCGATGTTCCTCAGAGAAGCAGACCATCTAACATCAATGTAAACCGCATCTGTCACCACAGGGATGTTTCTGAGGATGAAGCCTGCCAGCAGCATGCCTGCGGACACACACAGAGTGAAATAACACAAACAGAAATCCCATAGTTATTCATAACACTGACAATGAAACTGACCACTTTGTCAATACAGGAAAAAAGAATAACACAGTGTGTTTATCTTTGAGCTGAGGGGGAAATTAAATTATACACTACCGTTGAAAAGTGTGGGGTCTGTAGAGCATGTAGAGTAAAAAAAAAAAAAAAAACTCATACCCATCGAGGCTGCATTCTGTTTTTAACAAAAATAAACAAAATAATATTGTGAAATATATAAAAAATATATAGAGAGAATTTCAGCAGCTATTACTCCAGTCTTCAGTAGCTATTTCCATCCAAAGTTGCGAATTTAACTTGTGAGCAAAATTGGAATATCGCATTAAACATTTGTGAATAAAGCACTGTTTCAATCCCATGTGTTCGAGTGAACAAAATTGTCACTTTCTGGGACATTGGCGCAAAATATCTGTAATAAAATCAGAAGTTCCTGCAAACGAGGAAGTCTGTGGCTCTTTTTTTGTACATTATAAATGACTTGCACCTCGAAAATAAACACGGTCATGTTATCTTGCGTTCGGAGGCGGATGCCTGATGCTTGGGATCACAATTGTGTGAGACAGGGAGGTAACTATACCCAACTATTTTGATAACAGACTTTGGCTCAGGTGTTTCAGAATAACAAAACAAAACCAACTTTTGTGATGCTGTGCAAATTACAGTAAATTAATCAGCTGGTTAGTCCAGAGTTTGTTTGTTTTTGCACATTGAGGGATTTATTCAGTAAATGTGTTTCCATCGTAGTTTATGCGCATGTCTCCTTATTGGATCAAAAAACGATCCGCCTCAACTGAGCACAGATAAGTTTGTATGCATATTTAGAGAATTTATGCACATTTCCATCCAGCATTTCTTAATGCGATAACCCAAAATTCATTAAATGAAATGCATGAAATAATGGAAACATAACTAGTGTCACATGATTCGGTGCTCAAGAAACATTCTTTATTGTTATCAATGTTTAAAACAGTTGTGATGCTTAATATTTTTGTGAAATCTACAATACATTTATTTTAGGATTTTCTGATAAATAGAAAGTTCAAAAGAACAGCATTAATTTAAAATAGAAATCTTTTGTAACATTATAAATGTCTTTACTGTCAATTTTGATCTAAATAGTACATCCCTGCTGATTAAAAGTGTAATGTCTTAAAAAATGTAATACAATTTTACTGACCCCATACTTGTACAATGTACAAGTATGGGGTCAGTAAAATTGTATTACATTTTTAACTTTCAAATAAGTAGAAGATTAAGAAGTAGAAATTCAGAATTAAGGTTCTTATCCAAGTAAGCATCAGAAAGACTTTTTTTTTAATTCACTACGGAAATATTGTGATTTATAAAAATAACAGGTAGTATACAGTATATGCTGTGAAGTATGCAGTAGGTTCAATTTCCATCCCTAACATAGACATGATTTTCTTAAGATGCAGTTACATTTACCAAGACTTTACGGTCGAGATCTAGTCATTTCTATATGAATCTGTGCAATTGCAGTTTTTCGTGAGGGCACTTCACTACTGACCATGGACCTTTCTGTTACGAAGCATAGGAGACGTTCAGATCCAAGTGCAGCTTGTCCTTTATTTAACAGAGTAGTCACCAGGCAAGGGTCAAACACCAGCAAACACAGCAGAGAAGATCAGGCAAAATCGTGGTCAGTAAACAGGCAGGATATCAGGGCAGGCAGCAAACAGGAAGGATACAGGAACCAGGCAGAAGATCAGGAACAGACAAGGTCAAAACAGGCAGGAATATACATGGGAAAACGCTTGGAAATGTTCGCAGCAGCAAAACAAGACTTCGCGGTGAGTGAATGAATGAGCATGGTATATATGGACTGAGACTAACAGGATGATGACACACAGGTGAATGCAATCAGAGAATGAGGTACAGGTGATTGTGATCAGTGATGAGTCCGGGCAGTGAGTTATGGGAAATGTAGTCTGTGAGTGAACGTGAGAGTCTGATGTGGAGTCCCCTCTGGTGGCTCTCAAGGGCACTCCAGCTGGTAACCGTTACATAGCCCCCCCTTTAAGGAGCGGATTCCAGACGCTCCTCAAATTGTCCAGGAGGGAGGTGGAGCGGAGGCGGACCTGGGGGCGGGATGGAGGGCCAGGCCCATGGAGCGGAAGAGGACCTGGAGACTGCGGCAAGACTGGAGACCAGGGCGGAGCAGGCAGTGCAGGCGACCAGGGCGGAGCAGGCTGTGCAGGCGACCAGGGCGGAGCAGGCTGTGCAGGCGACCAGGGCGGAGCAGGCTGTGCAGGCGACCAGGGCGGAGCAGGCTGTGCAGGCGACCAGGGCGGAGCAGGCTGTGCAGGCGACCAGGGCGGAGCAGGCTGTGCAGGCGACCAGGGCGGAGCAGGCTGTGCAGGCGACCAGGGCAGAGCAGGCTGTGCAGGCGACCAGGGCAGAGCAGGCTGTGCAGGCGACCAGGGCGGAGCAGACAGTCCATCGGGCGGCCAGGGCGGAGCAGACAGTCCATCGGGCGGCCCAGGCGGTGAAGACCCTTCGGGCGGCCACAGCGGTGAAGACCCTTCGGGCGGTGAAGACCCTTTGGGCGGCCACGGCGGTGAAGACCCCTCGGGCGGCCACGGCGGTGAAGACCCCTCGGGCGGCCACGGCGGTGAAGACCCCTCGGGCGGCCACGGCAGTGAAGACCCCTCGGGCGGCCACGGCGCAGGAACAGGCACCGGCTGAGGAACAGACACCGGCTCAGGAACTGGAACAGACTCTGGCTCTGGCTCAGGAACAGGAACAGACTCTGTGACGACGGCCATCTTGTCCGTAGACACTGGCTCGGAGGCGGCCATCTTGTCCGTAGACACTGGCTCGGAGGCGGCCATCTTGTCCGTAGACACTGGCTCGGAGGCGGCCATCTTGTCCGTAGACACTGGCGTGGAGTCGGCCATCTTGTCCGAAGACACAGGCGTGGAGTCGGCCATCTTGTCTGAAGACACAGGATCAGGATCAGGCTCAGGATCAGGATCAAGATTGGCAGAAGTGATGTGAAGCTCAGTCGCTGGATCGGCAGAAGTGACGTGAAGCTCAGTCTCTGGATCGGCAGAAGTGACGTGAAGCTCAGTCTCTGGATCGGCAGAAGTGACGTGAAGCTCAGTCTCTGGATCGGCAGAAGTGACGTGAAGCTCAGTCTCTGGATCGGCAGAAGTGACGTGAAGCTCAGTCTCTGGATCGGCAGAAGTGACGTGAAGCTCAGTCTCTGGATCGGCAGAAATGACGTGAAGCTCAGTCTCTGGATCGGCAGAAGTGACGTGAAGCTCAGTCTCTGGATCGGCAGAAGTGACGTGAAGCTCAGTCTCTTGCTCGGCGGTCTCTGGCGGGACGGTCTCTGCGGGATGAGACTCTGGCTGGACGGTCTCGGCAGGACGAGACCCTGAAACAATGGCCCTCTTGGCACCACGTGCAGACATCAGCGGGGAATCTGCCACGCTGGAAACCAGTCCTGGGCGGCCATAGACCGATCTGGTGGCAGGCTTTATGGTTGGTGTGACGTGGAGAAACTCAGGCTCGTCGTGGCTGACGTGAAACTCAGGCTGAGGGGATACTGTGGGTTCACGGAGTTCCTCATCTACCACACCCACCGTATACACTGAACCGCTTAACAGAAGGGCCAGTTCAATATAGCTCTCTAATGTCCCGTGAGGGTCATGCAAGGGCATGAATGAACTGAGCGGTTCAGATAGTCCTCCTCGGAAAAAGATCATCTGGCACTCTGTGTTCATTGAGGTGAGATGTGCCAGTTCAATAAACTCCGCGACATAGTCTTCAATGGACCGATTCTCCTGACGGAGACGCATGATTTGGACGTCTGGACTCATAGTTGGCATCGCTGCTGGATCTCGGTGTGGCGAAGTCTTCTGTTACGAAGCATAGGAGACGTTCAGATCCAAGTGCAGCTTGTCCTTTATTTAACAGAGTAGTCACCAGGCAAGGGTCAAACACCAGCAAACACAGCAGAGAAGATCAGGCAAAATCGTGGTCAGTAAACAGGCAGGATATCAGGGCAGGCAGCAAACAGGAAGGATACAGGAACCAGGCAGAAGATCAGGAACAGACAAGGTCAAAACAGGCAGGAATATACATGGGAAAACGCTTGGAAATGTTCGCAGCAGCAAAACAAGACTTCGCGGTGAGTGAATGAATGAGCATGGTATATATGGACTGAGACTAACAGGATGATGACACACAGGTGAATGCAATCAGAGAATGAGGTACAGGTGATTGTGATCAGTGATGAGTCCGGGCAGTGAGTTATGGGAAATGTAGTCTGTGAGTGAACGTGAGAGTCTGATGTGGAGTCCCCTCTGGTGGCTCTCAAGGGCACTCCAGCTGGTAACCGTTACACTTTCCCCCCCCCCGCAAAATTTTACTAATGTGACATCACCTTAAATATGTTAAGAAATTGCTCATACCAAGAAGGGGAGGTAAAGGTGGCAGGTTCGGCAAGTGTATGCGTCCAAACAGCTTTCCCCCGGCTACGCAACAAATAAACAAGGTCACGATGCCAAAGAGGTTTCCGCCCGGGAGACATTCCTTCTCTGTAATGGACCACACCACCCCAAAGAGCACTGCGGCCATGGTCACTGCAAGAACAAACAGATACTGGGTTCAATCTACCAGCAGATAGCTTAGTAAACATAATACATTTTTATCTACCATACAGCACTGTTCAAAAGTTTGGGGTCAGTAAGATTTTTTTTTAAAGAAATTACTACTTTTATTCAGCAAGCATGCTTTACATTAATCAAAAGTAGGGGTTAAACTGATCGTAGTTGATCCGTGATCCGTACGGACCAGGCCCTCACGGTTTCACCATCAATTCAGTACTCGTGCGCTGTTATCTGTGAGCATAGCCGCACACACTCCTGAAGCGCGCACACACATAGGGGCGCGTTTCAGATAGTGCGTGAACAGCGAATTGATTACTCTTTCGCATCTCTGTGCGCTTGAACGGACACATACACACAAAACGGGGTCAAAATACCCGCCTCAGCAAGTATTGTCGTAAACAGTCGGTAAAGTCTTAAATGAACATAAACGGTTGAGAAATAAATCAAATGTGTATCATTATACTGGATCCGTGCATTCGCTCTTAAAGTGACAGCAACCTATAAATACCTGCTGCTGTCATTAAAGGCACACTGTGGAACTTTTCAACCTTTATAATATATTACCAAAACCCATTGAGATGGTACATCGACTTACAATAGGTTGAATGACACATCTGCCATAGCCTGACGTGGTCTGTATCGCTTTTCCTAGCACTATGTAACTTTGGGTTTCGGGTAGGAACCCGAGCACAAAAAGAACTACAAAATTCGACCGCTTTACGGCATACGTCACTTCCCCCACCACCCCAACTTCCTCAGATTCTGACGTGAGTGCTCAACTCGCGTTTGATTGCCGTCTGTATGTTTTCGTCATGGCCGAACCAACAGCTACAAGGAAGAAGGCAAAGGTTTTGTCAGAGGACACTAAAAAAAAGAAAAAGGCATAGTGACAAATGAAAAGCCAGGACGAGGATCACCATTGGTCCAGCGTTCGCTCGCTGGCGTGAGCTACAGGAGGAGGATGGGTGCCCGACCGATGCTGACGCTTGCCTGCACACAAATGCCGTTTCCAAGGTGACCCAGATAAATCATATAAGCAGTGTAGTATTTTCTGGTATTCCGGCCACAGCCGATGGTGTTATGAGTGTAATAAAATGCCCACAGCCCATTGTTCATTTCTACACACAAACACAGCCCGCCACAGTGCAGGGCTCGAACAAATAAAATCGACTCATGTCAAATGTACATTAAATGTAGTGAACGTTCCCACGACTCAGTGCCCACAAACACTACACACAACATGTCCCACGGTTTCTGTAAAACGAAACCAACACACATAAGTTACAGTCAGCTCAGGCCGACGGTGTTTTTAGTGCAGTAAATGTGCCCGGCCCGCCGTCCCGCACCCACATTCACTCACAGACATGTTAGCACTAAGCCGCTCGCTCTCTCTCAGCAGACTGCTATAAGGGAATCGAGCGCGGCCAGGCTGCCCGCCTCAAACACTGCAAGCACACACAATCTAAAGACACGGGAAGCTGACCCACTGTCTATGGGCTGACCGGTTGACTGTTTGTTGACTTTTGCGACAGTGCTGCGGAGCTTGTGGCCTCTAGGGACGCTAGACGTGAAAGTTACAGGTCGAGCGCCACTATTGGCCAAAAGTTCCGCAGTGTGCCTTTAATGTTACCGTATTTTTCAGATGTTTTTTCTTAGAAATACATCTGAAAAACCAGGTTTGTCTTATATTCAGGGTTTAGAATTTTATGTCAATAATACAGCTGCAACTATAGGTGGCGCCAAATACATGTAAAATGAGTGTGCCAAGAAATACGGTGTCAGAGTGTCATATTAGATGATCGCGAGCGCAAAAAGTCACAAACAGTCAAAGAAAAGCTTACCTAGCCGTGTGACTGTCATGTTTGCATGCCTCGCTGACGTATATGATTTTAAAATGTAAGACGGTACCCTGATTTCAAAACTAATAAGATTTCACTTCTACTGTTAATACAATTTTGGTAGGCTACATGGTTTTCACTATGAGATAGTTAGCCTAATTGTTATATAATTCAGATGGGCTACAGCTTAGTTTTATGGTATTCCATTTTAAACGTGATCGTTAGTACATTTGACCAGTATTTACCATACTTTCAATACAAAAAATGAAATATGAAAAATATGCAGTATGAAAATTATTTTTAAATCAAAGCATTTTTTCCAAAAGGCGCATCGTCGTCTTATAATCAGGGTCGTCTTATACTTAGAACAATACGGTAATCAGACAACAAAACACAGCTTTAACAAAGATTAATCTATATTTCATTTATACAGTGAACACTATAGTGTTATTTTACATTTAGGCCTAATTATCACATTTCTGTAACCGATTACACTACAGTTAGACCTCACTTTATTTGTAACTTTGTTATATTATATTTATCTATGCTTAAATTTTGATCTTATCTTTTTAATGACTGTTCACTTGTCTTTAATAATGTTTAAACCTTATTAGTTAGGCTAGTAGTTTTTGTGGTGGTATTGAAGTAATAAGTAATAAATGGAAAGCAAAGTTACATTTGATCAAATAAATGTAGTCTTGGTGAGCATAAAAGACTTTAAAATATATATTTTTTAAAACTTTACCGACCCCAACATTTTTGAATGGTAGTGCACATGCAATCTCTAGCATCAGGTTTTGGAAGATTATAGACTCTGTTCTAACCTTTGGTGATAACTGCAGCCAGCAGGCCTCTGGGTGGGCACGGGCATAGTCTGCGCAACCAAGGGCAGTATTCGTACGGAGGGTCTGTGTTGGTGTAAGCGTCAACTGAAGACACCGGTCGTGGGACATACGTCGTCTCCTCAGTCATACTCAGATTGGGGCTCTCTGGGCGCTTCGGAACCACAAGGACTGTCTGACTGACAATAAGGTGATGCTGTATGAGAAAATGAAGAGTGAAAAGAGAAGCAGTGATCTTAGTAGCAAAATTCATTTAATTTGAAGTCGGCAAGAAACGGAAGTTGTGATAGTCTTTCTTTCCCTATTGTGACGTATATACGAGTGAACGGCTTCTCGAACTCGAAGACAAAATGTAGGGGCGAGACTTGATTTTGTCCATCGAGAATTGATTGCATTGTCGTAAACACGTCATCAGAGAAGAGAAGATATGGTTACACTTTATTTTAAGATGATGTAGTTACTCAAATAAGTACTGAGTAATATATTAATTAACTACATGTTCTTACTATACGTTTAGGGTTTGGTTTAGGTACTTGTTATTATGCATAATTTACTGTTATTACTATAGTAAGTACATGTTGTAACGTGTACATCACCTTAAAATAAAGTGTTACCGAAAAGATGTTATTTGAATGTGGAAGGGGAAGTTATTTTGATTAGATTACGAGGGTACTAGTTGTAGTCATTAGTAATAAATACTGCAATCATTTTTCCATTAAAAATAAGAATTGTCAATTGTTGATTTCATGGTGACGTAAACCTGGATATAAACAAAGGATTTTGGGGGGGGGGGATTTTGACTGCTGTTATTAAAGGGGAACATACCAAAATACTTAAACATGCCAATGTTATTTTTTGGAATCATTTTTCCAGTCAATCAAACTGACAAATATGTAAATAACATATTGGACTTTAATTTAAAAAAGAGTGCAATATAGAATAATATATTGTCAACACTGTACACTGTCTCACTGTATTTTATCATTCATATTTGAATGTACATGGACTACTGATCTAAAGCATTAAAATGTTTGTTAATTATCTAAATTAAGGTTATTAAAAAGTATTAAATCTTTCATATTGTCCCTTAAGTCTTGAGATCAGCTGTGAGGATACATAACATGTCGGCTAGATAACAACAATAAAAGGCAACTGTCCCATTCCATAGAATCAATTTTACAGCAAAAATAGACAGCAAAAAGTGGGGAAGTCTGACAAATAACCTACTTCAGCATGATTTCCCAGGGCGGAGGGTGCATCCTCAGTCCTCTGTGAGTATGTGGAGTGAGCTGAATGAGGTCTGGACTGGGCATCCTCCATGGCACTACACTTCTGCTCTATCTTTGCTCTGGTCTTCCAGCCATTGCTGGTGCTCAAGACCGGCTCCTGTTCATTAAAACTTCACCTGTGTAAATAATTATAAATAGCTATTACTACATCAACTTATCGATAAAGCCTGCTAATGTGTAATCAATGAGGAAGTAGCCCGAGTAACGTTACTAGGAGGGAAAAGCGACTGGTTTGTTCAACAAGTTAATCGGATTGAAACAGGACTAAACGCGACGCCTGGGCCATATGGTGGTTTATGAGACTGAAGAGCGCGTGGCATATGGTCTCTGTTTATAAGACTGTAGTAAACCACTCACTGAACATCTGAGCATCACTGACATTAACGTGTTAAGTCCATTTACGCACATTTTTCTTCAACTAGTCGACTATAGTGTTCATGACTAAAGTCATATTGTTTTGCGTGATAGAGACATTGTCTTTTTCTAGTATGTGATGATTATAATTGTTGTGATCAAAAATAAATCAGTTGACTGACATGAAATGAAACAAAATCTCATGCTGAAGTGTCTGTAAGTTTGACGTCTTCAAGTGATTAACCGGCATGTGGAGAGCGAGGTCTATACATACAAAAACAAATAATATTGAAAATATGCGCGCTCGCGCTTGATCGCAAAATGCGTGGATACATTTAATAAGGTTAATCTTTTACCCGGTGGAGGCATCCGGAAGTGTGAGTGACAGATGGAAGGTGTTGTTTTACCGTTCGTCCAACCCGTCTATGGTCCAACCTATGGGTCCAACCCAAAGAAATAAAATGGTCCAATCAGTCTATCTTCACAGCCCCTTTTCTGACAAGTCCCGTCTCCTGCGCAGCATGATTGGCTAGATTTGACAGCAACGGACCAATCACAAGCCTTCGTCAAAAGACTGTTTATTATTTATGATCCCCTAATCATGCGGCATCCACGATGTTTTATTCTTTATGTGGTTCATTCTGAACATATATAAATGACACATATAATAAAACTAAAGCCAGGGGATTAATACAAAAAAAAAAAACACACTAATGGCCGGTTTCACAGACGAGCTAGTCCCAGACTAAAATGCATGAGCTGTTTTAACTGAAAGCAACTTTCCTTGACATATATTAAAATATGTTAGTGCCATTGTTTCGTCTCAAAATGCATACCATAAAGGTTTTTTTTTTTCCTAAGGCATGTTTATAAAAGCTACTTAACTGCCCTAAATGAACTCGGCCTAATCCTGTCTTAATCTAAGCCCTGTCTGTAAAACCAGGCCTAAGAGTTTTAAAGATTATTCTTTTAAATTACTAATTGTCTTTAATTATGGGTTTCAGTTTTTTTTTTTTTTAAAGCATACACACAAAACACGTAATTGACAAAATAATTTAATTACATTTGGCATATTATAATTTCTTTAACCATTATTTTGGAATTTTTGCTAATTCATTTTTAAACCAAGCTGAACATTTGATGACATGTTCAGCAATAAGTGAACTTGAAATCCAATATAGTAACACAACCCATTAATAGAATATGAAATACAGGGGTGTAATATCACATAATTTGTAGTTTATAAACTGCAAGCCTTTTAACGTCAATGACTCAATGGCTAAGAATGATTCAATATTAAATGCAATCAAGACATGGATTCACAGGACTCAGGAAGAGCCCACAGCTGCATTAACTTTTTAGATTTGGCCAGTGATAAAACATCCTCAGAGTCTCCATCCTCCATCAATGATGGCTTCTGTTCCTGTTACGTAGGCAGACTGCAGGAATAAAAATTATTTTTAAACTTGAAAGCATGAATAATAAGTGTAGAAAGACATATAAATATCCAAGTGAACAGTAAAAAAAACAACATCAGTACCAAATGTTGTGTCTTAAAATGATATCATAGAAAAGAAGAGGGTACAATGGTCAAATACTCACCTCATCTGAGGCCAGGTACACACACAGATGTGCCACTTCCTCTGCCGTGCACATTCTACCAGTCTTCTGTCTGGCCATAAAGTCTTTAAAAGCCTGAGAGTTGAAAGACAGGAACTATAAAACAAAGAGACTGAAAGACTGAACTGTGTGTTTATATGATTAGCACAGCTGTTGGTTAGTGTTTTACTGGTTATGTAAAAAATAAAAAAAATGATTTTTGTATTCAGTCAGGCAAAAAACTCTATAGTAAGGGTCTTCATTGTTCAGGTGCTAATGCCAAAAAATAGGAAAAATAAAAATATTTTCAGAGAGGCATTGTAAATGCACAAACACAATCATTCTCAGACGTTTGCAAAGAGCAGATGTGTCATGACTCATGTTATTCTGCTGACCGTTGGATCACAGAATTCAAATTCATGGTGGAAAACGTTTTACAATTTTTACAGCCCAATATTACTCATGCATCCGTATATATATATATATATATATATATATATATATATATACACATACACACAGATTGTGTGTGTATATATATATGTATATATATATATATATACACAGAATGGGTCTCATTCATGAAATATTCGTAAATATACGAGTAAATATGCGAGTGATTTGCGCGTAAAGAGACCTTCCCGAAAACTCATCTCCTGATTCACAAATACTTCGTAAACGTCAGATGTGATAGTGAAATGTGTGTGTGTGTTAATGAATTCCAATCAGTCGTAAATGGGATGCGCGTGCATGTTCATTCTCAATTACCATTAATCCCGCCCATTAAATCCGACTGACAACTATATATGGGCATCATATTACGACATGAATGCGAATGAAAAAAAAAATTCTCAGATGCAGAAATTGAAGTTTTATTATCAGAAGTTCATTCAAAACGCCACATTTTATTTTCAAGCGTACATAGTGGCGTATCGGGTCCTAAAAAAAAGGAAGCTTGGCAGCATATTACAGATGCAGTTAATGGAGTTTCATCTGTTAATCGAACATTCCCAGAAGTGAGAAGAAAATGGTTCGACATTAAGCTTGAGAGCAAAAAACGAATTAGTTCACTTCGGAAAAATAGTATTCAAACTGGAGAAGGACCACCATCGCAGCTGCTATTACTGGCTCTCATAATAAGAAAAACCGTCTGTAATTACTATATTTAATATTTTTTCAAAATGCTGTGCAAATATGTACCCGATTAAGGTGAATTAAAATGCAGCCTTATTAATGAGCAAAACGTTCGGGTGTTAAGCGCACTATTTACGCGTGGCTGGGAGCAGGTGTAGATTTCTTGTGTACCAACTAACATTTGGAAAAAACAAACATTTTAATGAATCCGAAAATTTACGCCAGAACCACTTTACACACGATTTACACAAAAATTCGTTCTGCTCGTGTTTCATGAATGAGACCCATTGTGTGTGTTTAGTGTAAAAATTACAACCTATGTAATGCCACTGAAAACCAAAGTGACTCATTTCACTTTCATCACTTTTATTCTCATGCACTGACTCGTTTGCAAAACTGAACAGCCAATCAGAGCGATCTCTCTCACCGATGGCCCGACACTGATTCGACATGGTGAATCTGGTGGACTGTCGCCGGCGTGAGGAACACACCGCAAAAACTAGACCGAAAGACACTCACCGAGGTCCAACTGTCAGCTTGGTGTGTCAAGCCACTTAGCTGATAAAGAGTAACTGCCATGATTCATGTGTGAAACGCCTCTGTGCTTCAGCTGGCTGTTACCTATCTTTCCTGAGAGCTCTCACATTAAAAACTGAGTTTTGCATTTGTAAAAAAACAACAGCTTTAGATTACTGTGTCACTTGGCTGTGTAGCACAATGTCTTTGTAATGGGGAAGCAGTACCTGCTCTGGATCAGGTCTAGCCTGAATTCTGCCACGTAAAGATGGAGTATCTACAGTTCCTGTAGAGTTCAAAAGTTCAAGAGAAGCAAAATGACTCATTTAATCATTAGGTACAGAGGGACTCAATAGAGGGAAACAATCAATAAAGTAGCTTACCAGGGCAGACACAATTGCAGCGGATCCCTTGCTCCAGGAAATCAGCTGCCACTGATTTGGTCAGTCCAATGACGGCAGCTTTAGATGTGCTGTAGACACATCTGTTAGCAACTCCTGGACATGCAATTAAGGATGAGCAATTAGGAGAGGGCAAACTTCACTTGACCTGGCATTTATCCATGCATCAGCAAAATTACAGATAATGGGGGTAAAATAATATGCCAAGAGCTACATGGAACAATGTCAATCACCACATGTAATTAAGAGCAAATGGCCAAAACTCGATATACAACATGATGTATTACAGCAGCCCATTTATAATTCAGCATCAAAATGCAAATGGTTTGCAACAGAATATAATATTTACCTTTGATACTAGATGCCACAGATGCCATGTTGATGATATTACCAGATTTACGAGCCAGCATCTATATAGAGATGGATAAGGGGAATTTAGTTTAAAATGGCTGACTGGTTAAAGTAACATTCTTCAAATCAGATGACAGGATTATTGTGTTCATGCAGAACAGATGCATAACCTGATATACATTACTTTCCAAAGCACAATTAATGTTTATTAAAGAAATTAATATTTGAATTCAGCACGGACACATTAAATTGAACAACAGTGACAGAAAAAACAGTGTTTTAATGTTATATTTACTATGTTATAATATTATAAAATATTTCTATTTCAAATAATTGTTCTTTTGAACTTCCTATTTATCAAAGCATCTTTAAAAAAAATGTATCACGGTTTCCACAAAAAATTAAGCAGTACAACTGTTTTCAATAGTGATATAATAGGTACGTTCACACTATGTTGGAATTACCGTAATTACAAGATGATAACGTGAAGTTCAACTCGGAGCTGCTCACGTCCTCGGAATTATGCGTTTCTATGTCAATGCTTATCAATGCCAAAATGAATCTGTACAGAGGTCATGTTGTACAAGTCGGGGCTCTTAGAAAATTACGTGTTTACAAGTTGTAATTACGAGTTCTACGAGGACGTGTTGCTTTTTAAAATTCGGAATCTCGGAATTAGGGTAATTCCTACATGGCGTGAACTCACCTAATAACAGTAAATGTTTCTTGAGCACCAATTCAGCATATTAGAATGATTTCTGAAGGATCATGTGACATAGTAAGGTATACAAATTTTACGAATTTGACAGACATTTATATTTCATCAACAAAGGAACAATGTTTGCGCAAATTTATGCCGTCAGAGGGATTAAGTAGTTCACCGCAGGTTACGGGTCGGCTTTGTACTCTTAACCAAAAGAACAAAAGAGATGGGGATGAAAAAAGAATCTCTAAATGTGAAGGTCTAAGGTCAAAATGTAAGAGCTAGCATGTGTTCTGGTCTAATCCTAGAGAGGAGAAGGATAAGATGACCTTAGGAAGGAAGGCCTTGATCATCAGGTACATGCTACGAACATTCACGTTCATGGTGAAATCCCAGTCTGATTCCTCACACTCCAGTATTGAGCCGTGATGGACAAAACTGTGTGAAATAAAGAAGAATGAGAACCTTTATGCACTCTAAAGGAATAGGAATAGTTCACCCAAAAATGAAACAAAGTCATGTTTTTTTGTCATTCCTGAAAAGTGATTTCTGGAGGGTGGTGTATTCTGAAACTAAGCAGGATAGGCTACATATAGAAACTCCATTTAATATCCATTTTTTGTGTCTTTAGAAGTTAGCTGAAGTTATATATTCACTGATTTAAGGAGAAATACCAACCCAGCTACATTGAAGAGCACATCCACGTGGTCAAAGTCATTGGCCAGGGCCTCAACTTGGTCTTTCTTGGTAACATCAACAACTTTGGTTTTGATACCTAATAAAGCAAGGGGGGAAACAACATTCCAGGAATCAGAAGAGCATACAAAAGCCTGAGGGGAGAAGCACCCTTGAACTAAAACAATTTGTTTCCAACATAATGGGATTATGTGTTAAAGCAGAGCGGTATGAAAAGGGGGGCTACTGGAAGGCCCTCAAGCCTTTGAAATCTCTTGTGGTGGAAAAGTCTGATACAGACATGCTCAAAGACCAAAGAAGATGCTTGAGCAAATTAAGAAGCAAACACATATGACCAGGTGTCCATCACAAAAGTTTGGATTTTAAAGATATTTAGACATTTCAGGTAATAACAATATAATAAAACGTAACACTTTAGTTTAGGGTCCAATTCACACTATTAACTAGTTGCTTATTAGCATGCATATTATTAGGATATTGGCTGTTTATTAGTACTTATAAAGCACATATGAATGCCTTATTCTGCATGACCATATTCTACATCCCCTAATCCTACCCAATTCCTAAACTTAACAACTACCTTACTAACTATTAATAAGCAGTAATTAGAAGCTTATTGAGGCAAAAGTCATAGTTAATAGTTAGTTAATAGTGAAAAGTGACAAAAAAAACATTAAAATGTTTCTGTAAACACTAACATACTTAACATACTTAAGAGACAGTAAAGACATTTAAAATGTTACAAAAGATTTATAGTTCAAATAAATGCTGTTCTTTTGAACATTCTAGTCATCAAAGAATCCTGGGGGAAAAAGTAGCACAACTGTTTACAACATTAATACAAATAAATGTTATTGAGCATCAAAATCAGCATATTAGAATGATTTCTGAAGGATCATGTGACGAGACTGGAGTAATGATGCTGACGATTCAGCTTTGCCAACACAGGAAAAATATTACAATTTAAAATACAATAGAAATCAGTTATTTTAAATTTGAATAATATTTCACAAGATTACAGTTGTTACTGTATGTTCGATCAAATAAATCCAGCCTTGATGAGAATAAGAGACTTATTTCAAAAACCGTAAAAAAATGTATCTTACCAGCCCAAAACTTTTGAACAGTAGAGCATGAGCTAGATTTTGCATAGTGATGATGTATACAATCTAGACAGACATTCATATTCCATCCTTTAAAGTCAAGTGCATTGGGTTCCTATCATTAAGATTTTACAGCATGTTAATTCATTAAATTAATTCATTAAATAATCATTGTCATACATAATTGAAAAAATTTGAATTGTTAGTCCAGACTCGAGTCAAAAGTCAGTTTGAGTTGATGTCTTCATTTTCAGTTCACAGACACCTAATAAATAGCTGGAAAATAACAGTTAAAGGGATAGTTCACCCAAAAAATGAAAATTCAGTTATCATTTATTCAACCTCAAGTTATTCCAAATCTGTATGAATTTTTTTCTTGTGGAGAACACAAAGGAAGATATTTTGAAGAATGTGGGTAACCAAACAGTAAATGGGCCCCATTGATTTCCATAGTATGAGAAAAAATCATTGGGGCCAATCAACTGTTTGGTTACCAACATTCTTCAAAATACATCACAAACAGGTTTGGAACAACTTGAGGGTGAGAAAATGATGACTGATTTGTCATTTTTGGGTGGACCAAAAAATCTAAACAGATCCCTGTTTAGATTTTTTTTTTCACCACATTTCCCACTAGGTGGCAATACATAGCTAGTCAATGAGTTACCTGGAATGCCATCCAGCTCTTTAAGTTTCTCCTCGTTGATATCTGTAGCGGTGACTTGAGCACCTTCCTTGGCAAAAGCCTGTTACATTTAGGAAGACTACAGTTAAAGTAAATAAACAACAACATGCATAATTAACATTAAGTAAGTCTAACCTTACAAATAAAAACATGCACTTTGTTTCAATGAATGAGCAATCAGTGTGTGTTCCGAGTCTGACTCTTGTTCATCACACTACTACTAAACCACATGATGTTTGTTAACTTTCTCAACGTCTTTGAGTCAGGTTCATGCTCTTTACTATAAGATGGACAAATGTAATGCAATATCATGGCAGTGGATATAAATTCATCGAACCAATTTCACCTGACAGCAGGTATTTGGTATTTTACAGCTCATATTGAGCAGGGTTAGTGCAAACAACAGGGCTTAGGTAATAAACAGTACATTTTTTCCCATATAAACGTTTCAATAACACTCTACAAATGAGATTTCATTTGACAACAATTTGTGCAATGGCATGCGTTTCCTCCATGTGATCTGCCAACTGGCTCAGGGCTATGGTGTTTCCTCAATCTGCAGTTTCTCTCATTTAATAATCATTTGAATATTCACTTGATATGGAAATGTATTCACCTAGCAGGTGTGCATCTTAACCACCTCTAGCGCTCTGCTGATAACGTGCCATTGACTCACAGAGATCAAATTTGCCTAAATGATCTGAGACACTATTTTCTTCACCCCTTAATGATTCATTATAGCATTTGTATAATACAATTTTTTGGTAAAAATAGAAAACAGGTTGCAAAAGCTAGAAAACTTCTACCCTCGAGATGGGTTTAACATTTACCACAGTGTTACTATGTCCGAATTCTGCATCTACAGTTGACAGACTCAAAAATACCATGCTGACAGCCCTTGCATGACAAGCTTTTATTCAAAAGGGAAACCCCTCAGAGTAAATCCATTTATTATACACATCAAAGTGGCACACAGGGCTGTCAATAGCGCCAAAGCAGAGTGCTGCAAACTTATAGAGCTGTAAGGAGGAAGTGATGGAAGGAAAATAAATGGTTACTATTGCAGAGGCTTTTCCAATGCCTTGTGCTGCTGCAGAAAGGACAATCACTTTCCCGTCCAAACGGCCCATGTTCTTCGATAATAACCTAAACGTGAAAAAGCATAGGCAAGGTTCGTTAGTTTGATTAAATGCTAAAATATATGAAGACACAATTACCTTTTTAGTCATATTGAACAGTTAGTGTTTAATATCCCAATGAAAGTGTTATATTCCATGAAAAGTCATGTTTATATCCCCCATTTTTACTAAAATATCCAGATAGCCTACCTTTTATATTCAGAATGAGCAACAATGCAGAGGAATCAATGATTTTAATGAAGAGTTCTCGTTTGCAGCAAACAAATTACTTGGTTGATAATAAGTTGATGGGTCTCCGAGGCAGTGTACGATTAATCTTGGATCATAAGAATGTATTATGTGACGATAATTTAGTTACGTTTGAAAATGGGTCTAAAGCGTGTCACGTGACGAGTGTAAAGGTAATTCAGTGCAGCAGTAAGTCTTATAAATGACTGTAAACATAATAATAAAAAAACGCAGTTCACGCTTGAGCGCACTAAATACTTCACAATTAGAAACGCTTCAGGTAGAGTCTGTTTACAACAACGAGGAAAAGTGGAACAACTTACTGTCAACTTGAACTTGTGTGCTCCAGAAAAACACACGTCACGTGAACAAACGCCCCTGTCTTTCAGGTTTCAATTTTCTATCAAAATAAAAGTCATTAAAATAGTTATTTTGTACTAGAAAAAGAATAAATGAAAAGCATCAAATGTGATTATTTGTTATACGGTAAATACGTATATGGTAAAAAAAAAAAAAAAAAAAAAAATTATAATACTACAAGATTTTATTTTATGACATGTAGCCTAAATGTGTTTTTTTTGTGTTTCATGAATAATGGCAGGAACTGGAAATGGGAGACGTATAATAAACCTCCATTCAGAATGAAACAGATGTTTATAATCATTCCAGTCAAATAAAATACATTACCTCACATTCCGATTGATTAAAGGCCATGGTGCAGGTTTTTTTTTTTTTTTTTTTTGCCAGTTTTCTAGTTGGTAATAAACATTTAAACAGTTATCCTTTGTATTTTATGTTGTAGGGGATTACAAAAAAGAAATATAATACGGAAAAGTCGGTGATGTGTTAGCATTTACCACTAGCCTAGCGAGGATTCTAATTTCTCCCACAATGCATTGCATGACGTCACATGAGGTACTCGCTGTTGGACAACAGACGAAAGCCCGCGAGTAGTAACTTAGCTAACGGTAGCTAGTGAAAGAGTGACAGTGTCAGATAAGTAAATATATCGAGATAGATAGATAGATAGATAGATAGATAGATAGATAGATAGATAGATAGATAGATAGATAGATATCATAAGCATAACATAGATAGATAGTGAGAGATAGCATAGCATAACAGCTTAGAGAAGAGTAAGCTAGATAATAAGTAGACAAAATGGTTTATTACTGTGTTTGTGGCGGGTGCAAAAACTTTATCAAAACTGGACATGGGGTCCATTGTTTCCCCAAGGACAAAGGGAGCTTCCGAAGCTGGGTGCAATTTGTCAAGATTAGGCGAGCAGATTTTTCAGCTAAGTTAGCTCTGTCGCCGCCTACTCGAGAATATGCAGCGCGCATTTCAAAGAGGAGGATTAATTTACCACGCAGGGGATGCCAAGATGGTCTCACTTAGTTTAAAGAGTGAGAGGATGGCTAAGTTACTTCCTACCGCCGTGCCGTCTGTGAATGCAAACCTCTCTGCTTGCCCTGTCCCGAGGTCGAGAGACACCGTCTGCCGCAAGCGAGATATTGCCACGGTAAGTTCATTCTAACGTTAATGTTTACAAGCTGCGTGTTAGCTAGCTCTGTGTGTATTTTGTATAGCTACCGTGTTCCCTTTGACACAGCCTCCACTACAAGCACGATCACTCTGACATTAGAAGAGCATTTTTCGTGATTCACGAATTTGAGCCAAAACAAAATTGCCCTGAAGTAAATGTCCATATCGTCATGAAAGCTTCATGGCTAGTGTTTGGATCAGTGGTGATGATCATCAAGCGGCTTTCGCAATCGTGTTTGCTTTTTGTGTTAGACTGCTACGGTTCTCTTTCACATTTGACCGTGACCGTGTCGTCAGGGCTGTAGTGGAGGCCAAACGCAGTTTACCCACCGCTGAAATTATGTCAGAAACAGTTTATCCACTTCTCACTTCAGAGTTTAGCTACCTCTCAGTAAATTCACTACCTCGTAGAGTTTATGTAACTTTACCACATGTATTACCACTAGTATTGGTGTAAACATTTAATTGTAACATTCAAATCATCAAATATGTTCTGAATTTCTTTTATGTATTTTTAAAACATTTAGTAGCGCATATCAGGGTCCACTGTACTGTAATCTCCCTGGCAATCTCGTAACATTCTGTTTACTGTTTATGTTTGCTATAATTCATATGCAGGACAATTTCATGTGTTTCCATTAGTGGCAATGATCTTTATACAGTATTATTATTATGTCTGCAGGTTATGCAACATCATTAATGAAGGCGCTTCGGGAAAGCTACACCAATCCACCTGCAGCTCTTCGAGAGGTTAGCGCCAGTTTGTCCTGATGCACCCGCCCCCATCGCCACATCCTTCAAACTGGTTCCTGAGGAGGCCGTCAGCCTCTACCTAACCCGGCAGTCACGCTACAAGAACCTAATTTCACATTATTTTCTTTCCACAGACAAGTCCAATGATTTAGTTGTAAGTATTCATTTAGTGGTGGTTTCCTGCATTCTGCATGTTTTTTTTTTCTTTGTGTGCTGTTGCTTTGGTTTTACTTTGCACAAAATCATTACTTTTTTTCTTAGGCTATTGATTCCCGTGATCCTGCTTATAAATTCCGATTCAGCCATTAGCCTACCTTCGTGATCACGCAAAGAGGTCTGGAGAGGCGGTCCGTTCAGAATTACAACCAACATAAAATATAAGTGTGCATGTACAAATTTGCAGTAATGTTCGGTAAATATAAACTATATATATATATATACACACACACACACAATTCATTTACTTAAATGGGTTAGGGTTATGTGTGTATATATGCATAGGCGTACAAACATACATACATGCATATGCTATGCATATATATTATAAATAATATAATATATACTTCAGGTTACCAGAAGTTAGCTAACTTTAATGAAGAGTTGGTCATGTGAGCTATAGCTAGCTGCAAGTAACCCATTATCTTCCAATAAGCATTAACTAAAACTGGCTACATAAAATATACTGACTAGATTCACGAGAGGTCGGCTAATGTGTGTAAAAGTAAAAAAAATACAGTAATTTCATTATTTTACCAGCGAGCGTACTTCGGAAGCACTGAAAATGAATGGGGTTCAATGCTGGAACTATCAGTGTTTGGAACTATCGGCCGCTCCACGACACGCGTTACTTGCGCATTTTTAAGTTCCTATGGCGGTCTATGGGAGTGTCGCAACTCTCTCTCTCTATGGCTCTGTCTGGACCACACTATTGCAGGCAAAAGAAACAATGTGCAAACGTTTCAGGTCTAGCCCTACATCAGTGGGCTTTTTTTTATATAGATTTGTTTACTTGCAACCTGTGTCTTTGTTCAGTAATCTTTGTCCTTGTTCAGTAAATGTTTAGTAACTATTACAAGCAATGCCAATAAACTGTTTTTTTTCTTTCTTATAGAAATTCATGTGTTCTGTGTACTTTATAACATTTTGAGGGCAAATTGGGCGATCACAACAGAATAAGCAATTATTATTTTTATACATTTTCATCCAAACGAGGCGATTGAAAGCCCTGATAGGTCTGGTCACGACTTTGGAATTGTTGTCTGATGGTTGAAACCACACGAGAGGCTTCTTATACTCCTGCCTAAAACTCCATAAGCCCAGGCCAGCGTATAGCCTGCCTGTACGCAGTGTACCGGTATTGCCTAGGGATAAGTAGGAAAGATTCTTAAGTTTTAAACTCTGTAAGTAGGTTGGAAACGTCTCTGATGCATGTTTATTGTGTATGCAACACATCTCCTGTCACCTATAGCTGTTGTTCAAAGGACTCCGTGTAAAAAATAAAAAGGTAAAGTAAACATAAACCATGAACATACTCGTGCGTGCTGGCTTGAAGGGGACCATTATCCTGCATGAAGTGTGAGTATGCTATGTGTAGCACAAACGGATTCAGGCATTAAGCCTCATATCCAGGATGCTGCGTTAGGCACGTTACAACTGCTGGCCGCGGGGTGAGGTCCTCGACCAGCGACCAAAACGCGCTCACCTCCCTACAACACAAGCTCTCCACCACAGTTTCCATGGGACGACACCGCCCACAACTCACTCCCTCTCCTGGTAAGCCTGACGGTGTCAATGACAGTCATGAGGAAAACTAGTTAGCACTATCAACAATAATCACACTGACTGAAGACATGACCAGCCTACTCATCGTCAGCTACGTTTGCAAACAACATTTTCACTGGAGATAGAGGTGAAAGCAGGACACTCGGCCCGGCAAACAGATACTCAAATTATACTCGAAATTTACTCGATGCCTTATTAATTTCAGTATATTTAAAGTAGCCTATGCCTCCTCTGTAGAAAATGGTTATATTACAAGACACAAATTCAGATAGCCTTCTCAGAGCCTGTTTTATTAAAGGTTTGAATGAATGAAATGTCTCTTGTATTAGAAAAAGAAATATATAATTATTACAGGTTTGAATGAATGAAATAATGTCTCTTCTATATTAAAAAAATAAATATATAAAGAAGAAATAACTAAAAGAAATACCTCCAAATTTAACAAAAATAGCTCTCACAAGCTTACAAAAACAAACTAACAAAATGTATCTTTAGTCTTCCTCTTTATCCTGTTTTTCTTCCTCATTCTCCTTGTTTGCCCATCTATGTTTTGCTTTAGAGCTGATCTTTCCCAGAAGTTTTGAAAACCAGGACATTTTCATAATAAAAAAAAAAAAAACCCAGCCAGGACAGGACGTGAAAACAGGACTGTTGGTCACCCTAACCTAGTCTAAAGTCTAGGTCTAGCGCGTACATTCAGATGCTATTTTAAGCGCGCATGCTTGGCCATAATACAGAATGAACAACGCGCATACACTGTAGATGATTCTCTCATCTACACAGATGCATTTTACTTTTTGCAAATGATACATTATTATAAGGAAAACTATTTAAACACGAGTGAAATCATTGTTGTGTTCATGACGATAGGAAAAATAGGCATAAAGCGTACACATTTACCCAAATTATTATGTGCATGTTTAACCGAAGCTAATTTGGGTGGGTTTGTCCCATCCCCGGCCCAATGTCACTTCTCTTTATTTTACGGCCCTGACGAGAACATCGATCTCCTCGGCTGTGAACCATCAGAACTGTAACTAAACCAAGCGCGCCGCTGCCTGCGTCTACCTCATGTGACGTCATCGCCGAGTCGCGTAAAAAAATAACCGTTACTAAGCAAAAACGTCAAAAACTGGACTTTAACACAATTTGGGAGACATTTCTAACTTTATATACATATCTTAACTGCTTTATGTACCCATTAATCGACAGTGGTGTTTAACCTGCACCATGGCCTTTAATCTTAACATCAGATACTGCCAGGTCATTCATATTATTAATCATTTTACACAATAGTGTTTTCCATATGGGAAGGAAAACAGAATTGCGACAAATTACATAGGTATATCTGAACCCCTAAGGAAGAAGGAAATCTCTATTTCACTTCTGCATGAAGCAATTATGCTGAGGTAATTCAACATGCATGTTGGGTAAAAACTAGCATTAAACAGTTGTGCCTATCATGACTTACATATTAAGAGCAGATCAAAATTAGATTTTTTTTTGGTCCCGCTTTATATTGTGTCTTTAGCAACTATACATAGGCCTACATGTTTTTACATTGTACTAATATTTAACTTAACTTAACTTAACTTAACTTAACTTAACTTAACCATGCTACCACCAAACCTGTCCTAACCTTACCATTTCACCTCAATAGCAGCAAGAGTGTTTTGCAATACAACATGAACATAACTACATTGTAGGCCTACATAAAAAATAAATAAATACAAGTATAGTAGTTAAAGAAACCTAATATAAAGTGTGATATGTTTTTGCTGCTTTCTGATGCTGAATGTTATGTGCCAGATGGCCAAAACATAATCTTAGTCTTTTTGTACAATTTGTAGAGAAGGAAGTAGCCCCTTGACATGATTCAGTGTGTGTTTGTATTTGCTCAAGCATACCACTTAGGGTCATGATGGTCCAATCAGAATGTTAAAGGAAAAAGTACTTTGCTTAAAGATTCGATTTACTTTCAAGAGGTGCTATAGGACCCAAATCCAATCTAAGGTCAGCGCTTGAGCAATGCTATACAAAACATGAATTGACCCACAGGCAAATGGTTTCACTCTTAATACTTTGATGTTGAATCTATCCCATCAACCAATTCAGGGAGCTGAAATGAGTACTTTGTGATCTTAGAGGCATGAAAATAAAAACAGTGCTGCACCGAGATACATATATAGAGGGTCTGTGTAGTTCAGTGGATGTCTTATTAAGGGTGTAGGAAACCTTTAATGGCTTATCGATCCTCCAAAAAAGTAAAGAGGTAAATAAGGTTTTTCTGCCTGGGGCTTCTTTTTCTTTTCAACATCACAGGCTTGCCATTAAGCCATCCATTCCTTTGATTTAAGCACATTAATAGATTTACATGAGCACAAGTTACACAACAAGGGGGAAAAAAGTGAATGAGTGCAGTAGTAGATAAATTAAACTAGCAATTGAGTAAAAAAAAGAGCTTAGAAAGACAGTAATTCAATGGCTGATTGACTAATTTACGAATTAAAATAGTAGTCAAACCATTATTATAGCTATTAAACCATTACAGATTATAAGTCCTTTTGAAATTACTTATATAACATGAATCAAATTGATCATAAAATTGTATATCAGACAAATATTTTGGCCACTCACTGGCCACATTATTAGATTCACCTTGCTAGTGTCAGGTTTTGCCTTCAGAACTGCCTTAATTCTTCCTGGCATATAATCAACAAGATGCTGGAAACATTCCTCAGAGATTTTGGTCCATATTGACCATATTTGTCGGCTACACGTCCATGATCCGAATATTCCGTTCCAGCACATCCCAAAAATGTTATGGTGACTGTGATGTTTAAATTATGCTCAATTGGTACTAAGAGGCCCAAAGTGTGCCAAGAAAATATCCTCCACATTACACCAGCAACAGCCTGAACCGTTAGGCAGGATGAATGCATGATTGCATGTTGTTTACACCAGATTCTGACCCTATCTCAATTGGCGCTTTTCCACTGCTGGTACGGCTCGGTTCGGCTCGGTACGGTTCGGCTCGCTTCGCTTTTCCACTGCGTGGTACGACTCGACTCGGTACGGCACGGTTCGGTTCGCTTTAGCTCGGTTGCTTTTCCACCGCAGTTAGTACCCCTTCAAAGTGGGTGGGACTGATCGTTATTTTGTCCCTACACTGTTTGTAGGTCCGGTGATAGCTCTCGCTGGATCCGCTCCTCGGCAACCAACGAGAGGAACGTCTGCACCTCGTCCACTGACCACGATTCAGCCATTTCTTTTTAAAGTTTAAAAAACAGATGCTACCGCGTTGGCTGTTGTCTACTGGTTATTTAAATCTAGCGGGTTTAGTGTCCAATGATGCTGGTAGTGACGATTCTGTCTGACCAATCAGTGATCTGCAGTGTTTTTACGTCACATTTTAGTACCGGTACGATACGCTTGGAACCTCAACAGACCAGGTACCATTTAAAGCGAGCCGAAGCGAGCCGTACCGTACCGTACCATGCAGTGGAAAAGCACCACAAGTGAGCCGAACCGAACCGAACCGAACCGTACCATGCAGTGGAAAAGCGCCAAAGCGTGCCGTACCGAACCGAACCGTACCGTACTATGCAGTGGAAAAGCGCCAAATGTCGCAGCAGAAATCGAGACTCATCAGACCATGTTTTTCCAATCTTCTATTGTCCAATTTAAGTGAGCCCGTGTGAATTGTAGCCTCAGTTTCCTGTTGTTAGCTGACAGGATTGGCTCTAGTGCGTCTTCTGCTGCTGTAGTCTTGATCTGCTTCAAGGTTGGACGTGTGTTCAGAGATAAGTAAGTAAGTAAGTAAGTAAAAGTTTATTTATATAGCACCTTTCACAGGTATAAGACCACAAAGTGCTTCACAACAAAAACAATTATATCATAAAATACACACAATAAAAGCATAGACAGTACATGATCATATCAACCCACAAGCAGCTAATTAAAGCCTGAACAAATAAATGAGTCTTTAGTCTGCATTTGAAGGCATCAACAGAGTCAAGAGAGCGCATAGACGGTGGGAGGTCATTCCACAACCTAGAGGCAACAGCCTGAAAAGATCAGTCACCTCTAGTACGATAGCGAGTGCGTGGAACAGTCAACAGGTTCTGATCCACAGACCTCAGAGCACGCACAGGGGTATAACGCTGAATCAGGTCACTAATATAGGAGGGTGCCTAACCATGCAAAGCTCTAAAAACTAAAACCAAAATTTTAAAATGTATCCTATAAGACACTAGCTATGTTTCCATCCACACGTTTTTATCCGCATTAAGTGATAACGAATGAAAAATGCCTTATGGAAACAGTAAAATTCGATTGAATTTCATGAATAACGACTCAAATGAAATAGGATCGGTCTCATCGAATTTTATCTTGATCGATATACGGCTTATGCGATAAACGCGGATGGAAACGTTATTATGGAAACATCACTGAAGCTTTGTATGATCTTTCCCAAAGGGATCAAATACAACAAAAAATAAAACAGGACCCAGAACAGAGCCTTGAGGCACTCCACAGAGCAAGTCCGCAGACTCAGACCTTATTTGCTTAGCTGTAACACTGAAACTATGCCCAGATAAATATGAGGTGAACCACTGCAGAACTGACCCTGACAGCCCTACTTGATCCCTTAATCTTTTCAGCAAAACCTGGTGGTCGACGGTGTCAAAGGTTGAGGACAGATCCAAGAGAACTAGAACAGTGTGTTTTCCAGAATCAGCAGACATCATACTGTCATTTGACACTTTCAGTAAAGCCGTTTCGGTAGAGTGTTGTTTATGAAAACCTGACTGAAGAGATGGTAAATGGTAAATGGACTGCATTTATATAGCGCTTTCACAGACCCAATGGCCACCAAAGCGCTTTACATTTGCCTCACATTCACCCATTCACACACTCATTCATACACCGACGGCGGTGTCTGCCATACAAGGCGCCATCCAGCTCATCGGGAGCAGCCGGGGTTTGGTGTCTTGCTCATGGACACCTTGACACTTGGTCAGGTGGAACCGGGGATTGAACCACCAACCTTTCGGTTCGCAGACAACCTACATGAACCACTGAGTTGCTGCCATGTGATTGGCTAATAGATATTTGCCTTAACGAGTAGTTGTATAAGTGACTCCCTTGAAGTGGGGACTTGGAGTGAGCAGGACACTTGCGGGCCATTATGTAGCCATTTGGAACGCACTTGACAAAGGGAGCAATAAAAGACAACGTAATTTCCTCATTATATTCACCTGGGATGGTCCCATGATATCGCAGCACGGTGTCCATCAGCTGAATAGCTGTTCTTTCAACAGAAATGTATTATTATTGCTGTTAACATAACTGTTGCAAATAAAAATACATTTTATATAAACGTTTTTGTTATATAGGCCTATGTGTGTGTGAGTGTATTTCTCTGTTCTCAACTTTAAAATTTGCTGTCATCTTTGAACCCTGCATTAACACATTAACTATGAAACTCATTTAAACATAACATGACAAAAAAGTGTGAAATATATCATGAACAAAACAAAACTACTTGAATTGCTCTGTTTGTAAGTTAACTAGAACATTTTTCCGCCATCTAGCTTTACAATGAATCACAAGTATTCACTGGGTCACATGACCATAAATTACAAAATGTCTTCCTTAAAGTGACCATCGCATGTACCCTTCGCTAACGGCCTTGTGGAAGGGCCCTTCACTGTTGCTCAAATCTGAGTTTGATCGAAAAATGATCGATCGTGAACGTCATCTTCTCTTTTCTCGCGCATCCGTCGTGGCGCTCTCGTGAACTTACGTCAGAGGCCCACACAGAAGAAAATGAATAGTTGAATAAAGTCGCACAAAAAGTATTCTCGTCGCTTGATAAACTTAAGGTTGAGCCACTGTAGTCACTTGGACTATTTTAACGATGATTTTACTAACCTTTCTGGACCGGCAGAATGAAATTGCCTAGAAGCCTATGGAGGAGTGATCCAGCTCTCAGATTTCATCAAAAATATCTTTATTTGTGTTCCGAAGATGAACGAAAGTCTTACGGGGTTGGAACAACATAAGGGTGAGTAATTACTGACAGAATTAAATTCAAAGTAAAGTAAATCAAATTCCTACTCAGACAGTATGCGGTTTCTAATGCAGCCAATAAGTTTTAGATTTTATTTTAGTTTGCTCCTCTCTCAAAACTTTGCATCCCATGTTTTTTTGTTTTACACATTACACATTTGCACTGACTTGGTGTGTTTTTTTCACCAAATAATGAAAACAGTGCCTGCCAACTAACTGTTACATGTGTGTCCTGTGTTTCCCCTTGCTTAGTGTTTTTGGTTCAGTCCTGTGTCCCAGTTTTCCCGCTCCTCGTTAGTTTTCAGTGTATTCACCTGTAAGTTCATTTGCCCCAGCTGTGTCTTGTTTCCCTCTTCATTCCTCTGTGTATTTAAGTTCCTCTCTTGTCAGTGTTCAGTGTCGGTTACTGTTTGTGTAAATGTGATGTTACCCTTGAGTTTACTATTAAATACCTGGGCCCGTATCCCTGTAGCCATGGTCAGATCTGCCATTTTCTTAAACTGCTGGTTTTGCATTCTTTTAATTCAGAGACTATGACAAAAGTAAAGGTCATGGGACTGTTGATTAGGTTACCGAGTCAATCACAAAGTCTCTCTGTTGTAATTTGCCACACAAAGCAAATGGGGCTGGGACTTGATTGAATTACTGACTCTGATTCACACACTGGCGTTTGCCACGAATGGTTAAACAAAGAAATGCATTGCTTATCACATATGACACAGACATGTGACCAAAGGGCCCATCTTGGAATCAGAATCACGTGGAAGAACCCCTCCGAAGGTGACAAGACGAACATTGTCCATTCAGATAAGCGCACACACGTGGAATCCCCCTGGGGTTTTTCGCTTACACACACAGAAGAGAATTGTAAGATTAGACAACTGGCCATTGTAGCAGTTGTTTAAACTCATCAAATTCGAAGCACACGCGCTCACACGGGACTGGTCGCGAGTTCACCCCCGTCACCATCGGTCAATGAACTCTGAACATACATACATACGCATGAACACACACACATACATACTGGACTCGATCACAAATTCACCGCGTGACCAACGCTGGTTGAACTTCTGAACACCCATTTACACACACGGAACACTCTGAACACATGGGATCAAAAATCCCCTTTTGTAAATGTATAATGTTTTGTGGTTGTGTTTTCATGATTCCCTGGTGACAAAACTGGTATAACTGTAAGCTTTTATGATATGTGATCAATTTAACATCCGTTTAATCACGAAAATCGTGTATCTGCATTTCACTAAGCCCTAGGAATGCCGAATTTGGTATGGTTGTAATCAGAATAATCAAAGAAGATTGAATCATCAACCCAAAATGTAATATGATGCATGCTTTTATTAATACTAGTTTAGAAGTGTATTTCGAACAAGTTTTATCCCCTATGCACATGATCCGGAGGGCGTGAAATACACAAGGTCTGCCGACCCGCCTTCCTGCAAACGATTGGATCAGACACGTGAGAAAGGCGTGTCCCTCGCCCCTTCAAAATAGACCGCCACCTTATCCTCTGTGCAGTTTCCTACGCCAGAGAGAGATTCCTAAACTTTCCTGCTAAACTCCAGCCGGAGTTTTCCTTCTTCGTCGTTTTTCTACTTTGTTTTAAATCTAAGTTGCTTTCTTTTGATCTACCTCAGTTGATAGTTCGGTTTCATTCAAGAACGAAACAAGTTTAAGATTAATCACCTCTCGTACGGGCCGCAGCTGAAGCAATCGCAAACATCTGCCTCCTACCGGAAGACGTGCCAGACAACTCCAACCACGCTGCCTTTGTAACACAACTCAACACAAAGGGACCGTGTTTAAATCAAGTAACGTACAAATCTCAATTAAGTGCTGCTTAAAGTTGTCTAGATTAATATTGGAATCCTTTGGGTCTCTGTTGAACTGTTTTGAACGGTCCTGTCATTCTCTCTCTCTCTCTCACACCCACTCTCTCACTCTCTCTCTCTCTCTCTCTCTCTCTCTCTCTCTCTCTCTCTCTCTCTCTCTCTCTCTCTCTCTCTCTCACTCTCTCTCACTCTAACTGTGTCTTTTTAAATACGTCATATTGCAATCCTGTATTAATTGTTTGTTTTGATATGCATATTATTTACTCCTGCGTGATTTTTAGTAGTCTATATAACCCTTAGTATTGTGTTATTAAATTCCATAATCCTTTGAATCGAATCTGTCTCATTGTCCCATGATTGAAGTCTCTGTAATATGTCAAAGATCTGTAAAGTTACCAAAGCTCTACCTCGGTTAACTATTTTAAACATCTGAAAGTGCCGTATACGAGCAGATACTTCCGTGTGGCCAGCGGAAAATATTCACTCGGTATACAGGCAGGTAATCTTGTGATATAAGGAAGTTTTCATCTCCGGTTCGCAGGACGAACCAGGATGCATGAGAAACTAATTTGGAATCACATGTAAATTGACCCTGATAATTAATCTGACTTAACTGACCTATATATCAATAATTACTACGATCAATCGTGTTAATTATTCCTATATGGTAATGTTTAGTCCATTCCCTATTTGGGATAATTTAATTTATGTATGCGATTACATATTCATTATCTAATGAATAATATTCCCCATTTGAGTTAAATAATTTCCCCAAACAAAGTCAGTGTCGCTACATCCCTAAAGAATTTTTGTGCAAAAAGTGGCTCCTAGCGGCCAAATTCTAAGAAAATTCTCAGAGTCATGACGTTTTCTTAGAATTCCCCCTAAAAGTGACACGAAAATCCCAGTTAATATAAAAGCTATTCCTCAAGATTCCTAGTGCTTAAAAGGGCTCCTAAGGCGAGATCTGCTAAGAGCAGGGAAGAGCACTTTTAGTGCCGAGTTCAGACTGCACGATTTTAGCCCCGATTTTGGCTCGCCGACAGGTTTTGAGTAATCGCTGACAAATGCCCGAAATCACAGGCAAATCGGTGCTCGTTCACGCGAGTGACAATCACGCAGTGTGAATGAGCAAAGACGCGATCTGAGAGAATCGCCGACGAGTCGCCGACCCCCGTGAGATATTTGGCATGCTTAATATCTGGACCTGTCGGCGATTCACAATCCTGCGTGTGAATGTGTTCTGACTGAAAACTAAATCGGCGATGACCGACAGCCAATGAGAGAGCAAGATACAGGGAGGAGGAGGAGTTATAGACCAGAATATCAGTATTTTAATAGATAGGCCTATATTTACAATTATTTCAAACAGAAACAAAGCACAAACATTTGCATGACCAGCAGCAACAGCAGGACATTTGCAAAATTATTTATTTACCCCCAACTCTCTTTGCAAACAGTCCTTGCTCCCCTCGTCCTCCCAACCATTTCCTGCATAAACTGTTTATTATTATTTTTTTTCATTTTCTCTACAAATCAGTGCACAGACAATTTGTAGGGTATCATTTTTAATAACAAATTCAGTGTCGCGCGAGAACTCCGGTCTCACGCATGCGTGATCGTCCGTTATTTCCTATCACTTCTTGCGTTTGTTTGGTTGTGAAACGTAGTTTGCGGACCAGGCAGAAGTTGTCGGCGATTCTTTCTTTTGTAAAGTCATGCAGTGTGAAACCTCCTGTCGCCGATCCATCGTGCAGTGTGAACACAGCAGCAACTGAATGTTACCCCAGATAGTCATGCAGTGTGAAAACAACAGTGACCCGATTATTTTGAAAATCGTGCAGTCTGAACTCGGCATAAGGAGTTCAAGGAGTTGTAGGATATTTGTTAACAAGCCTTCATAAATAGACCAGCCAGCAATCACAGACATTGATAAAAGCTGAGCCGTGCTACCCTCGTTAAGACCACACTGATTTGTAACGTTGCAATTTCAACTTCATTAAGGACAGCCCCTTGAGATAGGCCATCTTGTTTTCAATGGGGTCCATATGGGAGTGAAAGTACAAAATATGCCAGCTAGGATATTCATTTGAGCAAATAAGACATGCATCATTATTTGAACAGGGTGTAATGAGCTTAAGTTTTCATATATTTTAGATTCTAATGTTAGGCTATAACCCCTACAGCTTACTATTCATTTTCCAGATATTTTCTTGAATGTGAAATATTATTTACAATTACAGTCTGCATAAGATTAGAGTGTATAATTATGTTTATTGATTTGAGGGTACATCCTTTGCTCATTATCACCAAAAGTTCATTTTCATCAAACTTGTAGGATCAACCAATCACGGCTTTTGAAATGATGACTCATACCTAGCAACGGGGTCAACCACACCTGCTCACTAAGATAGGATTTTCCATCCATTCCTTGCTCAGAGTTCACTGAAAATGTTCTGGAATCACTTCTAAGCTAAAACTCCTGGCAAGGAATTTTTAGGTTAAGTTAGGAGCTCTCTGAGAGGATTCTCAGAATCTTTAGGGATACGGGCCCTGGTTTCTCTGAATATCCTTCGTCGTGCGCTTTCTATTACCCAGAAACGTAACACTAACCTCATTCTTCCATATGCACATTTCATTTTTAGATGACATATCAGATATTAAGCACGGAAGGCAGCAACCGCCTTTTATTTTTGAATTTCTTTTTTTTTTTTTTAAGTGGCACTATATGTTGCAGGTACAAGCAAGACGAAATCCCTTTCAAAATGAAACAAAACAGGAAATGTTCTGGAGAAATGAGAGTTCTATTTATTACAAGGGTATATTATAATATTCTGGCAGTGCACCGCAGTCTATCATCCCTGTTAAGGCTGGTATCCTGATATGACTGATTTGTCACATTGCACAGATGGTCTCAACACTGTGTGCAGAGATGAATAAAAGTCCTATTGTGCGTGTTAGATTTAATCCTGTTGAATCAAGTTTTGAGACGCGAACAGTGAAAGCAAAAATAATTCAGGCTTCTGCCGCTTACTGATTCATTCATTTTACAAGAGCAACACATAAACTGATTCCACATTTATAAGCAGATGAGTAAATGTTCCAGTTGAGTGTTTAAAAAAATACATGCACACGCAAACAACCATAAAGTCGTATTGCTAATTAGCATCTTGACATCTTAAATGGGAAGGCTGCTCCTTAGAAGACTGGATAATTGATTTCTTATTGTTTTCACATTACTGCAATAAGGCGTATCATTAATCAAGTGCCCTCAATTAGTCCAAGCTGCAGAGAGTAATGTAACTGTCTGATTCCTGCACTAACATAACTTTCATGTGAAGCTTTATCTTACTTTCTTTCCACAAATGGGCTTGACTGTTTCGATTTATCCCAAGTGATAAGTGAGTAAAGCCCTTGTCTTTTTTAATCTACTTTTAATATTTCATTGTAGATCAAGCCGCTCTCTAGTAATGAATCTGAACAGAACAATATCTTTAAAAAGAGGCCCACTGCTGAACTGTATTTCTCAATATGCAATGATTTACAACTTTGACATTTACAACATTAGCAGATTACCCACGAGTTTAGCCACTCTTCCTCAGACTTCGTTAAAAAGATAATAATATTTCCATAAGATAAATAGGCACAACATAACACGACCCAAACTATCACTTCTGCAACAATTGGTTTAAAGATTAGAAACATCAGACAATCAACATGTGTCAAATTGGACGACTAAATGAGTTTTACTCTCTGTTGGGTCGTCATTCATCTCTCAGTCGGCCTTCTGCTCTGAAAAGGCCCATATTTCCTTTAGATAAGAATGGCAATGGGTATAGAACAAAAAGATGCAGATTTTTTTTAATCTGTTGATAGATAAAAAAAAAAAACTTTTGAATGATTAGAGTCCTGAGACTGTTTCTATTTCCATGTAAACTTATCAATAGATAGATAGATAGATAGATAGATAGATAGATAGATAGATAGATAGATAGATAGATAGATAGATAGATAGATAGATAGATAGATAGATAGATAGATAGATAGATAGATAGATAGATAGATAGATAGATAGATAGATATGCAGATAGATAGATATGCAGATAGATATATAATACTGTATTATTTTTTTGTAGCTTTCATTCAAAGTTCATTCAAAACTAATCATTTAGATAGATGCTTGAAATTACTTTCTGAAATCCGACTTGACAACATGTCAAATGTAAGCCCTTAAAATGTTTTTCACTTCAACTTTGTCTATCTGTAATCTGCATTCATGGAACACCACTCAATTGAATCAAGGTAGCATTCAGTGTTAATTCCTACCTGAATGGTGGAAGCTTTCCATTGAGCGCTGTTGAAATTGCAATAGAACACTAATTGCAGGGATAGTTTCCCTGGAGCAACCAGGGTAAAGTGCCATTAGTCAATTTGAACATAGGCAGGATTGTTGAACCAAACGTTGCACTGGAATCACAAGGACATGGGCATACATGCAGAAAAAACACTACTGATTACAAGTTGCTGATACTCTTGAAGTAGTTATTATGGTCAATATAGGATTATTAAATACAGGGATTCAGAGAGCACTAGTGAAAATGCTTCTATTTTGCCCCCCACAAAATCATTTTTGTTAACAAATAAGTGGGAAATGGTTGAATGTCACAGTTAGTATTTGGTAGATATCTCACCGTTTTGTTTTGATGACAGCAGCAAATTGTTCTAAATTTGAATGTGTCACAAAACTAAAAGAACTTTATAAATATTTGCTTGCTGGGCTGTTAATAAATATATGCTATTGTTACATTTTATCTCCCAAGTCTTTGGTAGAACTAGAAATTATTCAGCTGTTGGAATTCAGCTTCTTCTTTCTTTTTACCTTGAATCCTGAAATTCAATTATGTCTAAAGAAAAAAATAATATATTAATGTAAAAAGAACAGCAAAAGAGAAATATTTTTTACTAGTGGTTTCAATAGGACGTCTATGAGGTTTATGATATAGCTTAATACAACAGTAAAAAAAAAAAAAAATAATAATAAAAAAATAATAATATGGGTAACTTACATTTTAAGCAATAGGCCTAGTTTTTTTTTTGCTCTGCCAACGAAAATAGTTCCAAAAAAAGCCACGCCATAACTGTTGCAACACAGTGGTGTTTTGTTCCTGAATGATTCCATGCTTTTGAACAAATCGATTCACTTAATGATTCAAATGACTCACTGATAAAGACTGCAATCACTCGTCTAGCGCACAAAACAGACAAGTGGAGTGAGAGATACAAACAGTGAAAAGTCCCAGTGCTGTTGATGTGCTATGTATCATACATTCTTCGAACGCCTCTCGCCCAATCATATTGGAGGACCTAACTGTTAACACTACATTGAGGTTGAACTTGTTGACATTAACTAACATTAATGAATGCTTTAGTTAAGTAATGTTAATTTCAACATTTAAATGAAATTAACTGACCTGAGCTAATAATGAACAGTTGATTTTTTTTTATAAAAGATTTATAAATACTAATGTATTGCTCATTACTAGTGTAAAGTATTACCAGTATTGGTCATTTTAATTTAATTTAGATGACATTGTATTGTTTTATTTTATAGTTAGTTAGTAAGTTTGATGTGATGTGCAATATGATCTCAGACCTTTAGATCCACTATGCATTGCACTGTTAATGTTTTTAACTAGTGTTACCATGATAGATGACAAAATGAGAAATAAACAAAATAAAAACAAAATGATAGATACAAATCAAAGCATAAATAATCTGCCAAAATTCTGTTTCATTTTTCTTTCTTATTACTCAAAAAATTGCCTGTTTTAGCATAATAATGAATGTAATAAACATCAAGGCATGGTTAGAGTTGATAAACCAAACTGTAATGCATTCAATCTGTATGACATTTTTAGTCAATAACAATATAGAATCACCATCCCTAGCAATGCCCTTCTCAGCGTTAAACTGCAGCTGAGGCGATTTCCACTAATCCTAATTGAGAGAGGTACTGAACAGGACTAAATAAACTGAATGCCCCATGTTTGAAAACACAGGTACATCATTCTCCACAGCAATGCTTCAGTGTCCAGCATCAACTGTGATAAACTAAGCTCCACTGTAGATTCCTCCAATTCCATCCTTTGCTGCAAGAGAACCAGCACAGCTGAATGTGGCTTTACCTCATTTTGCTGCTCTCTTCCAGCATCGCCTGCTATTACAGATAATATTCACAAGGAAGGTGTTTTAACTGATAATTCAAGCACTTTATTGTCATTGTGTAACACAATGAAGTTACTCTTGTGACAACCCCAAAGGGGCATTTAAAATCTGAAATCAAGAGAAAAATGTCTATTTAAAATAAATCAAAGTGCAAGTAGTTAACAATACATAATAAAGATAAAATAGTTATATGAAAGTATGAAAATAGATAAAATATGAATAATTAGCATAACAATACAATAATTCAATGCGATATAAAAGCTATGGCAACAGAACCATCCTACAAAATGTTCAAAGTTGCTCAGAATATTGAAAATTGAGTAAACAACATTATTGTTATTGCACAAATGTACTGCAGCACGAATTATAATTGCACATATTATTGAACAATGTGTCACACATTGCCAACACAGCTTATTACACATGGTTAGACAAGGGGATATCAGACAAGACAAGAGGATATAATTCAATATAGGGCCGATAAACGCAATGTCATTTTTTAAATGAAATCCAATATTATGGGATAAAATAAAAAGTGAGCAATGTCATTTAAATTTCAGAAGAGAAGTTGCCCCCCGAGCTCAGTCATTAGTGGGATGCTTTGCACAAATGAGTTTTGCTATGCGACACCCTAAATGAATTTTCAAGAAATACTTCTATTATTGCAAGTTTTAGCAATCCACAATTATTCTGATATTAAATACAAGACAATTTTTTATTAAATTGCCCTCTGTGTTTACATTACACAAACACAAGCCAATTCTATATCGTTCAGATTTTGAACAAATGACTGTAAGCCTATGAGCATAATTTTCATAATGTTGCTGCGCTGTAATATAGATTTCCCTCAACTAATTGCAGAACAGTGTGAAACACAATCTATCTCAGACTGCAGTTATTTGAAGGTTCACAACTTTACAGGCTACTAACATCTCTAAACTAGATTCTTCCTAAAGCCATATTTGAATTTAATAATGACTGACATGACCACAATGGCATTGCATACAAGGATGCCCTCTCCCGTTTCAACAGGCTTCAAGTGACAAATACTAAAAAAAATGGACTGCTCTAGCCTCTACCAATTAAAGCAGCTTCATTACACATGCAGTTTCAATTAAATTCAGCATTCAGATCATAAACCAATGCAGAAGGCTAGAGAGTTTATCACAGCCGGAGATAATTCCCTGCATTATCCAGCACTCTCTCTCCCTGCAGAAAAACTATTTGGATATTACCTCCTTAGTAAGAGGTGCTGGTAAAATAATTCAAAGATAAAGAGAGGATGCGCTTGTTGTGAGACACTCCTGAAAACAATTAATCTTTTTTAGACTTAATTTAATAATGCAAACTATCAATGCAAAAATAACTGCAGGGAAACACTGATGTGAACGAATAGTTCATTACAAAATGCAAATACTGGCTCATTTCCTCACCCTCATTTTGTTACAAACCCATATGCTGTTACTGTGACTTGTTATATAGGGGCGGTTTACACAACAACGGTTTCAACGAAAAACGTGTACATTTGTATGCGTTTTGGCCGTTCATTTACAAGACAACTGCGTTTTGAGGGCCTGAAAGCGCAAAACAAAACTTTTGAAAACGGGCTTCAAACTGCACGTTTTTGAAAACAATGCGCATGCATATTACATGTTCAGTCTATAGGCGAGTAGTTTCTTTACAAAGTGACATCGCCAACTACTGGCCTGGCATGCATAATACAGCGATTTGAGTTGTTTTCGTGGATCCGTGTGAACGGGGATCGTTTTTGACATCGTTGTCATCTGTACAAGAAAAACACAAAGGAAAAACTGGAACATTGTTGTTAAACGTACCCTTAATTTGCTTTTCTATGCCCCAGTGTTTTCTGTGTTGTTTGTCAGTTGTTGTCCTGATCAGTTCTGCTCCTGTGTTTCCTAGTTTCTGTTCCCTGTGATTGGACTATTGTTTGATTAAATAAAGCCACATTTAGATCCTATCATCCTACTCTTCCTCATCTCCGGGTTCAACCATTGTATCACCACAAAAGTGGGCAGCACTTTATTTTAGGGTGAAGTAGTTACACGTTACTACATGTACTTACTAGAGTAATAACATAAATTACTGTATGCATAATACAAGTAACTAACCCTAAATCAAAACCACCATAACCGTAATAGTAAGTGCATTAGTTAATTAATATTACTCAGTAACTATTTGATTAAGTACAATGTAACCGTCACCTTAAAATAAAGTGTAACCCAAAAGTGGTCCATTTAACTTGTATTCCATTTTTGCTGAAGCCATTCAATACCTTTATTTGTTTTTAAATTTAATTTATTATTCACTGATAATCTTGCCCTCACACATCTAGAATCCAGCACGCATTCGCCTCCAAAAAAAAACAGTCTAGTCACATGGTGTGACTGGAAACAACACTACCTGATTTATATAGCGGAGAGAGATAGCAAATCTGATCAAGAAGATAAAGGATGAGCCTAAGATATATTATATATATATAAAAGCATGGCTTAGAATTTAGCAGCATACCCTGTGTTTTCCTGCTCAGAGAAAATTTGTGATTTTAACATTTTCTTTGACAGATTTTCTTTTTTTCTACAGAATATCATGCTTCTGTCTTCATATTAGGCATAAAGCTCATCCATTAAACGTTGGAAATTGCCTTAACTGTTCTCTACAAATAATGTGATGCCACACTGAGAAAATGTGATTCCGTTATTACAACCATCCTATCCCTGAAATCCAATCAATAGCAAAATTGTGATATTATTGCAGTTGATAACCAGCTAAATCTGGAAGAGGATTTAAAATCTTTTCACTTTTCCCGAATTGGATTGAAAAATCTCTCTTCAACTTAATGCAATGTCTAAGAAATTCTAGCCTAGTAGGCCTATATTTATTTTTTCCTTCCAGAATTTTAGAATATGAATTGACCAAATATTTATGCTAATATGCATTCTAATGCTGATCATTTCATACAGTAGGCCTATTTCCAGAGACATATATCTAAATATGTAAATGTTTTCAAAGAAAAACATTCCCCTTCTCAGATGAAATTATTGCTATTGAACCAATATATTCCACATTCAGCAGCAGCTAATTTACAGCACAGTATGCACTGCTGTATGTGTCTATAAGGGTGTCCTTTAAAAGGGTGTCAGGCGTTCGATTCACAGCTGCCATTTTAGCAGAGGAACCAGAGCGAGAAACAGAACGGCTACAGAGATTCGCCTGGCAGGTCAGAACATTAATGGCCAATAACAGATGTTTTTCAAGATATATGAGGATCAAGACCACTTCCATCTCAGTCCTTCCAAAAGCATTATTACAGGGGAGTGACGGTCACGGCTCATACTGTAACTCAAAATAACTTGTAATCATTCCCTTTTTAGTTTCTAAAGCAGATAAAACTGAATGCAGTGGTAAAGAATATCAACGTTGTGGGTGCCGACCTCTCTAGCATTTCATGGACTTTCAAAAAAAGCCTGTGTCCACTCAGAAATGAGTGTCCTTTTGTGTTGTGCAGTTCCACTATAGAACATAATTAGAGAGACCACATTTTTGCCATGGTTTTGTCCACTACTTTTTGAACACTGTTCCACTGTTAAAAATGCCTTGCGATTCACATGATTAAAACACACAATTGAAGACACTTGTCTCCACATACTGGCATACTTAAGTTTCAGTTCTTTGTTCTTGTCATGGCCGGTTGCTCAATAATGAGGAGAGAGTGGATCTATTCTCAGCAGCAATAGTAATTATTCAAAATAAACTCAAAACAACACTTAAAAAACAAAACAAAATCAGGAACAAACCAATCGGTATAATCATGACGAGGGCTGATAATGAAATGAAAGAAACATGGGGCTTAAATACACAGACCAAAATCACATAATCATCCACGGGTGCAAACACTAATCAAGCCATGAGTAATATTGAAACTAACTAGAAGAGGGGAAAGAGAACAAAGGAAAAAGAAAACAGAGCAAAAACCAACTCGTAGTAAAACTCAAACACAGATCAAACATGACATAACCCTGACAGTTCTATAAGTCGGCGAGTTATTAGGTGTGTTCGACTTGAAGCCGCGCTGCTCAGACTGATCGGTGTATGACATCAACGTACCGGGAGAGCTATTCGAAAGCATTCAGAGCCGCCTGCTCTCTAATCGCTCTTGCGGTACTTTGATGTCACACACCAATCGGTCTGCGCAGCGCGGCTTCTAGTCGGACACACCTATTGATTGCAAGAACATGCATGTCCGATTCAGTCCGATTACTGAATGAATCACTCAGGGGTGCATTTCTCAAAAGCATCTGTTGCAAGTTCCGTCGTTAACAGCGTAGTTCAACGAGTCTGTGTTTCCCGAAAACATAGTTCTAACAAACATTCGCAAACTGCATCGCAAAGTTGTGTGGTTGGAACGACAGCTCTCGAGCTGTGGTTAGAAGCATAGTTTCTTGTTTGCATGACATGTGGACTCAATAAATCCTTATCTTGAGCCAAATAAGCAAGCTGACATTCAGTACAATCGATATCTTTTATTTATAATACATACAAATGTCATTTACGTCTTTTAGTTTGTCAAGAGTTTGTCACCTCGTTGATGGACGAGCTGGTCAAAGCTGTTCGAGGTCTCCAAGCTTCGTCACCAGTGCCACCACCCACACAAGCCGTCGCCGCTGCTGTCAGCCCTGCACCGGTCCCGCCCACCGCGACTCCTCTTCTAGCGCTCCCAGAAAAGTTTGACGGGGATCCCGACAAATGTAAAGGCTTTATTCTCCAATCCTCACTGTACATCGAGCAACAACCAGCGCTGTATTCGAACGACACAGGGAAGATTGCCTTTATGTGTTCGAATGGATGACGGCCGTATGGAGAGTCGATGATTCAGCATTTCCATCCTTTCCGGTGTTTCTTCAACGCCTCAGGAAAGTCTTCGAGCACTCCAGGGAGGGAAAGAGCGCGGGCGATCGCCTGCTGGAGCTCACGCAGGGAAGATCAACCGCCGCCGAGTATGCTCTCACGCATCGCACCCTGGCCGCACAAACCTGTGTCTGTACTGCGGCGAGGCTGGCCACCTTCGCATCTCTTGTCCAACCAGACCTCGTTCGACCGCTTCTCGATCGGTGAGTCCAGACCTCGATGCACTACATCCCACCTTGTCTGTGTTTGTGCCCATCGTGATCACGACGAACGGAAAGCGGATTCCCACCAGAGCTCTGGTAGACTCTGGAGCCACTGGAAACTTTATTTCTGCAGACTTTGCCCGAGAACACAATGGTCCAATAATCCATTGCCCTTCTTCCCTTGCAGTCGAGGCCATCGACGGAAGGCCATTAGGCACCGGTCACATTTCCCATCTCACCCAAGAACTCCAGCTGCACACAGGGCCGCTTCACTCCGAGGTTATTCAGTTCTATGTCTTCCACGCTCCACGCACCCCAGTGATCCTGGGCCTGCCATGGCTCCGTAAGCACAATCCACTGATCCATTGGAGAACCAACCAGATTGCCCGCTGGGGCACGTCCTGTCATACCAAGTGCCTCGCTCCGGTTGCTCCTACTCCCATCCAAGTCATCTCCGTGCCCGTGGAGATGCCTAACCTGACTGACCTCCCTACCGAATATCATGATCTGGCAGAGGCCTTTAGCAAAGCAGGTGCCTCAAGACTCCCACCTCATCGCGACAGTGACTGTGCCATCGATCTGCTACCCGGATCCGTACCTCCCAATGGTCGTATCTTTCCTCTCTCCCAACCGGAGTCCGAAGCTATGAGGAGATACATTGAGGAGGAACTTGGAAAGGGCTTCATTCGGCCCTTCACGTCTCCTGCATCTGCTGGTTTCTTCTTTGTCCAGAAGAAGGACAGAGGCCTCCGGCCCTGCATTGATTATGGTGCCCTGAATGACATCACTGTAAAGTTTCACTACCCACTCCCGCTGGTACCAGCCGCCTTGGAATTGCTCCGTACGGCCAAGTATTACACCAAGCTCGATCTACGCTGTGGACGAGTGGAAGACAGGTTTCTCCACCAACACGGGGCACCAAGAGTACTTGGTCATGCCGTTCGGCCTGGCGAACATTCCATCCGTCTTCCAGTCGTTCATCAACAACGTCTTCAGAGATATGCTCCACCGTACAGTCATAGTGTACATCGATGACATCCTGATTTACTCTGACACCCTCACAGACCATGTGCAGCACGTTCAGGCCGTCCTCCAGAGACTCATTCACCACCATCTGTACGTCAAACTGGAAAAGTGTGAGTTCCACCAGACCTCCACTACGTTCTTGGGGTATGTCATCAGCCCGGACAGAGTTGCTATGGACGAGGGCAAGGTCAAAGCAGTCCGCGAATGGCCATGGCCCACCACCCTGAAAGAGCTGCAACGCTTCCTTGGGTTTACCAACTTTTACCGGCGGTTCATAAGGAACTTCAGTGCTGTGGCAAATCCACTCACCTCTCTGGTGAAGAAGGGAACACATCGTCTTCCGTGGAACTAGTCTGCCACCCAAGCTTATAACCAGCTCAGACAACGCTTTATCCTGCACCATCCTGACCCCGGATTACTGTTCATAGTCGAGGTGTAGCCTCAAAGTACGCTGGGGCACCATAACAGGCACCTCCAAACCAAGCTCACCTAGTTTGGTTGTGACCTGACATAACAAAATGTCATGTTTGGTTTCCCCCCTTTTTTTCTCTCTCTTTGTGGCTTGGACCTTGGTATGCACTGGTTAGCTCCCCAGCCAGAGACACCACATTCAACCCAGATAGTTATTTTACATGAGAGAAGGGATTTAGGACAAAGGCGGAAAAGGGGAGGGGCCAATCAATCCAACAACCGAGTTTGTAATGACCATGCCAACATGCCAGTCGCACCCACAGACAGCACCCACAACAGACCCAGACCATTTATATTTTATAAAATAATGTTTACAAATTATATATTTATATGTAATGTTTTCTGAAATGTTATTTATATAGGCGAAGATAGGGAAGTCAAAAACTTGTATAGTATCAATACAAATACCACCATCCCTACCACCACCATCACCGACAAAAATAGATAGCGATAGCAAAAGTATGCAGATTTATAAATAATAAATAAGCAGAAGTATAGCTTATCGAGCACTATATATATATATATATATATATATATAAATGACATCTATCCATAAATAATTGTAGAATGATGTATTCAATAATACTCTTATTTTTTATTATTGAGATTATTTATTATAAGTTTGTGAACATGTGGTTGGGAGAGTGCGTGGGCCGGTTCCAGGTAGCTAATTTATATGGAGATGAGTTAGGAATGGTTTCCATATATCAAGAAATGCTATAATATTCTTGTAAGTGTATGTTATTTTTTTCTAATGTGGTGTATTCTGTGAGAAGATTAGTCCAGTGATTCATATGTATACAATTTTTTGGATTTCCAGTTTTGCTAAATTACTTTCTTGGCGATAGTTAGAGAAATGAGGAGTGGGTTTTTATATTTGACTGGGAGATTATCAACTTCTATGCTGTTATTGAGTAAACAGAGTGAAGGAGATGTAGGGATCCCACAACCTATGAAATTGGAGAGTTTTGTGGTCACTGATATCCAAAATGAGTAAACTGATTGACAGTAAACTAATCCATGTAGCATGAAGTCGTCTGTGCTCCCCAATGTGCACTGTGAACCGATATCCGTATTTCTCTAGCCCATTATAAACTTCTTTCTTTCGGTGATGTGAGTCCTGTGAATAATCTTGAACTGTATGAGCTGGAGGTTTGTATTGTGAGTCATTGAAAATGTATTATTACAGGTGTTGGGGGAGAAGGCTACATATTTTTCCCAGTATTACAAATGTTACATCATTATTTAATATAATTTTGTGTACGGTAGTTTGGATATTAATTTGTTGGAGTGATTTTCCTTATCTTCCATTAACTGAGAGGGATGAAGTGGGTTATTGATTATGTTGATCTTGGATTTAACTATGGATTTAATTTGTTGATATTGGAGAAACTGTTCTCCCCAAGACCGTACCTCTGGACTAGTGTTTTAAATGATGCAAATTGGTTATTTTCAAATAAGTGATGAAGGTGAGTAATTCCTTTTTGTTGCCATGATGGAAAATGTATAGGTTTATTGCATAGTTGGAAATCAGGGTTGAACCAAATGGGGGGGTGTCAGCATGGTGTTAGTGGTGAATTATTAATTTTATTTACTTTCCACCTTGCTGTCAGAGTTCATGCAATTGTAATATTCTTAAAATAGTGCATTTTCTTAGTTGATTTTGATAGGAAGACAAGGTCTGATAGCCTTCTAAAGTATTTTGCACTGATTTTGTTCCAATCCCATTCATAAAGTATTATGATTGTTTTTATGAATCCATTTATATAAATATTGTAGCTGGTTTGCTAAAAAGTAATATTGGAAATTTGGAGCTTCTAGGCCGCCGTGTGATTTTTGTCTTTTGTAATTTTCCAGCGATTATTTTAGGTGTTTTATTCTTCCAATAGAAGTGAGAGGTTAATGAATCAAGTGATTTAAACCATTTATCGGTGGGTGTTGTTGGAAGCATTGAGAACAGGTAGTTGACTTATGGTAAGGTTTTCATTTTAATTGTAGCAATGCGACCGACAAGTGATAGTGGTAGGTTAGTCCAATTGCTTACTTTCTTGAGTACGTACTTATTTTAAACAAGTAACTACTTCACTATCGCTAAAAAAGTGCGTTCTATATAGTTTGAATTTGTGTAGTATGAATGCAATCCAGACGTACTGCATTTGCCATGTTGTCATTATCATGTGACCGTTGCGTCAGTTGTGTCACTTCACTGTAATTCACAATTCCTCACCTGTGGCCTCATGGGATAGTAAAGTGTTGCACACTTCAGAATCTCGCCGGAATAGGAGGTCATTCGAGTACTTTTTGCTTCCCTTTTATGAGCACTGTGAATTCTGACTTATTTCTTTTGTCACATACTGTTTTTCACCTACTATATGCAATTTCGGATGCAGCCAATATCAACTTCCATTTCATGTCGGAACTCAATGGAACTTCTAGGTCCTAGTGCCCCTTTTTGTATTTTTTTTTTCCTCACTGTTGGCAGCCAAACGCAGTTGTCCAAGGCCGTGGGAGGACGGCGCGAGACAGAGGTGGACAGTAACAAAGTAGCTAGATTTACTTGAGTACTGTACTTAAGTACACTTTTTGAGTATCTGTACTTTACTTGAGTATTATTTTTTCTGGAAACTTTTTACTTTAACTTCACTTGAAAGACAAATATCGTACTTTTTACTCCACTACATTTCTGTCAAGGTCCTTGAGTAGAAAGTAGTAACGTCAGTCAGTGGATGATTTTGGTTGCAGGGGTTGCATTTTGGATGGAAATGACACTCAAGTAAGGAAGTTGTGTAATTTTTCTACCTCTGTGTATAGCCTATATGTTTTAGATATGTATGCAGAGTATTTTAGTACACAGATGATAAGAATACATTTTTTAGATGTACATATAATAAAATTCATATATTGTATGTTAATTTCATTTTTTTATATTTTATTTCTATTTCTATATTTGTTGTAAAAAAAAATCTGTCACCTCTACAAAATAAAAATAGCTATTATTAACAACAACAACAATATAAACCTTAACACTTGAAATGAATATCAATGCCACATTCAAACATTCAGTTGAAAGCTATTTCTTGTTAAAAAGTCTTGCAATTTACATAAAAAGAAAAACAGGCATATAGGAAATTCTGTACTGGAAAAAAACACCTCCCCATGAGTCACTGCTCACGAAAAGATTTCTGCAAGTCTGCTCAAGATAAACACATGTGGATTATTGAAAAGGTCTTCATGAGAGAAAGCTACAATAACAGCATGCATGAATATATACAATTAACTTTGAAAGAATTTAAGAAGTTCAGAAATGTTATTATATTTTCCCATACGCTAGTGTAGACCTACTCATTTTCAAATGATACACAAATGCAATAATAAGGCCAACAGTATTTTTATTATATTGTCTATGGGGTTTGTCATTTTATTTATAACAACCTTGGAATTAGCTTTTTATATTTTTCCTTAAATTCTCGAGTGCCTTGTCTTTATATGTTTTTATAACCTTGGAATTACCTTTGAGAGGAAATTGGTGTTGTTGTTAGCGTTGCTTTTGGATTTCGAGTTACTTGTTTTTCATGAAAAGTCAGGCAGCCATGAATCTGAAAAATTAATACTTCAATCATTGCCACAACACAGCAAGCTCCCAAACCAACATACACATTTTTGGAAGACACTGAAACCAATACCCAGACAAAATCTGAAAAATAATTGAGGTAAGAATTGATTCATCAGAAATTTCACTGGAAGATTCAGTGCCGAACTGAGCAGAAGCTGTGACGAGATGAATCCGGAAGTTTTAGCTCCTTGCCCTATGGGAAAACCATCCATGCTTAAAAGAGATTTTCATTACATGGACTTTGATTCTTTCTCCAGTGACCAGAAGGAAAATAAGCAAACGAAGTTTCCCATTCCATGTTTTGAACAATCATGCATCTGAAGCAAATACGTGCAAATCCTGTCTGGAGACTTGTAAACTCTGAAAGTAAATATGTGGCAGGCAAATACAAAATGTTCCTCATCTCTCTAACTCCCTCACTCCTATTCTCCCATGTATCATACTAAGATTTGATTTCTTGCTCAACTTAGCAAACTCAAATAGAATAGGTTAGATTTAAGCATGTCTTATGCCCTAAAGAGTCTGTTCAGACATATCAAGGCCCTTATCATGACATACACCCGATTAAAAAAGACCAGTGAACTAAGATCCACCATCATGCTCATTTCATCTATGAAATCGTCAAAGCCTCTTAAACCAAGCATGCCACAGCTATCTTCATCTACAGTATGTCGATGTAATATGTGTTGTATTTAGAATGAAAGGTTACGAGTTATAAAACTACTTGTTTTTATCATTCTGTTAATGCTGTACTCATTAATAAATTGATTTCTGGTTGAATTAATGTATAATATTTAGAATAGAGCAATTAGATGAAGCTTTTTATATTAGTTTTTCAAGCCTTTTTAGGGACAGAGTTCAAATTAGCCTGTACTTCAATTAATCGCTATCTAAAAATTTTAAGTTTTGTGTTGTTGTTTTTGTGCTGATTGCAAATAGCATAATAAAAAAAATATTATAAAAAAATATATGTATTATTATTAAACCACGAAAAGCAGCAGTAAAGGTGTCATTATTGTGCTTGGTTATGTTAATAAAATTTAATCTAATTGTTGAAATGTTGAAGTATTTATTTATTCGCAAAATAACAACAAAGCTTCAGAGAAGAATCTTATAGAATAATTTAGGGAAACTGTGATTACAGATTGTATCTATCAGTATAGAGCCTTATGTGGGAAATTCTTGAATTGAATTTCACCTATTTCATTTCATGAGCAGTGTTGAACACTCCAAGTAAACAGCCTGGTCTCATCTTTTTTTTTTTTGCCAGCAGTCCTTCATTGTGTAATTTCAATCTGTCACTCCACTTTAATTCATTTTCTTTCTTTCTGGAGGACAGCTCACAGTAAGATCCCGTTGAGGCTCTGCATGCCAGGTTAGCCAGAGTCAGTATGCGATAGAAGCAGGGCAAATTCATCTGCTGCAGCTAAAAGACAACTCTTTATCTCAAAACATGCCATTTCAGGAGGCTTCCCCAAAGGCACTTTTTTGAAAAAGTTTTAAAAAGATGCTTTTCTTCTTAGTATGAGCAGATCTGAGATGAAACTTTTGGATTTAACACAAATCAAAACAGGCATCTTGTCTCTAAAATTCAACATGAATTGTTACGGGACCTAATTTTATCCATTAGGAATTAATGGAATGGTGAAAGAAGGTGATAATGCACATTATAGAGAAAACAAACATAAGAGTATCAAAAAGGCAAGTGGCTATTTTAAAAGGATAGTTCACCCAAAAATGAAAATGTAATCCTCAATTCGTTGCATGTCTTAAATTTATTCATTTATTTTTATTGAATTTTTTTTTTTGAAAATCAGTCAAATGCTGTTTTGTCCCCCATTGACTTGGCATGGACAAGGACATGTGAAACATTTTTGTGCAAATTAATTCTTAAAACTTCCATTCTTAAAGATACCAAGATTCCATTCTTATTTTTTTATTTTATTTCACCCATTCATATTTCAGAGGTGTCATTATCATCCCCTTCATAAAAAAAAAAAAAAAACCTGGTATAATCAATGCTCATATGGTCTGTCTGAATACTCGATTCTGATTGGCTGCAAGGTCACCTTCCGAAGGTGTGCAATAAAACCATTCAATACCGGTAGTTTCAAGACCGTTCTATATTAATGCGCTGTTTTCATTGAAGCATATACACGCACGTCACTTGCTCTGTTTTCATTGAAGCACACACACACAGAAGTCACTCAGATATCGCTGCGCACACACAGAAACATCCATGAACACAGAATATTTCACTCTGGTTCTTTGCTTCCACGTCGTGCATTAAAATAGTTTATAAATAAATTGAATGTGGGAATTTGGTTCTATCCATCAATGGTTGATTGGTTAATTTTGATGAATCATTACGAGGTCAAAGAAAATAAAAATAAAACAATGAAACGTTTAGATGGATGAATTGTTCACATGACTTTAAACAATAGATTTTATCATTTAAGATTAGGCTTGGTTAACATGCTCACCATCACTTTCACCGCCACCTTCAGGACAACAGGTACAAAAGAACAGGTGTATTGGTGGCAGAGGCCTTCCTATTCATACAGCAAACACTCTCAAAGAGAGTGGGGGCCAAATCAAGCCCTATGAAGGCGACAACCATATCAGCATGATGAAAAAGTGTCTCGGTCCCTGAATTCTCCATAGGGGGCTGTGAGGAAAAGCTCCAGAGATCGTATCTTTCTGATAGAAAATGAAAGGGCAAATGGTCCAATTCAGCAGTGTCTTCTTTGGGATGTCTGGACACAAGCAATCTAACGTACAAAACAGTCAACAAGCAATCTCATCACTTCTTAAGGGCCATTTATTGTGGCTCCATTGAACATATGATCGTGACATCAGGACCACGGACAGTGACCAAACAAGTGCTTATGATGGGACAAAAGGGATGCAGTTAATAACAGCCTTGAGAAACACGGAATAGTTTAAACACCAATTTAAATGTTAACATTAAGATGTATGACAACCCACTCCACTGGAATTTATGATATGTTATCATCCCAAAAGGGGACAATAGCGTGCCTGGTACTGTAAGTGTAAAGCAATATCATATTGTACAAAATATGCGAAATAAAATCATCATATCAAACGCCTCCCATGAGATCAAGAGCACCATATCATTACATGTCCCATGCCATGTTTAACAGCAGGCGACAGACAGATTGTGTTGGGATCCTGTGCTTTCTTTAAACATTAACAACATGCATGGAGATGTTGGAAATAGAGTAGCTAATGACTCATCAGATCCTGTTGCTTTTCTAAAAAACTTTTTTTTTTTTTTATGAAAATGATTGCAAGAGAAATGAACATTTTGTTTTTTTAAAGCTGACAATTAATTTAGACTTCAACCCACTTTTTAAATGTTATTATATTAATGATAATATTTTTGAGTTTTAATTATATATTAATTATCATGCAAAAAAAAAACGTCTTATACAATATAATATAAAAATACAAAAAGGAGAAATGGGATGAAATCCAAGGTCTTTGTCAGGTAAGTGGGACAAGGAGTCACAGATAATCAAGTGTCCCAGTTGAGTCACTTTCAATAAAGGGAGAAATGCCTTATGGGAGTTTTTTGCTCATCTCACAAAAACACAGTGGTGTACATTCTTCCATTGATTAGTAACAGCCCTCAAGCTGTGCAGATGAATAATCTCTGTTTGTTGTGCATTTATGGCTGCTGTCCAGGGAAAAAAACTGACACATCCACAGTGTTATCGCACCAGGTGTGCAGTTTTGGGGCATGATCATAAAGTATAATGCTACATGCAGTAAATCAGTTCTGACCTAAGGACAAATTGATTGAGTTCTTGTGTGGCTCTTGTGAAGTGAAGTTTGAGATCAACCAGCTTGCACTTTAGTAAGACAAACCTTTAATTTATAGTGGCCCTTTAGAGTTTATATCCTTTAGCTTGTGTCTTACATTTCTTCCCATTTCTTAGAATACCATGAACATCATCCAGCTATTATATTTGTTCTGTGTTTGCCATAAAAGCAGTTCCATCAACTTGATATACTGTATATTATTAACAGTTTTTTTTGTTGGTGTTTATTGAAATGATTTCTTCAGCAAACTATAAATCTTGCATACCCCATGAAATTGTAATGTGACATTTTACATGGCTTTGGTGCGTCTTTCCGCCTACCATTGTGTGTTGAACTTGTATACTGTAGCCTACTATTACGGACATGTTCGGCGCATGCGCACAACAACTGCTTGGCAAAACTCCATCTCCCCACAGAATAAAACATTTTAAATGATAATTGACCGTTCGCAAAAGCCACGCCCCCTAGTTATTGTTACTACGCCCGTCAAACAAATGGTCAAACACGACCAGCGCGACAGATTGCCATGACGGGAAGAGGTATACCCGTGCGTGTCAGTGACTACGTTTACATGCAGCCAATATTCGGGTTATGGTCGGGTTAAGGTCACTATTCGGGTTTCTGAAACATTAGGAATAACCCGTTTACATGCGTGAGCAGAGAGAGTTACTCCTGTATACATGGAATTGCAATATCCCGATGTAAACGGCAACGCACGGTTAGCGTATGGACGTACGGACAACGCAATATGCGTCATTTCCGATTCTTCTTCCTCTATCCAAAGACAACAACAACAACAGCAGCACGCGGATAATGTATAGTTCGGGGCAGATAGCGTTCGCCTTTGTTTGCGCTTTGGTGCTGGTACTGACCCACCAGCAGCACTTGACACTACTGTGCCTCATGGTCTTCATTAATAATGGCGTCTCGCCATGTTTACTTCCGGTATACTGCACGCGGGTTTTTGTATGCGTCGAGAACTTAAGTTCCTCTACTCAAAAGACCAAGATTCCTTGCGAATAGAACATGCGCAGAACACAAATCTAGGCCTGTCAAGATAACACATTTTGCTGGACGATAAATTGTCCAAGAAATTATTGCGATAAACGATAATATTGTCATTCCGAGACCATTTACATCTAAAATAATGATAATGGCATAATAATGCAGGTACACCTTTTCAAAGATCAATAAACTTTTATTTCTAAAGACTATTTAACACTGAAAATGGAAAACATTTTAAATATCCACATTAAATGAACAAAACAAACAAAAACAATAAAAGCAATGTCTTTGTTAACAAAAAAAAACCACTTGAATAAATACCAAAAACAATAAATAAAATGGATGTAAACAAAACCCAACCCTAAATTATTTGTTATTAAAGCAAAGTGCGCTCCCTTAATAATTCCTAAAAAGCTGACAGTTCATCGCGATCTCACACATCTCTGTTATTATCAATAAAGCTGACTGCACAATGAATCTTTCATAATATCCACACTTTGTTTGTTATAATTAGAGGATTTGCCAGCATACAGAATTCAGCACTGAACAAAAAGTCCGTTTAGAGCGGTGAGGGGAGGCTATCTTAAATGCTTCTGATTGGCCATTGCGTTTAAGACATCAACACATATGTCTGTGATTGGCTACATCGCTCAACGCTACAGACATGTTATGAATAGAAACTCTGGCCTGTAAATAGTTTCTATTTTGTTTTATTTGTTCTTGTTGCTTTTCTGCAACAGATAAAAATCTATTAGTTTTTATATGTTTTATTCATAGATATTTCTAGTTTGCGGGAGTCCCGCGAATCGTTTTATTCTCCCGCAGCCCGCACACACAGAGTGAGTGCATTACCGCCCGCGCTCGCACTCGGCCATCAAGTCTAGTGCCGCGCCGCACTCTATTGCGTTGGGAGTGCACGTCTCTAGATCAAGGACCCGGCCCGAGGATAGTGTCTTGCCGGGTCGGGTCAAGTTTAAGCTCGGGCAGAGAATCTAAGCTCTAGTTCAAGCTAAGGAACCGAGAGTTGTCATCCAGTCTCTTTGGTAGAGAGAGAGAGACACGATGAAAACAAACAAGCATGCAAATGGAAATTATCGCGTCCGGAAAAATTATCGAGCTCATTTTTTTTATCGTGCGATTAATTGATTTATCGACTATCGCGACAGGCCTACACAAATCTATGTTCCTTTTGATGGGGATATGCCGATACACGTTTACATGACCAAAAATTCGGGTTTACGTTTACATGCAGCCAATAACCCGTTCAAAACCGGGATATTAGCAATAACCCGGTCACGCACGGCTATGTAAACACCGGCAAAAACCCGAATATGCTCATATCCCGGATTTTAAAAACCGGGATATTATACCTGGGGTACCCCTTTTCTAACCCGAATTTTTGGTCATGTAAACGCGTATCGGCATATCCCCATAGTGATTTGTGTTCTGCGTATGTTCTATTAGCAAGGAATCTTGGTCTTTTGAGTAAAGGAACTTCTCGGCACATACAAAAACCCGCGTGCAGTATATCGGAAGTAAACATGGCGAGAGGCAGCACAGCGTACTTTTGGAGCGAGGTCAGTACCAGCACCACAGCGCAAACAAAGGCGATCGCTATCTGCCCCGAACTATTCATTATCCGCGTGCTGCTTTTGTTGTTGTCTTTGGATACAGGAAGAAGAATCGGAAATGCGTATATTGCGTCTTAAGGTTGTCCGTACGTCCAGACGCTAACCGTGCGTCGCCGTTTACATCGGGATATTGCAATTCCATGTATACAGGAGTAACTCTCTCTGCTCACGCATGTAAACGGGTTATTCCTAATGTTTCAGAAACCCGAATAGTGACCTTAACCCGACCATAACCCAAATATTGGCTGCATGTAAACGTAGTCAATTACCTTTTTTGGAGCAATACCTCCGCGATATTCTCCAGATCGAGGCACAAGGGATTTCAGTATACAGTGGAGGGATATATTCAAAATATAAAAATACGCAATGAAGGAGACACGACTACTATTGAGGTGAATGCTTATACCGGTCTCAAGCGAAATCTGAGAAACCCCATGACCTGTACCTCAAATGCAACCAGCACAGCCTCGAAGAAGATTTTATAAGCTGGTTCAGTGGCTATTGTTTGGAGTTAGAAATATATAACTCGAGCTGCATATTTAGTAATTTTGCCTCAGACACAGAATTATACATTCGCTTTAACAAGCAGTTGTTCATTACCACGGCAACCGCTTGCGTGTCATGCTGAATGCGATTTTCGTGTTTAAAAAGTAACTATACATAAGAGACGGAAAGATGCAGATAACCATACATTATTTAAGGTTATTTCTATTCGTTACGATATTGATATATGAACTGATGTTGTCAAGTGAGCTTCATGCTTTCCCCGTTGCGAACGTGCACTCCTGTAAACTGTAGAGTGTAACAGGGTGTAACACTTATAGGCCTACCACACATTTAACTGGTAGTGGGGCCGTCCACACTGTTTTTATCCATGTAGGCACCGCTCACGTTGTGTTTTCGGCTTTGGAAACGGAAAGAACACAACTTCTCCAGACAATCTGTCAGGGTATCTATCGGGGTACTCCAGACAATCTATCAGCCGTGGGCGCACCGCTTCACCATCTTGATTGGAGTCAATGTTTGACGGACCTGCTCACATAGTAACGGTTGCTATGATGTGTGATTGGACAATGGCCGTTTTGGGGGAGGGGCCGGCGAAAGGTTAATTCCTCAAATTCTCAGAATTGCGAGATATGAACTTGAAAATACGAGTTATAAAGTCAGAATTGCGTGATATAAACTCGCAATTGCGTGAAATAAACTAGCAATTCAGACTTTTTTTCTCGCAATTTAGAGTTTATATTTTGGAATTCTGACTTTATAACTCCCACTTGTGACTTTATATCATGCAGTTCTGAGATAAAAAAAAGAATGTAAACTTGCAATTGCGAGAAAAATAGTCAGATTTGTGAGACAAAAAGTCGCAATTACCTTTTTTATTCTGTGGTGGAAACAAGCTTCCATAGAGGACAGCACAGAATTGTGTCATCTTCATATCCTTTCCATACTCGAGATGTATATGATCGCGAGTACCTTTTATCACCTCGCATATCCGTTTGTGTGGTTTCCACAGGCGTCTTCTACCGTTTTTATTGGTATTTTACACTACCGTTCAAAAGTTTGGGGTCGGTACGATTTTAAATACTTTTAAAAGAATTCTCTTCTGCTAACCATGGCTGCGCTTATTTGATTAAAAATACAACAAAAATCAGTTATAGTATTAAATATTATTCCAGTGTAAATCAGCTGTTTTCTGTGTGAATATATAGTAAAGTGTTATTTATTCCTGTGATCAAAGCTGAATTTTCAGCATCACCAGTGTCAGTGTCTTCAGTGTCCAATGATCCTTCACAAATCAGTATAATATGAGGATTTGATGCTCAAGAAACATTTATTATTATTATCAATGTTGAAACAGTTGTTGGTCTGTCAGTTGTACATTTTTTTTTTCTTTTTAGGATTCTTTGATGAATAGGAAGTTCAAAAGACTTTTGTAACATTATAAATGTCTTTACTGTCACTTTCGATCAAATTAATTATTCCTTGATAAATAAAAGTATTGATTTCTTTCCCCCAAAAAATAAAAATAAAATTCTCACTGACCCCAAACTTTTGAACGGTAGTGTATTTCGTCTTAGAGTATTTGTTTAAAGCAACAGTCCAATTGTCGGTGTTGTCCCGGCACTTGCGAAAAACTACGCGTTCACAATCGCACATAAAAACAGTTCTGTCAGGACCACTTTAGCATACAGTTTGCATACAATTAGCATACAGTTTGGATTGGTGGTATGGCTCCGTTCTGGGCGAGAAATGGAAGCGTAGCGTAAGTTCCGCCAGGAAGACTCAATTGTTACGTCATGTATTACCTTCTCATCTATCCAATCACTTTCTAATACGTGAAGTATAAAAGATCCTTACTTCCACTCGTCTGAGTTCGCAGATGCTGACGCTTTCACTTCGACGATGGATATGTCCCGCCGTATCTCCTGCTACACGTCGCGGTTCCCGCGTTCAGTGCCGCATCTCCCCGTAGGCATAGCGGTCTTCGGAGAGTTTTGATCAGCCAAGGCCTCTCTCGAGAAGTTCTGCTCCTCTAGGCCTAAAACACCCTGGGTAACCCATCAGTTTCCACTTCACGTCATCAAAAGCTTCAACAGCGTCAGCTCAGCCAGGATAATCCGGCAGGAAGAAAACTGCAATGTCATCCTCAACAACTTGTCCAGCAAAAGAACCTCGCTGTCTGCACGGGTGCCATTATCCCGCAGATCACGATCCACCGACATGAATCAGCAACTCTGCAAGTCACGAGAGGCGATCTTCTCTCGCTGGTTTCATGTCAAGCTCCACTTTCAAGGCTTTCAAGTCAGTTTTTCAAGTTGTTGGTAGGCGCTTCACCAGCCACTGCTAATATGTCCCCTCTATCATGTTTAAACTTCATCCAGGTAAGTATTTCTCCGTTGCTTCCTACACCAGCGGCAGAGTTCAAATTGGTCTCCACGGTGATGTGGCGTGTTCCTAATTACTACTGATCTGCAGACTGCAACGGGGCTGGATAAGCTTGCCTTAAAGGGGAAATGTTCGTAGCAAGTTTCGCGTCACCGATATTCCACAGTATAGTGGAAAGTTTGCAAATACCCACTAACAATTGAGTAACTGATTGTAAAAAAAAAAAAAAAACCTTTTGTAGCCTACTTAAGAACTGTTATGCATACTGTAGTGGATATCTCTACAATGGCAGTAATTAATACTTAATTCATATAATAAGTCCCTTAATACCTACAATTAGATCTTCAATATTGGAAAATGTGTTCAATTGCTGTGATACTCAACCTTTCCTGGTGACTACTTAATCCACTGATATGTGTGATAGAAATAATTTATGTGATGGGTATTTCCACATTAATGTACAGAGAAATGCAGACTAAGGATGCTCCGGTCAAAGACCACATGTACTCAGCCAAAAAACTGCTATCTCCTTAGAACTAACGGTCATATTAGTTTTATCATGTTATTCCAATCACCAGAACTAATCAGTGAAGGAGAGTCGAGGGACATTGTCTTTGCTCAACTGTATGATTTACATGTTCATGTATCTTTCTATTCAAGAGTCTCAACTGTTTGTTGTGGCCAGCAATCTGCCAGCCATGAATGGGGCTATTTCTGCAAAGAGCAACTTGGGAGCCAGATTAGGCATATGCTGCGCATCTGAGAAAAGGATTCTACGCTCAAAAAACAAAAGATCAAGTATCATTTAGGTAATGATAGTAGCTTCTTGACAGGAAGTCGTCACCTTACTTCAGGTAAGTACCGTATTCAGAAGTCAGAATTTGTCGTAAAAAAAAAAAAAAAAAAAAAAAAAAAAAAAAAAAAACCTAGATAAAGGGTGCATGGCCAATCTCAGATTCGGATATCTGGATCAGTAAAGGCCAGATGAATCTTCTAAGCTCACTCAAGCTTGTTTCGTCCGCTCTTCACAAAAATCATCCTATAGCGTTCGTTAGCGTCCTTTGGGATTTGACGTGGTCGCAAAACATATTATATCGTTGTGCTACCGAAGCATGGTTGTCATCAAGGCAGATCTTATTGTTACGCGATCATGCCATTCCTGAGACGTTAGTTTGGCTATCAGTCGTCTTCGATTTGGTTGGGCTCATTCCTGCTCACTGCAAAGCCATAGCTACGAACGACAGCGCGTCACTCTTTGTTTCAGGCTTTCAGACGGCTTTGCCCTTTAGCAACCCGGATCCATCACCCGGCCCTCCTCTAACAGATTATGTTAAATTAGTCACTCTGCTCAATCCAGCTAGACTTTATATCTCTGAAGGTGTGGCTCCCTAACCTTAAAAGCTTATATTCTGCCGTCATTGTTCATGTTTTGCTTTTCTTCCAGATTCCTCTTTTCGCATCCTGATCAGGGCCGTTTGTTCCTTCCTCGTTTACAATTACAAAAATCGTAATTAAATATTTCTTCCATTCGTAGTTTGCTCGCAGGCATTCAAATTCACGCAAGTATTTTAATCCTAATTATCCAAGTTGTTCACCGTACCTTCTCTTTGTTTGCTACTTAAGGCTTAGCCAAGTCCTGTAGTAAACCTCCGATAAATGCCTGCCAATCACATTCAGGGGCGGACTGGCCATCTGTGTGATCTGGAGTATCACAGAACGGCCGGTACTCCAGGACGGCCGGCGGGCCGGCCCACCACCCGCCACACACCCAGTCATAACCTGTTTCCCCCCCCCCCCACTAATCTATTTCACACTCCAGTAGTGTAGGTGGCAGCAATGCACCTTTAAGTTGGATGCCAGCGCGGATCATTATCAGCTCGGCCCAAAAAAACTGCGATCGCGGCCGAAGCAGCTGTGCGGACTGATCTCGATCACGCTAACATTTTTACTCAGAGTTGCGCGATCCACTGAGAAGCATTTCAATTCTGTGCAGAATTCTCTATCTCTATTATAAACCCACAGATGGCTGTGATTTAAGCTAGTTAAAAGCCAGATTAAACAGCGCTGATATTCTCAACATCTTGACGCAAAAAAACAGGTGAAACATTGTTCCAAGAACAAACCAGTTAGAAGACATTTCACTCCACAACTTATGAATTAACTGTAACTTAGTAAAACAAATTTTTTGGCAGAAATGTGCCTGTATTCATATTAAAAATGCTGTTATATTAATAGTCATGTAGGCCTATAAATGTAGGCTATTAAATGTAATGCAGTAATGTTTTTGTTTAGAAGTTATGGCAGTTTATTTATTTGTTTTGCATTAAATATTTATACTAAATGTTTATGCTACAATAGGTTTTTAGAGAATAATATATATATATATTACAAATTTTTCAGGAATTGTTGAACCAGAATATCAAGATATTTTATTATTTCGCATATGATGGTGAAAAGTAAAAAAGTTAAAGTTAAAAGTAAAGGTAAGGTAAAAAAACACCACCATGTTATATGTATAATAAATATTTTTGAGTATAGCCCCTCTAGATTATTTTATCCCTTTAGCCCTCGCACACAAAAAGGTTGGAGACCCCTGGTATATAGTAACTATATGTTTTATAATTACAAGTTTGTGTAATTAGGGTTTCTGTAGCCAGTGACATTTCATTATTTGTATTTTATTTTCAATGCAGATATAATGGCATTGTACATTTTGTTGTTTTTTATTTGAAGACTGAGGCTTCATTAATAAACAAAACCCCAATTGTCATCATTGTTTTTAAGATATTACTTGCTGTGAATACCTTGTCTGATATAGGTTACAGTATTGTGGCATAGTATCAGGACATCCTAGTGGCTAGGGGCGAATGGCTGGATGATTTGGGAGAAAGTCCAGGGCTGTTTTTTAGCCCCAGTCCGTCCCTGATCACATTGTACCACAAAGATAAAAGGTGTATAATTGTGCCCTTTTCACAGGATATGTGGTGGGTTTCCGGTGTGTATGCAGGGTTTGGCTCGGAATGCCCCACAGATAATTTTGAATAGCATGCTGGAATGGTCATTTCAAGGGTGAGTAAGTATATCATTTATGTCTATCCCTATGGATGTGGTAGGGCTGCTGCTCCCGGCACAGGGGTCGGAGTTTCAACAGCTCATTTTGCAGCTTCGATTACTTCTCACCGACAATTTTAAAACTTTTCGCTTTGTTCAACCGGTATCATACAAGATGGGGACTCAAGTGTCAACATATAGACAATATTCCGAATGGTCGTTGATGAATTATGTAGCTCATGCATAGCTATCTCTAGTCACTGATGGGCTTATTATGTCTCGATAATCTATAAATCATATCCCGTGGGCAGATTCATGCAAATTAGGGTTGTGATGCATTAACCCAGGAGGAATGTCGTTTAGCTCCTCTCAGCGTTGTTGTAGTCTTTAAAAAGCAATTCCTTTAATGGAATTCTCCCATTGCTTGAACTTTGAGTGTTGTAACCTTGCGGGTGTTGGTTATGCTTAAACGGCAACATTTCACACTAAGTAAGTTAGAAAAGGAAATCCATCCAACCCCCTTTTATGACCTCCCGTCCGCAATGGTCTATTTTCCTATTGTCGTATTCAGATCGTAGCTGTGTCTGTTACAGCGTTCATGGCTCATGCATCCAGGGGCTTCACTCCAGGAGCTAAATACTCCGATTTTCCCCATGGTCTCTTCTGATTTAAGTTTTCACCTAATTCTTTACTCGCTTTCTTAAGAACTCTTAAGAATGACTCTCAAGGCTCTGTATCACATTATCATTTATAAATTAGTAATAAATTCCGTCCCTTCTCATCTATGATTAAATTCCCCTCTATTATCCTAACTAACGGAGCACTCCTCTCTAAGCTGGTTCAGGACTCATCAGTTTCTGTCCTCAAAAGCCGCAGTCTATCTCCCTCCCAGTATACTGGTTATTCCTTCAGGATCGGGGCAGCCACTACAGCAGCTGATCGTGGCATTTCTACTTCAGCTATTAAGAGACTGGGCAGATGGTCATCCTCGAAGCTCAGCAAGCTCTCCAGTAACGGTTCAGGTAAATACCTATGCAACTACTGGTGGTGGTGTCATGCGTAGACTATCTGGCGATAGTCTCAGCTTGAATAATTTGTCCTTGCGTCTATTGCTGGCAATGCGGTCCTTAGGGGTCTGGCTTCACGCAGCCTAGTGGCTTTTCTATGCGCTTTCGTTCATGCGCAGCATTAGCGGCCTAGCGGCTCAGCGAACCTCGTCCATGCGTGGCTCTGCGTGGCTCAGCATGGCCTTGTCTCTGCGTGGCTCATCATAGCCTTGTCTCTGTGGCTCAGCGTGGCCTCGTCTTCGTATGGCTCATCACGTCTCTGTGTGGCTCATCGTAGCCTTGTCTATGTGGCTCAGCGTGGCCTCGTCTATGTGGCTCAGCGTGGCCTCGTCTCTGTGTGGCTCATCGTAGCCTTGTCTATGTGGCTCAGCGTGGCCTCGTCTATGTGGCTCAGCGTGGCCTCGTCTCTGTGTGGCTCATCGTAGCCTTGTCTATGTGGCTCAGCGTGGCCTCGTCTATGTGGCTCAGCGTGGCCTCGTCTATGTGGCTCAGCGTGGCCTCGTTTTTATGTGGCTCAGCGTGGCCTTGTCTATGTGGCTCAGCGTGGCCTCGTCTATGTGGCTCAGCGTGGCCTCGTTTTTATGTGGCTCAGCGTGGCCTTGTCTATGTGGCTCAGCGTGGCCTCGTTTTTATGTGGCTCAGCGTGGCCTCGTTTTTATGTGGCTCAGCGTGGCCTTGTCTATGTGGCTCAGCGTGGCCTCGTTTTTATGTGGCTCAGCGTGGCCTTGTCTATGTGGCTCAGCGTGGCCTTGTCTATGTGGCTCAGCGTGGCCTTGTCTATGTGGCTCAGCGTGGCCTTGTCTATGTGGCTCAGCGTGGCCTCGTCTATGTGGCTCAGCGTGGCCTTGTCTATGTGGCTCAGCGTGGCCTTGTCTATGTGGCTCAGCGTGGCCTCGTTTTTATGTGGCTCAGCGTGGCCTTGTCTATGTGGCTCAGCGTGGCCTCGTCTATGTGGCTCAGCGTGGCCTCGTTTTTATGTGGCTCAGCGTGGCCTCGTGGCATATATAAAAAAAAAGAAAAAGAAAAAAAGAATACATATATATAAATTTAATTAAATAAATAAATAAATAAACTTAATTAAATAAATAAATAAATCCTAAGCGTCAGCAAATACGTAAATGTCTCATGTAAATTCAGCAGCAGAAAAGTATCTTTGAAAAGTATCAGTGATAACCTGATGCTTATAAAATATGCAGATGATATGGCACTGGTGGGATGTGTGAAGGATATCCAATCACTGGACATTTATTTGGATTTTGTTGATTCTCTCACAGCCTGGATGGAGGAGAGTTCTTTGCAGCTTAATATTAACAAAACCAAGGAAATGTGTTGTGGGGCTAATAATGCAGGTATACTCTTTAAGCCTTTGATACTTAATGGAGAGGAAGTTGAGCAGGTGGGATCTTTTAAATACCTGGGTACAGAGATTGACTCCCAGTTTAAATTTGATAAGCACTCATAAAATGTTTTTAAGAAGACGTATCAACGTCTAGGTTTATTGAGGAAATTGAGGAGTTTTAATGTTGAAAAGGACATTCTGATAGTGGTGTATAAATCACTTATCGAATCTGTGCTTACTTTCAACATTGTATCCTGGTTTAACTCTCTTTCTGTCAAAAGTAAAAATAGACTGTTAAGGATTGTAATTATGGCTGGTAAAATTATTGGTGAGAAACAAGTAACTCTGTCTGATCTTTACACTGCGGCAGTGAAAAGGAAAGCGTCTGTTATTGTGACAGACTCTACTCATCCCCTGCATAGTTCATTTAATGTACTTCCATCTGGTAGACGATATAAAGTACCTTTGGTGAAAAAGGCCAAGTATAAGAAGACTTTTATTCCGACTGCCATTGATATTTTAAATAGGAAATAGGGGAGCGGAGGGGAGGGGAGGGGAGGAGGGGGGAGGCGTGTCTTAAATAGTGTGGTTGTCTTTTGTATTGTACTGTTTGTTGAGCCCTTGTCTAAAGACAATTTTCTACCCCCCTGTGGGGATAGACAATAAAGCTTTTTTGAATTTTTGAATTGAATTTTTGAATCTTTTCATATAAAGTTAAGCATGCTCCACTTTTAGATTGTAGAGTTCCGTTCCCACGACGATAATCGATGGAACTCTACTATCTATGGAAATTGACACATCCATGTCTATCGCTGTTTGCTAACTCTTTTCTTCTTCTATTTTTAGGAACCACATAACATACGGCTGGTGGGTATACTTTTCTTTCATGTTCTTTGGGGGTGGGCTTCGTCCAGTGGAATTATTCTTCCACCCATTCTTGGGGGTTGGCTGCGCCCCTGCCTTCATCTTCAGGCAGGATATGCAGAATCCGTACCCTCGGATCGCGAGTTATGGACGGGGCCTACGCCAAAGAACTTTATTGCATATATGGCTTGCTGGGCTGTTAATAAAATGCATTATTGTACAGTATCTTATCTCCCGAGTCTTTCTGGTAGAAATGGAAGCGTAGCGTAAGTTCCGCCAGGAAGACTCAATTGTTACGTCATGTATTACCTTCTCATCTATCCAATCACTTTCTAATACGTGAAGTATAAAAGATCCTTACTTCCACTCGTCTGAGTTCGCAGATGCTGACGCTTTCACTTTCCACCATCCTCCCCACCTCCACCAAGACGGTCTTCGCTCCATCCTTTCCACCACCACCAGGTCGGCCCCTTCCAAAACCCCAAGGGGGGGTCGGCTGCGCCCCTGCCTTCATCTTCAGGCAGGATATGCAGAATCCGTACCCTCGGATCGCGAGTTATGGACGGGGCCTACGCCAAAGAACTTTATTGCATATATGGCTTGCTGGGCTGTTAATAAAATGCATTATTGTACAGTATCTTATCTCCCGAGTCTTTCTGGTAGAACTCCCTGCCCATCCATGCAGCCTAGCATGGATAAGAGCAGGGAGAGCAGCAATAACCCCTCTTAGGGTAAACAGAACAGAACCAACATGAATGTATGCAGATATCATTAATTCAAGATTTTAAAGTACAACATAATTCGAGAATTTATTCTGATTCAAAGGGCACTAAGAAGGCCAAATCCTGACTGGAAAAGAGGAAGAGCTGGGCATGAATGCGTCTGAAGCATCTATGTCAACTAGTCCAATGGAAAGAATGAGCGTCACGGGCGGTTGACGTCATGACCAGGAAGAGATAAAAGCACATCCGGTGCAAACCGGCATTAGCTTCGAAAGTTGCCGAAGCAAGCCGATCACAGGGATGCAGGAAGTATGGCAGGGTGACGCATCGTCTCGTTCCCTTTCTCAGGGAACTATGGTTACAGTCGTAACCTGAGACGTTCCCTTTCGAGGGAACTCGCGATGCGTCAACGACACTTTGGGAACGAGAATACCCAAATCGACAAACTTTCAAGTACCTGAGTGTCAGGCTGTTGTACGTTAAGCACTAAGCACCTCAGAACCTGGGGCAGCATCCAGGTCCAAGCTGTAAAACCTGACGAATGTGAGCGGTGAGGACCAGCCGGCCGCATCACAAACGTCTTGGAGAGAAACCCCAAATAATAAGGTTGTAGAGGCCGCCATACCCCTAGTAGAGTGAGCCCTCACCGCCAAAGGGCACGGCTGGTCAGAGTACTCGTAAACAAGTGAAATAGCCTCGACTATCCACCTACTAACCGTCTGTTTAGAAGCAGGAAGACCTTTCTTGGGTGATCCAAAAAACAAACAAATAACTGGTCGGAGTTTCTCCACTGAGAAGTCCGATGAACATAAGTGTCCAGTGTTCGCACTGGACACAAGAGGTTCAGCTTTTCCTGGTCCGCAGATGTAAAAGGAGGAGGACAGAAAGCCTGCAGCACAATAGGCCTCGGAATCATGGTCGGCACCTTAGTGACATATCCCTGTTTTGGATATAAGAATGCCTTGACCATCCCTGGTGCAAACTCAAGGCAAGTGGGGGAAACCAAAAGGGCCTGAAGGTGTCCGACTCTTTTGAGGGACGAAATAGATAACAGAAAGATAGTCTTAAAAGTAAGAAATTTCTCTGAAACCGAGTCTAAGGGCTCGAATGGAGCCCTAGACAGGCCTTCCAAAACTATTGCAAGGTCCCAGGCCGGCACCCTAGTGCGAGTTGCAGGCCTCAGCCTCAAGGTGCCACGAAGGAAACGAGTAATCAGGGGGTCTCGACCCAGAGATGTATCACCCACCAGGGCGTGGGAAGCCGCAATGGCCGCCACATAGACCTTGAGCGTGGATGGACATAGACCTGATGTGAGACGCTTTTGTAGAAACTCGAGTACTGTATTTACTGAACAGTTAACCGGATCCCACTGGCGTTGGTGACACCAAGAAGAAAAAACTCTCCATTTTAGCGCACAAAGTTTCCTCGTAGCAGGAGCTCTGGAGCTTAGAATGGTCTCAACAACGTCAGTTGAGAGACCACTCTCTCTAAGTAGGCCCCCCTCAGAGGCCAAACCCATAGTTTCCAAATCTCTGGTCGGGGGTGAAATATTGTGCCCCCTGCCTGAGACAGAAGGTCTCTCCTGATCGGGATCCCCAAGGGAGGGCCGTCAAGAAGATGAATGAGGTCCGCAAACCAAATTCGGCTCGGCCAGCGTGGTGCTACTAGCAGTAGGCTTATTCCATCCTGACGGATTCTCTCCAGAACTCCTGGGAGCAGAGCAACAGGGGGAAATGCGTACAGACGTAGCCTCGGCCACGTCTGCACCATAGCATGGGGGCTGGTTGAGTGAGGGAGAACCAGAGTGGACAGTGCGTCGTGTGCTGAGACGCAAACAGATCATCTCCAGGCAATTTATGTGCCAAGAGAGATGATGACTCCTCCACAGACCCTGAGCCGAGTGGCCTTCCATTACCGCACCCCAGCCGGTGAGGGAAGCATCTGTCGAGATAGCAACTCGATGGCAAAGACCTCCCAACACCGGACCCTGGGTTAAGAACCAGTGTTTCCACCATATAACCAAGGCGCGGAGACACCGCCGCATTATCTTGATCATACGAAGTGGGTTTCCCCTCGGGGAGAATCCTCTGGACCTGAGCCACCACTGCAAAGGTCTCATGTACAGCAGGCCAAAGGGTATCACATTGGACGCTGCTGTCAAGAGGCCTAACAGTCTCTTGAACTGTTTCACAGTGCGTGACTGGCCTAGCTTTAGCTCTTTTGTGGCTGTAAGGATAGCAGCTACACGAGTGGGAGATAGAACGGCTCGCATCGTGACTGAATCCCATACCACACCAAGAAAAGGGGTTCTCTGTACTGGAGAAAGCACACTCTTTTTGGCATTGAGCCTCAACCCCAACATGACATCATGACTTTGCGTAAACATACACGCCACTTTCAATTCAAGTGGCGTGCTATCTATACGCATTTTGAGCTATCCGCGTGTATGTCCACGCCGAAATCTTTTGCGTGTATGTCTACGCCATTAAATGTCCGAGTGATTCCGCGTGTATGTGTACGCCGTTAAATGTCCGAGCGAAACGAAGCAAAATCTATATCTACATCTGTGGAGCGATATTTCTTTTCCTAGGATGGTAGGAGAAGACTCATAAATGGTATTAACCCCAGTGACGGGTAGGTTTAGGGACGGGGTTGGGGTAGGTCATATATTTATATATACATAATACAGTAATATAACGTTAAGTCAAAGGCGTTGATAAACACGCTGAAAAGCGATTATGCGTGTTAATAGCACGCCAAAAATGGAAATACGAATTGGCGTGTCATACATACGCCATTTCATGAGATCAGTCTGTCAACCCCAACATTTGCATATGAGCGAGAACGACACCTCGGTGCCGAACTGCTAACTGTTCTGTTTCCGCTAGAATCAGACAGTCGTCTATGTAGTTCAGAATACGTATGCCCTGCAGCCTGAGCGGGGCCAGAGCTGCATCTACGCATTTCGTGAACGTGCGGGGTGATAAAGCTAGACTAAAAGGAAGTACCCGATATTGGTATTCTTTGCCCCCGAAAGAAAACCTCAGGAACCTCCTGTGCTGAGGGAGGATGGAGACATGGAAGTAAGCGTCTTTCAGATTTATCGTGACAAACCAGTCCTCGGATCTGATTTGAGTCACGATCTGTTTGAGTGTTAGCATCTTGAACTTGAGTTTCTGTACTGAACGATTCAACAGGCGAAGATCTAAAATGAGACCCTCCATCCTTTTTTTGGAACAATGAAATAACGGCTGTAAAAACTCGACTCTCTGTCGGGTGAGTACACCTGTTCTATAGCTTCCTTCGCTAACAGGGCCTTTACCTCTTGCTCCATTACCAGAGCCTGCTCAGGATGTACTACTGTGAGTAACACCCCATTGTAGCGTGGAGGACGAGAACCAAACTGGATTCTGTATCCTTTCTCTACTATCTGCAGGACCCATTGAGATATATTTGACAGTAGCTTCCATGCTGCCAGAAAATCTACTAAGGGAACCAGCCTCTCGAGGCTGGGCTCTGGTGTTATAGAGACAGCCAGTTCGGGAGCCTGAAACATACCGGCAAGAACTACCTGAACTGACTGTTTTTGAACCCCCCTCAGAGGGTGCGAGTCTGACGCAATGACGAGTTGACATTGCGCCAGAAGCTCGCTGCAGACCGCTGCGCACCGAAGCACCAAGGGTGGCGGGGTTGGCAGAACGGCCCCGTGAGGACACTGAGATGGAACGGGCACGTATTCTGTAGTGTGTACTGTTCCACTCCTGTTGAGGCTACCCTCACAGGTCTGACACCAGGGACGTCAGGACCTTTTCTTTTGGGCCGAAGCCTTCTTAGCCTGAAGAATGGTCCTCAGATCCGGCTTAGGCTTCAAAGACTTCGGCTGAGAGTGTTGCGACTGTTTTCAGTGTTTCTGTGGAGCTGGACGAGACGCAACACTCTCATTCTGTTGAGCACGATATGAGGAGCCCCAGCAGCCCCAGGGGGTAGAGACACGGCGAGGGAGAAACTTTTTGAATGCCTCTGATTGTTTTTTAAATCTGTCAACTACGGCGCTCACATAGTGTGAAGGCATGCTCCAGCCTGACCCGCTGCCGTATATGCTTTGCCCATTAAAGTTGATGTTGTCTTTAATGGCTTCGTGGGCAAAGCCGAGGCTTTCAGAGAAGATGCTGGACCAGGTGACAGATAGCTCGCGAGCGTCTGTTCAGCCCGGGGCATCGACTCATAACCATACTCATTCAATCCCCTTATACCTGAATAAATATGCACTTGGGGACTAAACACTCGTGAAGAGTATGGCTTATTCCAAGATCTGGACAGCTCACTGTGCAGATCAGGGGAAAAAAGGAAGGCCTCGTGGTGGAAGTGAAATATTTGAAGGAAGGAAACGCTCGTCTAGTTTGCTTTTAGGACGAGCGTCTCTTTTCTCGGCTGGCCATTCAATATTTAATTTCTCTACAGCGCGAGTAATCACTTCCACCAGCTCCTCATAAGCTGGGGAAATAGGTGGCGAATCTTTTTCCCCCATGTGTGTGCTTACACTTTCGACGTCCAGCACATCTAACTCCTCAGAGCTAGAGCACTGAAGCATCGGGCTCTCTCCCCGGGCAAAAGGAACCACAGCGCGGGCTTCCGACACCGGAGGGAGAGCACAGGATCCTCCAGATAGGGAAGGAGATAAGATCCGGGGACCCGTTTCCAACCCCTCTGAAAGATCCTTTTGTGATCCCCAGGAATGCATTCTCTGTGCTGCCTCAGCAGCAGCGGGTCCTGCACCCTGAGGATCGCGAGCCTGGCCACTTTCCTCGAAAAGAGCGAGAGCGGAACATGCGGAGAGGAAGCATCTCGCAATGCTGGCAATCCACCCCCTCAAAGGCTGACACCGCATGCTCCACTCCCAAACAAACTACACAAAGCTCGTGTGTGTCCCCACCCGTTAAATAACGCGGGCAGGGAGAAGCACAGAGTTTGTAAAGTTGTTTCGCCATACTTTCCAATATAAATACAGACAACAGTAAATATAACAGACAGAGACACAGATCGCTTGCTGAGGCAACAGAAGCTAATTGCCGGTTTGCACCGGATGTGCTTTTATCTCTTCCTGGTCATGACGTCACCCGCCCGTGACACTCATTCTTTCCATTGGACTAGTTGACATAGATGCTTCAGACGCATTCACGCTGGGGGCGTCCCCAAAGAGTCGTTGACGCATCGCGAGTTCCCTCGAAAGGGAACTAAATTTCTTTTTTCAAAACCTTGCAATCACCTGATTTTACAGAAATCAAATGGAGGACTGAAGTATACTTTCGACTAAGAATCTAGTTCTACCTATTTCTACTAATTCTTAAAATTTCTTTTGTGTAAACAAAAATTAAGGCATTATAATCTTTTTTGACGTAAACCAGTTTAGAATAAAAGTAAAAAGAAAGTTTTGTTTTTACCACATGAAGCACATTTTAGGTTGCCCGACTAAACATTTTTCACAGCATTTTCTTTTTGTGTAATTTGTAAGTGAAATTCAGTCACCTGTAATGGATCATTAGCTCCTGGTTCCAAGAAACTTAGGCAACACTACTTGTGCTTTTAACTGTGAATAAAAATGTGATATAAATTGGTCAGGGATCAACTGAGGGATCAATTAAATTCTGCCAGCTCATTTAACTTATTTTAGAGGGGTTTAAACTATGCTGTGCTGCACAGAACATTTCCATTTTATCTTGGCTAGCTCTTCTCTTTTTTACTATTGCAGTATATTACGCCCTCATAAAGAGATGGCAATGTTGTGATAAGGTTTATCCCCTCAATTTTACCCTGACCATTTCCAGGGTCTCTGAAATTGATTGTCACAGATTAACCAATACATATTATTCTTGCGGTTCTTAACAGTTCACTCACTGTGTTAAATCTTGGTGGCTAGAAGCTCAGTGTTTGGTGAACAGTGGTAAACACACATAATTTTAGTGTGGGAACATTCCATGGCAAATAGAGCAAGTCAGGAGAGAGTATCTCCGAGTGGGAAAAGATATACACCACAAGTGTTATCAGAGGGGGTTATGGATTAGTCTCATTTGAGTTACACCGGATTTAGTAAAAATCCCGTGCACACATGACTGATGCTGAACTATTCTTAAAAGTACTCCACCTAGTGCCTCAAGATGAGTGTAAATCAGTGGTTCAGAAACAACACCTCCTCAGCTACGAATCACAAACATATTGAATCCAGAGGGGATTTCAGTTTATATTGCTCAGCTGACCCTATTTCAACTTGAGTAACAGCAGAGGCAATTATTTCCTTTCAAAATAGCTTTTCGACTTGGATGTCAATTGATGAAATCTCACATTTGTCATTTTAAAAGCATTTGAACACATTTATTTCTATGAATCACAGTTTGGCAATTACAATACTTGTACTAGAGTCAACATATCTAACAAAAAATATAACTGGCAGTACAGAGTTTTTCAACCAAACACATTAAACAAACAAACCAAAAAAAGTTAAGAATCACAGTAAACATTACACTAATTAATAACTATCATGTGCAAGATCAGACAACATCATTATCGAAAAAGCTATTGTGCATGTCCAACATAATAGACAGCTTTGTCCCCGTTTTTTTATCCTCCCCTAAAAATATGAATGCTTGTAAACAGTATAGTCATTTAATCTAGGAAAATGGCAATGGATACTTGTTTATACAAGAAGCAGTAGCTGAAACATTCAGTTAAAATGCTTATTTGTTAGAAGCTATCAATAAAGCATACTAATACAGGTGAAACTCGAAAAATTCAAATATCGTGCAAAAGTTAATTTATTTCAGTAATTCAACTTAAAAGGTGAAACTAATATATTATATAGACTCATTACATGCAAAGTGAGACATTTCAAGCCTTTATTTGTTATAATTTTGATGATTATGGCTTACAGCTATGGAAACCTTTTCACAATAATTTTGAATTTGGGGTTTTCATAAGCTGTAAGCCACAATCATCAAAATTAAAACATATAAAGGCTTGAAATATCTCACTTTGCATGTAATGAGTCTATATAATATATTAGTTTCACCTTTTAAGTTGAATTACTGAGATAAATGAACTTTTGCACGATATTCTTATTTTTCGAGTTTCACCTGATATGAGCATATAATGTTTTGAATGATAATTATACAATCATTTTTTTTATTTAAATGTAAAATCTAGTTATAATATAATACCATTTTAGTTAATACATGTAAGAACCTGCACAAATATCTTCCACAAGTAGACAGTGTTATATTTACACTACACGTAGTAAAGCATTATATCCTTGTGTTAAATTATTATTAGGACCGGCTCACGTAAAGCCGCAATGTCTTGTCAGACCTCAAACAGATCATTAATGTACAGCACAATTAGGCATATTTGTAAAAAAAGAAGAAAAAAAAAGAAAAATTATGTGTCTGTATACTATGGAATCAACAAAAGACATGCCAAACTATGACATACAGTTGTTATGCGTTCCATTAAGGACATTTGGAGCATTTTTTAACATACAAAAGACTTATGAATTTTAGAAACACACTGATAAGGCAATAAGGACATGCTTTGACACGTTTGACACATTCTCCATGGTTCACTCAGACTGCTGGGAGTTGATAATGGCGTGATCAGTCAATTGTTGTTATTGTTTAGAGATACTAGGAATGTACGACACTATCAAAATATGTCCATGATGTTTTACATTCATAGTTAATACTTTCAAATGGTCTCAGCACATTCACTAGGCAGGTGAATTGTCCTATTTACAAGAACATCGGTTAAAGGCTTGTCTAAAACAGCGATGTGGCTATTCACAAATGAAAGGTTACTGATATGCAATATACTAAACATCAACAAAATTAACACTGAAACAAAGGGAAGAAAAAAAAAAAAGATTCGAAACAGTCAAGGAAAGTCACTTAAAGGACATGTGCAAGTGTTTGAAAGAGCTGATAGAGACAAGAAACCAAGCCACAAAATGCCAGACGTGCTTTGTTCAAAGAACATCAAAAGACAAAGTTGATGTTCTTTGATATTGTCTCTTTGTCTATGTGAGATTCATTAACCTATATTATTTGTACATAAGTTATTGAGTCCATGTTCATAAAGGTATAAAACCTTGATTACATTTTAAAGTTTATATACAGTGAAATGCACACTAAAAGTTTGGGGTTCACTTAGGCTGCATTTATTTGACAAAAAAATGAGTAAAAACAAAATAAAATAACGTTTTTTAAAATGTATTATATTTTTAAAATGTAATTTATTCCTGTGTTGGCAAAACTGAATTTTCAGCATCATTACTCCAGTCTTAAGTGTCACATGATCCTACAGAAATAATTCAAATATGATTTGCTGCTTATCATCAATGTTTATGGGTATTCACATACTTTTTCCTGTAAATAAACAATTATTTTAGTTCATTTAGTTTATATTAGGCACACTTTCATTATGGCTATACGCACATTAATCTAACATACATACTTTTACCATGACGATGACACAAAGTGTCACAAAAATGCACAATAAGGACACAAACAACAATTAAAATAAATCACTATATTATGATGAATATATGCAGCATGCATGCATTAATGCATATGTGTCTGAGAGCACACGCATGCACACAGTGAGAAGAGGTCATGTTTATCTGAAGGGCCACAGCTGGCTTTCCTCACCTGGAAAAAAATCCATTAAACTTGCATTTCGTGGTGCAGTGAGGGTGAGCATACCAAGGCCTCCAGACATGTTTTCCAAGGAACAACTAAAGAGTTCAAGTTTGTGACCAGCACTCCTCGGGCTTGACCGATCAATGCCTGAGGCTAGGCCAGCTATAGATCTTGTCTTGTGTTTATTAGTGGTGGATTACTGAGCAATTGCTTCTAAATGGGTAAAATGAAGGAAATTGAGGAAAATTCCCTTCATGGAGGAAAATATATCCTCTGGAGAGCCTTCCACTGGGACTATGCAAATCTATAACAATAAAGAGAGAACACCCAAAATGACAATTCTGCCCCTATTTATCCACCCTCATGTTGTTACAAACTTTCTTTCTTCTCTGGAACATAAAAGAAGTTATTTTGAGAAATGTCTATTTTATGTCCGTGCAAGTCAATGGTAACTGTGAGTGACACAAGGGTGAGTAAATGGTGACAATTTTCATTTTTGGGTGAATTATCCAGTCCTAGATTCCCGTAACACAGTATAAAATAAAAAGACAAACCAAGAGCATAGACTAGGAGCATATCATGAAAAACCCTGGAAAACAACCTAAGGACAAGATAAGACAACCATTTAAATGTGGCACTTATATCACTCCGAGGTCAGGCAAGGAAAGACTCTGGCATTTCCACCCAGGAAAAATGCTTTCCTCCATTTTAAGCAAAAACTCTTATCTTTAACCTTGTTTTAATTGATTTATTTACTTATTTATTTTACAAGACTACAATGAGGTGCAACAACACAATACAACTGACAACAATAATAATAATAATTTATTTTGACTATTAAATTATTAAAACTTTTTGAAATAATTTGAAATTTTTCTTGAGACATGCAAAGCCATTTACTCCAGTTTTGTGTTACATACATGTTTAAGAAACCATTTAAATGTGCTTATTTAGTTCTCAAGAAACATTTCATATTATTCTTATTTATTCGTTATTATTATTGCACATGTCTGTGCTGCTCAATGAAGTTGTGGAGAATTTAATACAATGTCTTTTTCACAGTTGCTGAATTATATTTGGTCGGTCATATTTAGAAATGGCCAGACACAAACATATTTTTCCAGAAACTCATCAGTCTGTTCTTTTGAGAAATGAAGGCTGTTCCATGTCTACTGTCTATTAAGAAGAAAGAAAACTGGATCTAACCAGGACAGCCCCAATGCACAGCAACAAGAGGACAAACACATCACAGTCTCTAGTTTGAGAAACCGACCCCTGACTGGTACTCAGCTGGAAGCTTCATTGAAGAGTACACAGGAAACACCAGCTTTGCTGGCAGAGTTTCAAACAAAATGCCTAAAAATTTGAAAAATAAGAAGCAAGGGGTAGAATAGACAAAATAACTCAAAGATTGGGAGGTAAATGATAAGAAAAGAGAATTATGGATGAATGAATCTAAGTTTGAGGTGTTGGTCTGTTGTGGGAACTGATAATATGGTTGATAAGATTATAATATTACAAGTAATGATGCAATACCAATGAAATCTAACAGACCAGATAAATCACACCAGTTTCAGTCTCTGTGGCTTACCTGACTTAAGTTAACAAACCTGGCTATGTTGACACTATACTACTGTTTACACATTAAACTCGTGGCCACAAGAAAAATGTTGTTCCCTTGACATTTCGAGGCCATGACTTCACATCGTTCACACATGACTTCACATCGCCACGATATATATATATCATCACGTTCCCACGAGTGGAACAGCCTACACTAGCAATATTCGTAGTATGTAGCCATTTTGAGATTAGCCGATTAACTAACCATATCTGCTTGGCCGATTATCAGTAGGTTAACAGCCATGTCAATGGATAATATACAATTAGCTTCTTTTTTTAAAGATCAGTGAATTTGGAATAAAATGAGAGTCCATTTCACTTAAGCCTTTCAATTACGTTCCAGCCAGCATACTATTTGCTATCATAAAAAAAACCCAGTATATTAGGTACGTACACTCCCTTTCAAAAGTTTTGAGTCAGTAAGATTTTTGAAACAAATTAATAGTTTCTTGAGCACCAAATCAGCATATTAAAACCAATTCACACTGCACCGACAGATGCTGACCAACGCAGACAATCACCAAATTACAGTGCGTCACTTCCCAGACATTGCACGACCCGAAAAGCGCAGATTCAGTATGTTCAATCGGCGAAAACAAACTCCGACAGATGTAAACTGACACCGTCAGGGGTAACACACTTATCAGACAAAACCTGACGAAGAATGATTTCTGAAGGATCGCGTGACACTGAAGACTGGAGTAATGGCTGTTTTGCCATCACATGAATAAATAATGTTTTTGAATATATTAAAATAGAACAATAACATCAGTTATTTTAAACTGTAATAATATTTTACAATATAACTGTTTAGTGTATTTTTGATCAAATAAATACAGCATTGGTTGACCAAATCGACTGCAGCACTGTATGCTGCATATATATTTTAAAAATAGGATGTGCAACAGTACACGTTATGCACACATTTCAAAGAGCAGCGTGCTACATTGCTCTGTGCATGTTTAATTCAGCAAGTAGCATCCAGCTATCAAAGAAACATAAAAATTTGATCAGAAGATCAATGAAGCAATGTAACAACAAAGAACACCGCTGGTTCTTTGAAATGAAAGGTCATGAAAAGTCATGCGCATTGCATTTTGGGATAGAGTATCCCACACAGTGCTCTCTGAGCAGTTCATCCTGTTATTCCATGCAAACTGAAAATATGCATACAAACTGCAGTAGTAATAAAAGTAGCATGCTATTCCAATAACAGCCTCTATCTTCAACTGATGCACAATTGGTTTTACCAACTCAGGTTATCAGTTGAATGAATGATTTTGGTAACAGGTTACATTACTACATGTACTCACTATAGTAATAACAGTAAATTATGCATACGGTAATTACAAGCAACTAACCCTAAACCAAACACTAACTCTATAGTAAGTACATGTAGTTAATTAATATTATTCAGTACTTAGTTGAGTATGTAACTACGTCACCTTAAAATAAAGTGTAACCTATGTTTTAGATTAAATGAGAGAATAGGAAGCTCACAAATTTTACTTCACAATTCAGCCAAGTTGCCATTGTGCTGGAAATGCACCTACTCACACTGATTTTAACAAGAATTGAGCGTTTAGCCTCAGGGAAAAATCAAATCGGACCTTTGGCATTCATGTAGCATGTTAACCTTGCTAACCACATGATGAAAGAAAACAGTAGGCTACCTGATTGGCATCAAAGGGCAACCTCTATCTACAATTTCTGGTATGGACAAAGTGCTCCTCAGATGTTGGACAATATTGGTCTTTGTGATGATGAGTGCTGGGGGCGACTCTCAAGTTTTCAAGGCAAAGCACACCAGGCATGTTCCATGAAACACTGTTATTGAAAAATTACTCTATGAGGATGCTGTTGTGTGTGTGTCACACATTAGCCAATTTAATTAAAGATATGACTTCTCATCATCCTTTGCAATGAGGTTCGTTAAAATGGCTGTGCTTGATACTTCAGTGTGAATCTTACATCAAAAGTCCACCTCAACAGAATTCCTCCTTCGGGTCGCTTTGCATATACGTTACTTCTTTGCTCTTGGCCGGGTTGGAGCAGCCGTTGTGCTGGTGGTTGAGAAGGCTCTTCCGGCCTGGGTGGGCGGTTGACTCTGAGGGGTCACACACAGCGACAACGGTGGTTTCCATTCGTGAGAGCGTGTACATGCTGCTCTGGCGCGCTACTTTATGCCGCATGGCCCGCAGCTCAAGCTCGTCGTTGTCAGAAACCCTCACAAACGGGCACCAGCGGAAAACCTGTTTAAAGCCGGCCCGAAACCTGAGCCAAGACGAGAATAAACACAAAACATGAATTAAAAACTGAACAAATCTATGGGCAAAAAGGCTACGTTAATTGCAGATTTATGCAGGATTTTATCTCTCACTTGTAATTGCAACAAATTTTTATCTCACAGTGTGACTTTATTTCTTATGTTAAACTTCTTATGTTAACCCTATTTTAACGATCTAAGTCTAAAGTCTAAAGCGCACAGAAAAAAATGGTCGTCACGCCCGTCGCATGGCCTCAAAAGGGTTGTTCCTATTCTCTTAATGAGTAATTGGTGTGTTTTACATTGTAATCCTTTTATTTTTAATATTTGGCTAGTTTGTGTGCTGCTGCGCGTCCCTGTGTGTGTAATAAGCGGAGTGTATGCGCGTGTTGGGCCCGCCAATTACAGCATTACTAAGGTGCACTTTAAATAACAAAAAAAAAATACTGCGCCATTGACTTTAGACCAGGTTTTAGTTTGTCAATAGCGCAGTCTATTTCAGTTGCCTAAAAATAGCAACGCGCCAACAATACGCCTGAACACACCTTGTTTTCAGACCAGCACGCCCATGGGCGCACAAATGGGCGCAAATGCATTTGCTTTTTAAATAACACGGCGCAGGACGTGAAAATGATAACTGCGTCAGGCTGAAACTAGCAAACACTGGCCTGGCGCCGCATTGCGCCGGGTATGATAGGGCCCATTATCTCACAATTACTTTTTTATTTTTTACTCTGAGGTTGAAACAGGGTTTAAATACCTTTGCAAATGACCAAAAGCCATTAAAAGCAATCAATTTGTTAAGTTTGAGGGACTGCACAGGATAAAGAGAAAACCAATATCACAGGTTAGGTGTCAGAGGCTACTGCCAGCATAACAAGCTTAGCCATGTATTTTTAATAATCAAATACTGTCAGGTACATTAAACAGCAGTTATTTCCTCTGCAATATTCAGCTCATTGATTGATAATGATCCTGCCATGTCTAGTTTTCCGCTTATTGAATAGCGTACGGTTGCAAATTGTTATGCTCTGGTACTGGTGTCCTTGCAAACTAAGCCAAATGGGACCTGAAGAAATTAGATGTGGATTATTTATCATCCAGTCTCGCATTTTAGCCATGTTTTCCATCTGTGGTGCATTTACATGAAGTCAATGCTATGGCTGTCCCAGCCTGATCAAGTTAATGGTGGATAGCAACGGTTGCCAGGCTACAACTGGTTGAGTGCTCAAAAAAAAAGGCTACAGAGCTGTATAAAGGTCATTAGCTATATTTTATGGGGAGCTTAAATGTACAGACATGCTCTCACAGTATGGTAGAGTGAGCTTTTATATAAACCTGAGAAAGACAGTTCATGCCAATGATTTATGGCCATGAAATGAAAGGAATGATGTGCGCCATTTCACAGTACATGTTAAAGCGGGCAAACATAAATGTCTTTCATCTTAAATAATTCTTGAATATCCATTTCAAATTACGTATCACAAATAATTCTAGGCATATATACTTTGTTACCAATGTAATACCTGAGAGTTTCTGGGTTTTCTGGTTGGGTTGAATGGGTTTAAATGGTCATGATAGGAGTTGAAAAAATGTATGTAAACAAAACTTATGTATAATGTTTTGTTGCTTCATTTTTTTTTTTAGCCATGCAAATTTTAATAGATGCATTGGCCTGAGTGACTTCAATTGTTAGTGCATTGCTGTAAAGATGACTTTTGCTAGTTTTTGTAAACTAAAGGATGAGTCTAAATGTTCTTCTGTGGTGATCGATGACACATCAAGGATGATGTCAATACAGACTAACTTGTATTGAACCTGGAACATTCCTTTAATTAAAACCTTGAGAAAAAAAAGGTGGCTCTAAAGTTGTTTCTATAATGATCGCTGTGCCGTTGTCATGACATTCAGTGCATATCTTATTTTCTGTCAGCACAGGAAGAACAAATATTGATGCTTAAATTCATTTACGCTGTGTTAAAATAGTGCACCCAAAAATGAACATTCTTTTATCATTTACTCATCCACATGTCATTCCAAAATATGACTTTAAATTTCAGCATATAAAGTATGTTTGAATCAATCTGGAGAAGTGGAAATAATGACATAATTGTCATTTTGGGAGAACTATCCCTTTAAAATGTCTGTATAAATACACCTATCCATTTTATATCTTTGGAAAATAATGAGAAATAAGTTTAGTGTGGAGAAATACTATGTTAATTCATTATATTAACAAATTATTCATGTATCGTGTGGAACCAACCTTGGGTCAAGATTTGGACCATAGAAGGAAAAAAAGGAAATTCAGTGAAGCTTGTTTCATGTCCCCGTCCTTCACTTGGACTGATTATTAATGACACTTTTATTTTAATCATTGATTTAGGAGTACTATTGTATTCACAAAAAAGCAACATCTTATGGGTGTCCATTACTGCATGATAAGGCCTATTCATGCAACTATAAGTGGGAACAACACTCATGCTGCTTTGACAAAAATACATTTGTGTCATAAATCTTTTGTTGTTGTGGCACTCGAGTCTTACCTGCTGTTCAGGCAGCAGTAAATAATGGGATTGTACATTGTGGGGCTCATGGCAAGCCACATGACTGACAGATAGATCTGCTGAATGAACTTCGGTCTAAGCAGTTCCTTGTTCCATCCCGTAGCCAGGAAATATACATGGTATGGCAGCCAGCAGATCGCAAAGGTCAACACTACGATGATCATCATTTTCACCACCTGGAAACAGAAAATTAAGGCAGTAAAGTAAAATATTCCATAATATTGTACCATAATTGGTGGGAATTTATAATATCGGAGAAAAGTGTCAGCATATAGTGTATCAGTGATGTGGCTTGCATAAGTTATAGTAAAGATATATATTTATTTGTGCTAAAAGAAATATATATACACACACAAATGGTAAATGTGATAAAGGTTCGTCAAGGCGGAGAGTATAAAAAGAGCAGCTTCTAGCCATTGCAACATTGTGACTGACCTTATTTCACACATACAAAAACAAAGAGAACAGTGGAGGAGCAATCATATCACAAGCAGTTATACGGCTGTGTTTTTATTCATTATGTTAATTCATTAAGACACTGCTTGTCATTCAAATCCCACAGCAAACAGCACACCCATAAGCACCAAACAGTGTCAGGATACCAAAATCTTGGTCATGCAACCAACAAGCTTTGACACTTTGGGCAAGCAATGCATCTGCAGCAAGAAAGAAAACCCCAGGCAACACATTTTCAACAGAACAAGGACACCACATGAGGTCTTCTCTGACTTCCTCTGGATTCAGCAAACATGGCGTACGTGCTCCTGAAAATTGTATGTTGACTAAGTTGTAATTGCCACAATTCATGAAAAATCATTGACTTCTCGTGCAGTTCTCTGCTGCTTTTACTGTTCTTGTGTCAATTGTCAAACTGTGCTGTGTGTAGATCTGTGCAGTTCTCCATCCTGTCAGTTTAATTCGGTCCTCAAAATATCCACTCTCTCTTCAAGCAAGTGTCCTTCTGCCCCTGCAGGGACTTCTGCCATAACAAATCCATTTCCCATCCTTCACGAGGTGAGTTGTTTCTGTAGCCACTTCACAAAGTCTGATTGGAGGAGCCTCCCGCTTCACTCCACTAATGAATGTAATTACATTGTTCATGCTGTCCCACAGAGACAGCAAATGTAGCTTTGTTAGATACTCTTCAATCTGAAGATCTCTCCAACTCAGAGATCAATAAAAGAATCAATAAATGAACAAATTAATATGTGAATATAGTCATTACAACATTTTGCCATTTATAGTGTCATATCTTGAGGAACCAGGTTTCTTTCTTGATCTTTTAAGATAAGATTATTGTACTATGAAAACACACTAATGTCAAAAGCTTCCTCCCAAGTGCAAAAAAGCTGGAAGAAAGAAAATAATCAACAACTAGTCAACATGTCCATCGCTCTCCTAGCATGCACACTTAGCCTCAGAGACACCACAAGAAGTCTCCGTTTACGTTCACACGGTTTATTTTGTGAAGCTGTCACAATGCAATGAATATTTTAGCTTGTCCAATCATTAGGGTTAGATTATTGAAGGTTTTATTTAATTTCTGCAGGTTCACATGTGAACTATTTTTAAAGCAAAAAACTTTGAACTTTTGGTCTGAAATTCAATTATCATCCTGCTGAACTGTGTTTTCAGCATCTGTAAGTTATAAAGTTGTTTAAATGTGCACACAGCATTGGGGTATTTCTTACGTATAAATGAACCTTTTTGGCTTTATATAAACTCCACAATGTGAGGAATCATGTTTAAATATGAGTAGGGCTGGATGACATATCGAAAATAAACAATATCTTATTGATGTTGTTGCTGGCAATATAAAATTAGACAACATCATGACTTTAATGCGCCTTCAAAGAAGGCTGTTATTATCTTGCAAATCATGAGTATGAATGCATGATTCAGACATGTTTTAATAGCAGCTCTTGATTCAGTTACTATGTTAGAATAGGTCAAATCTATTTCTGTGAATGAGTCAACAGTTCTTTTTAAATTAAAATATTAAAACCTTAGTATTTAAAAACATACCTTGATATTTTTTGAATATTTAAAAAAAAAACTTTGATTGAAAAATATTATTTCACAGTAAGTATATGAATATCAAGATGTATTTGCACACACACATATACACTCTAAAAAATGCAGGGTTGTTTTAACCCAAATTTGGGTCAATTATGGACGAATCCAACCGTTGGGTTACAAATTTTAATAACATTTTTTTAACCCAATGGTTGGGTTTGTCCATATTTGACCCCAATTTGGGTTGAAACAACCCAGCATTTTTAGAGTGTATATATATATCAGACACCCCTAATGAGCATAGAAAATATGATGCCATAAATGATTAACTGTGAAACAAATCATCAAAGGAAAGAACAAGACTACACATGGTGTGTTTCACAGACACTACGTGGATGACACATAAAATAGGCCTATATAATTTTGGAATTCAGATTCTTCAAAGAACTCATATTATGATTTTTCTATGGGCATTTCATCAGTATTCCATCCCTAAATGCATCCCTTATTTGTTTTTAATAATATTCCCTACACGACATTTCAAAGACAGAGAGATATAGTGCCTGATCAACGGTTCAGCAGGAGGTGGACGTGAGAAGATGTCCTGGGGTAAAAGGAAAGCTTATGTGATTGCCATTCACGCTCACCTTCAAGCCAAGGTTTATCTCCCAATATGTCTCCAGACGAAAGCTTCTGCAAACTGAGAGTTTAAGAAAGTGCACTGCGTTTGTTACCACAATAGTATGTCTCTTTTGTTTTCTCTTATCTGCCCTGTCTCTTCGATACAAAGATTGAGAAAAGACAAGGGCACTCTCATTGAAATAGAAGTCCTTTTGGTGATTGGCGCTTGAATAGAGACTACACAACTGTGGCAAATAGAGATTGGAGATCTGTTTGAGGTTGTGGAATGGAGAATAGTCAGACATAAAGTGCTGATCAATACACTGAGATCATAAGAGAGACAAGTCCAGAGAGACAACAAAGAAGTAATGCTCGAACCAAGTACAAGAAAAGAAGAAGAAATTTCAGTGCATAAAACAACGAGTGAACATTTTTAAATTCATCAGGTCAGGTTTTCTTCACTATAGAATAGCATAGAATGGCGTCACAATCATTGACTAGTATCTAACTAGAGGTTCTACAACTTTTCAAGTGGCAGGCGACCTTAAACAAACACACACAGAAAAACTCAAAAACACCCCGAATCTATGAAACTACCCCCAAGTACAACTCGTTGGAAAAACGTCTACATACATTTTAGAAAAATGTATCGTTATACATAAGTCAATGCAGTTTCCAGTTGAAATGAACACTAGGCAATAAAACGTCTCGGTTACGTATGTAACCCTCGTTCCCTGAGTACAGGGAACGGAGACGTGTCGTCGGGGAGTTCCCTGACGAATTGGGATCACGCTAGGGAGACCAATTGCCTTCGAGTGAATTAAAACGAGCCAATGAAAATTGGCATGCAAGATTTGCATTCCGCGACCCGCCTACCAACGCGGGTATAAAAGGCGGAAGTAAACATTGCGCAATGCTTTTCGCTGAGGAGCCGAACGGTGTCCAGTCCTCCGCGAAGGTACAGCAACATGGCGAAGGGACGACACGTCTCCGTTCCCTGTACTCAGGGAACGAGGGTTACATATGTAACCGAGACGTTCCCTTTCGTCCTGGGAACTCCGACGTGTCGTCGGGGAGTTCCCTGACGAATTGGGATCCCTAACAAAACGCCATGGTGCTGGCCCCTTCCAGCGCCCAGCTAAGCTACCCAAAGCAGTTTCACAATTTACGGGAGCTAGCAAGGGAGTCACACTGCGGTTCCGCAAGACCCATACAGTGGATTGGATAACACTGGGAAAGCGTGCCCAACCCGTAAAAAAGGGGAAGGGAACGCTGCGGAAGCCAGATGCCTGAAGAAGGCCTGGAATACACATATGTACTAGCCCAGGAGGATAGTGAAACATATGGCAGTCCCTGAGGTAGTCCCATCCAAGGGGAGTGGGAGCGTACTCAACAGGGACGACAGAACGAGTCTGTCAAGGGGAAGACACGGCTGGACTGCACGTGGCATAATGGGTCACCGAAGAGACCACTGGACATAACACCCAGTCTACACAACTCCCTTAGAGGTAGTAGACCTGGCGCCGGCGGTCCGCCACGCCTGGCACCGGAGGGGTGATGGAGGAACTCACGAGGCTAACCACCGTAGGGCGCCAACGGAGCGAAAGACGCACGTATGCGGCTGAGGCACGGAGTGGCGTAGCAAGCCGACACAACCTATTCCCTCGCAGCACTGGCCGTAGCGAGTACTCGGGAGGAAACAGGTTCCACACGTAGGCTATAGAATCTAGCGAACGTGTTCGGTGTCGCCCAGCCCGCAGCTCTACAAATGTCTGTCAGCGAGGCGCCTTAAGCCAACGCCCAGGAGGCGGCAACACGTCTCGTAGAGTGAGCACGCAACCTGGGAGGACAAGGCTCACCCCTAGCTTCATATGCTAGGGTGATAGTATCCACTAACCAGTGAGCTAACCTCTGCTTGGAGACGGCCTTCCCCTTCTGCTGGCCTCCGTAACAGACAAAGAGCTGATCTGAAGTCCTGAAGCTTTGCGTTCTGTCAGTGTAAACCCGCAGGGCGCGGACTGGACAGAGAAAAGCTAGGGCTGGGTCTGCCTCCTCCTGGGGCAGCGCTTGCAGGCTCACTACCTGATCTACGAAGGGAGTGGTAGGAACCTTGGGCACATATCCGAGCCGGGGTCTCAATATCACACGAGAAAAGCCCGGCCCGAACTCTAGGCACGATTCGTCGACCAAAAAAGCCTGCAGATCCCCGACCCTCTTAAAAGAGGCCAATGCCAACAGGAGCGCTGTCTTAATGGACAGGATATTAAGCTCCACTGTCAGCAAGGGCTCAAAGGGAGGACCTTGAAGAGCTCTTCTAGAGCTAGGTCCCAAGAGGGTACAGAGTGCAAAACACGAGGTGGATTTAACCTCCTAGCACCCTTGAGGAATCTGATGATCAGGTCGTGCTTCCCCACGGACTTACCTTCTACTACATCGTGATGTGCGGCTATTGCGGCAACATACACTTTGAGGGTGGAGGGAGACGGCCTTCGCTCCAACCCATCTTCTAGGAAGGAAAGCACGACTCTGATCGGGCAAGTTCGGGGGTCCTCCTGGTGGGAGGAACACCATTCGACGAATAGGTTCCACTTCAACGCATAGAGGCGCCTCGTAGAGGGGGCTCTAGCAGAAGTGATGGTGTTTACCACTGCCTGTGGTAGATCACCTAGAACCTCCGCGTCCCGTCCAGGGACCAGACATGGAGTTTCCAGAGGTCTGGACGCGGGTGCCATAGAGTGCCCCGTCTCTGAGAAAGGAGGTCCTTCCTCAGAGGAATCGGCCAAGGAGGGGCTGTCGTGAGGAGCATGAGTTCCGTGAACCAAGTCCTGGTGGGCCAATACGGCACCACTAACAGGACCTGCTCCTCGTCCTCCCTGACCTTGCACAGAGTCTGTGCAAGAAGGCTCACTGGGGGAAACGCATACTTGCGCAGGCCCCGGGGCCAGCTGTGAGCCAGGGCGTCCGTGCCGAGGGTCCCCTCGGACAGGGAGTAAAACCACTGGCAATGGGTCGTGTCCGGAGAGGCAAACAGGTCTACCTGTGCAATTCCGAAAACACTCCAGATCAGCTGAACCGCCTGGGGATGGAGTCGCCATTCTCCTGGCAGGGGAGGAAACCGTGAAAGCTCGTCTGCCACACGGTTGAGCTCCCCTGGAACATGAGTGGCGCGAAGCGACCTCAGATGCTTCTGACTCCATAGGAGGAGGTGGGAGGCGAGTCGCGACATGCGGTGGGAGCGTAGACCACCTTGTCGGTTGATGTACGCAACGGTCGCAGTGCTGTCCGTACGGACCAGTACGTGCTTGTCTTTGAGGAGCCCCTTGAGGCGGCACAAAGCCAAGCGTACTGCTTGCAACTCTTAGGCAGTTGATATGCCAATGCAGCTGGGGCCCCGTCCACAGACCCGAGACTGCATGCCCTTTGTACGTGGCCCCCCACCCCATGGCAGAGGCATCTGTGAAAACCACAGCTTGCCTGGAAACCTGGACCAGGGGCACTCCGGCCCGTAGAAACGCAGGATCCGACCCGTTACTTTGACCCGGAACGTGCCGCTCTGCCACGCCCACCTCGGGACTCGATCGTGAAGCCAGTGCTGAAGCGGTCTCATACGTAACAGGCCGAGCGGCGTTACTGCGGCTGCGGCTGCCATATGGCCCAGGAGCCTCTGAAATTGTTTCAGTGGAACCGCTGTCCTGCCTCGAAAAGACCTGAGGCAGGTGAGCACTGACTGGACGCACTCCTCCGTGAGGCGCGCGGTCTGGGCGACCGAGTCCAACTCCATACCGAGATAAGAGATCCTCTGCACGGGGCAGAGTTTGCTCTTGTCCCAGTTGACCTGAAGCCCCAAACGGCTGACCAGTCGTCGAGATAGTTGAGAATGCGAACGCCTTGTTCTCTCATGGGAACAATGGCCGCCTCCGCGACTTTCGTGAAGACGCGGGGCGACAGGGCCAGCCCGAAGGGTAGGACTTTGTACTGATACGCTCGACCCTCGAAAGCAAACCGTAGAAATGGTCTGAGTCGAGGAAGAATCGAGACGTGAAAGTACGCGTCCTTCAGGTCGATCGCTGCAAACCAATCCTGGGGACGGATGCATTCGAAAATGCGCTTCTGCGTGAGCATTTTGAACGGGAGTTTGTGCAGGGCCCGATTCAAAACTCGCAGGTCCAGGATTGGTCGTAACCCACCGCCTTTCTTGGGTACAATGAAGTAGGGGCTGTAAAACCCGGACCTCATCTGGGCAGGAGGGACCGGCTCGATCGCGTCCTTCGCCAGCAGGACATCGATCTCTTTCCGCAGGACAGGGGCATCCACTGACCGCACACGGGTGAAGTGGATGCCCCTGAACCTGGGAGGCCGGCGTGCAAACTGAATTGCATAGCCGAACCGAATGGTGCGGATGAGCCATCGAGACGGATCCGGAAGCGGTAGCCAGGCTTCCAGGTACCGAGCCAATAAGCCCACCCGAACCACCGCACACGGGTGGGCACACCCGCGGAGGGGCAGCGAGGTGGAAGGCCGGGACCCCGGCTCCAGTGGCAATGTAGCCACTGGAAGCGGGGTCTGGGCGGTCCACCGTGGGGCAGACGGCAGAGAGAGCTCGTAGGCTTTCTGCTGCGGGCTGCCAGGTGGCGAAGGGAGGGGGAGAGACGAAGAACGAGGCCCTGACTCCTCGTGTCCTGGTCTCTGCGCCTCCGGGCCCAGCTGCAGACCGGAGCGAGGCTGCGTCACTGCTATCTGCAAGCTGGGGAGAGGGGAACGGGAGTGGTGCAGCTTGGGGGCGGCACGCACTGCCATTGTGACCCTCTCGGACGGAGGAAACTGGTCTTATTATACTGCCAGTCTCGACCATGAGGGGAAACGAGGAACGAGGCCCGGGGGCATCGAGTCCTGGATTCCCCTCACCCAGCGAGAGACGAGAGTGACAAGGCCGCAGCCCTCACTGCCATCTGAGCGCTGGGGCCCGTGAACGACTCAGAGGAAGTGGACTGCTCAAACTTTGGGTACCGCTGATTACAGGATAACCAGCGGCGGAACAGAAACGAAATTCTCCACCCGGCCCTCCCCCGGGGGAAGGAGTGGTGATGAGACGCACTCCCAAAGAGCAGATCGTCACATACTCTGTTTCAGTTTCATTTATTTGTCATTCAAACATGTTAGACATGAAGGAACGAAATTCGTTTCCCAGGACCAGCAGCGTAATACAGAAAAAATGGCAATTTAAAATTCTAAGATAGACCTATATAAAACGTATAAAATACATCTCTATAAACATTAAAATAGCCTTAAGTTTATAAAAAAAAAACAAAAAAACCATAGACCATAATTAACCCATAATATCACAAAGTGCCTTGTGCAGTAGCAGCAATGAGCGAGCAGAGGGCAGAAGGGCCCCGAAGAGCCCTAAACTAAGGAGTTCATAAGCCTCACTGCCTCTGGAAAGAAGCTGCACAATAGCCTTGTAGATCTTGCTTTAAGGCTGCGCAGCCTTCTGCCAGGGGGAGTGTGGTAAACAGTTTATTCGCTGGGTGAGTGGAGTCCTTCATAATGTCCAATGCCCTGCTTCTGCACCTGCGGACATAGATGTCGTCTAGGGAAGGAAGGCTGTCATTTGTTGTTATTTTCCTAGCAGACTTAACTACTCGCTGCAGCGCCTTTTTGTCAGCTGCAGAGCAGTTTCCATACCAGACAGTGATGGAGAATGTCAGTGTGCTGTCCACCACACTCCGATAAAAACAGGTCAGGATAGCAGGGTTGAGGCCGGCCTGCTTCAGCCTCCTTAAAAAGTACAAGCGTTGGTGGGCCTTCTTAATAATGCTGGCTATGTTGGTGGACCATGTGAGGTCGTCGGAGATGTGCAGGCCCAGATATTTAAAGTTGGTCACCATTTCTACAGTTACTCCATCAATGTAGAGGGGAGGAGGTAGGGTATGAACTCTCCTCCTAAAGTCCACAACCATCTCCTTAGTCTTCCCCACGTTGATGCAGAGGTTGTTTTCTCTGCACCAGACCACGAGTTCCTCCACCTCCTGCCTATATGCTGACTCATCATTGTTAGATATCAGTCCAATCACAGCTGTGTCATCTGCAAACTTCACTATGTGATTGCTCAGACGTGTTACAGAGCAATCATATGTGAGAAGCGTATAGAGCAAAGGGCTCAGGACACATCCTTGTGGAGAGCCCGTGTTGAGTATGAGGGTGGAAGATGAAGTGTCGTGGATCTTAACCGACTGTGGCCTGTTTGTCAAGAAGTCCAGGACCCAATTGCAAAGAGATGGTCTTAGTCCCAGCAGCAGCAGTTTGTTAATTAATGTCTGCGGAATGATGGTGTTAAAGGCAGATGTAAAGTCTAGGAAAAGCAGCCTGACATAGGAATCCCTGCTCTCTAGATGGGTGAGAGCAGAGTGGACGACAGTTGACACTGCGTCAGACACGGACCGGTTCCTTCTATAGGCATACTGATGGGGTTCAGTCCAGTTCAATCTGGGTCGCTCCTCTCAGGGTTGTTTCCCTTCCCTTTGCTGGGGGAAAACAAACTCCGAGCGGGCTGGTTTTGAGGTGCTTCTGGACCACCAGTGTGGACATCGTCTAACCGAGGGCCAGCGCTGTGACTAATCACGGTCAGTCACTAAGCACAGCTCAACCCCAAGTTAGAACTACGCACGTGCAGTGGTAGTGAGAGAGGAAAAACTTCTGCAGATTTAGGCATGTTTGGCTTGCCATATTGGCACCAAAATGCTTCCATACTGCCAAAATTCTTCACACACATCCAGGCACTTTAGAACAGCCCAGGAAAGTGTGGCTGTTAAGTCTGAATCTTCAGCATGAGAACACACCATTATAGTAGGAACTCAGCATCATTTTCAGAGTATAACAGCCCTCTCTCCGATGTAGCGATCGACATCTGTCCTCCCTGGGGCCCCGAATGAAATGCCTGGTCCCTCATGAGAAGGACCAGTAACCCATCCGAAAGCCTCGACGGCACACGGCACGCTGAACGGCTCCAGCCTCTACGAGAAAGGGGAGACGAACAACGTGCCGACGTGGTCATGCACTCCTGAGAGAACATGAACCACCCACGAACGCAGTCTCAACACACTGATTAGGCATGTGAAACCGTGATCGTGGCCGTCAACCAGGCATGCAAGATAGTGAACGTGGCCATCGCTTCGATGACACACGGCACGCTGGGCGCTCAAGCCTTCAGGCAGGCGAACAACGTGCCGACGTGGTCATGCTCTCATAAGAAAGCATAAACCACCCACGAACACAGTCTCAGCATGTTTGCGATGCGCTAGAGGAGTGAGTGGTTCATGCTCACTGAAACCCTCAGATCACCAATGTTATTCGCCAAAGCAGCCCTCCTCTGGTGCACCAGAAGAGAAACTGGATCGGGAAATAAGCAAAGGGACTCACCTCATAGAGGCACGCGAGTCTTGATCTTGACCGCGCATCTTGAGCGCCGAATGACGCGCGCTGGGTTGCCGTGACAACCCGCGCTGTCAGCCGGCGCTCGACGGCACACGGCACGCTGAGCGGCTCAAGCCTTTACGAGAAAGGGGAGACGGACAACGTGCCGACGTGGTCATGCACTCCTGAGAGAACATGAACCACCCACGAACGTAGTCTCACACACTGATTAGGCATGTGAAACAATGAACGTGGCCGTCAAATAAGGACGGGAAACGATCGCATCCAGAAACACACAAGTGAAACATCATCCTGAAAAGGACGCGATCTTCACTCGTGTTGCTCTTTCAGGAAGAAAGTACTCTCTCTATCGTGCTGAAGCACACAGGGACCCAACGCGGCAACACAGCGGGGAAACTGCAAGCCCGCTGTGCGCACTCAACCGTTTACCAGCTGTGAAAACAGCTTTTGAATTAACAGCATATAGACGCAGCCGGCAGACAGGAACCGCGCGGTCGCTGAAACGCCATCTCACCAACACAGAGAGATCCCCTCCCGAAACAGCAGACTCGTAGTCGTAAGAAAAATACATTTCTTAAAGCTCACTCACTCAGAGAGGACACAATCGGACGGCTCCGAAGCTAAAAGCATTGCGCAATGTTTACTTCCGCCTTTTATACCCGCGTTGGTAGGCGGGTCGCGGAATGCAAATCTTGCATTGCCAATTTTCATTGGCTCGTTTTAATTCACTCGAAGGCAATTGGTCTCCCTAGCGTGATCCCAATTCGTCAGGGAACTCCCCGACGACACGTCGGAGTTCCCAGGACGAAAGGGAACTACTTTTTTTCTAGACTTTAATTCTTTTTCACAGAAATTATGATTAGGGGCAGATTGGCGATTAAAACTTATTTTTACATGGTTCCTTGCACAATACTACATTATGACCTCAAACGCTTTTACCAAGCTAATACATATTGACGTTTGCATCACATAAGCAGCTTCATTTGTATGGCTTTTCTGATCTTTTAAAATTCCTCGGTAACAATACAATACAGTACATACCATTTAAGTAGTGTATAAAAACACCAATAAGAATCAAAGGGTCAAGTTAACCCAAAACCAGACTATTTAATACAGCATTGTGGGTAAAGTCGATTAGCGGCAGCTGTTAATTGACCCACCAGCTAATTGAGCTTGAAAATACATGTAGTCCTTCTAGAGCTATATATGAATTATTCAAAAACCTTTGTGGGGTGGCACAATCTGGAGAGACAGATCTGGATCAGCGTATCATGATGGACGAGCAACCCAGGGTTTTTGCTCTCTGTCAGCATGAGGAAGTAGAAATGCAAATTACTAGGCAAGACTTTGTTTAGAAGGTCAAACCGGATGCAATGCCAAAGGGTTACCGCCTCTTTCTGTCCTTAACCATATTATTTAAAAATATCTTTCACTGCATTTTGCTCAGTTATTTCATGATTTTGTTCAAATAAAAAACTATTTAAATCATAATAATTTCATTAATTTATTAACCATTTCAGTCGTATACGTCTCTTGGTAATTCTGTGGGCTTGCTATACTCGAGAGACTGATCATACATTTTTTTGCTGATGATTTTTCCGGGGTAGGTTGCCAGGTCTTTCCCCAATTCACCAATTGCCCCAAGTCTCCAATTCACCTATACTGCATGTTTTTGGAATGCGGGGGAATCCGGAGCACCTGGAGGAAACTCACGCAGACACAGTGAGAACAAACTCCACACAGAAAGGCCTCCTGGCTAAGCAAGGACTCGAACCGAGACCTCCTTGCTGTGAGGAGAAAGTGCTACCCGCTGAATCACTGTGCTGCCCTTAATAATAATAATTAGTTACAATTAATTATAAATTATGACTTAATTCTGTAAATATTCTCTTAAAACAAACCTTAATATCCTACACAATTTTTAGGTGACTTAATCTGGTTTTAAGGATTGTTAAATATCTAGTTCAGTCATAAAACTCTATATGGCGCAGGGTGATAGGTGCTTTACATGCAATCGGCGAGCAATCGACAAGCTAGTCCTGATGTTCTGCAACCCTCCTCCATATCCAGCTCCACCTGCTTAGATGTACTACAGGATTTAAGCATGTCTATTCATGCAGCAGCAGCATATATTATGTCTGTGAATCTGTTTGCAGTAGCATTTCTTTACTTGTGCTACGGTTGAAGTATGCATAACTGATCTATAGGGCCAGATTTACTAACAGAAACAAAAAAAATACTGTCAGGATTTACTAAAGACATGCAGTGAATAGCGCTGAAAAGGCGTGGACAGTTATTTTTTTGGCTTACCTTATTGCATATGCATTTGTAGGAGTTTCTCTTTCAGATGCAAAACCGTAACACTTTATGCTGCGTTCCAGGCAGGTTTTTGAGCACGTGAATCACGACTTCAAACCACGACTTTGTAGCATTCCAGGCCAGTCACGCCAAACTACCTGAGCGCAAGGAATTGTGGTAGCTACTAGCTAGATGTAAACAAACCAGCATGGCCGACCTTACGGGGCTTATGCGCATTTGTAATAATTTCTGTCGCCAAAGGTGCTTACTCCTTGTTTATCTGAGGGAAACGGAGGAGGAAAACGGCGCATAAGGCAAGATAAGCTGTTATACCTTTTATTTTACTTTATTTGTATATTTGGAAATGTATTTGGTATTAATTTATCCTTGCACTCAATGGACTGAAAACTAGTTAACGTTATATTGTCCTAAAGTGTATTCTCACTGTGTACCGCCTGCAGAAACACTGCATCCGTAGGGGCTGCAATTGTTGTTTATTTGTATGTTTTCGCCGTCTATGTGACGTCAGAGCTCGTAACTGGGAGCACATCGATCTAGTACAAGTTCACGGGTGGGAAGTCACGGGTTTGACTGCCGTTCCAGTGCACTTTCACGGGTATAAGGTTGGAAAAACACGGGTTACAGGTTGCCTGGAATGCGGCATTAGTTTAGGATCCAATTCTCCCTATTAACTAGTTGCTTAGTAGCATGCATATTACTTGGATATTGACTGTTTATTAGTAGCCTACTTATAAAGCACATATTAATGTCTTATTATGCAGGACCATATTCTACATTGCTAATCCTACCCAATTCCTAAACGAAACAACTACCTTACTAACAATTAATAAGTCATAATTTGGTTGTGTTGGTAATTAACTAAGGTTTGCACTAGTCAGTTTACTGGTATTTGCGCCATTATTCAACACCCCAAAAAGCATGTCTTTACCCATTTTGCACCTGTGTTGTTAATAGATCACCTGCACCTGATTATGAGCGGCTTTGATTGTTTGCAACCCTAAGCTAATTTGCATTGCTCTTGGTAGATTGCGTTGGTCTTTATGGAAATGACCCATCTGCGTCTGTGTTCTTTAATTTGCGCATCAACAGTAGATCACGCACAGAACTTTCAGAACTCTCACGCTAATTTGCCCTGTTTAGTAAATCTGGCTCTTATGCTGCGTTCCAGGCAGGTTTTTTGAGCACGTAAATCACGACTTCAAACCACGACTCATGACTTTGTAGCATTCCAGGCCAGTCACGCCAAACTACTTGAGCGCAATATACATACTTATTTTTTCAGACACATAACATTGTGATACATAATCGTGTGTGTATATACATACTTATTGTTTCAGACACATAACATTGTAATACATAATCTTGTGTGTATTATTATCATTATTATTATATTATTATTAATTTGACTGCAACGTTATATTGTCCTATTCATACGCCCGTCGGTGTATGAATGAGTGTGTGAATGGGTGAATGTGAGGCAAATGTAAAGCGCTTTGGTGGCCATTGGGTCTGTGAAAGCGCTATATAAATGCAGTCCATTTACCATTTACCATTTAAAGTGTATTCTCACTGTGTACCGCCTGCAGAAACACTGCATCCGTAGGGGCTGCCATTGTTGTTTTGTATGGTTTTGCGGGCTATGTGACGTCAGAACTCGTAACTGGGAGTACATCGATCTAGTACGAGTTCACGGGTGGGAAGTCACGGGTTTGACTGCCGTTCCAGTGCACTTTCACGGGTATAAGGTTGGAAAAACACGGGTTACAGGTTGCCTGGAACGCGGCATTAGTCTGCCAAGACCAATAACATGTTAAAACTATACTAATAGTTTTCATGATTTAAATATTTTTAATAAATACGAAAGAGTAAGCCACACACTATATTCCACATCAGTGGTCAACATGAAAATTAAAACCAATAATAATCATCATTACTTGCTGAGTAACTGAGCTGACAATTTTGACAACAGAGTTTATTTACCTTACACTATCAGTAAGGCAAATAAACTCACTCTTCAGCAGACACACTCACTCTCATCCTAATCCATATTGATTCAGCAAACGGTTGCTTGACAGAGGAATTGTGGTATTTTCAAACAGAACCATGTGAACTGAAACCACGTCACCTTTTACAATGTCATTATCAGTAACATCACTTCTTCCAATATATAGAATCAGGGTTTAAAAAGAGATATATCCATTATGTATTGATCAAATTTAAATCACTGCTGTCAAAATATATCAATGCCCATGACATCAAGATATGTGCCAAAAAATGTGATAAACGTATCTAGCTCAGACAAAGTGCATTATAAACAACTGATTTAACTTCATAAATTAGCACCATAGATTGTATTGCTCTGCAACTTGTATTTAAAGGATTAATTCAGCCAAAAATAAAAATAGTCATCATTTACTCACACTTCTGTGAGTGAACTTTTGTTTTGCATGCAAGGAATTTACATTGCCACTACGACATTGATTTACATTGCCGTGCTCCAAAAGGACAAAAAAAACAAAAAAATCCATTTATGGTGCATTTCAGTCCTTTTTGGAGCTTGACACCATCTAATCACCAGCAGTTCAAATACCGCCCAACGTTTGGCTTATTTTTCACCGGAGTATACAAACAAAATCCAGTCAAAATAAAATAAATACTAGCTGCAACCTAAAAGCATCTAGGTGGAGTCGTATATCCAGAAACGAGAAAAAAAGAACACAAACCACTTTCAGTACCTTCACACATACAGTAGACTTGCAAAACTGATCCGAGTAGAATGAGATGACAGATGACAGAAAGGCTGTGACACTGGCCATAATGGTGCATTGATATATTCATTCCAGCAAACAGAGCTGGAGTCATTTTGAATACTTATTTAGAGAAAATGAAGCCTTCCCGAAAACAGCTCCTGTGGAGAAAATGGATTGCAGACTGTCAGGGGCTGATTGTACAGAATATTCGTGCATCTGACTTGACTGTCTCACTTTGCACTATTTGCCAGTGATGTGCTGTTTGCTGTAACCGGCCTGGACTGTGAAATATCTCATATTTTAATTAATGTAACAACAGTGATAAACCGTTATTTTAATTAATTTAGTTACTAATGTGTATATCTCTGATGAATGTAAAAAAAAAAAAAAACGTTTTATTGACAGCAACAGCATAAAGGCTTAGCAAATTGACTAATCAGAATGGATTTTCAAATGATTCAACGTCAAATTAAATTAAATAAGTAGTTTACGGAAAAAGGCTGAAAGGCAGAAGAAATTTGATTTACCTCCTCATATATAAATAACCAGGTATTATTAAAGGTAACCTTTCCAACCAATTATTATTTAGTATCAGGTAAATAAATAAATAAAAAAGAAAGAAAGAAAGAATAAAAACGTTTAAATTGTAATTATTTAATTAATCAAATTTATATTTTAATTACTGAGTTATCTTAGATGTGCTAGGTCTCCTTATGTGCAAATGGTTAAAATGGCTTTTGTACTTGCCGATATCCAGTGAAAGAGCCACAAAGCTAATATGGAAGGAAATGGATACTGTGGCTCAGGCACTTGGCTCTCTGCTTTGGATGAGATAAGCAAAACTTCACAAGTGTGGTTTGGTGATTGCAGTTAACACACTACGGCAGCAGTCATTGTCTTCCAGCAGAGCTGGATTGATGCTTTGTGCTCTAAAATTTTGATTATAATTATCCGCAGCATGCTCAAGGAATGTAAAATAGGTTTTCAAATGAATGCTTTCACATGCACTTTTACAAATTCACTTGATTCACAGTGTCAGATGGTAAACAAAAATGAGCACAAATAAATACAGTACAAGTTATACTTGCTCTCTCTTGAAATGTTTTTCCATGTCCAATTTCTTACAGAGCTTATAAGAATATTTACTCTATGTAGCTACATTTTCTCTTACACCTTCCCGTGCATGCCAATTAACTAAATAAATAAATGCCAATATATATAGGCCTATATATATATATATATAATATATATAGTTTTGTGTATTTAGCCTGTAATGTTACAATGGGCCCTATTTTAACGATCTGAAACGCAAGTGTCAAAGCGCAAAGCGCAAGTAACTTTGTGGGCGGATCCCGGCGCTGTTGCTATTTTCCCGGCGGGATAAATGCCTCTTGCGCCTGGCGCAAATCTAAAAGGGGTTGGTCTGAAGTAGCTTCATTATTCATAGGTGTGGTTTGGGCGTAACGTGAAATATACCAATCGGAGCGTCATCTCACATTCCCTTTAAGAGGAGGCGCGCTTGTTCTAAAGCGGATTCCTATTATAACGGCGGATTTGCCAGGCGCGCGCCAGGCGCGGTTCACAGCCGAGGAGAGCAACGTTCTCGTCAGGGCCGTAAAACACAGAGAAGTGACATTGGGGATGGAGAAACCCACCCAAATTAACTTCTGTTAAACAGGCGTATGATAATTTGAGTAAATGTGTAAGCTACATGTATGCTTTTATAATAAATTGTCTATCTATCTATCTATCTATCTATCTATCTATCTATCTATCTATCTATCTATCTATCTATCTATCTATCTATCTATCTATCTATCTATCTATCTATCTATCTATCGTACGTAATAATGTATGATTTGCAAAAATGAAAACTGCTGCTTAGATGAGAGAATAACGTGTATGCGCGTTGTGCACACGCTACATTGATTATGGCCAAGCATGCGCCCTTAAAATAGCATAATGAACAACGCGCAACGCGCCACTGACTTTAAACTAGGTTTTTTCTGGTCAGTCGCGCAATTGTTTTATAGAACAGCAAAATAGCATGAGGGAAAGTTTGCGCCGGAACACGCCTCCTCTTTGCGCTGAACCGCCCCGGGGAGCGCAAGTGTATTTCTTCGTTAACCGACGTGTGTCTGTGGAGGGAAAAGTCCGCTTTGCGCAGGTGCAAAATAGGAATGATACATGCGTCAGTGTACAAAGTCATTTGCGCCGGGTGCAAGATAGGGCCCAATATGTTATTGACCTGTATGTCTTTAAGCTGAAATGTGGGGCTAAAAAATTTAAACCTCCATTACTTTGTTTCAAAACAAACATTACTGTTGTCGCAGGGCTGTGTAGTTCAGATCCGAAGAATGATGCATGATGCAGAATAAATAATAGAATCCTTTTAATAAACACCAAGAATTACCAAAACACACTAGACATAAACATAGATGACAACAAACAATAAACTGAGGGAACTAAGGGATAAATACACAGAGGATGGTAATAGGGAACAGGTACAAACAATGGAATGATAACAAATGAGAACCCAGGCAAAGACAGAGACAATGAAACTAAACAGAACAAGATAATGAAACTAAGACATGAACATGAAAGATATCTGGTCATTTGTTTTTTAGACAAGTACCCTTTCCAACCCAGACATTGTTGAAAACGTTTGCTGGTTTTATACAACTAAAACCTGCCAGGTTTAAGTTTAAAAAAAAAAAGCTCTAATATTAGTAAAATGCATTTCTGATGGTACCATATCAATAGCTGAATGTTTCATTCTATTTTTTCCCAAGGATCATCGATTTAAAAAAAAAAACTACATGCATTAACTTTCAGATCATAACCCATCCCTGAAACACACAAACACACACAAACATCTTCCAAAGAACTAGAGAAAAGCGTGCCTTGAGAACAGAGTGAGGGAAGCTATTGTGACATGATCAGAGTCTGGAGGTAAACTAATCATCCGAGCCTTCTAATCCATAATCATCAGAGCATAACTCACAGGATCACTTTCCCCAGGCTTAGATTAGTGTTATTAACAGATTCTTCCAATCCAAAGTAAGCACTGCCTGCGTAATCCTGAAGGCAGATATACTCCTGCAGTGAGGCATTCGAACCATGAAGCCTAAATCCTACAAGCGAAGTCAAGTGCAGCTGCCTAAAAAGCTTTCAGCTAATATAACAATGTTTGAAGTTGTAATGACAAAGTTTAAGTTTCGTAACAATGAGTCCTGCTCTGGATTAAGAAAGGTGATGTAGGGTAAGGAATGTTGGAATTAATTTTGCATTACATGACATAAAATAAAAAGAATGCAGTCTGCATAAGCACTAAATGTGCATGACAGATAAAGTACTGTTTAAGTCCAACTTTGCAGCTAAGCCAACTTATAATAAATTCCCAATAATGCAATTATTTTTGAGCTATTGTTCTAATTGTAATCCTATTCTGGAAAAAATTTCCTAGTCTGTTAAATTTTCAATCAAGCAAGCAACTTCCACTTTTATTAGATTCTGTAGATTTTACCAAAGCCCATGTTGTCAGCGAAGGTTATGGACAGACAGATGAATAAGATCAGGATAAGTTCAAATGCAAAGTTTAATAAACATCCAACAGGTAGATACAGACAAGCGCTAACTTAAATGAGACCGGTCAAACACTGAGTGATGGTGAGGAACTAATATAAACATGGTGATTGAACTAGATGACGAACAGCTGTGATGATTACTGTCCATAGAAACTGATGATTGGCAGGAAAATCAAACAAAGGAACACATGTGATGAATGAAAACAAACTAAAAATCCATGAAAAAGAAACTAACAAACACAACTGACATATGGTGACAGAACACCCCCTCCTGGAAGGTGAGACCTCGCGGCGTAGAGAGGAGGAGGCTTAGGAGGCGGACGAAGGGATGGAGAAGGGATGGTCACAGGAGATGGCGAAGGGATGGTGATAGTTGGCGGCGGAGGGATGGTGACAATAGGACGACGGGAGCCCGGCAGAGATGATAGAAGGGGACCCTGCTGTAGACCCAGAGCACAGCAGGGATGACAGTCCACGTGGAGTTGCTGTGGCTGGCGACATTCTCCTTATGGCCGAAAGAGGCGGAACCGATGGATTCCAGGGCACAAACGGAGAGACGATGGGCAAGAGTGACACCACTGGCACTGGCGACCTAGCTGGAGTCGCGGCAACGAGGATTTGTGGCGGAGCCAGAGTTCCCGAGAACTGAGGCGGAGCCGGTGTGACAGAGGACAGAGGAGGATCCAGAGCAAAGGAGGAAACCGCTGTAGCTATAGGGGTGGAGATGCTGAGTGCAGTGGAAGGCTCGCAAGTCTGGGGTGGAAGTAGAGTGACGACTGACCAAGGGGGAGCCAATGGGGCGAGGGAACCCGGTGGAGCCGCAAGGTCGAGGGTCTCTGGTGGAGCCGGAGGTGGGAGGGGCCAAGGCGGAGCCGACAGGTTGACGGGCTGAGGTGGAGAGAAAGGATCAGAGGCCGGAGGCGGAGCTATAGGGGGGCTGGTGGTTGCACGACCTGCGGCTTCGCGTCACAGCAAGGCGTTCCCGGGATAGACGAAGGGCTGACCAGCATCCAGCAGAGGCAGGGCTGGAGGACTGACTGAGCTGTGCAGTGAAGGTGACAGAGATAAGCTTGACGAGATCAATGACGGTAATTCTAATTCCCAACAGGGCAACGAAACACTCTCAGTGCTGTCTTGAAACATTGATGATTCAGAACAGACAGATAATTCTATAAAGGTTTCAGTGCTGTCTTGAAACAACAATGATGAAGGAAGTACCGGGTGGAATAGGGTGGGAGGCAGTACCTCAATGCCCAAATCTATTAGCCTCTGTGTCCAAATCCACCAGTATTCCCTCAGTTGCGCGGCTCACACCCCTGGTCAGACATGCTCTGGGGCACCGGCTCCGGGGCGATGGTCGGCACTGTCCTTTCCTTTTTTAGGGTTCTGGCTCATGCATCGCGGTGGGCGGTTGCTCTCCATCTCCGCGGTCGAGGGTGGTGGTGTCCTGGATTGGGGCCACCAGACACCTGATAATAGCCTCCCTTCACTAAAGACCAGAGGTGTCTGGGAGGTCTATGGGATGGTGGTAGTTAGCCCAGATCCAGAACAACGTGCAACTGATGATGCGAAAAGTAAGTTAATGCTAAGCTAATACCGAATTTTAGGATTAATTACTGTGAAGGAAAATCATATGTAGGTCACGACTGTCAGTTGTTTGCTGTAAAAGGCAAACAACTGACTTTGCTCTAAATCTGCTGTAAAAGGGCGAGCTGTTTAAGCCCACTGTAATGCTTGAATGCGGACATGCCCACATTCGTATCACCGTCTCAACAGGGTAGGTTTTATGTAAAAACAAAACAAAACGAAACAAAAAAAGAACGCAAATTAATCCCCATCCATCTTCCCCACTGCAGTAGCGATTTCAAATGATATAAAACTAGTATAGCAAAGCTTACGTTCTTAAAATGCGTTCATTTTGCCCTGTTGTCTGTTTTTATATTGTTTGTCAACACACAATTTAGTTTTTCCTCATTTTTAAATACTATGTTATATTTTGTTGTATTTTTTCTCTTGTTTGCACACATGGGGCCCTATCTTGCACCCGGCGCAAATGACTTTGTACTAGGGATGCACCGATCCACATTTTTTCACTTCCGATCCGATCCCGATACCTGAATTTGGATATCGGCCAATACCGATACTTTTCCGATACCAGAGCTGTGTTTGCTTTAATATTATTATTATCATTATTGTTGATTTTATATGATGCTGAAATAAACTCCTCTCTACAGGCAAGTATGATATGTACGTATGTATGCATGTATGTCAATATATATATATATATATATATTAAACAATAGATAAACAAAAGATAGACAATTAAACAAAGATACACATTATACAGGCCTACACAGTGCTTTAATTTCAGGAAGGTCTACTAACATTATTCAGGTATGGTCTAAAAATAATTATAATAAAGTAATCAAAAGTAAAATAGCACTGCAAAGTTTATCATAGATAGATTTATGCTTATTAAAGCTAAAGTTATTCATTCAAGAGCTGTGAGTGATTTTCTCTTTGCCTTTTCGTTGTTTGATTCTCAGTAATGGAGCAATCGTCAGCATGTTTATTAGACTGCTTCCCCTTTAAGAACGAGTGCACCATATTTTCTCCCAACTATTTCCATAACTACGTCCATTTTAGACAAACTGTTTAAGTGAATCTCCAAGCCGGTCATTTTGACATTTTTGTGTAGGCTACATTTGATCGTTTAGACGTGCATATGAAGCCCAAAGTATAATGTGCTTGTCTCGTTGCGGTCTGTTTCGGAGCGCGCGACGCGGGAACAGCTTCTCTTGCGCAGATTTTTGTGCTTTTAATAGCTTTTTTTATTATTAAAAGCGTCCCGCAATTTAGCAACAGTAGAGACTGCATTTTACAACAATCACCGATCATGCTGATGGGCTGTCGTGTTGTGCGCGCTGTGGCACCGCGTGAGAGATCTCTCTCTTTTTCTTCTGGACTGCGAATAGCAAACATGCATCACAGACAAATGGTTTAATTAATACGGCTTTGCAAACATTGCATTTTGCTGTCTTGCTCTGCTGTGGTGTTTCCAGTGTGAAGTATTTCCACCATAGGATTTTTTCCACACAGCGAACATGTTGGCAGCTCAATGCTATCCTGCTAGCTGGCTGCAAACTGCGGAATGGATTTCCTGAGGGGGGGTCTCTGTGTCTCATTGAGCCGCACCTCCGTTCAGGATATCCATTCCACAGTTTGCAGCCAGCTAGCAGACTAGCCGGCGGGCCGCGGGAATCACTTTTGGAGTCGTTTCAGCAGACTACGTTAAAGCGCAGACATGGCTCATGGATATCGGATATCTCCGCAGGTTGGATCGGGAAAATCCGATACGTGAATTACGCTGGTATCGGTCCCGATACCGATACTGGATCGGATCGGCCCCATCCCTACTTTGTACACTGACGCATGTATCATTCCTATTTTGCACCCGCGCAAAGCGTCGGTAAACTAGGAAATTAACTTGCGCTCCCTGGGCGGGTCGGCGCAAAAAGGAGGCGTGTTTCGGCGCAAACATTCCCTAGTGCTATTTTGCAGTTCCAGAAAACAATTCCGCCACTGACCAGAAAAAAACCTAAAAACCTTAAAATGCTATTTTAAGCGCGCATGCTTGGCCATAATGTAGCGGGTGCACAACGAGCATTTGATTCTCTCATCAACACAGATGCAGCAGTTTTTATTTTTGCAAATCATACATTATAACAAGGAAAAATATTAACACATGAGGGAAATCATTGTGGTGTCCATGAAGATGTAAAAAAATGTAGGCCTAAATCTAGCTTACACATTTACCCAAATTTTTCAGGCTAATTGTAGTAATGACGGATCAGACCTGTTTGCCCAATAGTGGCAAGACACATAAGGACATCTGACAAATTAGTTTGTCCGTCAAGAACCAGAAAAAAAAAAAACTCCCATCCCCATACAACGTCACTTCTCTGTCTTTCACTGCCCTGACAAGAACGTCGGTCTCCTCGGCTGTGAACCGCTCCTGGCGCGCGCCTGGTAAATCCGCCGTTATAATAGCAATCCGCCATGCAACATGCGCACCTGCTCTTAAAGGGTATGTTGGATGACGCTCTGATTGGTTTATTTCACGTTACACCTAAACCACACCTATGAATAATGAAGCTATTTCAGACCAACCCCTTTTAAACTTGCTTTGGGCGCAAGAGTCATTTATCCCGCCGGTAAAATAGCAACAGCGCCCAAGACCCGCCCACAAAGTTACTTGCGCTTCGCGCTTGATACTTGCGTTTCAGATCGTTAAAATAGGGCCCATGAAGTATCAGTAACCTAAATTGATATTTTTAGATATTTCATGTTTTGATAGAGTATGACAAGTTTTGGTAATAAAATAAAAAAAATTCTTACTTGCAGATATTACATATTACTGTATGTATGAAGATACATACATATTACTGTATGTATCTTCACCCACTAGTGCTGGCTACTTGGCAATTCATAATTTATGATGTCAGACCCAGCAACCCCATACATATAATTAAATATTTAATTATTAAATATTGGTCAGTACTTTTTACGGTAACACTTTATTTTTCAGTGCCCTTGTTACACGTCACATGTAGTTATTAAACTCAGCTATAATTCTACATAACTACATGCAACTAACTCTAAACCAGACATAACACTAACCCAACAGTATGTAAATGTAATTAATTAATATTACTCAGTACTTAAATGTATAGTTACACTCTAACAAGGACACCTAATAAAGTGTAACCCTTTTTACTTTTAATACTTAAGCACATTAAAAATCAAGTACTTTTTTACTTTTACTGGAGTAAAATTGAAAAGGAGTATTTAATAGTTTTACTGGAGTCATATTTTATGAGGGAATCTGTTCTTTTACTCAAGCCCTTAATTTGTGTACTTCGTCCACCTCTGTGTGTGTGTGCAATACACATCAATTCTACTTAATAATGAGCAATATGAGCTATATTATCTTAAGTGCATGATTGGAAACATTACCGGGAAGGCTTGCCACAATTAGATTTCAAAGAACGGGTCACACTACTTCAAACTGAAAATATACCACATAAAGCAGATGTTCTTTTATTATCTTCACTCCATTTTGTGCGTCATTCATTCATGTTTACAACTATAAAGTCTCTATTGGGTTGCTTTTTCCTGGTTTGTTAATGGCTACACAAAGACCGCGAATAGATAAGTGTTTGTCACCAACCAGCTTCTCCAAGAGTTTCATCTGAACTGACAATGAAAATAAAAATGTCACTAGGCTTAATTGAGGGTCTTCTAAAGGCCGAAAAAGATGTACATGCTTCAGGGTTCCCATAATCACCTTTACACATCATATAAATTGGGGGCATATGGAACCCGCAAGATCTAACTAGCTCCAAGTACACATATTCAGCATGCCAGCCACTAATGGAGAGAAGAGACATGATGAGGGGGCAGCCGTAGGGAGCGAGCAAGATGCAGCGTTGATCGAAAAAAAAAAAAAAGCCAGCACAATCCCAGCAGCCATTAATGAAACGTATAACCAGCAGACTGAGCTCTGAATGCTATTGATTGGAATGTAGAATTATATAAAATGCCTATTGAACCAGCGAACGACTGTATTCCAAAGACTGAGTGATACTAGTCAAAGACCTTACAATGGGTTGCAAGACCAGATTCTGCCCAAATGCTTGTTCTATGTTGAGCTGCAATGTTTTGCACACTTTCATTTAATTTAATGCATCTTAAATAGCTTATCAATTGGGTAAGTCACATCATTCTCACTTAAGGGACCATAATATTGCTTTAATGAACTGAGTTTTTCTTTTACTGGCTACACTTAGTGGTTTCCACAGGATTCTCGTTCATGGTACACAGAGGAGCGCATCGAAATATTTTTACACAAGAATCACAACCCCGAGACACAATGGATCACACACTCTAAAGTTGATTGTTGATTCTCATGTAAATCTCTCTGATTGTCATTACGACAGCTAAGTTACCAACCGAAGCTGATCAGAGCTGCTTCCCACATCAGTCGACGGGAAGCCTACTGTAGCCAACTAGAATTAAAACTTCAGAAACAATATATTTGTTTTTCACTGATTTCAGTACACACTGTGAAAGAACAGGAAATTGGACACAGAGCTAGGCTTTTGAGTTTAAAGCCCCAGATATTTTTTGTAGTCCAAAACCATTTTTTATTCCTAACGAGAAGCTTTTGATTACTTTTTTCTTGATCAGTTTAACATTATCTAAGTCAAAAGAGTGCTATAGATCAACCATGGTAATTTGTTAAGTGCTTTTCTGTGCAAATCCCCCAAGCTTTCATTTGAAGTCTAAAATGTTAACTTGAAAAACAACTAAATCATTTTACATAAATAGAAAAAGACAAAAGACAAATATTCTTCCTTGAAAATTATTCTCCAGTGAGAAAAATCAAATAAAACCTTTCCTGGTCCTGAAAGTAACTTGGGCTGTACGAACAAATGCAGAATGTGTTCGTTATGTTATCACTTTGATTAATGAGCACCACAGACAAAAGAGGCACACTGGTTTAATGTAGAAAAGCATACATATCTGTCCATTGATTCGTCTATGAGGCTTCAGTTTTCTTCTGTTTTTTTTAATGTCACTTCTAAGAACACACTGTTATTTATACCTGTATGACTTTTTCTTCTGAGGAACATAAAAGAAGATATTTCTGAGAAATGTTTTTTCTCCAATTTAACTCAATGGTAACCAAAAGGGTTTGGTTACCTACATTCTTTTTCTTTCTTTTTTGCATTCCGCAGAAGAAAGAAATACATACAGTACAGGCCGGATTGACAGGCTAGATTTGTGGGCTGCCAGTTGCTGCTATAATGTCCATAGCAGAATCAAATGCTGACATTTAATTCACTTGACAGACATGAAGCCAATTTCTCTTTTACCATGGCCAGCAGTATTTGTGTGTAAAAAACACACACAAAAAACACACAAAAAAACTGAGCAGAATATTTTTTTCTATCCTTCTCTTTCATCGACTACCTCCTACATGGTGCTCTAAATGATCTGCTGAACTATCAAACCCTTTCCATTTTCTTTGGAGAACTTCATTCTCTAATATCTTATTGATCCCACATGTAATGACCCATTAAATGTGAATGTGTTGTGTGTTTACTCTGATGTTTGTGTGTGTTCCAGCCATTCCATCAATCTACATCTAGGAACATAGAGTTAGTATTTTAATTTCACTGCCCTTTGGCGACCAGCTGACTTTAGCAGGATCGCTCTTTATAACATGACAGACCCCAAAAAACATGAACTGCATACCTTTCTTTTGGCTCGCAGTTGGCTCTGATAGTTGTCTGATGAAACACCCGGAATCTCTCCTCCCCAAAGCGTCAACCCGACAATAGTGTAGGTAATGCCCATGACCACCAGGGGCAGAACGTAAACCAGCATTGCCAAGATTATATGATAGCTGAAGTGAGAGAGAGAGAGAGAGAGAGAGAGAGAGAGAGAGAGAGAGAGAGAGAGAGAGAGAGAGAGAGAGAGAGAGAGAGAGAGAGAGAGAGAGAGAGAGAGAGAGAGAGAGAGAGAGAGAGAGAGAGAGAGAGAGAGAGAGAGAGAGAGAATGAAAATGAAAAGGGGGTGAAAAGGAGGAATGAAAAGCTAATTTCCTTTGGTGTGACAAACAAGGGGTTACTTATTTTGATACTTACTTTTTGTTTTATGAATGTCACTTGTCTGACTGTATTTCACTCCAAGATAATTTGGGAAAAGTCCAATGTGGCCCAAAATATCTGACGCAGACAATGTTTAGCAGAGGCTAAATATTGGCACACATCCAACAGTGGTTACGGATTTATATTTTACAATTTCAGTCTTGAATCCAACCTTACAGTTCTACAATAACTTGAAGAAATAATGCTCAATGTCTCAAACTTGACAGTTTCCTCATACAGATTCTGGACTGCAATCAAAACACTTGTGAATGTTGAACTTGTGTTGACACTGTTTCCATACACCAGCTATGTACAAACTTAATAGAAAACATGATTTTACAATGATTCGATTTAATATTGTTATTGTTGTTGTTAATAATAACACTACTACTAATCATGTTTTTGTATTATTGACCACTACGATAACACTTTACAATAAGGTTTATTAGTTAACATTAGTTAATGTATTAACTAACATGAACTAACAATAAGCAATACATTTGTTAAAGTATTTATTAATCTTTGTTAATGTAAGTTAATAAAAATACAGTTGTTCATTGTTTGTTCATGTTAGTTCACAGTGCATTACCTAATGTTAACAAATACAACTTTTGATTTTAATAATGTATTAGTAAAAGAAATAAACATTAACTAAGATTAATAAATGCTGTAGAAGTACAGTCTTTATTCTTAGTTCATGTTAACTAAAGTAGTTAAATAATGCTAACTAATGAAACCTTATTGAAAATTGATACCACAACTACTTTATTATTATTGACAACTACTACTACTACTATTATAAATATATGTTTTTAAATGTGCATGCATATTTAAATAGCACTCACATGAAAGGGTCCTCTGAAAGTCTCGGCCAGGCAATGTAGCAAACGGTCCGTATGCGAAATTTTTTGATGGTTGAAAAGAAACACACTGGAAAGGCCAAAACCACAGCCAGCAGCCAAATACACACAATGATCACCTTAGTGGCTGTGGCTGAGAGTCGTGGTTTCAGGGGATGGATGATGGCCATGTACCTGTACAACACAAACAGATGACCGATCAGTCTCGTGCCACACATATAGTCTGAAACAGCTTCAAATAACATTAATATGATCATCATCAAACATCAAAGACAAACCACAGTTGAGCAGTTTTCAATTTGTAGGTTGTGTAATGATCTAATAGCTGATTGATAATGGCTCCCATCTAAGATGTAAATCTTTTTCTCGGATGCTATAAGAATTCAACCTGCCAGGTGAATACAACATTCCATAACAGAAAAGTAACAAGAAGAATTTAGTGAACTGAGACTGAACAAGTAGTAGTAGAAGAAGAACGTCCTCTTCTCAGTTCTCGCGCATGCGTCGTGGAAATCTCTTGAACTCTCGTCTCAGGCCCACAAGGAAGAAAAGGAATAGTCGAATAAAGTCGTTATTTTTGTTTGTTTTTCCGCACAAAAAGTATTCTCGTCGCTTGATAAACTTATAGTTGAGCCATTGTAGTCACTTGGACTATTTAAACATTTTCTTCAATGACTTTCTGGGCCGTCAAGTTTCTATCCCTTAAGAAGCCTATGGAGGAGTGATCCAGCTATCAAATTTAATCAAAAATATCTTCATTTGTGTTCCGAAGATGAACGAAGGTCTTACGGGGTTGGAACAACATGTGGGTGAGTAATTACTGACTTAATTTTCATTTTTGGGTGAACTATCCCTTTAAGTCCGAATGCATCGCGATTCTCTCTCGAATCGATTCTGAGCTTAGTTTTCAACAGCAGATGGCGCTCTAGGCTAGTTTTTAACTGCACATTCAAATGCTCACGAAGAAGAGTGCTCGTGTATTCGGGTGAGTCTGAGAATATACTTGCACCTCAGAATGCTTTTATGACGTGAGATTAATGTAAACAGCCCACTGCAAACACCCTTGTAATTTGCTTCAACCTTTTTGAACTTTATGAATGATTATTTTATAGAAGGTTCAAGAGGTGTGTGTAAGGAACGTCCTGGTTACGTATGCAACCCACCGTTCCCTGAAAGAGGGAACGGAGGACGTAATCGACGTCGACTGAATGGGGATCACGCCAGGGAGCCAATCATCTTCGAGTACTATTGAACGAGCTGTAGCGATTCTAGCTCAAATAAAGGGAATATAATTTTAATAACTGATCATGAATATGATCAGGAATCACATACACAGATTAAAATTACCCGTAAAGGGGATACGTTGCCAATGTATCTGTATGGACAACTACATACAACGGATTATAATCAATTATCCATACAGTTAGGCAAAAATAGATCAATTGTATATATCAATAATCAATCACAACGAATTATAATTAGATATTAATATGTCAATTGTCTAGAATAGATCGATTCTAAGGATAACCCCTATGGAATTAATTTGTTATCGAATAATCTGTTCGTCCAGCAAACTGACCTTACGATCTTTCATCAACCCTCAAGAGAAGTTATCCTTATAGACTCGCAAGAAAGGCTATCTTTCTGGCCATGAAAAATAACTTTCCTGTTTTATAAAAATACGTATATAAAAATAAGTATTAACAAATTGTAAAGCTTGTAGCTTATATCGAACATTTAAGGGACATTTTTAATATGAGCAACAGACAGAGTCAATAAATGAATATAATGGATTTAATAAAGGAAAACTATGTATACCGGTGACTAACGTTACAAGGAATAAATGTATATACAACAAAATAAAGCAACAACAATGAAAGAGAATGAGAATAAGAGAGTGGTAGAAAGAGGGAGAGAATGATCAATCAGTTATGGCAAAACCACAGACAAAAGGAACCTTGAGAGAGAGAGACAACAAGAATCAAATCACCCTAAATGGGGTGAACAAATCTTAAACGCCTTGAAAGCTCGGTAAAACGAATACTTTCATATATAGCTCTCTTGTGTTGCTGAGTAAAGAAGGCGTGTGTTTGTCGGTTCTTCGGAGCTTCACGTTCTCTTCGGTTCTTCCGGGGTGAGCGTAGTCACAGTAAGTTCAAATGTCCATTGAAAGTAAAGTTTGCCAGCTAATTCAGGCTAAGTTCCTTTCACTCGCAAGTAGAAATGAACAAAGGAGAATACGAAAAGGGAAAACAAAAACTGAAGAAGACAAACAAAAGAAAACAGACCCGAGGAAGTCTGTAGTGTAACAGAAGAATAACTGAAGACGAAGGATAACTGAAGACGAAGGATAACTGAAGGCCAAAAAGAAGAGGACTGACGAGAAGAGAGGGAGGAAACCGCTGGTCCTGACTTTTAAAGGGGGTCTGGGTTCAAACCTTCCGGGGTGAACTGACCAATCGGCTTGGAGTTCTGTGAGCAGCAAAAGTCTTTCTTTGTCCTGTCAAGGCGGCTCATCTGCATAGTTTATGAGGGTGTTAAAAGTTGTCTTTTCTACTCCACAAAGCTGGTGCACATAGAATCATACATTTTACTGTAATCTCCTGTATATGACCAACTCAGTTAGACCGAGCGGATTAAAACAGTACCAAGAAAGACATGTAAAAAGAATAGGAATACCAAGTTACATTCTAATGCATAATTACAAGCACTTATAGTTCAGTTAATACTACGATAAAATAATAGATACCCCAATATGACATGGGCAAGCAGGCAAACATACAAACATATCAAATATATCTCAGTAAGGTCTTTATATGAGGAAGTTAATGAAAAGTCCATGTATGTGTGTGTGTGTGTCATGTCTGTGACATGAAAAGGTCTCTGACTCTCCCTTCCTGGACCTAGGAGAGCTGCTTAGGATCTCTTTGAAGCTTGGACCCAGAGCTGGGGAATGTGTGGTGTGTTTTGGTGATTCTCTAAGGGCCCATAAAAGGTGTCGAAAAGGCAATCTACCCCAGACTTTCTGGTGCTAAGCTGGGGATTTAGATGAGATGAGTCACGGGTTGCGAGCTTTAGGGATCTCAGCATAAATGTGTTCATTGCGTTCAGAATGACAGAATCATGATTCTTGTTCATATGCTACAGAGCCAATGGGAATTGGCGTGCGTGATGACATCACACACTCCGCCCCCGCGGCGCGGGTATAAATACGGAAGTGGATGCAAGCACTAGTTGCTTTTTCGCTGAGGAGCCGAGCGTAACTCGGAGTCAGCGGTGGTCCAGTGGTAGTGGCAAGGGGACTACGTCCTCCATTCCCTGAAGGATACACAACCAGGACGTTCCCTTTCAGTCGAGAAACATCAGACGTAGTCGACGTTGAACCATTGAACACGCCACTAAAGCTGCCACCTTCCAGTGCCTAGACAAAAGCCTCCAGATCCCCTAATAAATTAAGGCGGGAAGGGACAGGGCTTAGGCCAGGGAAGTCACTGCTGTTCCTGCAGGACCACTAGGAAAGCATTTCCTGTACAAGGAAGGAAAGGACGCTGTGGAAGCCACATCCTGCCCGAAGGACGGCAACGTGTGGAGAATACACATATGAACTGGGCGGATGACCGGGAAGTACAACATATGGAATGTCACTGGGGTGGCTCCAGCCTAAGACAGGGGGAGACTCAACCGGACAGTGACGGCAGAGCAGGCTCTGCCAAGGGAAGACACGGGCTTGCCGCAGGGAGCCGTACCATGGAAGAATACACATATGGGATCGCCATAGGGATCACAGCATATGGACCCAGCCTAACACAGGCTCCACCAGTGCATACGAGTGATAGGCCTGGCTTTGGACGTTCCGCCACGTCCATTGCTGAAGGGTATGGAAGAACTTGACAGGGTTCAGCTAAAAGGGGAACTCAACTGGAGCAAGAATTGTGCACGTATCCATCCATAGGAGGGGAATGGCGCAGCAAGCCAACACAACGAAACAGGCTTACAGTGAAACTGGCTTCATGTGAAGGGAGCCCCCGGGAAGCAGCGGTTCGACTAAGGTGTCGCCCAGCCCCCAACTCTAGAATATCTGTCAGCAAAGCACTCTGTGTCAACGCCTAAGCGGGAGCACACACTCATTTAAGAGGAGCTCACCACCTAAGTGGACATGTGGATCTCGGGAATTTCACCAAGATGAAGGCAGCCACATCTCAGTGGGCCAACCTCGCTTGGAAACAGCCTTCCCTCTCTGCTGATTTCCTTAACAGATAAGAGCTGGTCTGAGGTCCTAAGGCTTGCGTTCTGTGCACGTAAAACCGCAATGAAGCGGACGGACAGAGAAAGCCAGGGCTGGGTCTGCCTCCTCCAGGCAGCGCTTGCAGGCTCACCCCCTGGTCCCAGTTTAAGGGAGAGGTAGGAACCTTGGGCACATATCCAGGCCGGGGTCTCAGCTCATGAGAATTAGCCGGCCCGAATTCCAGGCACAAGTCGTTGACGGAAAGCAAGCAAATAGAGACCCTCTAGTAGAGACCATGCGAGCAGGAGAACTGTTTAAAAACAGAATTTTTAACTCACTGCCTGCAGTGGCTGCAGTGCAGTAGCACCAGAGATAGGCCCAAGAGGATAAAGAGGGGCACAGGGATGACCCTTGCTCCCTCAGGAACCTGACAATCAGGACATGCTTTCCATGCTTCTGCATATGATGTTCGTCAACATATTGAGTGTGAAGGAACAGCCGACTTCAACCCAACTTGCAGGAAAGAGAGCACTGAAATGACCGAACGCTCTCAGGATCTCCTCACGGAGAGAAGACTCATTCAATGAATAGGTTCCACTACTAACTTAGCGAAGCACAACTGCCTTATCTTAAGGGGGTGCTTGCAGAAGTGATGGTCACTACCACATATCCTTGTGGTAGCCACCTTAACCTACCCGTCCAGTTTTTTGAACGCGGGTGCCATCATGCCCTGTCCATGAAATGTATTCAGGGGAAGTCAGGAAGGCTGTCGAGGGAACTAGATCTGGTTGGGCCAATAAGGGGCAACTATCAAGACCTGTTCCACTCCTGACTTAGCACAGTAGGTGCAAGCGACATGCGCGCACAAGACAGGAGCACTGCTCAACACAGTGTGATAAGTTCACTGAGCTCAGGAGCGACTCTGCTCAACACCTAAGTGTGATAATTCACTGAGCTTCCGGAGCATTTCTGCTCAACACCTGAGTGTGATAAAATTCACTAAGCTTTAGGAGCATTTCTGCTCAACACCTGAGTGTGATGAAAATCACTGAACTTGAGCAGCGCCAAACAATAATGAATCGCATAGCCGCTTTCTTAGAAGGCTAACTGGGGAACGCATTTCTGCGGGGCCCCGGGGTCAGCTGAGAGCCAGGATGTCCGCTCAGACAGAAACACAACTGGCAGAGGGACGAGTCCGGAGAGGCAACAGATGTAACTGTGCGGCCCGAGGTGGTCCCTGCCCAGCTGGACCGCCAGGAGATGGAGTCTCCACTTTCCCTGGCCATAGCTGTCGTGAGGCTCGTTGGCGGCACGATTGAGCAGGCCGGAAGAATTTTATAGTGGAATGAAGTGACCTCAGAAGCTTCTGACTCCAAGGAGGAGGTGACGGGCGAGTTGTGACATGCGAGGGAAGCTTAGCGCAACGATCGCGATGTTGTCTTTTCAGACCAGTACCAGCTCACTGAGCACCTCGGGACTCGATCATAAAACTAGTGCTGACGCGGTCTTCATATGGAGGAAGCCAAGCGGCTACGTCTGCCATATTCCCCAGGAGCCTCTGAATTTTTTCAGTGGGACCCTTTCTCACACAGAGACGTGTTGGACCGAGTCCTTCTCCTGCACTGAAAAAGAGATACTCAGCCCGTGGGCGAGATCACTCTTGACCTGAAGACCCAACTGGCTATGGAGCACTCGAAGGGTAGGACTTGTACTGATACTTCGTACCCTCGACGCAAGAACACAGAATGGTCTGTGGAGTGGAAGGATAGAGATCTGAAGTACTGTCCTTCAGGTCGAATGCTGCAGGCCAACCTTGGGGATGGAGCATTTGAAAATAGATTTCTGTGTAGTAATTGAACGGAGGCTTTTGAAAAAGGGCCCGTTTCAATTGACACAGGTCCAAGATGGCCATAACCCACCACATATCTAAGGTACAATGAAGTACGGGTTTATAGAAACCGGTCTTCATATCGGCTGGAGGAGAGGCTACATCATATCCTTCGCCAGTAGGACTGCGACGTGCGCACACAGGACAAGAGCAGCGCTCAACACGTAGGTGTGATAAATATCACTAATCTTAGGAGCATCTCAGCTCAACACCTAGGTATGATGAATATCACTGAGCCAGGGCGAAACCAAGCGAAATGAATCGCAAGCCGAGTCAGGGGTAGTTTCGGGGCCAGCTGGAGCGGTAGGAAGCATCTTCAGGCTTACACACACTGTGCCAGGGGTCAGGGAACCACAGACGTACCCGAGGTGGGGGAGAAGGCGGTAGGGATGTGACGGTGAGGATATTTTCCCACCGGTTAATCGACGTGTGTCAATACCGGTATCACCGGCAGGGCCATTTAAATAGCTAATTGAAAGGCAAGCGTAAAATGCGCGCGTTTGCACGGGCAGAACAGCACCAGTCACGTAACTGAAAACTATGAAAGCCGTGTGACCGGCCAACCAGTAAAAAAAAATAAAAAATACATTAAAGAAATGATTCCCTCTGATTTTCTGTTTCATTAATAAAAGTTTGACTGCTCGCAGCAGTATCGCATGCGCTTTGAGCTTGTGTGAATTGCACGTAAAAAATGAAGTTAACGAACAACCTCGATCCATCAGGAAACGCCATGGTCGCTGAATTTCACTGCGCTTCATGAAGAGTTTTTCTTTTGCGTGAAGAAGCCGTTCGCCGGAGATGTGTTAAATGTGCTACCGGTATAATAATCCTCCTGGCGCCGGGTCTGAGTGAGTCATTTACTCTCTTATCGTTCTTTGATTAACATAATGACACTTTAAGACCAGCCGCTGCTGACAGAGACGCGATCTGACACTCGTCCCAATCCGACATTTTGGCATAATTTGTGTGTTACGGTTTGTTCAAGCCCAAAAGAGAACTCGATACTACTAACGCGTCTTTTCTATTTGTGTGTGTGTGTAATAGGCAGGACTTACAGCATGGTCTCTTTAGTCTTAAAAGCATTCACATTAATAAGAGTGTGATCATACAACGCTAGTCAACGGGTAACAGAAAAAAACGGATACTGCGTAATTGTGTTAAATACATATATATTTTGCGGTGCCGCGGTGGGCAAGTGATGAAACCGGTGTTGCGACTGAACACCGTGTAACACCGGTAACACCGACTACCATAGCAAGCCTAGAAGGCGGATGACCGGGTTCTCGAACCGCACCCAGCTGCCGTGCTGGTGAACAAGAGGGGACTGAGGGGTGCAAGGCTTTACAGGGTCGCACACTGCCAGACTTGCCCTCTTGGGACCCAGGAACAGAGGAAACGAGCAGGCGGAGGAACTGCCACCGGCGGCGGGTGGAGGCAGCAGCAGGCCGCCGGGGCAGGATATGCCGGATGGCCTCCGTCTGCGCTTGGGCGGTGGACAACTGTTGGACGCAATTCTCCGCCGCGTCGCCGACCAGCCCAACCTGGGAAATTGGGGAGGCCAGGAACCGAACCTTGTCCACATCCGCCATATCAACCAGGCTTAGCCAACGAACGTTCCTGGACCATTAAGGTGGATATCGCCAGACCGATCACGCACACCACGACACTCGTGCCCCGGAGGGCGAGGTCGGAAGCACTGCGGTGCTCACCTATGAGCGCACGGTCTGGGCTACCTTCGTGCATGTCCATGGGTGCCCTGGCCTGACAGACCTGTAGCAGCGTCATGGCACGCAAGAGGAGGCGGCTTGCCCACAGGCTTTGTAAGCTCTGCCCGTCGCAATGGACGAGAACTCACAGGCCTTAGGGGGCAGACGAGGATTTTCAGGCAGTTTCTGGCAGAGAAAGGTGCCGTCCACAACCTGGTAAGGTCTGCATGCACTTCGGGAAAGAAAAGCACTGGGGCGGCGAGCTGAGAACCAGCGCGGCCCGCCTCGAGATACCAATCCTCCAACCGAGACTGAATGGGACACGGTGGAGGGTTCCACTCAAGCCTGGCAGCCTGGGTGACCCGTTTCAGCATAGCTGACATTTCTGGATCTGGCTCGGGCAACGTTACACTCCCAGAGGGAGATAACACAGCCGAGTCGTCATCTCCAGAGGCCAGCTCACCCTCCGATGCTGCTATCGACATCTTATCCTCTGGGGGAACCCCAATTGAAACGGCTGATCGGTCCATTACAGAGGGACCAGCACGTCTAACAGGAATTCCATCAGCTGCGGTGTGATGGAGGAGTGAGGAGCCCACAGGGAATGGTTACCGGGCAAGACATCCATCACTATCCTCCAATCACCCATCCCACACGACACCAGGGGGTGGGGCATGGTAATGGAGACTCGCGCTTCGCGGACGAAGGAGAGTCTCGATCTCAACACCGCGACAGTCATATTCCCGCAATGGGAACATGAACCATCCACAAAAGCTGCTTCAGCGTGCTGTAAGTCCAAACACGTGATGCAACAATTGTGACCGTCAGAGAGGAAAAGGGAACAACCGCATCCAGAAACGCACAGGTGGAATGACATCTTGAAATGTTGCTCTTTCAGGAAATAGGACCCATCACCAGCGCCGGAGCACACAGGGGAATGACCGCGGCAACACTGAACAGTGAACTGAAACAGTGAAGCACTCACTTTTCCACCCTCTTACCAGCCGTAAACACACAAACCTTTAGAAATTTGTTGCTGTTAAAACAGCAGTTGAGAGCTCAAAGCTCGCAATCACCGCTGCACTCGCACTGTAGAAACCACCAGCACTGGGAGAGTCTTCCAGAAGAACACCGACACACTCGCTCGTTGTAAACAATAGCACTCTTCAGAGACATCAAACGATCGGCTCCGAAGCGAAAGGCAACTAGTGTGTGCATCCACTTCCGTATTTATACCCGCGCCGTGGGGGCGGAGTGTGTGATGTCAACACGCACGCCAATTCCCATTGGCTCGTTCAATAGTACTCGAAGATGATTGGCTCCCTGGCGTGATCCCCATTCAGTCGACGTTGACTACGTCTGACGTTCTCGACTGAAAGGGAAGATTACGGCTGTTTCCAAAGCACGCAGTGCCATCTGCTGTTAAAAATAAGCTCAGAATCGATTCGAGAGAGAATCGCAATGCATTCGGTAAAAATTGGAATCGATCCAGAATCATTTCTCGATTCACAATGCATAAATGTATTGTCCCAGCCCTACTTCCGACGTTATTAGTTGCGTAAGTTGCACTTTAGGCGCAAGTAGGCTGCATTTGGCCGGAAGCTCGAATTTTACTTTGTAACGTGTTAAATATGAATAATTTTCTTACACAAACGCATCACTTTGCTTCAGAAAGCCTTTATTAACCTCCCGGAGCCGTGTGGAGTTTTTATTTAATGGATGGATGCACTTTTTTGAGCTTCATACTGATGGTTGGAATGGTTGCAAACTTGCAATCCACTGTCATTATAAAGCTCGGAAGTGTCAGGGTGTTTATTAATATAACTCAGATTGTATTCGTCTGAAAGAAGAAAGTCATATACACCTAGGAAGGCTTGAGGGTGAGTAAATGATGGGCTAATTTTCATTTTAAAGTGAACTACTCCTTTAAGAGTGATAATAGATAATTAACTTTAAAGACTCCCTCATCATAAGCAGTGAATGGCTTGTTAGACAGCCAATAACTCTTGGGCAGAGAAGGTTATTTTTGGGATATGGACAGCATCAATGTCAAAGCACTCATGTGGGCATCTTGGATACACAACAGGAAAGATGATGGAATGTAAACTGTCTGTGTTTTAGTTATACTAGTAATGAAAATTAATACCAGCATGTGTCTAGAAAACATTCACAAATGTAGATTAATAAATCTACTGCAGTTAAATACAGCTAATTATGTCATGCTGTGATGTGTTAAGCTGCCACGATCATACAAGCTGTTTACAATTTGACGCTCCGTTACTTTAAAAAACATTAAAGGCACAAATCCTATTATTTTTCTTTAATTTGTGTGTGTATAAAATAAATATATATATTGTCGCTGTCGGGCGGAATCCTCGCATCTCCAAAACCATTATTTTTCAGGAAATTAAAAAAACAGCATTTTTTTTAGTTATTAAACATTGTATCGTTAAAGTTGGTATTATACCTTATATTGCTAAATTTTTAAACATGAAGTAGAAGAATTAGGGAGAATCGATTAAATTATGAACAATTTACTGCCATTGTGTGATTATGTAATAAAAAAACGTAGTCTGATTACAAGTAATTTATAATGTAATACAATCTAAGTACTTAATATTTGGAATCTGATTACATAATCCAGATTGCATGTAATCAGTTATACCCAGCACTGCATACACACACATACATACATACATACGTACATACATACATACATATTATATACATACACACTAGATTTGATGTTCACAAGTTTAGATATTATAGAGTTTTTGTACTCTATTCATGGAAAGCATCGGCTAAATGTAAAATAAGTCAGCTAAATAATATCACATTCAAGTGTAATACCATTGATGACAAAATGTTTGAACTGAGATTGAACCTAGTGGCCTCCACTATTCGTCAAAAAATGTTGCACATAATAGTTTCATTAAAGTTTCATAAACCAACAAATGCACCAGAATGAGGTTTTTGTCAGCAATGCCATCTCTCTGACAGTAAAATAAAACATTTATTGTACTAAAAATACTGTCTGGGCAAGCGGTGTCAGCACAAATCTCACACTTTCCTCCAAATGCAACTGCAAGCACACTGACCCACTGCAAATTCCTGCAGACGTCACAATTGTTCTGTACATTAGAGTAGTGACTGCCTACCAGCAAAAACAACAGTAATAGCAAATGTGGGTTGTGAAATATGTAGCCTGCAGCCATGAGCACTATGTGACATTTTGAGCACAGGAAATAACTGTGAAGAACACTTTTTTTTTTTTTTTTTTTTTTTTTTTTTCGTTGTCTAATATAATTCCACTCTTGCAGTAACTTGGTTGCTAATGTACTGATAGCAAAAAAACAACAACAACAACACCATTTTCCATATAATAAAGGGGTTATTTCACACATTTTGTTGTTGTTCTTGTTCTTGTTCCCAGAGGTTCACTTAATAATATTAGTAAAGGTTTTTGGGTCAAAATCAGTCATTGTATAGCTTTTTATGACCATATTCCATTTTTCATCCTTCAGCATCAAATGCCTTTGATAAGGCGGCATTAGATTGTGACAGGATCCGAAAATAAACCACATTGAAATGTGTAGCACAGACTATCATACTTACTTGAATAGGGACCTTGAAAAATAAAGTATGGATCAAGTCGCTTTTGCAGTTTTAGTTTCAATAAATGACCTACTGTTTTCATAGTGTTTTGGATTTGGATTTTAATTCGTAATTTTTAGATCTTCAATCTCAAAATATCAAACGAAAGATTGATTTGAGGACGATAGAACCATTTTACTTGAATTTACTGTACCTCTGCTTTTACAGTGATAAAAAATTGTTTATAAAAGCCTTGTATATTTTTGCAGATACATCCTCAAAACAAGTCCTCTATTCAGAATAAATGAGTATGACATCAGAATTGTAATGCAAAATGATTAAGCTCATCAAATGCCACCTCATTGTCATGATTAGCCATGCACTTCCTGGGTTAACTTGGACCACATTTCCCATCATACACCTCTCTGGACTGATTACACCAAAATCCATACACCTGCACTACACTGATTGCACACACACCTGCACTTCATTTACAGCCACTTCCACACACCACTTCTCTGCGAAGTATTGCATTACTGTTGTGAGCATTACCGAGTGTTTCGCCTGTCTGGTAGTTTCCTGACCCTGTCCTGATCTCTGTTCCCTGTGTTACTTATGCCGCGTTCCAGGCAACCCGTAACCCGTGTTTTTCCAACTCGTAACTGGGAGTACATCGATCTAGTACGAGTTCACGGATGGGAAGTCACGGGTTTGACTGCCGTTCCAGTGCACTTTCACGGGTATAAGGTTGGAAAAACACGGGTTACAGCTTGCCTGGAACGATATACTCCCAGTTACGAGTTGGAAAAACACAGGTTACAGGTTGCCTGGAACGCGGCATTACCTCTGCCTGGATTCCGACTCTCGTCTGCTCGACTATCCCTGGATTTCCTCTGATACTGTTGTTTGCCTGTGATATTGATCTTTGCCTGTTCGACTCTGCTTTCTAATAAACACGCTGCATTTGGATGCCCCAGACTCACGTGATTCATAACACTCATCTTTTAAGCATATTTGAATTTGAGAAAACAGTTCTGTATGTTGACTGAATAATAGCTTACTATGTTGATTTTAGAGTGATCTCCATTCATATTAATGAGCATTATATCTGATTACCCTGACATTTAACTAGAAGTCATAGTTGGGGTCAAGTTGAGAGAAACACAAGCATCAGGCCATGAGCTTCAGGCATCAGTCATAATCAAAATTTATGCTGCTTCCATTATTTTCACTAGTGCAATGTGACAACACACTTTCTGACATGAGTTTCACTGAAAGGACAGAAAAAGTTTTGGATAATATTTGGCATTAGAGTGATGTCTGTAAAATATACAGCTCTTTCACTCATTGTACAGCATTGCATAACTCTGACATTTGTCTTTCACTTACTCCAGAATTCATACAGCTGATGATGGCATAAAAAATAATTTACCTAAGTAAGTACCCAAATACAGTACACTGATATGTGCACACTGTGCTGGAGTAGTCATCCAAATCTGAAAGGTTACTGATGAAGTTCAAAAGTCCCATTTAATATGCATTATTTTCGCATTATTTAGTTAGTGAGATTTTAGTCTGAGACGTCTAATCAGAGGACAAATATGGAAATATCAGCAGGGTGCTGAGAGGAAAAGAATGATTAGATGGCACAGCATGTAAAGGGATGAGAAGGCAGCAATGTTCTCAAAATAAATAAATAAACATTTTCACATTTACCTATGCAGATTATGCATCCTAAAGATCTGGGAGGATTCGGCGGGGGAAAAAACTGAACTTCTTAAAAGTTTCAACGCATTGCTTGTGGCAAAATAACTCAACTCAGACAGCAATGAGACTCTCTGAAATATTCAGTATTCAGAACCTTGTGGCTTCTAAATTGCAGTTCTCCTATTAGTTGAACTTATTCACATTAGTTTGGATTGTTCTTTTAAAATCTCGATTTCAAATAACTGCATCTGATTAGAGGCAAGGACAGATCAAGATCAATGAGCGCCATAGAATCACAAGCTCTCTGGTAGTACTGAATGCAAGCTGTTTGTCTCTCTCTGTTGATTCTGTTAATGGAGAGAAGTTTGGGCCATAGACATAATAAATACATAGACGCCCTATTGGCCGCTTTGGAACGTTGCTGCGATACATCAACGCATCCGCCATTTTGCGGAGGGCAAGACTGCACTGTAATCAAATGCAAGTAAACGGTGAGCTGCGGTTTTTCTGGATAAAAAAACATTTATCAACTGATTTCAGTGGTTTGTACGTGGTGTACAAAAAGTTCCATCTCTAGTCATTTAAAATCTCGATAGTTAGACTTATAAAACATTTTTTTTTAATAAGGAATTGTCAAAGCTCAGGCTTGTCATGTAGGCTATCTGGCTTTTTATTCTTGGATAAGAATTGTGAAGATATAATTTAATTTTTACATTAAATTAAATAAAGTTTTCTTATTGTGGAAAAAGCATTTTCTGTGATTGACCCGATTTTAGCAAAGGTAACTGATGGATCATTTATGGTAATACATATGATATGGTACAACCACAGTGCAATGCAAATATAGTAAATATAAGATAAAGTGAGAAGTAATAGTAAATAGTTTAGTCAATAAAATAAACAAACAGTATATGGCAAATAAAATAGTAATGAATAGTATAATTATATAATATCATAAGTACATAATATAATAATACAAATATTGATAATAGCATATAGTTTATGTATAATATAATAATAGCAATGGAATAAGAAATATCAATTACAGTATATAGACAATAAAAAATAAGTTAAATAGTGACTATGAATATTACAATCATTTAACAGCATAGCTGTAATAGATGGATAATTGCAAGTGGTATAATATTTCAATAATAATAAGAACAGCAAATACAATGTAATATCAATTGCAGAATAATATAGACAATATGAAAAAAATATGAAACATTATAATATTGATCATTAAACTGACATTTAATGTATATAAAATAAAATGTCACAACCCTGTCTCTTTTTGTGAGACCAAAGATCGCCCGTTAGATATACACAAGACGAATTATATCTCATGTTTAACCACTAGACTAGAGACATCAGAGTCAGCGGCAAATGTCAGAAGCACTAGCCGAGGTATGGCTGTTCCAGGCGGGGTACATGAGCGCTGAGCGCCCGGTGAACGCCTGGATCTCACAACTCCGAAAACGTCAGATCATATGTTTAAATGGGCGCTCTCTTTATAAATAAACCACAGATTTGAGCTTTAAACAACTACATTGTCGACTGAAAAACTATTAAAACTACATTTCGTGACACAATAACAGTAGTATTTTTAAATTTCGCAGCTTTTCTCCTCTGGACGTTACTATTACTAATTATATCATGACCAAATACAACCAGAAACAAATGTTCAGTCTTGTTTGTGAAAGATAATTCCTCAGAACCTGTTTTCAATTGTGTGGCGATTTGTACAGCCCTAAGCAGCACATGAAACAGGCATTTTTCTCAATTCTCGTTATGAGAAGTATGAGAAAGTTGCCCTCTGCAATATGGCGGCGCCGTTGACGTACGCTCCAGCGGCCAATAGGGCGTCTATGTATTTACTATGTCTATGGTTTGGGCCAAATGAATTGTATGGTGCACAGTCAAATAAAAACCAATGAGGCGACCCACTCCATGTAAAATAAAAGTTTTATTAGGCTACATTATTATTTTTTTACGTTTTTAAAAATAATAATCATTTCTTTAGAAGTAAGGCATTTTAATGATCAAAAAAATATGCATCTTCATTGTGACAAATTCTTGCCAAACCTTACATTTTAAAGGGGTCATGAATTGAGAAATAAACTTTTCCTTGAACCTTTGACATGTGAGAGGTTATTGTACTATTAAAACATCCTGTAAGTTTCAGAACTCAAAACTTCATTGTTAGTCCAAAAACAGCTTTTATTGTAACAAAGCTCTGAAAACGATTTGTTTCGGATTTTGTCACGTTATGACGTAATAGTGTGACAAAAAAAACACCTCAGCAGAATCAGATCAAAGCCTGAAGTGGTACTCATTGCAGAGTCAAATGACGTCCAACTCTCTAAGCGTCTAATGGGGTTTAGGGATAGAGTTGTGGGTAGGGTTAGGGTGTGGTTGGATATTCTAGCTCCACCCATTAAGCCCAAATTACATTTGCACCTCCTCACTGGATGTCTAGCCACCCATTTGCTCTGCAGTGATCAGCCTCTCTAAAGCCTACTCTACATCAGGACATCTTTGGCCCTGCCCACTGGCGCATTAGTGAGAGAAGAGAGATGCAGCATCACTGGACTAAAAATAACATTACCTTCCAAATGATCCTAATGCTAGGAAAGTGTTATATTATTTGTTTATTCTGTACATTTCACAGTGGATTCTTTAGTTAATCGGTCTCAATTTCGACACAGGCTTTGCAGACAGACCTTTACTGTAAGATATGTACCTGATAGTAATGCCACGACATGTAAGTAACCGCGTTAGTTCTAATGCCTGTGTGATCAGTGATTTCTGATTCATTTACAGTCAGATGTTCTATGTCTCAAAATAATTTATTGCTGTTTATGCGTCTGTAAATCAAGCCAGTGACTAAACGGTCAACTTTTAGTAGCATGAAAATAAGCTATCTAAATTGTAACTGAATTATATACAGAGAGCGATCAAAGAACACTCCCTTTATAATCGCTGGAGCTGTCAATCAAACAGCGCGAGATTATCAGTGACTGAGTTCTGGACTCTCGCAAAAACTCCCATTATAATCCACTGAATCTCTTATTTACATCATGTTCGTATTGTTAGCTACGATGAAAGCATTGATGAGATCACTGCATTCATGCGCTCAACAGACATATCTGTCATCAGCTACAATGCTCATCACTGCAACCTTTCATGCGACGAAAGTAGATCTAAATATAATGCTATTTTGGCAAGCAGGACTATTGCTAATTGCCGGCGGGGTGTTTGCTAATGAGCGCCACCTGCGTGCCGCACTGGTCTTGAGTTTCTCACGGACTACTGCTGCACACACATAAACAAAACAAAATGTAAAGTCCAGGCCTGGTCCTCTCTCATCCTTCACTGCCGTCACTCCTCCTTTAATGCTTCTGAAGCTCCTCCGTGAGAAACTCGAGTCCGGTGCGGCACGCAGGTGACGCTCATTAGCAATCACACCAACCTGCTTGCCACAGCTATAATCAACACTTTTCACGATTAGTTAATCCCAAAAGCTGTAATAGTAAAATCGTAGTAAAAGGTTTCGAGAGTTTCATGTGGAACACTATGCAAAGATGTTAGCCAATCACAGCAGTGGTCGTTTACACTGAAGTCTCACAGCAGACATGCCCCTTTAAACAGAGCATTCAAATCAGAGGGCTAAAATCAGAATAGAAAACAGCCTTTTATTTCTAAATTATGACCATTTTTGATGTAAAAATCATACTAACATTAAAAGTGCACCTCAGGAAACATTCTAAAATAATAAGAAAAATCCCGTTCATGACCCCTTTAAAGAATATCACTGATTTATCAATTTTGAGCTTTTCAATTCAGGCTAAGAATTATGCCATAAATGATTGCTTATGAATGTGGTTTCAATTGCACTGTGTGATTTGATTTCCAAGAACAGAATGAATGTGCATCTGCACCTGCAAAGACGCCCCCTGAAGGTGCTGTAGATAAGTTAGCAGAGCTCGGCGATCCACAATCATTGTGCAGCCATTTACTTCAAGTCAACCATTCTGTGTAAGAAGGACTGCCTGAGGCACTTTTCCCAGTCAAGAAAATTGACACATAAATAACTGTTTAAACCAATCTTAACTGAATCTGTCAAGTCTATATAAATGCATATCAAAGGACACTTTTAAAGTGCATATAACTCTTCCAGAGACTGTAAAAAAAAAAAAAAAAGTGTCTCATTAAAAGGCTAAAATACTTGAAGAAAAAAATACTTGTTTGGCTTTTATTTATTTATTTTAAAAGCAGTAAGGCAAATTAGTTTTATTCTGGAAAAAATGTTGTCAGTGTGACAAAGTCACCATTAAATCAAAATTGACAATTCTTATTTTTGTATGGAATATTGCAGGGTTTTTTTATAAATTATTTTTGTACACATAATTTTTTTTTTTTAATTCATGTGCCCTCCCAATCTTTAATCAAAATAATTTCCAGCAACCAGCAACATCTCTTCTCTGATGACGTGATTACTGACGTGAGGTCGGGACAACCTGTCACTCACATGACGTCAGTCACAGCAATAGCAAACCACTGCAATGATCCAACAATCCAATCATTTCCTGATTTACATTTTTGATGTGGCAAAATAGATTATATTTGTAAAACATTTGTAAAATGTTTTAATTTTTAATATGTTATATATTTTGCTCGATATTTAAACTACATTTTAGAGTCATTAAATATTTTTTGTAGAAAAAATATGAAACCATTATGATAAGAAATGTTGCATTAAAAAAAGGTTAGACCTATTGCGATGTATTAATGAAAGCATGCATTAAAACAACATTTATAGAGTTCTCACATTGATTTAATGGTATCTTTACATGTACTCTACCTGTCGACTGCTATTGCGCTCATGGAGTAAATGCTTGCAAACACGGAGGTGACGGGGAAAAAGTTGTGGAATTTGCAGTAGGCTTCTCCAAAATACCAATCATTGTGCGCGGCATAAACAAAATTAATCAAAGTGTTGAAGGCGGCCATCGATGCGTCTGAAAACGCCAGGTTGAGCAGAAAGTAATTGGTTACGGTTCGCATCCGCTTGTGAGCCAGAATGATCCACATGACGATCAGATTCCCGAACACCGCGATCGCTAGGATGGAGCTGTACGCCACAGACCAGAGCGCGACGCGCCACGGCGGCTGCACGAATTGGTTTGTTAAGTTCCCCGTTAGGTTAGATCCGTTTTGTGGAGGTTCCATGGCGAAAATGTGCAGAAATCTTCTGATATACAATATCTGAAGTGGACTGGAGACCGCGCGCGATGCACACTGCTCCAAATGCGCGCGAGAGAGTCCTTTGCTCAAGCGGAAAACGGCAACATGTCACTTAGAAATTGTCGATTTGGTGGGAATCGATGCCAAATGGACAGACTGTCAAATTCTCTAGTCTTCTCTATCGATACATAAATCGCTTATAAGTTCTTAAAGGCGCGTGGTTGTCTCCTGACTCCTGTTGAACGCAGGCACGAGCGCAACACACTCTGTAGTCGGATGCAGCGCCATGCACAATGTGACAAGTGGACTAACTAGTGCTACTGGGAGAGAGCGTGATCGATTGATTCACGGCGTAGAGTTAAAGTACAGACAAGGACAAATTGGACTGAATCCTGAATTGAATCAATAAGTAAAACACATTTGCGAAACAGCTAGGTCAATGCCCAGTAGTTCAGAAAAAAAAACACCAGCATCTATATATGCAGAGGCTGTTGTGCCCAAAACAAAACGCTGTCGTGGTTAATTTAGTTACATATATTTTATCATACATGGCTCATGATCCTTATTTTATGTGCATTATTAAGGCATTATTTAAAAACAAATCTCAACATGTGGTTACTCAACAAAAAAAGGTAGACTGTGATTTTACTTTGGTTTTGGTGCTATTCAAACAAATGAGGGATAAATTAATAGGCGTAATTTGCGGCTGGGACATGTCATCATTCAGAGAATCTCTGGACGGATGATATATTTGTATTATAGTACGGATGAAACTATCACGTTAAACATGTTGATAAATTAAACTCAATGGACTATTGAAATTGATTTCTAGACATTGTAATGTTATTTTTTCTGCAATTGTTATTGTACATATCTGATCACACACACACACACACACACACACACACACGTTTGTTTGGCTATATGTGTGAGGACCTCCATAGACGTAATGTTTTTTATACAAAAAAACAACAACATTTTTTTATGTTTATTAATCAATTTTCCTTGTGAGGACCAGCAAAAAGTCCTCACAAAAGTATAGGGAATCTCAAGTTTTACAATCCTTGGGAAGACATTTGGTCCTAACAAGAATAGCTAAACATGCCAACACACACACACACACACACACACACACACACACACACACACTGTCCAACCCACTTTTTTAAAATTATGTCACTTGATGAACTGCATTAGACACATGCAACAATGTTTATTAACCACATCATGCCATTGCCATATTGGTCCCTCATATGCAGACAATCACAGAACACCAGCCTATTGTTGAGTCTTTTACAGATCAGTGTCTAGAGGCTGGTCTACTTCTGAATGCTGAGAAAACCAAGGATATGTGTATCGATCTGCAGCTTAATCAGGCAGGCAGTAGTGCCATGTACGATTATCGATAATCATTCGATTCAATTGGTCGAAAGTTATAGGCACTATTATCGATAATAAATTACATTTTGCAGAGAATACTGATAGACTGTGTAAGATGAGTCAACAAAGACTTTATTGTCTGCAGAAATTAGCCAAATTTAATATTGACAGGACATTGATGACTGTTTGTTATAAGGCATATATTGAATTGATTTTAACGTTTTCATTGATTTGTTGGTTTGCCTCTTTGAAGGTCAAACAAAAAAAATATTTTCAAAGGTTGTAAATAACTGTAGTAAACTATTGGGTGTGAATTGCCTGGGTTGGGTTGTCAGGGTTGGGTTTTTTTTAATGCAGAAAGCAAAGCACATCACATCATATCTGACACTTATCACCCTCTTTATGATGCATTTCAGACCCTCCCCTCAGGATCTTTGTAGGGTCCCTTTAACCAAGACAAATAGATTTACATTTTCGTTTGTACCATGTGCCATAAATGTGCTTAATTTAGGTACTGTAATTTTTAAATGTTGTTTCCATGATGTGCTAATGTTGTGTATTTGTCTGTCTTGTATGTGGTGTAAAAATACCATATGATACCATGTACCATAAAATATGTACAATATATACAATACATTTCCATACTTCTCTCAGTAAAAGCAACAAAACCAAAATCATATTATGCACATATTATATAAAACTGGACAGTTTAGACTAATTCATTGGTTAAACTAGTCACCATCTTCCTGGCATCAATATTATGAATTTGTTTTTCCAAAAAAAAATATAAAAAAAATAAACCCTGAGCTAAATGAAATTCAGTATGCAGTTTCATGTGCACATATTGTAACCTTGGGAGAAATGTAAAACATGGCTGGGGTGATGAAGTCTCTTTAGAGAGGAACTGCCGGTGAATGTGATGCACATTTTATAGTTATCATAAGAATATTTGAGGAGTGTAATAAATGCAATGCATGTTCTCTCTGCAAATGATCAAACCGGATGTAAATGACAAGTCTCAATTACTATTAAGATCTCAAACAACCTAAAATACAAATAACTTGTTAAAAGCAAAATGATTTTTTTTATAATGTAGACATAAATTTACAATATTATTATTATATTACATTATTGTGTAGCATTACTGCAACTGCAAGGGATTTGGGGATTTGCTACTTAGCAGATGTTCAGGCTAATGAAACAAATTTGGTGGAGACACACATTCATTATCCATAAGATTCTCCCTAACCATAACCTGCATTAATTTAATCAGTGAAGTAGCTTATTATGCTGTTTTACTGTCAAATTAACAATTTCAGCATGAATTGACACACTTTAGACTCTTAATGACATATTAAAGTGAAGAATTAAACCATAGCCAATTTAAGAAAAAAAAATAGCTAGTAAATTAAATTGAGCAAATAATTACAAAGAAACGATAAATAAAACATTGGATTAAATGTGACATTTTTAAGTAAAACATTTACTCCAATATATATATATATATATATATATATATATATATATATATATATATATATATATATATATATATATTAATAGTGTAGAAAGTTGTAAGATATTAACTTAAAACATCCAAAATACCTAAAAAAAAAGGACAAAAGAACACATAAAAGCACCATAAACGTAGTCTGTACGACTTATGCACTGTATTTTAAGTCTGTGCAAACACTTAAACATCCAATATAAAAAAATAAATAAAAAAAAAAGCTTGACAAAATAACTGCTATTGATGCGGAGCGGGCGTGTTATGTGGATACGTGGTGTAAATTTTTTAGCAATCAAAAAGCATGTCTAATTAATTGAAATCATCATAAATGTATTGTACAATTTTTTTTTCCTTTTTTTATATGTAATTTTTATTCTCTTTTAGGGTGACTTTTAACATCTGTCCGGGGACTGCAGATGAAAAATAGCCTTCTGGCTACTTCTGGCATATTGGCAACAATGTTAATTAATATGCACTGTCCCTGTAATAATAAATAGATAAATAAAATAAATAAATAAAATCATTAGACTTATACAACATTTAAAAAAATATATATGAAAAAAAAATTCACACTAGTTCTGTGTTGTATTTTATCTGGTAATAAAATGAAGACATAAAACACAAATTTGATAATTTATCATCAATTTTAATAATATGAAATTAAATAAACTTTTTGTCAAATAACGTGCTGCACAATGAGCTTTACTGTTAAAATTAAAACATGGATTATTCTTTAAATGTAGTTTTGATGATAATTTTTTGGGATCAGTGTTAGTATTATTACATTGGGAGATATCTAAATTCTACTGTACAACAGTAATATATTTCTGTCAAGTTAAACCGAACTTTTATTTTGGCGGGTTGCCGTGAAGACCTTTTGAGTTTCTGTGTGTTTATGTCATGATGAAGTTTTTCTCAAATTAAGCGGTTAAATGATCACGAAGTGACTTTCAGAGTGGATCTAGAGCCTGGAGAGGAAGTTCATGCAGTTGTGTCTTCATATAGGCAAAAAAACAGCGCAAACGTCACACGTGCTTCTGTGTGTGTGGTAACTGAAACTGCGCGTCGGCTGCACCATTCATTCACACAGAACATGCAGGATTCGTATTTAAATAGTCTTTGTGGTTTAATATTCACACACACTAGTCTACACCGCGATTTGATTTTTAAGTGTACTGAACTGCTTTCTATTTATTCCTCAAAAAATGTACAAATTCCGTGAAATTTCGTGTTATACAGTAAATTCCTTTTTTATGACTGGATTTCGTCAGCATTTTAGGGGGGCAGGGGGTCGTTTTAAACAATGGTAGGGGAAACACTGCTATGGTATGTATTTTATTATACAACCAGCTAACAATGTAACCTCACCTGTATCATGCCTCCTACCTAATTAATCCTCATTTAATGACTCACACTTTGATGTACATCACCTTCTCTTAGAATGCAATGTGGATTTGTTATATCTATCTGAGAATGAATGAACAGTCTAAGCATGCTGGGGACAAAGACCATAAATCAACACTTTCCCTCTCAGACATGTCACCTTTCTTATTGGTCAGTCAACCCTTAGGGGTTGGATCTTTATCAGGCTTTATTAGAGACAGTCCACATGTGACCTTTCTCTCTTGGGTTTTCTCATCCAGCCGCAACACTGTTTCTGGTGATACTGGGGAACCCCTTCTCCCTCAACAGGGCCCAGCAGGCCCTGATCCAACCAGATATGGGCTCAGGCAGGAGAGAGAAGACTCTCTCACAAAGAACCAAGAACAATCTCAAGAGTTTGGAACCATGACTCCAACCAACAACGACTCCAATCACCCACTCTTCCGACTTCCTCACTTCTCCTGGGTGCTCGGCGTGGCCTCAACAGGGCCCAGGGCCCCAGGCCTTGACCAAACCAGCCATGTGCTCATGGAGAAAGATAACTTTCAAACAACTTCCACTTGCCACTGCCGGAACCCTCAACGACTTCAATTTTCCACAACTTCAAGAATTGTTCCCACTACAAATGCAAGTATTCAATTCAATGAAATGTGAAAATGAAATGCTGTTGGTTCTTCTCATAGTTCGATGGATCTTCTCCATCGTTACATCATTCCATCTCTCACTCCTTTTTTCCTACACATGTATTTATGTATGTTTGTTTAGTTTATTCATGTTTATGATTTAGTTAATAAAACTTGTGCACTTTATGTATTTGGTTCTGATTCACTGCTTGCAAACAAAGTCTCTTTTACGATCTTGACCTTGCTACATGCTAAAAGCGCTGTACATGCTAAGAAATAATTATTCTTCTGTGGCCATGGAAGATACCCTTTTCTTAGAATAAATAAATAATCAAAAGAGTTCGTTGGACGAACTGATTAATTGATTGTAATATTAATTTAGCCATGTCAAGTTAATCCAATTAACTGACCAAAATATTCATAATTAATCATAACAAGTTATTATTGATTATTAATATTTCATAGAGCTAAGTTCGTTACAGGGTGATGAGTAAATAATGTAGTAAATCCAACCAGCTGGCTTCATTATAAATGGCATGGTTTTAATGTCCCTTAACCAAATATTAATTTAGATGTTGTGAATCAAATGTCAAAGGCTGACATTAAACAGCATGACTACTGTGTTTTTTAGGCCAAGGAACCTTTTTTTGCATTGCTAATAATGTTTCTCCTAATTATAATTTGAATATGGATTCACCATTTGAAGAATACTGTGCATGAGATATCAAAAAGCAAAAGTTATCATGTGAATCAAGCTGAAAACCTCACGCTCAGAAAGCATGATAGATGACGAGAAGTACAAATTAAATTGACCGTTTGTTCATACATGTGTTCTAAATCTTTCATCTAGAGTACAACCAAACAACAAAACTTAGCAAATAATCCTGATAAGAGTTTCTCAATTATGTCTCAGATGATTTTCCACAGCATAAAAACCAGTGACAGAGCAACATGCTTATCACATTCTGCCAAATGTTGAGCTTTGTGGTTCATCAGATCTCATTCTGCTAGAGGTGATACTGGAAACAAGCTGTGCTGTTAGATACAATATGGAGTGCAAGGTCAGAGTTTACTCTCAGAGCCTTAATAAAAGATAAGGATATAGCCCACCAGACTATTCCAGCAGAAGCTTCAAAAATGGCACCTCAAATGTCATTCTTTCAGTGTCAGTGCATATGAGAGGATGAGAATGATCCAATAAATAAGCAAGCATTTCTGTGCCATACACCTATAATAAAGCCCTGGGGTTTGTCAAAACACAAAGGAACCCACATGAAAGTAATTTACAAAAAAAGATAAATAGCCCCTACGGATATTCATTAAAATTACTAAAATATGGAAAGTGTTGATAGCAGACTGTCCATCAAAAGATGGACAGTGAATCGTCAAGTTCTTCACATGCAAATTGAACTGCAAATTAGCAATCAATGTGATCAATCAATGTGAAACGTATTGTACAGAGAAAATCCTTCCACTCACATGGAACGAAAAAGATAGGGGGATGGATCAGTTTTGCCTCCAGAATGGTAATTGAACACACAATGAAGTAATGGAACAATTACATTTCTTTTCCTGGACGTACCCACACAATGAGGTAAATTATTTAATCACCCAAGGGGCCAGGTGGAACAGAAAGGAGTCACAAATGGCTGCAGACAACATGAATTTTAGAAAATCAATGGCAAGTTGCAGAAGTTGCCTAGATCTTATGTTACAAAACAGCTCTACTTTTAGGATAAATGGCAAATAAACATGTCCAATTAGCAGAAGTATATTTTAGGGAATATTATTAAGTTTTTGGTAGTCTCATCTCATGACTGTCAAAAGAGCCTAATGGTGACATAACGCCCCCCTCCGGCAAGGCGCATCCTCGCGCAGTAACGCAATGCAGAGGGAGGACTGGAGGAGGTTCTGGCGGTGGACGATGTGAAGGTGAAGTGCAGGAGAGAGGCTGGAGTGGCAGGATGGTGAAGGGATGACGACGATTCCCTGACGGCACAGATGGAGATGGCCTGGTGGCGCAGACCCAGAGCCGTCCAGTACCGACAGCCCACGACCGAGTAGAGGGAGGGAAGAGACCAGGTGGCGAAGAGGCTGACGGCAGCTGGAAGATGATCGACGGAGACTTGGCGGCAGGATCCATCGGCGCAGACGGAGAGCCGGTGGACTCCAACGACGTCGCTGGACAGGGAGACCCAGGCGACATCGCGGTGACTAACGCCGGAGGTGGAGCCAGAGTACCTGAGAGCAGAGGCGGAGTCGGAGTGAGGGAGGACAGAGGTGACGCCGAGGGGAAGGAGGAGCCCGCTGTAGCCGAAGGGGTGGATGGATGGCTGACCTGCGACTCGACGTCAGGGACCCTCCCCAGAGACGATGTAGGGCAGCGAACATCCAGCAGCGGCGGGGCTGGAGGACTGGCTGAGCTTTGTGGTGAGATGGTACTTGAAAGGTCGATGACAGGGCAGATACAGTCACTGGATTGGTTTGAAAACGACGAAGATACAGATGACGTGTGGGATAGGGTGGGAAACGGTGTTTCTTCAGAAAAATCTATCAGCCAGTCCTCATTTTCCTTCGATTGGGTTCCCTCGTCTACAGATGTCGTGGGCTCACACCCCTGGTCAGACTCCTGTTGGGGCTCCTCCTCCGGGGCGAGGGTCAGCTCTGTCCTCTTTATCTCAGGCTCTGGCTGATGCTCTCCAGACACCTGATGATGGCCTCCTTCCAGTTCAGGTTAGAGGTGTCTGGGAGGTCGATCGGGTGGTGGAAGTTCGCCCTGATCCAGAACAGGGTCTTCAGGGTTTCGTCGTCGAGGGGGCTGGTGACTGCAAGATAAAAGAAGTTCGTGGAGAAAGACAATAAATCCTGGCTCTTCTGCGCTAGGACAATGAAGTCAATATTCTCCATTTGTGGGTCCGGTATTCTGTCACGGGTTGGTTCAGAGAAGACAGACGAAGAACGTAGTAAACACTTTCTTTAATGTAGATACTCAGGATACACAGGAACAGGTGAGACAGCGTATCGAACACGAACAATACCGGACACTGAACTGAAGACAAGCAGGAACTAAATACACAGAGATGATGAGTGCAAATGACAGGCAGCTGTGAGGAAGGTGATTAGTGTCCATGGAAACAGATTGTGGCTGGAAACACTGACAGGGAAACACACGTGAGAAATCAAAACAAACTGAAAGTCAAAAGAGCCTAATGGTGACTATAGCCGCTTTCCGACCAAGTAGTTACAGGAACTTAGTTATAGGAACTGTCCACTTCTAAACAGTTCTAAGAACTACTCTCCCCCAAACTCGGTTTTGCTTTTTGCGTTCGCACTGGCCAAGTGGCCATCGGAACTGGTAGGAGGGGTAAGGGAGTGACGCAAGCACGGCGGCGGCGGTGCCACAACATACAACAACAACAAACCAGCGTGGAGGAGGCTATCGGAATGTTTCTGTTCTGCCTTGCCGGGACCTTAATAACGGAGTACGAACGGCGGCGTTTAAAGATCTTGAGTTCTGTACAGAGAAACACAGAAGACGAAGGCTCCAGCGTAATATGATCTTAAGTAATATGATGGAAGAAGATAGAAGAGCAGAGCGCAGGAGGCAAACAAAATGACGGGTAAGTTTAGCAAGCATTAGCAATTAGCTGGTTGAATGCGTTATGTTTGTCTTAAGTTATGAGTTAGCATAGCCTACATAGGCGAATTGCAACAGACAGTACCAATCAAATCAAAGTAGACCTAGGGAAAGGGAACTAAAAAAGTTCTCACTCTAGACTAGGTACTGAAAGAGTTATAGGAACTACGGTCTGAGGAACTAAAAAATCCCTAACTTAGTCCGGTTGGAACACGCGAAAAAAAGGGTTATAGGAACGTTAGGTTCTAGGAACTGCAAAAGTCCCTTCGGTCGGAAAGCGGCTAATGACATTTTACAATCTGAACCTTGCCTTGTCATATAAACGTCAACTTATCTGATATTTTTATAGACTTACTGAGCATGACACAGCCGTTGTGTGTGTAGACATGTGCCGGTATTCGGTAATGCGATAAATCGCGGTAATGAATATGCACGATATTGTTATCGCGGGGACTTTGAAATACCGTGAAAAATAATAGATCCGAATTTAGATTTTTAGAACGCGCATCAGCTTATTTTCCATCAACCGCTTAAAAAACAATGCGTATATGCTGCGCAAAACACATGTGCACTTTGATGTAAACAATCCCCACATCACATGTATAAGCACTGTGCATGCAGTGCGCACTCTATAAACAATCCTCACATGGAGAAGAAGCACGGCGGAAGGAGGAACGCTGCCGACTATTTATCCCCCGCATGGCTGCCAACTCTCACGCATTCAGCTTGAGACTCACGCAATTGACACTTTCACACGGTCTCGCGCCACACATCCATTTTCTCACCCAGAGAAAAATCGCGGAGCAAAGAGGACACTGACACCGACAGACTTGACAGAGCAGGTTACTTTTGATATGAAAAAAATATCAGCTCTCAGGTTTTATAACGAAATTCAGACAATAAATACTGTTTTGGTGCTTGTAAATGTGACGTGACAGATCGCGCGCCTCAGATCAAGTAAACCGATCATCTGTTACTTTTTATTAAAGAGACAGTACAACCCACCGAAAGGTACGTACTTTCGATCAATCAGTGTTTTTCAACCACGGAAAGAGGTCAATAACACTGCAGGAGAACAATTATGTCACAGAACGTTACATTTACCTCAGGAAAGCCATTTAATGTTAGTTGACTATAAGAAAATAGCTATAGAGAGGAGTATTTTGCTAAATATGTGCACTATATTACATATTTTAATATATGTTTACTTGTCATTATATAATTGTTATTATAATGAAAATTACGGCATATTACATTTTTATATTTATATTATTATTATATTTATATTGTATGCATTATATTTCATTTCTCTCTGTATGTTTACAGCATTATGTGAGATATATTTTTTCTTGAGAAACATTTAAATGCAGGCTATCTACTGTAGCCTACCTAATATTTATCCAAATGAGTCAATATTGAATCAAGATTGAAATTAAATCCAAGAATTTAATTGAAATCATGAAAATTGTGTTAAGCAATAATACAAACAGTAGCCTCAGTAACCATGTAAACATTATAACATGTTGTCACTAAAAAATAAAATTAATGTTTTGACAATCACAATTACACATTGTGATGCAAGTTTTTTTTAGATACCCCCAATCCGTCTGTTTCTCTTGTGCAATTAAAATATCGTGATAATACCGTATACCGTGATAAAAGCTCAATCAATTAATCGCAGCATGAAAATTTGATACCGGCACATGCCTATGTGTGTGCTAAATAAATTCTAAGAAATAAAAGATCAATTTCAAGAATTGCATTCTTTAATGAGACTTTTTTTCTTCATTAGGATATCATAAATCATATTAAATGATTTATTTTTCAAATAAAATTTTTGTAATGTTTTTTAAATTCATTTAAACAAGCATCATCAATAGGTTTATTTTTTAATAAATTGCATGCAAAAAAAATAAAATCTGGTTTTAGCATCAGCTTGAATCCCTTAAGTTATCGCACAATTGTTTCAATTTGTAACAGCACAAATGTTGAATTTTGAGCATGAGCATGTCAGTCAAATCTTGAAAAATTTATGCTGAAGGTTGCTAGTCATGGCCTGCAGAGTGACCTCAACAGCACATAATGTCTTCACTCTTCTAATGACGGCAGAGATGTAGGTAAAAGCAAGCTGCTATGGTGAGTCACCGCTAAGGTTTCCTCCAAAAGTCTCGCCTCCTTTCAATTATCACATCAACATGTCACATTCGTAAATGCCAGTAGGAAATAAACAGCTAGCCTCATGGGCTTCACCTGCCACCATCTCTGACATAGCCTCAGGTCACTCAGAGACATTACCAATATACACACACAATCCCATGAGCTTCCTCTGCCAGGGTGTGGAGAGAAAACAACTGATGAATACTCTACATCAATATCTCAATGAAAACAAAGCATGCACAGCACAGCCTAAAATTGAACGTAAAGTAAATCAAACCAAAAAGGAAAATAACTGCCAGCAGTTTTCAGCCCGAAAAATCTGTATTTCTTGTTTCCTTGGTAAGTGAATGTAACTGTTGCACATCTAAACTCTTTCTGTTATTAAGAAAATAGGTTTGTCTAAACCTCTGTGCTTTCGGAAATCTATTGAAAAGTGATTGCTAGACTGGGATGGAGCATTACTGTAAGAATTGATTCGAAGCTATTTCGATCCTGACCGCTAGCATCACAAACGTGGCGTAAATAAGTGTCTGCATTTAAAAAAAAAAAAAAAAAAAAGAACAGAAAAAGCAAATGTGTGAATTTTTCTTGGAAGTAAGCATCAATAGCAAGGATAGGGAATCTGAGGCACCATTAGTTGAGAATGGACAGCAACTGTAAAACAGATATTTACTAACTGCCAATGTTCATTTAACATTTCAAATCACATGTCTTTTAGACATTATCGACTCATCTACAATGTAACCCTACAGTGACCCTTCGACTTCCGCTAATGAGGTGTTCAATATGTTCCTTGGAGTCTTAAACAGTGCAAGCTGCAGCCGGGGGTCCAAAACGTGTAATATTAATGAATGTCTAACATAGGTCTTCTAATCCAAAGGTGTCTTAAGTCATAACCTTGAATATATTTTATTTAAAAAAAAACAACACATGGAGTAGCAAGTGAACAAATCAAGGTTTTCTGAGCCTCAAGACAGAGTTGGAATAGCATAACAATATCAGCCTTGGATTCATGACATGGGAATAAGTAGACTGGTCAGACACTTGGGTTTGACGCTGGAACTGGGTCTCCAGTCAATCATGCTTGACTGACAAAGAGAGTATTATAGTATTAGAGTATTTTTTATTTTTTATTCCCTCAACAACAACAACAAAAAATTAAACACAAATTCTGCTTAAATGTATGATTTGGTAAAGCATTGTTTGGAATCAATTAATAACCCTAGTTTTTCCTTAGAACCTACTGTAGTGAGCTGATGTCAATAAACACCTGCTACACTGTGCCATTCAAATCTGTCAAACCCCATATGATGCACCTGCTCTTCCCACAAAGAGATTGACAAGTCATCATTCTTTTCTTTTTTTTGCAGCTAGGATAATCACATATTTAATTTACATTTTAGCATTTACATATTGTATTGTTACAATTATAAAATTTACAAATGATAAATATCAGAAACGAGAGTTTAAAAAGTTAGGTAACACTCAACTCTAATACCCAGACTGAAAGCATATATTCCTTATTAAACAACACGCTGTGCTGCATGATCTCATCTTAATTTTCCTAATTGCTTGCAATTGTGAATCTCCCTCGATGCTCAAGCATGTGCAGTTCCATAAGCATGATAAGAAAACCCATGATGTAATTTTAATTAGTCTATTCAATGGCAGAGCAGCTCTGGTTGTCAAACTCCAGGATTGCTATTATCATGCTATGCTAAATTAAGCATCAGCCCCCTTACTTTTCTTATCAGGACTCAGTGACATTTGCATCACTGTCATTTCTGGTGTCTCTTCCCAGAGTCGGTGACGTAACCACCATCGGTCAAAATGCCAAGACCTTGCCAGACCAATGAGTATCTTAAAGTTTAATTCTGAACAGAAAGGGAAACTGAGGAACATTTGACGTTGATAAGAGTATGAGAGACATTTTTAGCATCCGACGCAAATTAACCATTGACCCCTTACTGGGTTTCTGGACCTCTCAAGTCTGTGTAGGTGATGTGGAACATTTAGTGATTGCTAATAGCAGAGAAGCTCAAGGTTTCTGAAATGGATAAACAGAAAAGTCACTCAATCATCTGCACTGAATCACAGAAATTAAAGACTTGATCCTGATTCTGCTCCTTTGGTGACTTCTACAAAAAAATGTGTGTGACTCCACAGAGGAAACTTCCCTCTCAAAGCGTTGAGTGACAACCATGAAATCTTGGCGATGCCAATGTCACTTGAATTTAGTTGAGTGTTTCTGAGAAGACGTGTACGAAGTTCTGGCAATGTGTTCTGCTGAGGCCTTTGTGCCTTGGGGTCGTCATGGAAATGAAGGATGAGGAAGACTAAGAGAGAAGCACAGTTACAGTGTAGCACTTACAGTACAGTATGTGAAGCTCCTCAGGGCTGGTACTTTCTCTATGGCTGGGAACATGTATCTTAGTCATCACTTTCTTATAAAACGGTTAGGAATGCCTTTCATTAAGAATGGAACTAAAAAGCTTTTTTAAAAGCATAGTGACGGTCAAGACTTGGTTTATAACCAACTTTTATTTTTGCAGGCTATAATGTGCCAGTTGGTTTTAAATTAAATCTGATTTGCAACATTTCTTATTATGCAAGACTTCACTGACAGCTTAAATAAGATAAATGCACTTCTCCTTCTAAAACGTCATTTTAAAAAGTATTAAATCTTGTGATCCAACCAAGAAACAGGATTTGTGAAGACGTGAGTAGACCTTTTCTGTTTTTCCTCTTAAATTATTCTTTGGCTTCTTTTTACCAGTAAAGCTGGTTTAAACCACACGAACCTGTGTGATCTCGCTGCATAAATCATAGACAACAGCATGGAATCCGTTCAGACAGATTTGTTGGGGGGAAATGAAACAACCTGTTTTGAGTTGAGTCCATCTGTGCCCCCATATATACTTATTTATGCTTCAGCTGTCTAATTTAGTCTTGGACAGAAAAATCGTCTGATTGCTTGTATGTGAATGTGTCATTTCTGCATCCTTAACCACTGTGAAAATGAAAAGATATACGTTAGACACCATTCTGGGGTTCTCAAATGCCACTTACACCTTTATTTGGCCTGATGCATCCTGAACAGAAGCAACTGAAGCCTACTCACTAAATAAAACAAGGATTAAACTCTGCCAGTTTATTATTTTGTGTTTTATCAACATTCATGCACAGTATATCAGTAATAATTGGTTATCATCAATTTTGGCATCAATATTTGATGTTTAATTGTACATTTTTTTTTTTTCCTATCTATTTTTACAATTAGGCCCCGTCCACACTAATGCGTTTTCGTTTAAAAACGGAGACCTTTTGCTACGTTTGCACCTCCCGTCCACACTAAAACGGCAAAAACGGAGACCCAAAACGGAGAAGTTTAGAAACGCTGCCGACCCGTTTTTCGTTTTGAATCTCCGGAGGGCGTTTTAGTGTAGACGGGACAAAACGGAGAACTTTAGAAACGATGACGTAGTAGAGGCTCACGCTCGGCTCTCTGATTGGGTGTCATCAGTCATGGCGTATATCTTTGCTAGCAGCTGTTGTACAAGTAAATTCTGCATTTTACAGCGCTATAACTGCCTACATGCGCCGGAGTCAAGCTATTATTCGAGCGATCTGTGACAATTCCCGTGTGCAGCGGCGGCGTTGACCGTACATGGAGCGTCGGTTTGGGGTTAACCCAGAGCATGGTGGGATAATTTTATCAATGAAGTTGTGTTTACACCGGCGCGCGCATGCCCAGTGTTGGTGAAAGGTCACGTGATCCGCGTTTTCAGTCGTTTTAAAGGAGCACTTCACCCATTTCAACATTCATCTTTATTGAAAGTGGGTCATATATGTAGTCGAAATGTAAAAGAAATTTTGAATTTGGTGCCCTCTTGACCGAGAAAAGACAGAAAATAACTTTCAGGGCGCATTTGTGTGTAAGACCACAACTCCCAGAATGCACCACGTTGCACAGCTCCGCAAGCCACTCCCACTAATCCAGAACAGCGCAAAGTCGCAAACATCAGAGAAATCACTCTTCCGTCTACTCTACAGGGCTAACGTTAGCTGCCACCAGAGTTAGAAATTCATTTCACACAAAATGTATAGTTAGTTGGCTGTGGCGAGCAGGACGAGGGACGTGAGAGCGGCGCGAGGCCGGTGGCGTGAGTGATAATGAACGACACCTGTGAGACGCACTGGTCTCTCTCGCGTCTCTCACCGAGGAGCGGACGCATAAAACGAGGAGCGACGACAGGGCAGATCGAGTGAGGAACAGGCCTGATTTTATGGTGTGTTTTGTTTCTGTTGTGTGTGGCCAGCATTGAGGGGCTGCTGGCTTATACTTTTGTTTTGTATTTGTTTATTTTACTATTAAAATGTTTAAATGTTCGCCGATTCCCGTCTCATTCTTCCCACAACAACGAACCCCGTTACATTGGCAAACTCATTAGCGAATTAGCAGCTACTCCTCGTTTGTATTTCTTTCTATATGGTGAATTATTGCATGATACCTGGATGTTCCAGTGAGAACATATGCGGTGCGACACTAGGATGGTTCACATCACAACACAAACGTCCGTGTGCACAAAACTCCATGTCCGTGTCTGCCTCTGACATTTCTTCTAGAAGGAATTGGCATTTTAGAGCTTCTTTGCAGCAGACAGACTCTAGCTCGGTGTCCATAGGCGCACAGTTACAGCACGAGCACCACCAATTCGCTACAGCGCGAGCAAGCCCGGGCTTCTCGTCTGCGCCGGGCTGGTCTCCTGCGGCGGCCGCTGCCGCAGCCGACGCCGCCGCCGCCGCCCCCGCCTCTTGTTCCTCCATCAGCCTCAGCTGCTCTTCGCTATATTGTGGCTCGTATAAATAGCCACGAACATCAGTTTCGAGCAAAAGATTTTCAAAATCCTCGTCTTCCATATCGTGTGTCGTAAATTCAGGCATTATGGTAAATCTAACTCCTTGAGCGCTTGTTAGCTTAGCTTGCTGTCTTCCAAGCAAGATGGCGGATTAATAGTTTAGTTTCTTCAGGTTTAGTCCCACCCACTGATCTGTAATAGGCCGGTGGGGTGAGTGGGTCCCACGCCCTTGAATAATAATGAGCTAAAGGCTGTAGTTTTCTTAATATGCAATGAAATTTATCTTCCGTCCTATCGTGACGCAAAATGACGATATTTACGTCACGATAGGACGGAAGTAAAACACTTAAATCCTTTTTTCTCCTATCTCAGAAAAAAAACAAGCAAAATTCCACCATCATTATAATATATGACTGGGTTTCTAACAATACAAACCTTAATGCAAATGGGTGAAGTGACCCTTTAATGTGGACGGAGATCAATTCTAATACGCAGCTAAAGCGCTGGTGTGGACGGAGATCGTATTCGTTTTAATTATCCGTTTCTAAACTAAAACGCAGTAGTGTGGATGGGGCCTTAGACTACCGTTGCCTTTATTATCGGCCCAAAAAGCACGACATCCCAGCGGAAAAATGTCCTGTCCTGCCCCTGCTTTCATCTTATGTGCCCTTAAGTTAAATCTTTATAAACACTAATAATTTAATAGCACTGTTAAATGTAATCTTTAACAATTTTCATACTGTGCATTATAATGTTGTGCTGCCTATATTCACTTGTAGCTTGTAAAACAATTACTTTTATCTTAGTTAATGTTTTATTTATAATTTATTTAGTCGACCAGGTCAAGTAGTTGTAGCAAATTAGTTCAAAAAGGAATTATGAACAATTAATCATAACTTGTTATAATTCATTATAAATATTTGGATCAGTTAATATAATTAATTTGATTTAGCTGAATCAATATTGCAATCAATTAATCTCAGTATTCCTCGTCTATCAAATATCGTCTATATTTCCATGTCCACAGAAAAATAACTATTTAGCGTGTAGCTGCTGTGATCGTATTGTTAAAGGGACGTTGATTTACAAGCAGGGACCAGAATTTAACTCACATGAATGCTCACAAAAGTTTTATTTAACTAAGTTACAAACACAACTAATCTAAACAAACACATACACACAATCACGCATACATTGGAAAAATGGAAAGTGGATGACACGGGGAACAGAAACAGGGAATGTAGCGATGTAATAGAGGCATTTAACCTCCTAAGACCTGAGTTTTGGTTTGGCGTGCATTTAAGTTTTCTTCTAGCTTTTTGGGGTTAGGAGGGACCAATACATATAATAACCAGATATTATCTTTGAACATGAAGCACTTTTTGAAAAAAATGATGTCCACATGTGGACACTGGGTCTGTATTCACAGAAAACAATCAATACAACATTGTGTAACAAAGTGCAAATCTCTTTTATTTACAGCCTGAGCACTGTGCCTGAACATTTTCCATTGTTACTCTTGCATGTATAACTTCTGAACATTGATATGGAAAAACAAAATTTTGTTATTGTTATTAATAATAACAAAATTATTTGGATTTAATTATATCCAAATAAAAAACATATTAAAAAAAACTTGAAAATTTGCTTTCTTTTTTGTAACACTCCAAAACTTCTGCTTCTCCAAACTAGGAATGTTCTTTTTATGCGCTGGCCACAAGAGAACACTGTATCCGCTCTGATCACAGCTGCAACGAGCACTTTGATCACTTGATTTCAAAAACAACACATTTCAGCGCTAGTTCGCCTCTTATTTAACAAACAAACTAAATTAATGCTCTGCTAGTTAACTAGAGATGTTTTATTTGTTTGTATTAGTTACATCTATGCCGCGAGATGTTTCAAAAGTGGTGCGGACAATATCGACCCTGTCAAAAAGTGGTGGGGACATGTCCCACCCGCAAATTACGCCTATGCCTACAACAGGTTTACATGCATCAATTGCTTCATTTTCTCATAATATATATTTGCACATCACCACATTTTTCAGTGATTCTCAAAAGACTTGTCAGATGAATCAATCTCTCTAAATCCCTCCTTTCCGTGAGCTACTCTGCTCTGATTGGCCAGACAGCTCAGTCTGTTGTGATTGGTCTACCGCGTACAGCGCATGTCGTAAACAAAAAACGCCCATTGCCAAAACAACGTCAGCTCTGCGTGTCCTGAGGCTTCCTACACCGTAAACTAAACACAGTAACAAACAATGACTACGATTTTACCATCAATCCGAGCACGAGTCCGATGATGAAACATTGATAGAACTATTCATTGAACCCGAACCTCCATCGCAAGGACGACTCGAGCAGGACGTTTCTCAGTGATACACTCAGTTTGAGGTACATTATGAGATGTTGCAACTGTAATTCCTCACCATTAGCATTAACAAGTGCATGTCCATCAACAAACCGATTATTTTACTTGTAACGTTACTTATTTATTTACCGAGTATTTTTCTAATTTATTGCGTTGAACATGTTGAAACTGTATCAATAACAGTGCATACATTAGCCGAGCTCTAGCGTTAATGACTGATGTAACTTAATCTTTCCTCAAAGTAGTGAGAACGACAGACAATCTGCGTTAATAGACACCATTTTAGGTAATAGTGGCCCACAACTGATTAGCAGAAGTATTTCAGTAAGACAGTAATAATGTGAGTTAGCAGGAGACCGACACAATATAAAACACAAAACTAAGTATTTTGAACACCATCTTTCAAGAGCAAGCGTTTTGCGAATCCTGCATTGAACTCCCGAGATGAGAAGCAGTCGTCAGTAAAATGAAGGGAACACAGCAAAAGTTTAGGATTACACTGCTGTGGTATCATGGTAAAGATGAATTCTTCACATATTCATCCTTGGGCAGTCGAAAAAAAAACTGGCTGTACCTTCACATTGTAGAGCACAGCGTCTTCTGGACATGATGCTGTCCAGTGTCCACAGGAATCAGCTGCAGTGTTTGAGGTTCAAGTTTTCCCTGGTCTCTGCGAGCGCAATAAGTGAGCGGGCAATATGCTAATGTTTCGTCTTGACGTCACAACGAAACGGCGTATGACTCGTTTGAAAAACGATTCATTTCATCGACTCAGAGTCGACTCTTACTTTTGAAAGACAATAACTTTATTTACGGTGCACTTTCAGATTTAAAACTTTGCAGGATGTTTTCATTCACTTAGAGTTGTTACACATTACATGAAAGGTAATTTTCAAAAAATCCATAATAGGGGCACTTTAAGAGAAATCAGTGTGAAAGAGCTTAGGTGGCTCATGAAAGCATCAGGCTTTTCAGTTTTCAATTATCAGACTTTTAAATATGCAAGAAATCACACATTTAAAACAATGTAACAAAATGATTTTAAATCTCCATGTCTGAAGAACTTGATGGTAAGTGTGGTCATTTCCCTCTCACATTGCATTTGAAAAGACAATTTTGTCGTCTGTAGGTTGTGATTTAAATCACTAGCTTCAGTGTCTCAGATATCCAGTTTCAGCATCTATACAGATTCAGGTTAAGAGCCTATTTGACAAGTAATCACTTTTGCGTCAAGTGGAGGAAAATTTCTGTAATAATTCTGACCGCAGTCTCCAAATACAAATAAAGGAGGTATAAAGGGCTGTAATACAGACTTCCAAGTGGTACAAGAGCCTATAGGCGAAGCAGGCAATCACTTAAGTCAGGATCTAAACACACATGGACCTCAACATTTAGCATACGAACTCACAGGAGATAAAGGCATTAAAGAGCAAACATAATTTATCACCCGCTATCACCATGCAAAATGTTTCCTTGCTCAAAAGTGCTCGCAATCAACAGAAACAAAAATATTCTTTATAGCTATTTAAAGCATTCTTTGTCTTTGAGGTGCTTGCTGTTTAATATTTAAAGCACTTTTGCATTGCAGAAACAGTACATGTCAAAGGATACATTTTTCAAAAACAGTATGGGTAACAAACCCAGACACTCTCGACGAGATGCAAAGAAGTCAAGGGAAGCGAGTTAGTCATTAAAGGGCATATTGCAGGTTAGAGGACCCAACGAGTCAATGTATAGAAAAATAATGTAGGAACTAGATTTTCTTTCAAATATACTTATAAATACGCTACAGAAGCTTCTAGAGTCGTTTTTGTGAGAAAATTTTACTTCCGCATCTGAAAATGGGCGGGGCGGGCGTGACGTAACGGGCGGGAGAGTGGTCGATTCAAACAACAGGAAAACAATGGATCGCAATGACATTTCGGATGCTGAGGAAATACTTACTCGTATGACGGACCACAGCCATACAATTATGAGCCTGCTATGCTGCCGAGAGAGCAGGGACAGGCCAGGACTAATGTCAGACAGAACGGTCAGTGACAAATTGGGTTTTGGTTTGAGGAGAACCAGTGGAGAACAGGACAGGTGTCTTGGTGAGAGAGACCAGTGTTAGCTTATAGATATATACACGTTCGCTAACGATATACACTGTGCTCACAATATTGTAGATTATTACCATCGTATATCAGGCCAGCAGACATGAGTATGTTTAGGGTATATACTATTAAATGTATAATAACTATACTTGAGTATGTTTTTAGTACAATACAAATATACTCAAGTACATTTTTAATACATATTTTTCACCTGGGTTATAACAAACAGAAAATTAAAGATTTGAATATTTAAACGATCAGAGTAATTTTGTTTTTCAATTACAAGTTGCCTCTATTTAGGGCATGACTACCTATATCACACTATTTGATGCCATTGGTACATAAGACGATCAATATTCTTGCTTCGGCATCCCATGTTGAACTCCATCATATTGCCGGGATGATAATCCTCCGATCTGAAGTGAACGCTACACACGACCGCGTTTTTCGAAGCCGATGCGGAAAAGAAATCCCGTCGCTTCACCTGCACATACCGCACCTGGCACGAAAGATATAGGGTATAGCACCGTCCCTTTTCTTGTTATGGAAACCTGTGGACTCGATATCCTGACAGGCCGGAGTTTTTGCAACCTCCACAAACAATAATTTACCATGACGATGATAAATTAAAATACAAAAACTACCGAAAACACACTGACTCACGGCCACTCTTACTGAATACCAGCCTGCTCTGCATTGAGCCGAGGCTGAGGCTCCCTGTTGTGACGTAAAATGACGCGATGCTGAAAAAAAAGCCGTTTTTACGAGCAGTCAAAGAAACGCTCACTTTATCTACTAAATTAGTGCCCTTATGTCGATTCAAAACATTTTAAATCCTGCATTAACTTTTCATATGGTATTTTCATACAAGGTTATATATTACCGTAAATTTAGATTTTTTTTTACCAGCAATATGCTCTTTAAACCAAACTAGCTTATCTGGAAGGATCTTGTTTATAGTTACAAGTAAAAAGTAGGGTTTTTTTTTTTTTTTTTTTTTACTATTAGTTCATATTTTTATACCATTTTTGTTTTCAAAGTGATGTGATTGTATGTACCTGGTTTAATTTATATAGTTTTATTTATAAAAAAAATTCGACATCACGGTAGACAGAAAATTTTCTGCAAAATCTGTTTTTTTAACTGAAAGAAATAATCACTTTTATACATAGTTCTGCCCCAGTTGTTCTAAATAAATATTACATAGGCCCTACACACTGTGTGTAAAAAAAAAAAGTGCATAATTTCAGTGCATAATTATATATACATTTAGTATATACAGTGTGATTCCACTCATCACACTGCAGTGGTTTTATGCATATTTTTAAGTTACAACAATTTTTAGACCGGCGGGTCCATTTTAATGACCTCGCCCGGTTCCCCAGAAACCCACAGGCTGGCCCTGAGTGCCATTGTCAAAGGATGTCACTTTTCCAATAGGCCAGCTTTCTTCCCTGCCAGAGCGGCTCCGGTCAACTGCAAATGCTATTATCGTGAAGTAAATTGTTTAGGAGAAACAATAGCACACCGGCTAACTGGTCAGTTACACACACTAATAGAAAGGGACAGTTAAGTGTTTAAGCATTCTAAGCAACAACAGGAAGTACAAGGAAGAACCAGCTTGTAAGACCAAAATGCAGGTTCCTACATGCTGTGGTCTATCTTTCTGCCACCAGACTCCAAACCATCCTGGTGTGAGCTGCCTAAGTGACTTCCATTAACTGCTCAAATCAGAGCGTCCGATGACAATACTCAGCGAGACGCAATATTCCCTACTGATAGACCCTTGTTGTGCCACCATTTCTTTCGTATAAGAAATTTCGCATTGGCTCTTCCAATCGGCTTCTTAGAAAAAGCCACCTGTGCTCTCATTGATGCGGTGGGCTGAGTGTCCCTGCGTTGACAGGCCAAATGGGATGATAAAATTGCTTGACTGACCACTGTACAAATCAAGCCATCAGATTCTTCTGTCTCAATGATACTGGCTTGCTTTCTTTCTCTCTCTCCTTCCCATAAATCACACATTCATTCATTCATTCATACATGTTCCAATCTAGCTTTCATTCAAATTAACAAAAAGTTGTACCTATGCGTTCATATTCCCAACACTTGTGTTAACAAGTTAATTCAGCAAGTAACTTCTCCTTGAAGGAAAGTCATATGGTCCTTTTTGATTTGCCTCTAAAAGTGACAGACTAATTCTAATTAATTAAACGCGTAGCTCCAGCTGCTCAAGAGACGAAACGGTTGAGGGCCCTTTTCATGGCTGACATCACAGGCAATAGCTTTCTTTTTTATCTTGCTTTCCCATGAGAGACATACTTCCACTGTTCTTTCATTTCCTTTTTTTCAGCTTACTTCCTTTTCTCATCACCTCTCTGAGCAAATACAATAAGTGTCCACATGTGACAGAAATTGTCGGAGAAGAGAACAGGTGGGACTGTTCAAAATGAAAGAATAGATAATATTGAGGCACACACACACAGTAACCACTCCACATATAAGATGGTATCTTCTATCCAAAGGATCCCTAATAATTCCTGACTGAATCAAAGGCTTCATGGAAATGAAACACTGTTAAAAAAGATGTCTCAAAATGAAAAAATGACCTAAACTTTTAGAAAACCGAAAACTGACAGATGCATACCTGTAGAATTGTAATTGCATTATCAATAATGCAGCCAAAGGGAAATTGAAGGATGCCAGAAGGAAAACATCATGATTAAAAGCAGGTCTGTACAAACTGCCATGAAAGGAGTAGTCAGAGCTATAGCCATTACAGGCCTGAGCAATGTTTTTTTTTTTAAATGTCAAAAGTCTGGCTCTTTAAATCTTTGCATCTTAAAACCACTTATCTGCGTACATGCCATTTAACTAAAAAATTCAGATTTGAAATCCACAAAAATTGCCTGGGGATGTTTTGAGAATCCAAGTAAGGTTAAAAATTAAGTATGTATGTATTTTTGGATGCATGTGTTACCTTTTTTCTATCTCAGCATAAAGTGAATAATGAAACACTTCACGGGCTGCTTATCAACACTCAAATGGTTCTTCGTGGTTTCTTCTTGTGATCTGGAAACCGATCAAAGTATGCCATGATGAAGGATGCATCACTTAAATGCACCACGTGGATGTGACGAAGGAGGAGAAAGGATGCATTCAGAGGAGCTAGGAGAAAGTATAAACACGTCAGGGTTGCCAGGTCTGCATAGCAAAACTAGTCCAATAAGGCTATCATAACTCTAAACATCTAAAATGCATACTTTACAGTAACTGTTGTGCATTAACATCAACTTGAAAATCAGAATAGACACACAAAATTATGTCAAAATATTATGTCAAAATACCCCTCTCTGCAAATATTCTCGTAAACACAGTCGGTTATGTCTTAAAGGTACAATAGGATTTTTGCAGTAAAATATCCAAAAACCACTAGGCCAATGTTATATATTTTGTTTAGTTGATTACTTACAATATCTCCAATGTTTCCAACTATTTGTAAATCGTGACAAAATTGCGATTTTAACCAAGGAAACGGGACGTGTCAGCAGGGGTGAGGAGTCGCAAGTCAATGGCGTCATATCCGCGTTACCCTCGGTTTCCGCTCGTACTGCCATAGTAACCATGGCGACAGACGTGGACAACTGGGTTATGCTTAGCAAGACGCTCACGCTTTTGTTGTTTTGTTCAAACATTTTGGACCATGGCAAGCAGATTTTGAGACAAAAAGAGGACTAGAACGAAGATCAACATCTTATGCCGAGAGCTCCACGTCTGCGACTTATGCCGCGTTCCAGGCAACCTGTAACCCGTGTTTTTTCAACTCGTAACTGGGAGTACATCGATCTAGTACGAATTCACGGGTGGGAAGTCACGGGTTTGACTGCCGTTCCAGTGCACTTTCACGGGTAGGCCTATAAGGTTGGAAAAACACGGGTTACAGGTTGCCTGGAACGATGTACTCCCAGTTACGAGTTGGGAAAACACGGGTTACAGGTTGCCTGGAACGCGGCATAACTTCGACTCGACAGAGACGCGAGTGTTGCATACTTTATTAGACAGGTGAGCAAATGTACATGTTATTTAGTTCAATATGATTAAATGTTAGAATATGATCTGTATGTTATTCTAATGTTGATCTAGCTTACTGCTAGTCTCATAAAAACAACCTCAATATATTGACACACTCAAATGCCGTTTAGTGTGATAGTGTAACTGTTAGAGCAAGTGAAACAGTGCTGCGTTAACTTACCTCAAGTTTAATTCGTCTAATAAACTGACCTGTGAGTTAATTATTAATTCAGCACTTGCGTGTAGTTCGGTAGAATGAAATGTCCTTATTCCTTTATACCCGCCAGACTCGCGTTGCGTGTGGCGCTGGAATAACGTTACGTCTCTCACATAGACTGTAAAAAAGGTCTCACATTAGCAATCGCGCCCTGCTTCATACCACAGTCATGTTAAAAACATCACTGTATTCACTCATCCATAAAAGATCCATCAGCTTGACGACAAGATCCATAATTCCGCTTGATGCTTTGCGTCATCGATATAAGCCTTTGTTATTGTAAGAGATTAGCGACCCCTGGTGGCCAAAAATTACATACTGTACGTTTAAGTGAACTGAACATCAACATTTTGAGAAAGAAATCGGATGTGTATCATCATGGATCTGTGCATTAGGTCTCCGATAAATAGGTCTACCTGCTGCAATGTTAATCAAACAACAACACACAGCTTTAACACAAAGATTAATCTATATTTAATTTATACAGTGAACACTATATAGTGTTATTTGACATTCTGTATCTGAATACTTGTTAGAACTTTCTTTATTTAGTGCATTTGTTCTTTTCTTTTTTCTTGCTGATCTGAAAAATAATCCGATCCGTCACTCAAAAACCGTAACATGATCCGAGCTGTGAGTTTTGTAATCCGTTGAACCACTAGCCTAATCATGAACAACTGTTTTCATAAAGGAGTTTACAGGGACTTAAAGGCTCCTCACAAGTATTCCTCCCTCTCAAAACACATTAAACCTACTTAAAACCGCAGAGTTGGCATCCCTGAAACAGCCCGCAACCTTTGCGAAAGTCTTTTTTCCCTTTCCTTTGTCGAAACAACTGACGCAGGCAAATTACCGCCCCCTTCACATGTCTCAAAACCTTCTATAAACAGTTTATACTTGCTTTTTGAAATTTTTTAGTGACTATTATAATTGTCACGTTCAAAACAAAACTTTCGATTTTTTTATTTTATTTACCCCATTCAAGCACATTTCAACAAAGTTTAGTGGCTCCATAAAAGACGACATAACTTCATGTGTTTATGCTGTCATTTTCAGGTTTTGAAGAGGTAAGGGTCATTAATCTTTGGTCCTCTGCTGCACCCTTGTGCCCATCAAGCAGACTACTTGGTAAGGCCTCAAATCTCTGTTTTCATAAATATTATTTGATCCATAACACCTTTTAAAATTGGTTGTTTCAGTCTTGGATGCTGACTGGTCAGTATAGTGCAACAATTTGCATCTTTAATATTTTTATTATTAAGAAACAATTTATCAAAACCCAAAAGAAACGGAATTCACAGTATACTCAATATAGCACACCCTAAACAGTTGTCTAAAAAAAAACAATATAGAACAATGCTACTGATTTGAGAGCTCCCAGTATGCATTGCCACATGAATAAATAATGCTGTGTTCGGTTAGCAGTTCTGTTAGCAGTTTTTTATTTAAGCTGCTGTTATTTTGTTGTCACTGTTGTTATCTATTAGTGTGTGGTGATGTTCAGAGCGATGTTGGAGTTGTACTTATGAAAAGATTTACTTTATGAAAAAAAAAATATATAGCCTATATATATATATATATATATATATATATATATATATATATATATATATATATATATATATATATATATTAGAAAGGAATACAAATTAAAACTGGTATTGCTAATTGACAATTTGCTGGACAAGAAATTTGTAGTTGCCTTTACAAGAATTTATTGGCTGCACAACAAAGTCAAATTGGCTAAACCAATTAGTGTTACTACAGTATAAGAACAAGATTGAAGTATTTGTTTTTAATTTGAACGTATTTAGTGTTTAGATTTATCTTCATCTGTGAATTTCATCCAGAGTAATTCTCACAAGTTCCTATCCTCTTATCCTATGGCTCCTCGTCTTTCTTTTTCTCTTCGGTCTCTTCTTTCATCTTTTCCTCGTCTTTTTCTTCCATCTTTTCCTTGTCTTCTTCTACCTTCTCTTTCTCTGGCTCTTCTTCTTTCTTTTCCTCCTGGGTTTCTTCCTTCTTTTCCATCTCCTCCTCTTCATCTTCATCCTCCACCTCTTCCCCAGCCAAGCGCTCTATCTGAACAATTCGCCGTTTGATAGTCTTCTGTGTCTCCTCCTGTTCCGCCAGCAGCTTGTTTACCTTGGTCTGCATGATCTGCAGTGTGCTGTACATTCGGTTTACGCGCTCATCCAAGTCCCTCTCATCTGGCTTTAGTTTGGTAGGGTCCAGCTCAAGCAGACCATCCTTCAGCAGAATCTGTCTCCCTTTCTCTTCCAGCATTGCTTTAGCTTCGGGATATTCCGTCAGAGCTTCCATCAGATCATCTTTGGACAGGCAGAAGAGGTCTGAGTACCCTATGCTTTTAATATTTGCTGTTCTGCGGTTCCCTGCCTTGCTGCCCTTGATGTTTAGAATGCTGATTTCACCAAAGTAGCTTCCATCGCCAAGGACGACAAATTGAGTGATGCCGTCATCAGCCACCACGGCAAGTTTGCCTTCTTTTATGATGTACATCTCCCGCCCGATATCGCCCTTGCGGCAGATGTAGTCACCAGGACTGAAGACTAGAGGGCGGAGCTTCAACACCAACTCGACCAGCAACCCCGCCTCACAGTCGGCGAAGATCCGCACCTTCATGAGGGTCTCTAAGTGCACGTTCATGCCTAACTCTGCCCGTAATTTGTCTGGCAAGTACCTCAGCACCTCTCTTTCATTTTGTGCTTTCTTGTTAGTCCACAGGTAGTCAAACCACTTGATGACACGCTCCTCGAGGTCCTTGCTGACATGCCGCGCATGCATGTACTGCTTAATGTTGTCGATCCTGGATTGGAACTGAGCCTGGGCTGCGTTCATATTTGAGATCATTGTAGCAATGTTACCCACAATGGTGGCAAAGATCAAGACGCCCACCAGGAAGTCAACTACGTGGAAGAGAAACTCAGAGTCTAGCTCCGGAGATGGCGTCTCTCCGATAGTGGTGAGGGTAAGCGTAGACCAGTACAGGCTGAAGGAATATTTTCGCATGAGTTCTCCGAACTCTGGTTCGTTGAGATCAGGGTACACCCATGCATCTGATCCGAACCCGATGGACTTGGAGAAGGAGAAGTAGAGGCATGCATTCCAGTGGATGATGATGATGATGTACATGACCAAAGTGCAGATTCGGAAGATGTTGGGGTAGTTGGTCATGGTTTCTGAGATGGTGAAAAACTCAAACATGCGGTTCAGGCGGAGCAACTTGTTTATTCGGATCTCTGGGTAGTCCAACCCTAAAACGAAGTAGAAGATGTCCGTGGGTAGCATAGAGATGACGTCGAAGCGGAACTGGAGACTGTCGGTGTACCGCTGGAGGAGGAGTTTTTCATCTTTGATAAGCAAGCCCTGTTCCAGGTACCCTGGTTAAAAAAAAGGTGACATGAAATCATGACACAAATTGACATCTAATTCTACTAATGATGTTAGATTCACCTGTTCGTGCTCTGAAGGCCATGTCAGCCAAATAAATCAAATCAGAGCTATAGTCCAAGAGGAACCATATCAGTAGATATTCATGCTGCAGCTCCTCAAAGCAGGCTCTATGCAAAGATACACAATATGAATACTCTAAAAAAAGTATTACATCCATTTATCAAGCTTACAAAATGCTCCAATTTGATGTATTATGTTGGATTTCGATGCTGAATATATGACCATTATCATATCTAGAGCATATGAGTGTAAGAGACTAATGGAGATGTAAGGAAGCACACTTCAGAGGTTAAAAAAGGGAACGTCTTCAATTTTGTATTCTTCTCTCATCTCCTGGTCTTAATAAAACATGCACTTCTAATTATTACCTTGCAATTATAACTGTCCAGTTGTACATGACAGGAACTGTGATTATAAGCAGCCATTGATAATACAGGAATCCCGCTGGGTTAATCACAAACACCTCCTTGGGCCTTGAAAAAAATGAAGTTGACATGAGCAATAATCAATGGTGATACTTTAACCTTTTGTAAATCGCAGATTAGAAATGACTGATAAAAAATCCAGATACCAACCCCTCCTCTTTTTCTTTCTCCTTTTCTTTTGCCTTTTCTTTTTCTTTCTCATTTTCTTTTTCTTTTTCTTCCTTTTCTTTCTTCTCTTTTCTCTCTTTCTTTTCTTTTTTGCTACAGAAAAACAGAAAGGTTTATACGGTAACAAACGTTATTTATAACCAGAATATGTCAAACATAAGATTAGTGTGCTACTCACTCTTTTTTCTCCTTCTTTTCTTTTTTCTCCTTTTTCTTCTTCTTCTTGGCTTCCCTATATGGAGAGCAAAGTACACTATTACCACGAATACACATTCATATAAAATTACATTATATTATATTATACAGTATTAAATTATTGATCTAATGATCTTTGATTACTCCTCATTGTTGTTGCTGTTGTTGATGTTAAATAAACGTCCTGCACTTGGAGCTGGAATTGTGTCTTCGTCGTCCTCCTCTGTGTCCACCTCCATTATCGGAGACACTCGGGGAGGGACTGCAAACCCCCCTGATGTAGGTACAATAGTCATGATCCTTTCCCCCTAGAGCAATAGGCTGAAGCATTGATTTACAATTTACATGTCTTTCTATTTGTTAAAAGTCATGAAAAAATCTGACATAGACAAAATAATACTCTAAGAGGGAGAAAATTGCCACAAAGTCATATCAAACTCACCGGCTGTTTTTCTTTAACCTAAATCCTGTCCCATTCTCTCTTGATCAGAAGAATCACCGAGCCTGTCAGAACCGCAGACCTTCTGTCCGGTGAAATTAAAGATTTATAGCTCGTGTTTTTTTCAAAGGAGGAACAAGCGTGTGGTTCATTTGTTCTGTTGTGCTATGTAATGATATCTCAGACTTGCATGACCCTGAGAAGGATTTGGAGATTAATGAGAGACTAGAGTGACAAAAACAAAGCCTCCTCCCTGTCTTCTTGAACGGTACATGATTTATACTCCCTCCAACAAAAGCTGGAAGTATGAGCGAGATCCATCATTTACACCATTACACTGAGAATTTTGGCAACCTGCCATTTTTTTTAATTGTTCCATATTCAAAACAAATGTTTAGGTTCATGTTTAAATTGATTCATCAGAGTGCACCTAGTAAGGCATATGTGAATGACCACATTTGTTAGTGGTGTTTATTTAACTAACTGTAATTTACTTTTACTTTTGCTGTCTATTATACTGGTGTCATTTTGTGCTTGCTAGACTGTGATCCTGTAGAGTAGAGTGAGAGATTTACCTCTTGTAGCAACATCTGCCCAGTCAGCAGTCTTCCACAGATCTGCTTTATCCTATTAATACAAACGTCCCAGTCTTAGTTTCACACACAGCCACTCACAGAGAAATAGATGGCCTGTTTTGTTGGATATATGTAGTTTTTGTTGGATATTATTTTATATTGTATGTACTGTACATTTACATTTACATTTATTCATTTAGCTGACGCTTTTATCCAAAGCGACTTACAATTGCTATATATGTCAGAGGTCGCACGCCTCTGGAGCAACTAGGGGTTAAGTGTCTTGCTCAGGGACACATTGGTGTCTCGCAGTGGATTCAAACCCGGGTCTCTCACACCAAAGGCATGTCCTGCGCCATTACCATCACCATTATATAACTGTATATATAATGATACAGATATAGTTACACACACACACATACAGTCAAACCAAAATGTATTTAGACACCTTCAACATTTCTCACATTATCACAGTTTATTCGCTATAGTTTAGAAAATGGTAATAAAATATGACAAGACCTCAAGAGTTATCAAATCAGTTGATATTTCACTGGTTTTGGCCATCGTTCTGTTAGACTGTCTCACAAAATGAATTAACTCAAATAGATGTCAATTACACAATTAGATAATACCAATTTAGGTCAACTAATTACCAAGCAATGCTTAATTTTGTTCAGCCTGTGGTGTAAAAAGGTTGCATTAGTAATTTTATACATTTTACTTGTAGTCCACTGTATGAAGAATTTTTGGGTATAATATGTCAGAGTTTACTTTATTTTGCTATCCTCACTTACATAAATTAACTATAGTGTCCTGCACCCACTAGTTAAAAAATATCAAAAATAAAATCTGGTGTCTGAATAATTTTTGGTTTGACTGTATATAGTCATCTGTTATAGATGTATAGATATCAGGTTAATTAGATAGTTACATTTCAGTTGATTAAAAAGGTTTTTAATTGCAGTACACAAAATACATTTTATTTTAAGAAACTGAAAGAGAAGACATATAACAAGTAACGCTGTCTGCAGCAGTGTCGGCTCAATTCTTACAATGAGGTTATTATAAATCTGCCAGGAAACATTTTCACACAACAGGAATGTGCCACATTTTTGTTCCGGCAATGTTCACACCACAGAGATGTGGTCTTAAAGTCAGCGATGTGACTGATTGGTTAGAATCTTGCGGGGGGGGGCAGGGCTTGTGATCATCTCTCTCACTGCACTGGCTGGGCTGCATCAGGAGCCTCAGCCACCAACATCTGCCCTGCACCAGCAGCAACATCAGGCCCAACCAAAGTGGTGTCAATTTCCACAGCAACTGCCGGTGCCTCGGGGATGAGAGCCGGATCAACGGCAGCAGCGATGACTTCGGGAGCAGGTTCGACGGGAACATCCACAGCGATATCAATGGGTAGGATCTCGTTTGCGACAGTGGCATCGACAGGTGAAGCGGTTCCAGCAGGTTCAGGTTCGGCTCCGGCCTCGGCTGCCTCAGCACCCTCCGCTGCCTCTGCTTCTTCCGCTCCTTCGGCCTCATCTGAGTTCAATGGAGCAGCCGGCTGGGCAGGCTGGTAGCCGTAGGGAGGGTAAAACCCACGATACTGTGGCTAGGGTAGATTAAAAAAGGGACGCAGCTCGTAAAGTACACCCTATTAATGTTTGAAATGTGTGATACCGTTTTGATAAGAGGAAACCTACTGCTCCTTCCTCATCTGACCCATCTCCTGGGGGTGCGAAAAGAGCGGGGTTGAAAAAAAAGCCCTGAAAGAAATGTTCAAAGATCAACGTCAACGCAAACTATAGCTCAGTCACAAGGCTTGTGTAATGTACCGCACTGTAGGTCTTTAAAAGTCCTTTAAAAAAAGGTTTTTGGGTTTTTTTTGCAGCGATGCCATTGAAGAACCATTTTGGGTTCCCCAAAGAACAGTTCTTAAAATAACAGGTTTTATGTGAAGAACTTAATAATTTATAGAACCTTTAGTGCAATGTGAAGGTTCCATAGAACCACGGATGCCAATAAAGAACCTTTATTTTTAAGAGTGAACATTACCAATTCCACAATTTTTTTCTTAGTGTCATTCAATGTTTTAATAATCTGATGAACCTTTTTTCAATATAAAGAACCTTTTGTGCAATGGAAAGGTTCAATGGACGTTGAAGGTTCTTCATGGAACCATCAATGTCAATAAAGAAGTCTATAACCACTCTGTAGTTTTTGCTATAGGATTAGTTGCAAAAAGCCAAGCTAAAAGCACAAGTGCCAGTTGGTTATTTATCATTAAATAAAACTAGTCAGCAATGTATGGTGTATGTTGCACTCTAAAATGCTACTTTACATCATAAACAGAAGCTGTCTCTTTCCATGTTCTAGTTATCTTTAATGTAAAAAAGTAAACACAAATGTGTGAACTAGCAAGGCCTTGATACACAACAGATGTGTCAGTTATCTAACATGATTTTTCTTTACATTTATCCTCAACATCATCTTATGAAATGCCATGACTGACATTGACACATCATAACAATAGCACATTGCTAACCTGCTGTGGTGCTTGAGGTGAAACCTGAGGCTGGGTCTGTAAAAAGAGAAATATTGGCAAAAATGTTTTCAAAAGGCTATTGTTTATTCTCAAAAACATTACATGCGATATGATAGAATGAAAGGGGTTTACATCAACAGGCGCTGGTGCTGCGGGTGCCACAGGTGCTGCCTGTGAGGAACAGAAAATACCATCAAATCCATAAAACAGGTTCACACAGTAGTCTTTAAATGAAGTGATTAAATGCTTAACATACAGGCAGCTGAGCATCAGTAGGAACGGCACCAAAACCCTGCAAATGCATTGATCACATTATGTTAATATTATGAAATGCCTCTGTCTTTAGTGCTGTCAGCATTGAACTGACCTGTTGCCGCATCTGTCCTAACATTCTGTAGAGTTCCATCAACTGGAGAGCTGTGTTAGCATGACCAACTGCCTGCTGCAATAGAGAAAACACAGTATGCATAATGCAATACATTACACCCATTGTGATCACACACAAAAGTCTTACCTCATTGCTGCCGCTGTCAGGGGCCTAAAATATGCAAAGCAAGAGGAAGATATCAAAAATGTTTGAAATTTTGACTTTGTTATGCTGCCTTGAATGTGAAACAAGATGTAGAAACAAGAACTTACAGGTGCAGCTAGCGAGGAGCCCAGCAAACACATCAACAACGCCACAGCTTTCATGATCATGATTATTTCACAGCTTATGACGCAGAGAGAAAAATAGACACATTCAATACTGCCGGTAACATATGCATGAGTTAAAACTCCGCAGAAATGGTACGAGCTTACCTCTTTTCACAAGGACGACTGCTTGGTTTCTTGAAGTTTAAAGTTGAATGAATAAGTACTGTACAAGGCTGCTATATATACTTAGCTGCTCCTGAAACAGACCAATCACCTCTCAGCAAAAATGAAATCTATTTTTTGCCTTTATTCTTAAAGCAAGGTTGGAATTACAACTGTTAATGACCCATTATGTATAATTATACACTGTGAAATTCTGCTTGGTGCACAGTTCTTCAAAAAGACAGACAAAAAATGAAATAGTCTACCAGACAGGAGGAGGGTCTGTCTGTGGTGTTTGATGGTGAAGTTTGCATGTGACTTTCAATGGGCCCCTTTCGCACGGCAGTGGGACTTGTGGGAGCCTGCCAACTCGATTGATCTGATTACAACAGATCTTCACAAACAAAAAATCTTCTAAACTCTTAATTACAGACTTAACCAATCTTTTCTTGCTGATTCATTTTTGGAGATATATAGGTATAAATCTTTTAGCTCCTCATTGTTGTGACCACACTGACAACTTCTATAGAGATGTTGCCGTCTGCGTTTTTTTTTTCTTTCCTTTGAAGCATTTCAAGGGTTGATAGGCCTATGCTTTATGCTTTAGGGAATCCAGATCCAGGATGTCTTATCTGATGTCAAGGATGTCTTCCATTTCAAGAATGTGAACATAAAAGGTTTTAAGATATCCACTTGCTGAACTCTAACAGATCAGGCAAGAGACTACATATACTCTGGCTCCCCTTCAGTCATTCTAGATATTTCCTTAGGGTCAACTGGTGACTATCTTTCTGATTGTTCAAAAGCCGTTCAAGCCTGTAATTCATAGTTTGTTTGTGTGTGTGTGTGTGTGTGTGTATAGGCTACTGTATATACAATGAATACACACATACACACACACACACAAACAAACTATATGAATTACAGGCTTGAACTATATATATATATATATATATATATATATATATATACACACTGTATTTATATACCGTAGTTGACCTTAGTTTTGCATTTTTTCAACCTGTTATTAGTTCACAAACTTTAAGGTCATTCTTTTTTAAATAATAAAAAACAAAACATTTTTTTAATTATTTTTAAATTCAGATTCAGGTTATCTTGTCATCCAGTATTCTGTGGAAAAGGTATGTAATTTGTATATACACTCACCGGCCACTTTATTAGGTACCACATGCTAGTAACGGGTTGGACCCCCTTTTGCCTTCAGAACTGCCTCAATTCTTCGTGGCATAGATTCAACAAGGTGCTGGAAGCATTCCTCAGGGAGTTTGGTCCATATTGACATGATGGCATCACACAGTTGCCGCAGATTTGTCGGCTGCACATCCATGATGCGAATCTCCCGTTCCACCACATCCCAAAGATGCTCTATTGGGTTGAGATCTGGTGACTGTGGAGGCCATTTTAGTACAGTGAACTCATTGTCATGTTCAAGAAACCAATTTGAAATGATTAGAGCTTTGTGACATGGTGGAAGTAGCCATCAGAGGATGGGTACATGGTGGCCATAAAGGGATGGACATGGTCAGAAACAATGCTCAGGTAGGCCGTGGCATTTAAACGATGCCCAATTGGCACTAAGGGGCCTAAAGTGTGCCAGGAAAACATCCCCCACACCATTACACCACCACCACCAGACTGCACAGTGGTAACAAGGCATGATGGTTCCATGTTCTCATTCTGTTTACGCCAAATTCTGACTCTAACATCTGAATGTCTCAACAGAAATCGAGACTCATCAGACCAGGCAACATTTTTCCAGTCTTCAACTGTTCAATTTTGGTGAGCTCTTGCAAATTGTAGCCTCTTTTTCCTATTTGTAGTGGAGATGAGTGGTACCCGGTGGAGTCTTCTGCTGTTGTAGCCCATCCGCCTCAAGGTTGTGCGTGTTGTGGCTTCACAAATGCTTTGCTGCATACCTCGGTTGTAACGAGTGGTTATTTCAGTCACTGTTGCCCTTCTATCAGCTCGAACCAGTCTGGCCATTCTCCTCTGACCTCTGGCATCAACAAGGCATTTCCGCCCACAGAACTGCCGCTCACTGGATGTTTTTTCTTTTTCGGACCATTCTCTGTAAACCCTAGAGATGGTTGTGCGTGAAAATCCCAGTAGATTAGCAGTTTCTGAAATACTCAGACCAGCCCTTCTGGCACCAACAATCATGCCACGTTCAAAGTCACTCAAATCAACTTTCTTCCCCATACTGATGCTCGGTTTGAACTGCAGGAGATTGTCTTGACCATGTCTACATGCCTAAATGCACTGAGTTGCCGCCATGTGATTGGCTGCTTAGAAATTAAGTGTTAACGAGCAGTTGGACAGGTGTACCTAATAAAGTGGACGGTGAGTGTATATATACATAATTGTAAATTATAATTCATTATTTGCCGCATAATAATCTAGTATTTCCTGTCCATTTACTTAATAGCCTTAATATTCAGGATAAAGTATATTATCGCAAAATAAAACCACTCCACTGGAAAAAAATATATGATTAACCAAAAATATTATGATTGAATCAACCAAAATACATTAATTTATACCATTATACCATTTCTTATATATTAGCTTTTGCATTTTATATATATGTGTGTGTGTGTGTGTGTGTGTGTGTGTGTGTGTGTGTGTGTGTGTGTGTGTGTGTGTGTGTGTGTGTGTGTGTGTGTGTGTGTGTGTGTGTGTGTGTTACTTAAAGAGTAAGATACTTGCAGAGCTGAGAATAAGCAAATATCATACGCAGCAATTTGGCTGTTGCTTCACATTTGAAAAAAGTATTTGGGATGTGCTGGAGGAGACTTTACAGCATAGGCGTAATTCTATGGGGGGACAGGGGGACACGTCCCCCCCAATATTCAACGAAGGGCAAGAGAATATAGACTATAGACTATAGAATATAGACGAATTTTCAGATATTTGTTTATGACTTTTTGCCCCTTTATTAAACATTTAAAATATTCACAAATTAATATGGAGAAAAAAAATGTAGATTTTACTGGTTTTCTAAGGCCAAATTAGAACATGGAAATTATATTTTTCCCGCAGTGCTCAATGAGAGGAGCCATAACCACAGCCTACAGAAAGGGGATGTATGGTGAGTTAGGCTATAATAAATGTGTCTGAAAAAATAACGAGGCATTTTAATTGTTTATTAATAAACTATTGTTTTCCTAAATCAGTGTCGGTTAAAAACATATCTCCATCTCCGGATGCACCTTTAGAGAGAAATGCACCTTTCATACGGATTACATAATCAGAAGGTATTAGCTTTCGATTCGAATTTGTTCCTTTTAAAGTGGACATTTAAAGCTTCAGTCTACAAAGGCTATATAGCCTATCAGTTCTCGCGCTTCAGTTCACGGAGACCATGAAGCGCGCCTGATTGTTTTATTTTATTTTACAAAAGCACATCGTTTTCTTGTTATTGTGAGATTACGCAAATAAAAGTAGTTGCGAATAATGTATTATTATATTCTGTATGACCAGAAATGATAAAGTATTTTAAGTTGTTTCGACTGTTGATAGGAAAATGCAAGTGTTCGCGGCCGCGCCTCCGTGCCATCCAGTGCGCGCTCCACACCCAGTCCGCACACACACTTGGATATGCGTCAAAATCTTGTGTTTATTTGTGATGATAATCTTAGCCCTATTATTATTGTCCAACCTGTATTATGAATGAAATGTGACGAATTGCTTTGTTCCTTTTTTGGATAAAAGCGTCTTCTATAATAAATGTTATAATAATGATGATAATTATTATTATTATTTGCGAACAAGGACTCAAAACACACCGCGTATTCTAAGTCAGACTGTAAATGCGCAAAACCCGTTTCCATTGCAGTTTTGCGAAATATTCCTTTTTCAAATTGCCTGAAAAACCTCCTCATGCGAGCGTAAAAACTTTATTGGGATAAACGGGAGTTTTTGCGAAATGGACGTGTTTCCGCATTTTTATTACGCAATTTCAATTTGCGCAATTTGAAGGGTAATGGAAACGCGGCTTGTATGATTATGCGGGCAGGGCCATGTGATTGCAAATAGCCTACGTCTTTCTTCCCAGCTCCGAAAATATAAAATCCCGGCCGGTCCATTTCCCAAATCCATTCGACTTGTCTTACACTATACATTTAGCAAAACCTATTTCTCCTGAAATCCATGTCATGTTTTCCTATCCCTTTAGTAGCTTGTGCATCGTCAGTGAGTTAGGAAAAAACAAACAGAAGAAGAGTTAGGAGGAGCGCGGAAATTGACAGACATTTGGCACATAGGCTATCTGGTAAATATCCTGTTATCCTTTAACAGTAATTTAATCAAAATGTTTATAGCCACTATATGTTTATAGAAGAATATAAGAGAGAGAGATCACTGACCGCTTTGTTGTCAATTCAGGCCTGTAATTGATGCCGATGCTGTAATCATTGTGAGTAGGCTATACGTTGGTTTGACGATCAGATGTAGCCTAATAAAATTATTTGTTGTGTTATACAATGACAAACATTTGGACTCTGACTTTTATTTTATTTTGATTAAAAAAATGTGTGCATGCGCCAACACAAAAAGTTCCACAGCTGCAGGTGCCAATTGTGTGTGAAAATTATTCTTCAAGCTCCCTCCCAACCATTCTTTCACAATTTGAGCCTGATGAATCTTGACATTGTCATCCTAGAATGTGGCCATGATGTGTTTTCCGACATGGTTAAGATATGAACATCTACACACTCCATCAGTTAGGGTTAGAAGAACTGTTGCCAAACATAAAACATGCTATGATAATTACTGCAATAACGATCCAATCATTGACTTTTAAGCATTTGCTTATTTAAATCCAAACAGCGACTTTTTTTTTTCTTTTTTTGATCAGGCAGTGTATAATATAGGCCTATATATATAATTAGAGCTGAATTAGAATCGCAGAGCTAATTAAACCCTGTTATGATAATGAGCAGATAAACTCAATCCAAAATCGTATTAAATGTTGATGTCCAATGTGCCAACATATCTCAGAGCAAATTAATTGCTAACATACTGCAGGCCTAGTGCATGTGTTAATGTCTGCATGTAGGAGACTATTCGAATTCCTTATGGCCAGACAATCCATGGGGGAAAATGTATTCTTGAATTTCTCTGAATTTAGTTTCAATGAGCATTATAAATAATTCTCTTATTTGATATTCAAACATCCTATAGCTTCCTTGAGGTTGAACCTGGAAAACTTTTGCGCTCCAATATTTTTTAACATGCAATATGTTTATTATACTGCATAATGTTCAAGGTGTAGGTGCAAAATATTTCACTTTAACCTCAGAATCCTTTTTAATGTTTAAGCAAAAACATGTTTTGTATTATTTTAATTACTAGTATGCATTACAAATGTGTTTTGTAACAACTACCACAAAGACAAAAAATTAATTGTTCTTTAATCAACTTTATTAATGAAACACTACTCACAAAAGTATACATGAGAAAATATTCAGAACTGACATTTGCTTTAAGGTATAATTTTCTCACATCAGAATAAGACCCAAACAGATCTTTAAAAAAAAATTCTTATATGTGTAGATCATCTTCTTCGTGTTCAAAAAATCAGCTCGTTTTAAATTATTATCCCAGGAAAAAAGTATTTACTAATTCTAAATAGCATTGGGGGGTTCACACTTGTTGTTTGATGTTTGTCTCTCACTCAGCTGCAAAGATGAGCCTGTAGGCATAAGAAATAATATGATAAACAAGAATGAAAGAGTGATGTCAAGCAATGTTGAAACATTATTAAAACTATTGCAATTCAAAATTAGGACGAATGAATCATATTCAGATACACATAAGCAGTATCTCACCGGTCTTCATGGCTTGTTAGACACCTGAAAGAAGGTATAGATAATTAACAAGAGTGTGGTGCACATAATCTGCTTTTTTCAGCAAAACTGCTGCTGACATATATACGAGATTCGCAAGTTCTCATTTTGGTTAAAAGCATACTGGCTAAATACACCACTGAAGGAGTAATTATGTTGTCAAATCAGAGCTTAACTGAGGGTTGAGATTTTTGCTTCTCACACATATGCATTTAAACACACACACACACACACACCTGTCCTGTCTGAGCCTGCTGCTCCGGCTGGGTTTGCTGCTGAGGATCTTGGGTTTGTGGAGGACCATCCTGGAATGGTGGGTTCTGTGTAGAAATGCAATAAAAGCTCACAGTGTTTCAAGATTCAGGCGTTTCAGCAAATTCTAATAACAGTGCAAGTGATGATTGTATTGAGTAATTATGAAACCAAGGAGGTTCAACGCATTTTTTTCTCACCATGGGTGGCTGTTGAGGAACTGTCTGTGGCATGAAGTCAAAGGGGAAGATCTATTGACAAACATATACAAATAAATTACAATATTTTAGTAAAATAGTTTGTTATATATATATATCAAAATGTTAAAGCAATTTAAAGAATTTACATTTGGAAATTGAGGTATCATGGGAACATTTGGTTGATCCTGAAATGTAAACAACAAGTCATCTTTATTTATATAGCGCAATACAGATTGTTTCAAAGCAGCTTTTCAGAGATAAACAGGAAAACGATTCAATTATGTAAACAACTAGTAGGCCTACTCCCAGAAATAAGTAAAAGGTGTAAGGCTCAGCTATTTATGGGATGAGAAAACAACAGATATAATCCATTTCAACTTCAAAATTTCACATTTAGGCTAATTCAATATGTTGCTTGCCGCTTATTTGTAATTATTTGAGAAATGTACTAGTTTCAAAGTAAATCCTACCTGGCGCTGACTGAAGTCATAGGGGTAAAACTTCAATAAGGAGAAAGAAACACAAAATCACCATTGAGTTCATTGCATCAGAGAGGATGAGCAATGTTGAGGCATTAGAAGAAGCTATGAAAGCAACACTCTGCTGGATTGACTTTCTACAGCATATATGTAAAGATTTCTAGTAAAGTCTGCAGAACAAGTGCTGAAATTAGCCTTCGGGTCTGTTCACTCACGATTTCCACGCTTTTTCTGCCGGGAGCCTTGGGGAGAGAGTACTTGATGAACGCTTGTGTAGGGAATGACTGAAGGCAGAAAGAGAGAGCGCGTGAATGGTAGTATGTTCTAGTCTTTTTGGTATACACACATGAGGAATACATTGATTCAACTAATTGAGCTGAGAGTTTACATCTCAAAAAGGCACCTAATAAAGAAGCTGTGTAGCTGATATGTTGAGAAAACAAGCTAGCCTTGCAGATAGCAAACCTTTACTCACCGATGTGCCCGCTGCGCCCCCTGCTGGATTAGTAGGGAATCTCGGTGGGAAAATCTATTTAATAAAAAATAAAATAAAAAAAACTTTTAAAATGTAATTCACGACATACACATTTTTATTTTTCATGTAATCTAAAACGTGCTTCGTGTAGGCTACTATCTTAAAACAGAAATGTGAAAATGATTTAATTTGACTGAATAAAACTGCAAAACTGAACACTGTAAAAAAGTATGCCACTTGATCAATAAGTTATGACAACATGTGTTTTTACATTGCTTCAACTCGTCAAAATAAGCTAAGCAATTTTCTAATTTTTATAAGTTATACAAGATTCAACTCATTTCTTGAATCAGTTTGCTGTAATTTAAGTTAATAAACTTTAAAAATTAACGTAAAAATTGAAGGCATGCAGCAACTTTTTTGTTTACAGTTAATACACAGACTAACCTAATAAAAGCGATTGTTAAGGGTTAGACCACATACACATTTTCAGGTAATCTAAAATTTGCGTCATGTGTCTTGGTCTAGAAATTAAATTAAATTAAGTTAAATGTATTTGTCAAATGTCATAGCGTTTTCTCAGTGAAAATTGTCTCAAATTAAATCCGTTTTTTTTTCTTCAGTGCATTAGGTTACTCTAACCTAATGAAAGTCCTTTTTAAGGGTTAAGTCAGGTACACTAACCTAATAAAAGTAATTTTTTAGATCAGGCAGAAATAAATCCTTACACCAAAAGCAAAAATTTTTACATGGTTTCTTGGTAGCCTACAACTTTGAATGTTATATTTATGATGTTTACAAACAAAACATAAAAAGCTCATACGATTTCCATGCTGATTGGAGCGTTCAGACCAGGTTGTGATGGTATTCCCTGGAAGCCACCATTATTCCCCTAAGAAAATTAAAGGAGTTCAAATTTTCTTTAGTGGATGCCCAAAAAAAACAACATGTTTAGTTCCGTTATAATTATGTTCAAAACTTGTTCTGCAGCAACCTCAGGATAGTCAGTTAAACATATATAAACACATGTCATGGAGTAGCATGTCATCATACACTGTAATATTACAGAGCTATTTTCATCATAAAACTGGGTGCAATGTGTTAATTATGGTTAAAGCAAGAGATTCCAAAGACTTTTATGCCATTTTTAGATACGTAAAAGTCAGGAATGTGCATGTGTGGTTAGCCCCACCTGTCTCGGGCTGCCATAATGAGGGAGATAATTGAAAAACGGTGAAAGCTAGAGAGATATAAACACACAAGCACAAAAAAAGGATCAGTTTCAGCATCTGGGTGACACATAAAATGCATAAAACAAGCCGTAATAAGTACAAAGACATTCCTTTAAAAAGATTTGATGTGTACTTACTGGTGCTGCGGATACTGCACCCGCCAGAAGAAGACACAGGATAGATGTCCACATGTTTAAGGAATCACCAGCCTAAGACAGACAACACCAATGAGGGCAATAACATAGAAAGAGAAGCACTTACAGTGTACGAAAATGGTCAACCAGCTTTCTCACCTTGGTTGCAGGTAGAGTTATACCTCTGGGACATGAGTTTGCTTGCTTTTATTTGCTCTCTGGCTTAGCTCTTAACCAATCCCTCTCAGGCTAGACTTTATCATGACCTCACATATGGAGAAAGATGGTTATTGAGAAAATGACCTGTAGTCAGACTTTGTCTGCCTTTCTGTCAGCTATTATTATAATGATAACAATTGAGGAAACTGCTGATATCACCAGCCTATATTTTCGAAACAAAATATCAAAAATAGGAACTGAGTTTGTTTTTTTGTGTACAAACTTTGTGATTTTTTAATTGCAGCAAGAGAACTGTCTGAACAACAATGTCAGGTTCTGAAGGGCTTTCTTGGGATGATATTTATTTCCAGCCAAACTAGGAATTATGTATTTCTATGAATAAACCATTATAAAAAAGCTTTTCAACAAAAATGAGGAGACAAAGTATTGATTGTACGCTTTATTGTAAATCAAGATTTAAAAACATGTTTGCAAAAAAAACAAAAAAAAACATGATTTTAAGGCTCTAAAGCATCAAGCCACTGAAAAAGCACCATTTGATGGGTCATCATTATTTCTCAAGCAGGAAAGCGTTTATGCAGTCACTCTGCATAACACAAGCAGCTTCTTTGTCGTTCAGGAATTGGTGGTCAGCTTATCCTTTCATCTGTGAGAAAAAGAAAAGACGGAGGCTTTAGAAATGTGTTGCATTGTACAGAAAGACTTCTCTTCTGTGATCTATTGTAATAATTAAATAAGAATAATATTATGTGTACCAGATGGAGTTTTTCTCTATTTAAAATGTCAGTGTACAATGTTGCATATTCCAATGCAAAAACTGTTAAATTTGTGGCATTGCAGCGTTATGATTGATATATTGATTTATTAATTATAATCGTCTTCAACGTTTGTTTGTGTTAACCTGCTCCTACAGTCTTTTAATGTTATTGCTTGATGATTGAAATAAAGCTTTTGTATTTTTGGTATCCACGTCTCAGGCCATCCTTTCGGAAACCACGCTCCTGTGTGTTCTTTATAGGTGGTTAAATTCATGAGTATTTATATTTCCCTGGTTAACAGGGTGGCGTAGTCAGCTATATCGTAGAGGTTACTTTCCCTCTCAAACGTCCCACCACATTCTGTGGCAGGATATTTAATAATATCTTATTAAATATTAATAATTCGTTTATTCATAAGATTATAATTATTACTTAACCAACCTGGTTTAGTCATCATGATCATCATCATCATCCTTTGGAACAGGAGCCTAAAAAAGTACAACAAATTATATATGCATATATGTGATAGTATTAAATATATCACAATTTTTTAGGTTGGACTGTACTGGGGCAGCCGGTGCAGCCGGGGCAGCTGGGGCAGCAGGGGCAGGTTGAGGAAAGCCGAAGGGGTACAGCTAGAAAACAGAGGGAAATGAATGAACTTCGACATGGTTGACGAGAAATGGAGGATTTCATTTAGCAGTAGGGAAATAAAAAAATGCAGAAACACGTACAACTTCAATACTTTCTTTGCCTGCGGGCTGGGGAATCTCATGTTTAATGAAGCCACGGATAGGTTGACCCTGTGAAGAATAAGAAAAACTGATCGCATGCTCAACTAGCAGAAGATAAGGAATACTCTGCGAAAAGAAATTAAACCGAACTTACAGAACCTCCAGCTGCAGGCTGTTGAGCTGCCAGAAGCTGAAAAAAAGAATTATAATATAATATAATAATTCGATTTTTAATGTTACATTTTATATTTATATATAAAAATGTACATCTAAAATATTACTATAATATAAAATGTAATATATGTCTGAGTAATATGATGGTAATAGTAATGTTTCACTCCACTCCACACTTACAATCTCTATTTCAGAAGGTCTAGCTGCAGCGGCGGCCGCAGGAAGAGCCTATAGATCATCATACACACTTTTTATAAAATACATAATGTGCTATAATCTTATATGAAACTTTATATTCCCATATTCCTTGAGTCGTTTTATTGAGGCTGTCATTTATGTAAATAAATAGGGGTGAATCCAGATTGATTGGGACACTTTTCCCCAGTCATTTCAATGGCAAAAGTGTCCCAATCAACCTGAATTCAACCTTAAGTATTCATTTCATGTTTGGACCAAACTAACCTGTGGAGCCATGACAGGTTTGTATTCTAGCTCATAATACATAAATTGCTGTGGGTCAAAGAACAGGAGAGTAGTATCACAATGTTAGCATCCCACATTCTCTTGTCATAGTTGGCTCATGAATAAATACATAAGAGTAACATCGATCACGTACCGGAGCGCAGTAGGCCACACCGATGACAAATGCCAGCAAAATGAGGGATCTCATGTTGAATGATGATGTCTGAAATATGACATGCAAAGATATAGTTTCATTGTTTGCTATCTTCTATGTAACCTTCTGCAACAGGAAAGTAGATCAACCTTCAGCCCCAAAATTGTTTGTTGAATGAATGAATGGTACCTTACCTTCATTTAAGACTCTTGATTGTGATCAGGATTAAGGAAGAGGATTTTGTGATATACTGCTCTCTGGATCTACTCCTTATATTCTCTTTGAAAACAAAAGGCCCATAACATCAGCATATGATTGGCTTTGGTGACCAGCCAAGTTCCTTTATAGAGGGCAAAAATGTGCATTCAAAGCAAATATATATCTTTGCTTATCTCAAAGCAACATTTTGGCTGAGATTGTAATTATTTGGCATGATATACAAATAAATCAAACGCAATCAGAAAATACATTTATGGCACATGTGATGAAATAATAATAGCTCTCTGACAGCAATGTTCACACTTGTTCAAACTGTAAGAACCTTCTGCCTGACTGAGGACACTGCTAGAAAATAAAGTGTGGAAAGAACTATATACCTATATTTACATTTCATATTACATTGGGAAACTGCAGTGAAAGTCAATAATTTGACTGTTGACTTTCATGTAAAGGTTAAAAAACAATTGGCTATGAAATTATCTGAAAAGATTAAAAGAATATATATATCCCACTAATGTTTTTGTTATGTTAATTTTCAGGTACTGTATAAGAGTAAAAAATATATATATAATAATTTATTGCCATTAATCTTGTCATATTTTGTATTTTTTTTGGATACATTCAATAATGTGCCTTCATGTACTGACCAGTTAATCAGTAAACCGGTCCTTGGCTCAAGAATCACTTACAATCAATGAATTACTTCAATCCCATTCTTTTTAAACAAGATAACAGTACACTGTTTCCCTGATCCTTTCTGTATGTGTCCCTTACCAGTAAGCCATTCTGTTTTTTTTTATGGCATTTTAAGAACTTTCAAATGCTCTGCACTTTAATTATATAGAAAAAAATATTCACTCATATTGTGATTCTCTGGGTTAAATGTGCACATTTTTCCAGTTCTATTAACACAGCTGACACTTGATGACAGATATACTGTATGCAACACAGAAGGAGCCTCAGGCTGTAATTAACTCTGTATTTAATCATATGTCTAGTATATATGTTGAGGACCACACACAATGTTCACAGTACAAAAGTCAGAAATAATTTGAAATGGTTTTGATTTTTAAATATTTTAGTCCACAACAAAGTCAAACCTTTAGTTCATACTGGGAAGAATAAAAGATAAAGAAACAGTAACATGTAAACAAAGTACAGTTTTAGAAATATTTTAAAAACTTACATAACCCATATATAAACCATAAGCATGATACAAAATGCATATTTAAATAAATCTTGCAGTAAAGATATGCAAAGATTTGTCTTGGGGTACATATCAGGGTTGGTCTTAACAGTATAGGAAAGCAGTGGTGGGGACTGGAACAAGAGCTTCTTCTGGTGTTGGGGATGTAATGGAAACTAGATTGGGATCACTGTAATGGTTGAACTGTAATGGTTTGGACAGTGGGCAAGACAGCCGAAATGAAAGTCCCATGACCAGAAGACAAAGGTCCAGTGTTGGTTAAGGGGTTTTCAGCAGATTGGACATGATCACACGGCACTCACTCACGGTCCTGCTTGCTAGCATTCCTACTAGGCAGCGCTCCATTATTTGGATGGGATCCACCAGTAGCAGGTATGGCATCCCCACTGGGTGGTACAGCTACAACGCTAGGTGGCTGGACCTCAGTATTGGTCGAGAAGGTCATTCCAGGGACATAGGTGTTGATGTGGAAGGTATTGGCTGGTCTTAAAGGGTTAACAGGTACAACAGGTTGTGGTTGCTACACATTGCCCCTAAACGCAGGCATGTGCATGTCAACAGGACCCATTCGTCCCATGTTCTGTGTGTAACATAAATTTTGACAGAGATTTAGGCAAAATATTTATTTACAAAAATAAATAAAAACTTTTCAAAGATACAGTAGTGTCTGATCTTTTTTACATTTCTGAGCTTAATGTTGTAGATTTAGAAAATATGAATAGAAGTTAAGAGAAGAAAAATATCAAAATTGGCACTATTAGGTCACAATTAAATAAGCAAATTTGTGACATTCATATATGAATCCCCAAAAAATGGGAACAGGCTAAATACTTGCTCAATTTTTTATGATGATAATATGTTTTATAACAAAAATTAGAATAGAAAAAATAAATTAAATTAAATTAATAATAAAATAATAAAATAAAATAAAATAAAGAAGCATCTTCACTAATGGTCTCAGACTTTTTTTTACCTGAAGTTCTTCGCAGCTCAATCCACCATATGGTCCAGCCTTTAAAAAACATTCACATAAGGAATTACATCCCAATAACATATTTAGAAAATAAATATTCAATTGTATAACAGTTCATGCCGATTCATTCACCATTCGTTGTTGAATCTGTGGAACCATGTAAAGAAATTGTTGAACCTGTGGAAAAACACATGATATAAGAATATTGAAAACACTGGATTTGCTTGAGTCCAGAATGTTTGCGTTGATACCTGTTCTTGCTGAGGCTGGTTTGGATGCATTTGATGAGCATTTGGCTTGTGTTGTTTGTTTTGTAGCATTACCAGTCGTGAAGCTGGAACTGCATTAGCAGGATATTGTTGAGACGATGCGTTCTGGAAAACAGGCACTCCATAGGAGAACTGATGATGGAAAGGAGCATTTGAGATCTAGTAAAAGTTCTGACTTAGGAGATTGACAAGTGAGCAAAACGACAATAGTTAGAAGTGGATTCTGGGACAAATGAGATTCAATCAAGAGTGAATGAACTCAATGACTCCTCTTAGGATTGTTGGATGCAGAACTGACAAACTTCTGACAGAGATTTTATTTGTGTGCACACATTTTACTGATACACGAGGCAATATATTACATCAACCCTCTTTGTTTGGACACATCAAGTGCATCAGGTTTCCTCAATAAATCAAAACTCTTCAGACGTGGAGACGGGAAGATTTCCTCCAGCGAAATATTTTTGATAATATACCAAAGAGTCTAAACACAAAGGCTTGCTTGAGGGTTACATAGCTAACATTAAGTTTGGGTTTGGACCTCGTATCAGAATAAACCTGCTGAACCCAGACAGTCTGTTAGCTGTCCTGTGGTGTATTTTTGATGACTACAAACAAAACCCACACATATTTTTAATATTTTATGGAAACACTCTTACTGTTGGGTTCCTGGATTGTGGTCCAAGAATGGGATAATATAAAAACTGGAAAATACAGGGGGGGAAATGTGTTAGGTATTTTAAGAAATGTATTTTTAGAATTTATAGAATTTAATAAATTCTAAAAACCTTTTTAATGTTTTTAAATGGTATTATTTTAATAATATTAATTATATCATTTTATTTAAAAAGTTGGTTACACTTTATTTCAATAGTCCGCTAACTACAAATAATTACATGTCAACTAACTATTATTAGAGTTTTAGATGACTTTTAGGTTAGGGTTAAGTTTAGGGTTAGTAGAATAAGTAGAATAAGACATTTACTTGCAAAGTTACTAATAGTCGGTAGAATGTCTATTGGGGGAACATCAAAATAAAGTGTTGTCAGATATTAAGAAGACTACTAATAATGACTGATAGTTGACATGTAGTTGCAAAGTTACTTACAGTCAAATGTCTAAAGTGGACTATTGAAATAAAGTGTTACCAAAAATTAATTCATGGGCTGTCTTATTAAGATAAGAAATGAGTCAATTCATTATTCAAGTGAACATATAAAAGTTTCTTACCTGCGGTTGCTGGGGATGAGAATAGGGAAAGTATTGAAAGTGTGCTGGAAGTTGACCGAGACCTGCATTGGGGTTGGGTTGAGAGGCCCATGGATCGGTCAGAGTGACCAGCTGTTGCTCAGGACCAGAGAGAACTCTGGGAGATTTAGGCTGAAACTGCTGTGGTACATGATGGGCTTGTACCAGTACCTCAGACAGGGAATACTGTATCACTGGGGTTCCTTGTGCTGCCATATCTCCCGTTGGGACTTTTTGGGGAGCATTTGGGGAGATATATGAAAAGGTTAATTGAATAACATAAGTATAACATAATCAAGTAAACAAGCAACACTTATGATGTATGATTTCTACAATACAACCATGAAATATCTCTAAAGAAATCACGTTTCGGTAACTCTTTATTTTGATGGTCCCCTTTAGACATTCTGTTGACTATAAAACTGCATGTACATGTCAACTAACTCTCATTAGAGTATTGGTATACTGTCTGCTTAATATCTACTGACTATAAGTAACTTTGCAAGTAGGCCTACATGTCAACTTATTCTACTAACCCTAATGGTGTGTTCACACCGAACGCGAATAGAGCGTCAAATACGCGTCTAGTTAGACGCTTAAACATTCGCTCGAGTTCAAATTTTTCAACTTGCGCAGAAGACATTCGCAGCAAACGCGTCGCCCAATTTGCGTCATTCGCAACGCCCGGGGCGAATGATGCGTCTATTCGCGTCTTTGCATTGACTTTTTATGTAATCTACTCGCGCAAATAATTAAATTCGCGTTCGGTGTGAACACACCGTAACCCTACCCCCAACAGTCTACTAATACTCAACTGGTCCTATAATGAGAGTTAGATGGCATGTAGGTAAAAAGTTATTTATGGTGAAAAGAATGTCTAAAGGGGAACGTAAAAAAATGTAACCCAAGTGGTATCTGGATGAAAAGAGATGACTGTAATGACTCACCGGAACTCCAAATGTTCCAGCTAGAAAACATGGGAGCAACGCTATACGCCTCATTTGTGTCATACCTAAAGATACACACACATACAGTAAAGATACACACACATACAGTAAATACATTAATAGCTAATATTGCATGACAGAAAAAAAGCCAAATACTCACTTTAAAATCCTTTGATCACAACGAACAAATGCAAGTGGAGAAGGGTGTACTTAAACACTGTCCATTCAATCAAGCAACCAATCAGCTCTGGAAATGGGCTCTGACCTCAGACAATATTAAACCTCAGACCATAATTTAATTGTACAATCTAGAGAACACTTAGTGTCTGAATGAATAATCAAATCAAACCATTTGAAATGTTAGACGTATCCAGACGAGTTTGGGTGATTTGATATATTGGTTCAGTTTTATAGTAGTAAAAGTCAGTGAATAAAATATAAAAATGATCATAAAAACTAGGTGTGTTTGTGGTAGTCTGTAAGTGAATGCCAAACATTTATTTTCACAGCAAGCACATTTTAGAGTAGAAACAGGATAGCGTGTCAGAATAATTAAGACATCTGGTTTATTTCAATAAATCGAGATGTTGCGTTCCCCCACACCAGAAACACTTGTCTCATCTGAGGTCGCTTCTCACTGATTTCGTCTTCACAATGTTGATTAAAGTGAAACCACAGCTACCTTCTGAAAAGCCACTTTGGTTCAGTTAATGACAGTATAATTCTGTCATTCCCACAGTACGAACTACACTAATTTCACATTGTGGTGAGATAACTGTTATTATTAAGTTGGGTTCAGACCAAATAGAAATGCAGACACAGACAGCAGTTTTAACGATAAAACCAGGAATTCCCTAAACTTGACTGGATATGCAAACAACAAGACTTTAAAAAAATTAAACTGTGCTAATTTTTGGGTACCGTTTTAAAGCAAGACAGCGCACAGACCGTACATACTTGTCATGGTATCAAGATACATTTGAAGACATTTCCTCTTAATATAGACTATGTTTAATAAGTGTGTAGTGACTCAGGAGTCATACTGTCCCACCCAAAACAATCTCAAAATCTCAAAATTACATATCCACATCTTTCTCTGTTGACACTTGAACCACACCTATGTAGTGCATAATACCTCAGAGTTTCGTGCATTGACCTTTACATTAAACAACACTACCAATTTATAATCTGAAATGACAGACTGTTCATTCGGAAATGTTTTTCACTTCACTATTTTGAGTGACTATATGCTTAATATTAGCATTTGGTCACCGAGCTTGGGCAGCAAGTTAAATTCGATTGACTACAATGATCTGAAATATGACGTACAAGACCATTATCATAAGTGTATTCTTTATAGGAGTGCTTCACGAGTTTGTTTGCCCATTTAATATTAAAGTACATGGTTACCCCCCGCTATGAGGGGCTTGGAGAGGATTTTCTACTCAAGCTCGAGCATTTTGATGACAACTTCACATAGAACACAAATTTCTCAGCAGGGTTTACCAACTAATGTTAAATGTATAATTAAATAAGTGTGGGGAAATTGTTTTATTTTACAGTTGTATTATTTCTTAATAACAACCAAATAACATGTTAAATTCACTATTTTTATTGAAAGCATTACTGAGATGTCAAGGGTACTTTACAAAACAACCCCTGCTCTACTTTCCACCATCTCCACGAATGGTGGTGGGGGTGACTGGGGGACTGGGTGTGGGTGCTGGTGCTGGTGCTGGTGCAGGTGCAGGTGCAGGGGCCGGGGCAGGGGCTGGACGAGGCAGCAGCAGGGGCCACTGAAATGACCACAGTGGGAAAAGAGGTCCGGGTCGAACCGGCCTCACATGATAATAATGACCTCCAGGAAAATAGGGCCAATAGATCCTCTAGAGCAAAGACATTTTAAACAGTCACATAGAACATTTGCATATGAGGCATTTTGTTCAGCTTCAGGAGAAAATTACATATTTGTTATAACTGGGAGCATTGGGAGTTTACCTCATCACTGCCAGATGAGCTCCAAGGGTTAAAACGCTGGCAAAGCTGGGAGGAATTTTTATATCACATGAGTTGATGGTATTATAATAATTGTTATTTCATACATTATCTTGAATGTTGTTTGATTCAGGTTTAAAGGCTTAAAAGAGCCAGGCTACTCAGTTACATCAAACTAGTACAATAATATGTGATATAAAGAGAGTAAAAACATCATTCAAAAACAAAATTTACTTACAGCTCCAGAGGAAATGAGCCACAGGACAGTCAATAATATGAGACTCTTCATTTTGGGATGGCACGTTTTTTTTTTAACCTTATTTAGAAGAGAAATTCCTAACAGATCTGAAATCGTAGTTATCTCAGTAATGATGGCAATTCAGTACAACTGATATTAAATAGAGAAAGCATTCGAACTAGGACAGATATATGTAATAAATGTAAATATACTAAATAAATAAACAAAATGTAAAGAGTGCAACTTATTCTACATGCAAAAACCATAGTTAGCCACATAGAGTCACTCATGAGTAGAAGAGAGGAGGTTCAGTCACAAAATCCTTTTTTTTCTCACAAAAACTTTGATGTTTCAAATGTGTGATAAATTTAGAGGATTTTTTCAATTATTTAAAAATATTTCAATCTCCAAATTCCAACATCATATTTTCCTAAATCTGTAGTTTAAACAACCCTTTAAAACCACACAAATATGAAGTATGTTCAGACAACAGTAAACTATATAATGAAAACAAGTATTTTTCCAATTTCATGTCAAGGTCGGGGCAAGTTGTCGCGTGCCATATTATAAGAGTTCTCAAATATGTTTTAAATGTTAAAAATGCATACAACTTATTACAACATATGCTAGTTATTTGTACTTTTTTTCCTTAAATTCATTTTTCCTTCATTTTTTCCACTGTTGAAAATGTTTATAGCTTATTGTTGTTCAATCTAGAAAATATTTTGTACAGATTTAAAAAAAATAAACCAACCTTAAAAACAAGCGTGACAACTTGCCCCGGTCTTCCCTATACTTCAATAAAGTTGATGAAGATAACATTAACTCAAAGTAAAAAAAAAAAGAGAGAGAGAGAGAGAGAGAGAGTATATTTAAATTTATCAATTGTACTTACTGTCATGCAATTCGTTGACTCTTCTTGTCCTGAAAGAAATGTGAAAACACTGAGATTTATCCCATTCCAGCTAATGCATCAGAGTTTTAGCACATATGCATTTACCATTTTTTTTACTCATTGTGCACACAAACCTTAATCCATAAGGATATTACAATATTTAGTCATGTCGTAATCCTTAAAATCCCACAAATTCCCAAAAGCTTACAGTCAATTTATGCAATTGTGACATCTTAAAAACGTACATTGCTTCAGAGGATTTGCTCATCTCTGATAATCTCTCTGTCCCTAAGACATTTTCCTTTACAGAAAATATATCACTGCGAAACAGTCAAGTATTTAAGATTTATTTATTCGTAAGTAACACAATCTCAATGATATAGCTATGTAATATTGATTTAGATTTGAAATGTTGATTTAGTAATGTGTTGAGCCCCAATACATGAGCTCCAATACACCCAATACACCGCCTAACCCAGCCATTTACTGTAAAAACTGAACTAAGTTTACTAAATAAATAAATAAATGTCAAATGTCAGTTTTAAGTCAAATGTAAAGATCAATTTGGATAAAAGCATCAGCAAAATAACTAATTACTTATAAACTGTTTTTTTTTTGTTTTTGTTTTTGCTTTAAAAGAGCTCATATAGGCTATAATTCAAAGTTGAACTGTTGGATTCACATATGTCCAATGAATTGCAGTTGGTTTAATACATTATAAAATGTTATGAAAATTTAAATCGTATCATGTAAAATGTAGCACAAACTATCATGTTGTAATTTGAATTGCTTTTGTCTGTTCTTATTTCTCTTACTTTGGAGATTGGAAGTTTTTTTTTCCCTTCCTGCCTCAACTGAACTTAGACCAGCTTTTTGATGACTCGATGAAAAAGTATATAATACTACAAATTCCAAATACAATTCCAGATTTATGAAAACCTTGACAGATGTCGTAAAGACATTTATAATTCAATAAAGAATCCCAGTAACATCCAGCCTTAGGTGTGCCTTAATCTTTTGTTTTGTTTATGTGTTGCATAAATTCAGTGTATGTTTACAATTATATACCATAGAAAAGAGACAACTATGTGAATAATTTCCATATTTCCCAATTGTTGAGTAAAGTCCAACTTGCTAAATACTTGCTAAATACGAAATACATTTTTCAAACATGTTATTCTGCTGATTGGCCAGTTGCATGTCGATAATGTATATATATAGAGCATTTATCACTGCTGTTTTGATGTCACACCTGAAACAGAGAAGTCTCTCATACATCTGCCATAAAGGTAAGAAGAAATCTTGGAATCAACGGCATTTACATTTATATTTGGGCATTTAGGAGACATTCTTATCCACTGCGATTTACACATGATGAATATTTCTCTATTAGATCCGAGCAGCTCTTCTTGAGAACCATGAAATCTTTCCTCCTTGTTGCTTGTGTCTTTGGACTCTGCTGTGCCGTGCTAGTGAGTATCATTCTCTCGTTGTGATCAAATTCATATGTGTTGATGTGCATTCAATTTTCTATTTTGTTTCAACCCCCACAAACTTTTTTTATTACTATAACTTCTTTTATTACTTATTATTCTATAACACTGGAAATGACCAATTCATTTCTTTTCAGGCAGAGGATGAGGAACATAGAGAGAAGCGCTCATCAAGCCATTCCTCAGAGGTCAGTTTGAAATCAAAAACTCTTGCATAAAATCATTTTAATTAACTGATCATATTTATTCCATATTTTCTCGAGTGCAAAAATGATCCTGAGCCATGCAAAAACATTTATGTAAAGAAATCATAGAAAGTACCCTCTGATTATGTTGATATACATATTTCTTTCTTCATTTAGAAAATATGTTGAGTGATGACTCTTTTTCAATGTACATCTTACTCTTTTCTTCTGATATTCCTACAGAGACGACCTGGAGGCTTCTTTAACCCGTACCAATTTCAGCGTCCTTATCCCTACCCATACTTCCCCCCTAACCTGCCTCTGCCTCAGCCTCAACCTCAGCTTCCAAACAACAATGCCCTCCTCAGCCTCTTGCCATTCATCTTAGCACAGCTGGCATCTGCCCCTGCTCCTGCACCGGCCCCGGCCCCCGCACCAGCCCCAGCCCCAGCACCGGCCCCTGCTCCTGCACCGGCCCCAGCTCCAGCTCCTGGTGGGAGATAAGCAACCAGTTAAATCAAACTAAGAAATGTGTCTGATTGACCCTGAATACATAATGCCTGCCTCTTGCTCTTGCTATGTTAAAAATAAATGAATAAATAAACTTTGCATCATTGAATCATATATTTGTGTTTGTATTATGCTTTCTATTTTTTGAAAAGGTAAATGTATATGAAGTATAAGTTACTAGTTAAAGCTAAGCATGTGTCTGATTGACTCTGAATACCTTATAATGCCTGCCTTGATATTTTGCTCTTGATATCTTAAAAAAAAGAAACTTTGTATCATATATTTCACATAGTTAAGTACAGTATGGTTTGGGAACCTATACAGCTTAAATCTAAATTGGCACACCAGGGGCACGTTCAAGTTCAAAACGGTGCGCAACGTTTTGCTACGGTTTCCAGGTTGAACGTCATGTTTCCTGCAAACGGCGTGCACCGGTGTGCAACGGGGTCTGAGATGCGTTTTCTCTTGTTTGGTGGGTGTGTCAGAACTGCAGTCCAATCAGCAGCTACATGTATATAAAGCACGCTTTATTAAAGTGAACTTGCACAATGGGTTCAAGGAAAGTAATTTACAAATGTGTTCGATGCAGCTCGGTATACGCAACAACTGAGGATATTAGAAGACATGTTTGTCGTAAGTTTTATTGTAAAAATATTGGATATCAACATAATGATGTAGTTGTTTATATTTTTAGCTTTATTGCAAGTGTATGACATTTGGTATAGAAATAAACAATGGTAATTAAGTGCTTTTCCTAAAGATGAGAAAGAAAATACAGGTTATTAAAACAGTATGAACTACAAATAAAGTCAGTATGTGAGGCTAAATAGATGTGTTTTAGTCTGAGTTAGGTAAGATGTGTACTTCCATTTCAGTTTCCACAAATCCCTTCACTCGATTGGGATGTTCTCTCGTGTTCTGGGCGGCAAGTGCAGTATCTGTAACATTGGGCATATTTTGTAGTATTAACACATATGCCTATACCGACTTCATCAGGCTCCGAAAATTCTTCACAAAGAATGGCCTTCTCAGCTCCCATAGTTGCAACACTTGCGTCATCAGAACAGTGTGTTCAACGTATCACCGTTTCTGTTTAAAAATGCAACGTTTTGTCTGGGCTGAACGCAGCCCTGGTGTTGACAGCACTAAAAACTGTTGGACATGAGGAATATTTGAATCTTCAACATTTATATGAGAATTGCATTCTGAATCAGGTACAGAAAATCGTGGGGGACCAAACTCATTTTTACACAGTATGAAATGCTCCCCTCCGGTAGAAGATATAGAGTCCCTTTTTGCAAACTAAACCGGTATAAGAATTCCTTTGTTCCTGTATCTGTACGAATGCTGAATAAGTTTATCTTTTTAATTTTAAATGTGTAAAATCAACTGTTTCTCCTCTTTTCTTTATGTATATGCAGCAACATGTAGTCCAAAACAAATTTCCTCTCGAGGACAATAAAGTATACTACTACTACTACTATTTGTGTGTGTAATGCTTTCTCTCTTTTTTTAAGGTAAATTATATAATGTATATAGAAGTGTGCTTATGGCTGTTATCATTCATGATAGCAACCAAAAGTATCAAAGATATTTTAAATTAGGTTACATAATTACAAATGGAGATGGAGACAAGTAATTTCATTGAATCATTCTTTCAAGCGATTCATTTAAAAACGCTGATTCTCTTAAGTGACTCAAAATCGAATACTCTCTGAGTAGGTACATCTTTTGAATAAGTAAATACTTTGCTACAGTTAAAAAAGGATGCTCTACAGTATGAATGTAATCTGGACATACCACGTGACATTAGTCATGTCATGTGGAGTTTGTATGTGGCGGATGTTCATGAGATAATTGACAGGCTGGTTTATGGTGACAGGTCACACATAAATATACGAAAATGTGATAGGTGGTTTTCAAGAAGCAATTTTATCATGTGATACAAGCCTAATATGTGCCAAATCTTGCATACCCATCTGCAAAAGTATGGCATGGATGAGGCACAAAGACAGGCATGCTGAGAGAGCGACCGCTGAATCCAACCCATGATGACAGTAGGAGGGAGGGTGGACATAGAATGGCAGCAAGAGACTGGAGGAGAACAGTAAGTGCCAGGCAGGATCGTACAGTACAAGGGGATCGACTCTCGGGGGACGAACAATTACTGCACCGTTCTTGCTGCTTGGCTGATGGTGTAAGCAGCCAGGGAAGCTCAGCTTGGAGGACAAACTAGACAAGAGACTGAAGACAAGACGAGACTAAAGAAAGCTCTGACTAGAAACTACAGTAGACTGTCAAACAAACAATGTAGCACAGAAAGTTTATAACAAACTGGCCAAACATGAGGGCAAGAGAACACATATACACTCACCTAAAGGATAGGAACACCATACTAATACTGTGTTTGACACCCTTTCGCCTTCAGAACTGCCTTAATTCTACGTGGCATTGATTCAACAAGGTGCTGAAAACATTATTTAGAAATGTTGGCCCATATTGATAGGATAGCATCTTGCAGTTGATGGAGATTTGTGGGATGCACATCCAGGGCACGAAGCTCCCGTTCCACCACATCCCAAAGATGCTCTATTGGGTTGAGATCTGGTGACTGTGGGGGCCATTTTATTACAGTGAACTCATTGTCATGTTCAAGAAACCAATTTGAAATGATTCGAGCTTTGTGACATGGTGCATTATCCTGCTGGAAGTAGCCATCAGAGGATGGGTACATGGTGGCCATAAAGGGATGGACATGGTCAGAAACAATGCTCAGGTAGGCCGTGGCATTTAAACGATGCCCAATTGGCACTAAGGGGCCTAAAGTGTGCCAAGAAAACATCCCCCACACCATTACACCACCACCACCAGCCTGCACAGTGGTAACAAGGCATGATGGATCCATGTTCTCATTCTGAGTACACCAAATTCTGACTCTACCATCTGAATGTCTCAACAGAAATCGAGACTCATCAGTCCAGGCAACATTTTTCCAGTCTTCAACTGTCCAATTTTGGTGAGCTCTTGCAAATTGTAGCCTCTTTTTCCTATTTGTAGTGGAGATGAGTGGTACCCGGTGGGGTCTTCTGCTGTTTTAGCCCATCCGCCTCAAGGTTGTGCGTGTTGTGGCTTCACAAATGCTTTGCTGCATACCTCGGTTGTAACAAATGGTTATTTCAGTCAAAGTTGCTCTTCTATCAGCTTGAATCAGTCGGCCCATTCTCCTCTGACCTCTAGCATCAACAAGGCATTTTCGCTCACAGGACTGCCGCATACTGGATGTTTTTCCCTTTTCACACCATTCTTTGTAAACCCTAGAAATGGTTGTGCGTGAAAATCCCAGTAACTGAGCAGATTGTGAAATACTCAGATCGGCCCGTCTGGCACCAACAACCATGCCACGCTCAAAATTGCTTAAATCACCTTTCTTTCCCATTCTGACATTCAGTTTGGAGTTCAGGAGATTGTCTTGACCAGGACCACACCCCTAAATGCATTGAAGCAACTGCCATGTGATTGGTTGATTAGACAATTGCATTAATGAGAAATTGAACAGGTGTTCCTAATAATCCTTTAGATGAGTGTAAAGGGAGCTGAGAACAAGAGGAACAGGTGAGCACACTCAGATAAGGAACAGGTGAACACACTCAGGCAAACGAGGACTCAACAAGAGAGGGATCAGAGAACATGAGGAACATATGACAACACTCAGACAAACAAGGACTCAACTAGACAAGAGGGCGTGCTACTGGGAAACAAGGAGGCGGGAACAGAGGAGCACATGGCCAACACAAACAAAGACAGAGCCATATGTGCAAGCACAACACAAACAGAGACATGAAACACAGACAACACAGACAAAGCTGCCAGGGCAGAACCCTGACATGCGCAGCAGCACACAAACATGGCAAATATTAAAAATAAAAGGATTACAATAAAAGATTATTATTGTGCACATAAAGATATGGTGGAATCCGGCTTGTCCCGTAGATCAGTGGTTCCCAAACCTGTCCTCACGGCACCCCAACACTGCACGTTTTCTTTATCTCCCTAATCAAACACACCTGATTCAACTCATCAGCTCATTAACCCATGTGATAATGAGCTGATGAGTTGAATCAGGTGTGTTTGATTAGGGAGATAAAGAAAACGTGTAGTGTTGGGGTGCCGTGAGGACAGGGTTGGGAACCACTGCCGTAGATGGTCTGCTTGCATGCTTTAACCTCGAGCACGAGGAGATCCGTTTCCTTTCTGGGGAAGCATTCAGTCTTTCCGCTTGCAAATTCCGTCATGTATACAGCGAATCCGCCATGGCGGGAGCGCAACTGGCTTTTAAAGGGAATGGGAGATGAGACTCTGGTTGGTTTATTGCACGTTACGCCCAAAACACACCCATTACTCATTAAGAGAATAGGGATAACCCTTTTAGACATGCGCCGGGTGCGGCAAACATTTTTCCCCTCGTTAAACTAGCAAAAGTGAATTCGGACACGCTCTAAGTGCACTTGCGCCGTGCGCTTTAGGCCATGCACTTATATTAAAATAAGGCCCCTTAGACTTCGAAAACGTTACATTAGAAACAGCAACAATGGCTTGGGTCATCTCTGTTACTGGAGTGACAGGCAGCATGCTATTGTTTTTATACAACAGTTCTAGAAACAGCAATTTGAGAACTTACATTTAGACAATTTTAAAATTGCCAAATACATGTCCAAACAAAGCAACAGCAAACCCATTGTTACAAACAACAACTGCGCCGTTTCGTTCATGAATGATTCAGTGCTTTTGAACGAATCAGTTGTGTGCATGACTCGATGCGCTTAAAAAATGTTTTGCTTCTGAACGAATCAGACTCACTCACAAAGACAACGATACTGTCTGCGAGGAACGAAAAAAGCCCCAGGAAAGTCTCAGTCAGTACTTGGAACACTGCTTGAATAAGATTTGAGGACTAACTGTTGAATAATTGTAAATGTTTTTGATACTTTTGGCTGCTGTCATGTATGGCAAAACTCATAAACACACTAAATAGGAAGAGTAACACAAACACAAATATATAATTCAATGATGCAAAGTTTATTTTTGGTTATTTTTTTAACATAGCAAGAGCAAGAGGCAGGCATTATAATGTGCATTCAGGGTCAATCAGACACATTTCTTAGTTTGATTTAACTGGTTGCTTATCTCCCACCAGGAGCTGGAGCTGGGGCCGGTGCAGGAGCAGGGGCCGGTGCTGGGGCTGGGGCTGGTGCGGGGGCCGGGGCCGGTGCAGGAGCAGGGGCAGATGCCAGCTGTGCTAAGATGAATGGCAAGAGGCTGAGGAGGGCATTGTTGTTTGGAAGCTGAGGTTGAGGCTGAGGCAGAGGCAGGTTAGGGGGGAAGTATGGGTAGGGATAAGGACGCTGAAATTGGTACGGGTTAAAGAAGCCTCCAGGTCGTCTCTGTAGGAATATCAGAAGAACAGAGTAAGATTTACATTGAAAAAGAGTCTACACACAACAGAGATTTATGTGCATACATGTGTTTACATTGCTCAGGACCTTTTTTGAAAATTAAATTAAAATGATCAATTAATTCAAATGATTTTATGCAATGGCAAAAAAGAGACTTTGCTTATACAGTGTTTTCAAATTCAAATTGACCTCTGAGGAATGGCTTGATGAGCGCTTCTCTCGATGTTCTTCGTCCTCTGCCTGAAAAGAAATTAATTTGTCATTTTCCATCTTCATCACATTTCCAGTGTTGTAAATGATATCACACAACAGTGTGGTGGTTAAAAAAGGAATAGAATATCACATGCACATCAGAAAATATGATAAAGTTTATGATAAAGCAAGAGAATGATACTCACTAGCACGGCACAGCAGAGTCCAAAGACACAAGCAACAAGGAGGAAAGATTTCATGGTTCTCAAGAAGAGCTGCTCGGATCTAATAGAGAAATATTCATCATGTGTAAATCGCAGTGGATAAGAATGTCTCCTAAATGCCCACATAAATGTAAATGCCGTTGATTCAAAGATTGCTTCTTACCTTTATGGCAGATGTATGAGAGACTTCTCTGTTTCAGGTGTGACATCAAAACAGCAGTGATAAATGCTCTATATATATACATTATCGACATGCAACTGGCCAATCAGCAGAAGTAACATATTCCTTAGTAACAAACATGTTTGAAAAATGTAATAATCAGTATTTAGTAAGTTATACTTTACTCAACAATTGGGAAATAGGGAAATGATTCACAGGGTTGTCTCTTCTCTTATGGTATATTCATTTTAAACATATGTAAACTGAGTTTATGCAACACATAAACAAAACAAAAAGATTAAGGCACACCTAAGGGCTGGATTGTAAATTATTACATTCGTTATATCTGTGACATTCTAATTATCCAATGTCAATTGGAATTAGTATATTTCCATTAGAATATATTTAGAATGAAGGATAACTTTGGTGTTACCTAATTAAAAATAGTCTTAAAAAGAAACCTAATTTTAATTCTGTCAGGTTATGGTACAGTAGTAATGTAGTAATATTTTAAAATAGTATTGAGTATTGAGTTATGGTTTGAGGATAAATGGTTTAATGGGTAGTGGATGACAGTAATCATAATATTGATCAAATACGGAGAAAATATAATAATAATTTATTTGTGTGTCAAGACGTGTTAACTGTTGACAGTTGTCTTCATTTGTTAATTTCAGCAGATTCCAACATGAGCTTTGCTAATTATAATGGACCATAATTCAAAGATCTCTTCAGGTTCTGTCATCAATAACAACAACAAATAAGACTTTTCCAGTTGTTGCCAGATTATTTCAGTCATTAAAATCATTGCATTTGTCTTTTGTATATTCGTCTTCTTTACTCCTTTACTTCTTAATAATATATCTTTGATTCTTATTTGTGTTTTAGATTAGCAATTTTAGATTTAAAACTGCTTGCACACAATTTCTGAAACTATGGCTAAATTTCTCTAAACTCTACACCCAAAACCACAAACCACGTTCACAACATGCATAAAGTCTCTTGCAAAGCAAACACTTCATTCAAAACTATTTAAATTCTTCTAAAAAGCATATATTGTAAAAAGCGCTATAGAAATAAAGGTGACTTGACTTGTTTGCATATTCAGTAATTTTTTACAGAATAAACATAAATACAAGGGTGAAAAATTTATTTGATTCTCAAAACATTGAGTTTTGATTTGAAGTGATCGAATGAGGTGTGTGCTTTGCAGACTTGGTCTGAAGAGGAATGTTTTCACTGAGTTGGCCACAAGTACCACTTTTAGTGTTGAAGCTAAAAAAAACTCTAATACACATTCGTTTTACTATTCTTTCTTTGAGATGCTAGCATTTTGCATTGCTTTATTTCTACAGGTGCCATATAAAGTCTGGTATGTGAAATGTACAAGTTATGTTTTTAAAAATGTCTCAGTTTTTTTTTAAATTACACGTTACACATTAAAGTGGAACTTGAGGCCCACTCAGTGAAACCATTCACTCATGTACCTTTTCAGACCAAGTCTGCAAAACTGCAAGCACATTTTACGCTTTGCACTCAGTTTGAAATTGAAAAACAAACTTTTTTGCAAAACTCTAAACACAGTTCTCTACATTGCACTCATAATTCAAAACTAACAGCTATTTTATTTCATTTGGAAACACTGCCATTTAAATGCCACACTCATTTACTGATGACCTAATCCCAATGATCATTTGTGAAAAGTGAAAACACTTATATATAAATTGATCACTTAGAAATCAAAACTCAGTTTTGAGAAAGAAAGAAATTATTTTTACACCCTTGAATTTCTGTTTATAGTGTAAATATATATGTAGATATATTTACATATATGTATGTATTTACTACACACACACACATACACACACACACACACACACACACACACACACACACACACACACACACACACACACACACACACACACACACACACAGTGCTTTAGAAATAAAGTTGACTTTCTGACTTGGCTTGTATGTATATCCAGTGTGTGCGTGTATATACTGTATATATATATATATATATATATATATACAGGTCCTTCTCAAAAAATTAGCATATTGTGATAAAGTTAATTATTTTCCATAATGTAATGATAAAAATTTAACTTTCATATATTTTAGATTCATATATTTAGGTCTGGGGTGCCATGTCAGCTGCTGGTGTTGGTCCACTGTGTTTTATCAAGGGCAGGGTCAATGCAGCTAGCTATCGGGAGATTTTGGAGCACTTCATGCTTCCATCTGCTGAAAAGCTTTATGGAGATGAAGATTTCATTTTTCAGCACGACCTGGCACCTGCTCACAGTGCCAAAACCACTGGTAAATGGTTTACTGACCATGGTATTACTGTGCTCAATTGCCCTGTCAACTCTCCTGACCTGAACCCCATAGAGAATCTGTGGGATATTGTGAAGAGAAAGTTGAGAGACGCAAGACCCAACACTCTGGATGAGCTTAAGGCCGCTATCGAAGCATCCTGGGCCTCCATAACACCTCAGCAGTGCCACAGGCTGATTGCCTCCATGCCACGCCGCATTGAAGCAGTCATTTCTGCAAAAGGATTCCCGACCAAGTATTGACTATTGAGTGCATAACTGAACATAATTATTTGAAGGTTGACTTTTTTTTTTTGTATTAAAAACACTTATTTTATTGGTCAGATGAAATATGCTAATTTTTTGAGACAGGAATTTTGGGTTTTCATGAGCTGTATGCCAAAATCATCGGTATTAAAACAATAAAAGACCTGAAATATTTCAGTTGGTGTGCAATGAATCTAAAATATATGAAAGTTAAATTTTTATCATGACATTATGGAAAATAATTAACTTTATCACAATATGCTAATTTTTTTAGAAGGACCTGTATATATATATATATATATATATAACAAGCTACAATATAGATTGTTTCACAGCAGCTTCACAATAGTAACAAATTCAAAATCGCCTGAGAAGCAGCTCTATCAAGCCAATTGTAACGGTCACCAGCTGGAGTGCCATTGAGAGCCACTAGAGGGCACTCCACACCAGACTATTATCACTCCCTCACAAACTACATTTCCCATAACTCACTGCCCGGACTCATCATCACTGATTGCATTCACCTGTGTCTCATTACCCTGTTAGTCTCGGTCTATTTATACCATGTTCACTCATTCACTCACTGCAAAGTTTTGTATGTTGTTGCACTGCATTTCCGAGCGGTTTCCCTTGTTTCATGTCTTTTGGATTTCTTGCCTGTTCCGTGGATTACTCTTTTGCCTCTGACCCCTGTTTGTTTGTTTGTTTGTTTGGACTGCCTACCTGTGTTTGAGGTATTGCCTGTTTATTGGATTACGTGTCTGGATTGCCCCTAATTAAAGCTGCATTTGGATCTCAACTTTCTGGTCTCCGAGCAGTTCGTGAGTGACACCAATAAGTGTCAATATTCAGCTCAGTTCAATAACTGTAACTTTCATCAATTGTGCATACATACTGTATTTGTGCACATACATGTACGTATGACAGACTTCTATACAATCACTGCACACTGAACAAGCAAAAGACATGAGAGTAGTGTTTTACATTTTTCACATCTGTGTGTATGGTGTGTATGTGGCTAATCATGTTAGGTTTGTGTGGAGTTACTACGCAAAAAACATCATTTTTGGAATAGTTAAAATAGTTTTGAATGATGTGTCTGCTTTTGCAAGAGATGTCTGATGTTTTGCATGTTGTGTGCGTGTTTTGTGGTTTTGTGTGTAGAGTTTCAAGAAATTGAGCCATAGTTTCAGAAATTGTGTGCAAGCATTTTGAAAAAACAGTAATTGAATTAACATCCAGAATAGTGAATCACACACAGGCAGCACAAGATATAAAAGTAAACCAGTTTTAATGGTAACAATCTGCAGAAATACACTGAGAACAACAACAAAAAAATACAGAAGACATGGACATTTAGCTCACATATAACTGTAAATTTTCTAATATTCAAGAGTGTAAAGAGAGGGTTGGTTTGCTCCTTCTGCCATTTTATTTCTTTGCTGTTTCTACTATAGGCTAATATAGGATAAAGAGCTATTCTAATCATTATTTAGATAGACATTTAAACTCAAAATTGTAACTGCTCACAACAAAGGAGAAGTCAGAATTTAGGAGTCTTAACGTGCTGTGATTGGTGGAAGGGTTGGCACCGGGGTTGAGGCAGGGGTCGGGGCTGGAGCTGGGACATTTCTAGAGGAAAGGGCCATCAGCAGCTGAAGAAACTGGTCAAAGGTCATTTGAGGCAGAAAGGTGGTGGAAGCAATCTGATAAGATAAATAATGACAGATAAAATCATACGAGCAAATAAAACAACATGCTGATATATAGTTTTTGTTCAACTTTACGTTTTTAAATTTGAGTTACATTTTTTGACAAACCTCATCGGAATCCGAGCTTGATAATGAGCGAGCCACACGCTGGTGATCTTCAGCCTAATCACAGTAATAATAATAATCATTATTATCATTATTTACACATGCAACTATAACTGCAAAAGTATAGCTTTTGAAACATACCTGGAAAGCCACGGTCAGACCAAGAAGGCATGCAAATAAGATTACTGTCTTCATGTTTCTGTCAAAGACTAATTCTCCAAAGCAACAGCAATAATATTTTTAGGAAGAACAATATTTTGCTCTGATGCCTGAGGATTTAAATACAGTAATAGAACACACCCCTCTGTTTTGTTGATTCCTAACAAACACCTCACCCTCGCTGCTCTTGCTAAATGCACTAGACGGGTCAATCCTAAAACATTAGGTGGGCTTAAGGCAACAAACTAGTTTAGCAATCGGTAAAATCCCTCCTACACATGACACTCCTGATATTGCAATAGAGAAAGACTTGAGTCAATACTTACACCTCTTTGAAGCCAGAATTGTGTAATGGTTATGAAATAAAATGCTTGCTGTACTGTAAAAGGCCTACTGTTATATTTTGACCACCTTAAATGACATCAGTTTTGTATTAGTATTTTTTTTTTTAACAATTTCTCTAACAATTGATAAGTCCTTAGTCAAAACAAATGAGCCACAACAACAGTGACAATTGCTCAACCACTGATCTTTAAAAAGACAGAAGCAAGACCAATGTGACAGAGCTGGAAACGGGGACAAACGTTGAGAAGGTAACCTCTTTAGTGCGACATTGAGATCAGTTACTATTAAAGTCAGTCAAATTACATTTAATTCTGAAAATTGTATATTTATTATTTTACAGAAGCAATGTGGTTTCTAGTGGTATTGTCATGTGTTGTGGTGGCAGCTCGGGTGAGTATCAACATTCTGTGTTTTATTTTCATTGACATTTATCTTGGGTATTCGCCTTATTTTTAATGTAAGAATGGGCGGGGCCATTTGTAAATTGAATGTGTCTGGATTCTAGTTATTTTTAACTGCTTGCAAAACAGCTCATTATGCTGCTTGATATATGGGTATGGTATTTGTCTCACTCATTTCTCACAGCTTGATTCTGAAACTCACAAAAGGAGGTATCTAGCATGACATCTACCACTTGCTTGTTTGATCCTATTCTCATAAGCTTATTTAAATATTGCTTCGATGTGTTGTGCCCTGCTATCCTCAGTATTATATGACTCATTGCAGACTGGGGTTGTTCCAGCAGCATTAAAGATTGCTGCTGTAACTTGTGCATGCCAAAAAAAAAGAGAAAAGGCTGCTCTGGATGATTTTAACAAATTTCGTCCCATCTCAAATCTTCCATTTTTTGCAAAAATACTTAAGCGCGTTGTTGCCTCTCATTTGTGTAACCATCTTACAATTAATAACCCCTTCAGTCAGGTTTTCGTAAATTTTTAACAGTACTGAAACTGCTTTGGTTGAGGTTACCAATGACTTGTTGATGGCTTCTGGTGCAATTTCCATTCTCATCCTTCTTGATCTTAGAGCCGCTTTCAACACTGTAGATCATAGTCTTTTACTTACCTACCTTGAAAGAGTTTTGGTGTGTCAGGGACAGCTTTAAACCGGTTTAAATCCTATTTTATTGACCGTTCCCAGTTCATTTATATGGGTGGTTACAGGCCTGAGATTAGCTCTGTACTTGCTGGTGTTCCTCAGGGCTTAGTTTTAGGCCCTTTACTGTTCAATAATTATTTGTCACCACTTGGGCATCTGTTACGATCGCTTGGCCTCCATTACCACTTCTATGCTGAGTATACTCAAGGTAAAAATGTTGATGCCTGTTTTCTTTCTAACTGCATTTCTGAGTTAAAAACATGGACGAAGTTATGCTTAATGATTCCCGCCATAAAATTTTTAAAGCTGGTTCACTGAATCTGTTTGTTGGTGGCGCTGTTTTGGAGACTCAAAGTAAAATGAGGAACCTTGGAGTTATTTTTGATGCCAGTCTTACATTCGATCATTTTGTACAGAACACTGTTAATGAAAGCATCCTTTTTCACCTCAGTAATGTAGCAAGATTGCGTACTATGCTACATTTCTCTGTATATTGTCGTAGTTCTAAACACGCTTGTAATGCAAATAGTTTTACCGTTTACTTTGTTAGCTATACTAGTTATTTCCCTACAGCGGCCGGCTAATGAAACGCAAGTCGAACAGAAAATAGTTTGTTCCGCGTTGCAAAATGAGGTGGATATATTAGCATGGTGTAGTTATTGCGTTGTTTTCAGCCCAGTGACAGAGACCGCTGGGATCAAGTGTACTCAGTGAATGGAGAGAGAGATTTCCGAGGGCCAGTGAATGGAGGAGGAAAAGTGCCTCAGCCAGTGGGCAGAACTCCAAACAGACCAAGATGGGAGCAGTATTTTGGACGTCCAGCTTTTGTATGTTTTTGTAGTAATTTAGATTCAAATTGTGCATGACTCTAAAATCATTCAAGGTTGAACTTCAAAATGTCAACTGACGCTTTAATTATAGCCAGATCCGATGGGCCCATTGTATCCAAATGAACCTGAGCCACGGGCACAAAATCCATCTAATGGATCTCCATTTGGACAAGATCTAGGATTCCCTGGTCAAAATGGAGGAGGCAGGGTGGGCAACATTTTCAATATTTTTGCACGTTTTGCAATCATTATGCAGTACAATAAACATTATTTTTGTATCTTCTGCTGTAGGGTTATGAGTCTGAGATGACTAGACCAGGGTCCGGTTTGACCCAGGGAACACAGAGGAGCGGACAATGGCATAGATGGGGAGGAACCGGAAAACCACAGATGAATGGAAGAGCTGGTAGACCATCTTACAAAGTAAGTTAGACGGCAGATTTAGTTCTATTGTCACTTTGTATCAAAATAATGATTTTATTTAGCAGAAACAAGACATAAAAACAATATGTCAGAGTTTAAATATTTGCCATATTCGCCCTCATCCTGGGGCAAATGGGATTGAATTAAATATTTTTGATAATGTGGAATAATATAACTTAGAATGAAATAGCAAGTGTGCTGAAATATAAAAAATAATTGTTAATGTTGTAAAAACCCTTCAGCCAACTCAAGCTCCAGTAGGTGGAGGTAGAGAGAATCAAATGAATCCACTCTTTGGGAGATCCCTGAGTCCCAACATGCTGGTAGGCTCATACTGCTTATATTAATGTGCTCTTCAAATGTGCTCTTCAAATTCATTCATGGATTAAACAGTTTTATGTTCACTTGTTAATGAATGTGAATGGATTTATGAGTTCACTTTCATACATGTTCTAGGACAACAGGCAGTTCATTCCAATCTTCAAGGTAAGAAGACGATCATTTACTCACAGACATGGAATGGAAATGCAATTGAAGTCTCTAATCTGTGTTTAATCATTTGTTATCCACTTGGATGAACATAGGCTGACAATGTCACTGTGCAGGTGAGTGAAACGCTTTGTGTTGCTGTTTTGTACTTAAAATGTTGCAATGCTACAACTAAATAACTTTCTGAATATATCAAAAAGCATAAATAAAAAAATTATATGTTCTCCCCTTCAACAGAATGTTAGTGCTTTCCATCTAAAGGAGGTAATGCCACTAAATTGGTGAAATTGACATTTTCAATCAACCTTACGTATTCCAAGATATGAAAACGCAATAAAATAGATAGAATCAGAATTCATTTTTGCTTTTGTTTCCAGGGAGAGAATGTCTTCCTCTTACCAAAAGTGAGTGATTGGAACTGTACATGTAAAGATAATACACTGCCATTCATTTTCCATTCACAACATATTACAATATGTTTTTATTTCATACTTTGTTGAATTTGAGGTACTGAACAGATAATGAGAGGTATACTTTTAATGGGCTAAAAGTAATGAGAAAGTGTAAGATTAATGATATTCACATCGAAAACCTTCTTCTTTCCAGGGTAGAGGGCAAATGCAGCCACCAAAAAAGGTAATAAAGATTAGATTTAATTTATAGTATAGTATGTTTCATGTTAAAATAATGCATACCATTTCTGACTAAATTACAGGATGGAGTGAATAGACCTCAGGAACTGGGGGTAAAGTTGTTGTTGTTGTTGTTGTTGTTTTTTAGCCTATACATTTTTTTTTTTATTATTGTGAAATAAGTTCTAATGTGATTTCTTTGTTGTGTAATAATTAATTTAATTATTTTCTTTTAGTTTGGTCAGGGTTTCTCCCTCTATGGCCCTCAGGTATAAGCACTATAATAAACATCCATTAAACTTTATAATAGGCTTTATAATTAGAATATATCAAATAAATAAATATAACATATATAAAAGGACTAAAAGTACATTTAAATGCATAAGTTCCCAAATCAAACTGTTTCTATCTAACAGCCTTATGTGAAGCTCATCTACAACCCAACTGCAACGGTGAGTCGCAAACAATAAGTCTATTAATCACATTGCATATCTTGGACTAAATGATGATGTTGTTGTTGTTGTTGTTGTTGTTTTTAAATATAACAGTTTATTTAAATGTGTTCCCCACAGCAAAGAATCTCATTTGAATATGGCATTACACAGCTTGTAAGTAATCAGGAACATGTACTAATATCACATCCATCCGTTACATTATAAATACCTGCCAGAATAAGTTTTCCAGCTAACAGCGTTCTCTTTCTTGTATCAAATTGTTCTTGATCTTTTAAATGCCCTGGTTGTGTTTGCAGCTCCCTGCATTCATGAAGGTCAGTATTTTGCTCCTAAAGTTGAGAGTGATCACTGGTTTTGAATTATTTGAGTAGACATTTTATATTGTCTTGTTTTGTTGATTTATACAACATTGCCTTTTACTCTGATTCTCCAGGCGGAGTCTGAAAGTGATCATGGGACAAACTAGGACAGAACCATGTACAATAATCACACTGGTAGGACCGATTGCTGTACCTACAATAAATAAAATGAATTTGATTAAAAACATCATTTTGGCTTTAAATAACTTTTTCTTTTTCCACAGGTGGACATCCAGCGAGATTAATGAGATTAAATGTATAATATAGATTTTTTTGTTATTATTTTATTGCTCATTAATGTCTCTTGGTGGTTGTTCACTCTTAGTTTGCTGCATTTTCTTCTTTAATCATGTTGAGAATGTGTTCATTAAAACTTGTAGCATCAACACTGTAATGTGTGTATTCTGTTTTCCTCTATTATCATGGTGTTTTGGTTTCCCTGTTTGCCTGCTTGTGTTCCCTAGTTAGGTTCCCTGGTCGTTAATTAGTTCCCTCACCTGTTCCATTTTAAATTGATTACGCCCCTCATGTATTTAAGCCATGTGTTTCCATAGTTCCTTTGTCCGGTATCATCTTAATTTTACGTGGTTGTATTATTGGTTGATCCTGTGATCTCCTGAGTTTTTCTATGATTAAATAAAGACTGGGTAACACTTTATTTTACAGTGCCGTTACATATTAGTAAATACTATAAATTGTGCTTAATTGCAACTAACCTAAACCACAACCTAATCCTAACCCTATATTAAGTACATGTAGTTAATTATTTTTTACTCAGTACCTAAATGTATAATTACACTGTACCATGGACACCTTAAAATAAAGTGAAACCAAATACTGTTTTTATCTAATCTTATAGTGCGCTCTCTACAACCAGATGTGACACACTGCTATAATTTTGTCACTAAAGTGCATGACTTACTTTATTCTTGTATTGTTATTACATGCAATCACCAAGTTTTAACAGGAGTACAAAAAAAAAAAAACATTACTGACAAAATAAACAGAGCATCATTTATTTATTTGGTAACATTTGGATATTTCAATTTAACAAAAATGTCTCCTGTGAGGGATCTCCATGGTGGGATATCTGGAAAACCAAACAACAAATTTACATTCTGATAAATTAATAGGTATGATATCCCATTATAATATACTTTTTGGAAAACTTTTTAATACCTATTTATAAATGAAGTCTTCTGAGCCTATGGCTCAAACAGTGGGAAGCCAGGATGCCCCTGTCAGAGACAGGATTGGTTAATAAACAAACTAATGTGTCTACAAATTTTACAGCATTTATTCTGCCCAGCCATGTTTTTTTGTCATGTTTGGTTAATAACAGCATGTTTAAACCAAAGAAAACATGTGAAAAAAGATGCAAGTTTATACTCTTGCATTACCTCTACAGTTCCAGGACCGGGCCGATCACCACGGTAATCAGGAGCAGACGTTACCATCGGGTCTACTGCCTTCACCCTGTTCTGAAACATGTGAAAATTTGTCTTTAAGATTGTCTGAGAAGAAAACAGAAATATAAAAGCCCCTTGAGATTACATTAGAGTAATGAAACCTAATGTAATGTGAGATTACATTAGAGAAATGGGGGGTATGTCAAAAAAAGAAAACATGATTTCTTTGTAGAGGAAATATACTTTTCATGTATTCTTTTTTTTCTGTTTATATTATCAATTAAAAAGGAGGAGAAAATGTTACGTCTTTACAATACCTGTATTGGTTGAATTGGTTGCATTGGTTGCACTGGTTGCATCGTAGCCTGGCCTTGAATATTTGGGCCAGCGTTCTGGTTGGGTATCAGCCTTACAGGGGTGTTTCTCAGAGGATATAGATTCGTCAGGAAGAATGGAAAGCCCTAGAAACAAAATTTGACTTACTCTCCAAAAAAAATGTGATAATAGATTACATCAACAAGTTAAATCAACATCTATGTTCAATAAAAGTTAGTGTGTGTGATGTTCCTCTGAAGTCCGTCAGTACCGGAGGAGGGTTCTGTGCTGGTATGCCGTTATTGGGACCGAAGCCAGGTATAGGCTGCTCCTGCTGCAACGGAGGCAACTGTGCTGGGTTCAGCTGGTTTATTTGAGGGGGGAAGAATCCCTGCATCGCGGGGTTAAAGTTCAGCACCTGTGGGGGCTGCTGCTGGATCAGGTAGGGGGAGAAAAATGGAGTACCCTAAAGAGAAAGAAAGCAAAGAGCTAGAGGATTCCGTTAAGATTCTTATGAGCACCATCATTTAGAATAAACTTACAGGTGTTTCCCAAAAAACAAATCTACTAGTTAAAAATACTTTGCTTAGACTGAAAGCTAAATTACCTGTGCTTGACCCAAACCCAAACTTGCCAGAGTGAGTCCATTGATACGCAAAACCTACAAGGAAGCAACGATTAACGATTAATCGTGAGCGTGCGTGACAGAAAACAAAAAAGATAAAACTATTTTAAGGTGACGTACTTAGACGTTACATACAGTATACTTAATATAGTAAAAATAACAGTAAATTATGCATAATTACAAGCAACTAACCCTAAACCAAAGCCTACCCTAACCTTAAACTTATAGTAAGTATATAGCCTAGTTAAATAATGTTATGCAGTACTTATATATGTGCAATTACACTGTAACAACGTCACCTTAAAACAAAGTGTAACCAACAAATATACACACTCTTGTTCAAAAGTTTGGGAACAGTCAGCTTTTTCATAATTATTTTTTTTTTTTTTTACTTTTATTCAGCAAGTATTCATTAAATTAAGTTGACAGTAAAGACATGTATGATGTTACAAAAGATTTCTATTTCAAATAAGTGCTGTTCTTTTGAAGTTTCTATTCATCGATGAATCCTGAAAAAAATTTATCACAGTTTCCAAAAAATATTAAGCAGCCACAACTGTTTTTAATATTGATTATAACAAATTAAAAGATTAAAAAATTGAGCACCAAATCAGCATATTAGAATGATTTTCGCAGATCGAAACTTAGCTTTGCCATCACTGGACATTACATTTTAAAATATATTAAAATAGAAAGTTATTTTGCAACAATTTTTTTACAATATCACAGTTTTGTACTGTGTTTTAATCAAATAAATACAACCTTGGTGAGCAGACGAGACTTTCAAAAATCTTACTGACTCTAAACTTTTTAAAGGTATAGTGTAAATTAATATGTAACATTTAATATATAATTTATACAAAAAATATATATAAGATACATACCTCATTACTGTTACTTGCAATTATTCCAATTTGTGGCTGGTAGATCTGTGAAATACAAACCGTTTTGTTACTTTAGGTTCAAACTGAAAACATTCATTTGTTAATTTATTTTATTATTTATAAATGTACACTTACAGGGGCACAAGTGCAAATGCTGAGAAAACCAGCCATGGAAAAGATGGCCTCAAACTTCATCTTGGTAAGCTGTGGATGAAAAATCAATGACAATGAACAAATACAGAAGAAAACAGAGACACAGAAATAAAATGTTATATACTTCTGATAAAACAGTCAATAAATACACAATATCAGAGAAAATAAAAGTACATTCATGGCAGAGCAGAAGTGCAAACTATTATCGTCTTTTCCCCCGTTTGCTTTTAAAGTGGTTCTTGCCCTCTTATAATATCAGGTTGCTGTATTTGTGACACATGCATTGGTGTCATGTTTCTCAATTTGTCTATAACACGTCATATATATACATATATCATTATGGTCAATGGTCAAACACACACTGCTAATTGTTTTCATCAATTTATTGTCTGGGTGAGAGTATGTCTGTTAGTACAGTATGTTTTGATGAAATTAGAAGTCTATCATTATGATGTTATAGTAAGTCATTAAACACATTTAATGCTTAACGGATCAAACAGAGGCCTGAGATCAGGACTGAGTGTTGTCAGATTCACAGACTAATAAGCAGGCAGAATGAAGAGCTGTTTGCTCTGTGAGGTAAGGAGACCAATTATTTTTCTGACTGAGAAAGAAAAAACAAGACGAACAGATTAAATCATTCTCTTCAAAACAATAATTATAGCAATTAGTGTGGTCATCACCACTCCATAATTACATGTTTTAGGAGCTGAGTATTCCAGACAGAAGAACCAGACTGAAATGTAGTGACCTTTCTCCTTTCTAAAGTGCGCAGCAACCTTAAGTGTCCAGTAGATGGCGGTATAATACAATCAACAAATATCCCAAAACACTATTTATTTAGTAGCTATTTTAGACTACATTCTATTTTAGAATTTAGTCACCAGAGATGTCTAGTCACTATTTTCAAGTATGTAACTCTATTTCACAGTCTTTTACACACACACACACACACACACACACACACACACACACGCTCACACACACACTACTGTCTGTAAGATTTATACTGTCTGAAAGATATGATATAATGTAATCAAGCAGCATTTGCCTATTTAAATGAGTAGCCTAAGGAAATAAGAAAGCTGAGGTAGGACATCTGTGAATGTACACTATCGTTCAAAAGTTTGGGGTCGATAATATTTTGGAAAGTCTCATGCTCACCAAGGCAATGATGAATTGTCAGCAGCCATTACTCTAGTCTTCAGTGTCACATGATCATTCAGAAATCATTCTAATATGCAGAAATGGATTAATACATACATACAGTACATATTACATACATACATAAATTCAGTGTTGGGGAAAGTTACTTTTAAGATTAATGTGCTACAGTCTTGCAATATAATAGATATACTCACTAAAAAAGAACTTGTTATTGCGTTACTTAGTTACTTATTATCGAAAGTAATGCATCACATTACTTTTACGTTACTTTTTCTCACCTGGGCTGGGCTTGCTTTTGGTTTGTTTTGTTTTTTTTATAACAAAAAAAGTTCTATTTTTGGCAAATGTAAAGTGAAATGAACAAGTTTTTGGGCAGAAGAAAATGCAAATTCACTCCTGAACAGTAGAGGGCGCAGCTCACACAAACAAAACACAAATGTTTTTTTGTTTTTTTACAAAACACAAAATGTGATGTTTATCTAAAGTCATTTTGCTTATTGGTATGGTTGAATTGGTTCATCGAAGGGCAGCAGCAAAGATATTGATTAATAAAGTGAGATTAAATATAAAGTATATTTGAGTAATTTAATATATTTAATTATTGAAGGTTTGTGTAATAGCCTTAGTTTGCATTTCACTGTTTTTATTCATTTTGAGGTATACTGAATCTGTTTTGTGCAAGTCAGATGAGTAAATGCCTGTTCACATTTATTCTAAAACTACAATAACCATCCTATTTACACACAGCACACACAACGCCTCTGCACCTTACTCACGATTTCTCCCAACATGGGGACAAGAGAGCTGCCAGTCAATAAATGGGAAAACAAAGAAAACTTGCGTTACACTCTCAGAAAAAAAGGTACAAAAAGCTGTCACTGGGGCGGTACCCTTTCAAAAGGTACTTCTGTACCTAAAGTGTGCATACCTCAAAGGTACATATCGGTACTACAAGTGTAGGCCTGCATATTAAAGGTTTCCGTCCCAGTGACAGCTTTTGTACCTTTTTATTTTCTGAGTGTACTTATTTACACCCAACACTGCATAAATTCTTATTTTTAATGTTGAAAACAGTTGTGCCACTTAATATTTTGTGGAAGCCATGGATGTTTTTTTTTTTTCAGTTCTTTTTTCTTATTTTTTCTTTTCTTTTTTGATGAATAGAAAGTTCAAAAGAACAGAATTTATTTTAAAAGTCTTCACTGTCTTTTTTGATCCATTTCATGCATCCATGCCAAATCAAAGAATAACCATTCAAAACAAAATCTTACTGAACCCTTTGTGTATTGTTTACGGCAATTCATGGGGTTTTTTTTGTTTTTTTTGTTTTTTTTTTATCTCTCTGCTTGTACATGTGTAGTGTTATCAGTTGTGTGGAATATAAATGTGATTGTGTACTGTAAGTTGTTGATTTTTGCATAAATAAAAATGCAAAAAAAAATCTTACTGACCCCAAAATGTATGATCAAATACCAAGCAGTTTACTGTCTTTATTATGTCGGTATAACATTTGAGTTGCGTTTAGCGTATTTTTATTAGTCCTGATGCTATTTTGTGGTAATACAATCTTTTCTGAAACAACCACATTTCAGCATGCTTTTAGCCTGAACCATAATAATTGTTATGGTTTTCTTTAGTCTAGTCAGTGCCCACATTAGAAATGAGTTTTGTCAGACACTGACAAAAGAATACACCTATGGAGAGTTGTTTGCTTTGTGAGGAACTGAGACAATTTAGAGACTGAGAATGCGAAAACAAAGACAATTGGATTTTTTTAAATTTATTTTTTTAACAGTGATGATGGTGATCATAATCATCATGATAGTATTAACTGTATGATGTTATTTTTTCCCCTTTAAAATGTTCACAATAACTTCAGGAAAACAGTAGATGGCAATATAACACAAACAAACTCAGCGTGGTAACTGTATAATCATATTTTTAAGAGAGTAAAAAATCAAAAGAGAAAATATTCACAGTTGCTACAAACTATGACTTTTATTAAGTATTCGGTATAAACATTACACATGCTGATAATTTGTCAGTAAAAAGCAAAGGGTTAGACAAATAGAATGGCTTAATAAGGAATACATTTTACTTATCAGCAATGATTATGTAATATTGAAAATAGAAAATGACACTTAATGTAGAAAAGAAGAGGAGATATCTTGAAAGTATCTGTGAAAAGAAACAAACAGCTTCTCAGCAAAGGTAATGATTAATGTGCATTAAAATATATGTCTGACAAAGCACGTAAAACACACCTCAGCGATTCAAACACGTCTTTCACCTAAGTTTCCAGACACAGTTGGGCTGACCTGAGCTGGGATCTGTATGCAGACGATAAAGTCAGAATTATAATAGAATGTACCACCCATTAGATTTCAGATGGATGGAAAATATTTTTCTCTACATACCTGGGTGATTGAGACAGGGGGTCTTGTGGTCCTTCTGAGGAAGGAGCGCTGAGAAAAATGAAGGATTTAACAGTTAGAAAGGTGGACGACAGGAATTCTGCCTTTTGAATGCTGCATAAACACTGCTAAACAATCCAGTTACAGGTACACTTTGTACCAAGAACTTTTAGAACAGAAATTATTTGACTTCTCCAGTTGATTAATCACAGTACATTAAGACAATTGTTTTAAGACAAAAAGTTTTCAGAAATGTTGCTCAAATATGCAAATTACTGCATATTTATGTAGATAATGGCTCATTTGCATAACAGCACGGAAATCTGAATATTGGAAAAAGCCAGGTTCAAAATTCATGTTTCATTTTTCTATATTTAAGTTAAAGATTTGGATATTTTGGATATCGCTTTTTATCACAAATCAGAAAATACTGTCAACAAATAAAAATAATTAATAAAAAAAAAAAAAAAATCACCATGTTTTTAGGAGTAAAAAATGATGGATATATATCAGGTAAATTACATATAAACTATAAATACCTTCAGAATATATTATGTAATTGAAATCAGCAGATACAAACAGATAAAGTGTAATAAAACAAACAATTAAATATGCATTTTGGGTGTTTTCTTTGCACAAGTCTGAGAGAAATCATTCAAAATTGACCACCAGTGCCTAAAAAAACAAGTTTTTTTTTTTCTCCTGTATGTTTTATTAAGAAGAAAAAAAATGCAATCATTCCTTCTCAGGATTGAAATCTGTGGAAATACTTGATGATGGACGGAGTGTTGATGCTATGACGGAGAAATTGCATGATAAAACTTACTTTAAATCTAGTCAGTGAACCTGGTGGTATTAGGCCTGCAGCTCCAATAGGGCCTTGTCCAGCCTACAGTTCCAGAAACATAATTTGTAGTCCATGCTTTGAATTTTTAGCATTAGCATACTAGCAACTAGAAGATTTGTTTACCGCAACTTGCTGCTGAGGAGGGAATAACACTGGTTGATTCTGGGGACCACTAATGTAATACGGCAGCCCCTGTTAATCAGAACATGGTCGAAACACAACATCTCAGATTAGATTGGAAATAAATGTATATTGTAACACATAAACATTGTGAATGAACATGAATGAATACCCCGTTAGAGGGAGCGAAAGGATAAGCCAACTGAGGTCCCGTGTTGGGTGGGGCGTAGGGAACTGCGGCCACGGGTGGCTGCTGAAGCACATATGGAGAAAGAGCGGCTCCAGGAATAAACTGTCAGACACGAAAGAGTTTAATCACCTGCGTAGGACATTATCGCAGTGGGATATACAACGCACTTAAGTGGTAAATCATCAGTTCCTACTTGTGTAAACGGAGGCTGTCCTATAACAGCAGCACCACCAGAAAACATGGGTGGATTCAGACCACCCACCAGTTGAGGGTTAACTCCATTTACACCAGTAACCAGACCACCATTCAGACCATTGACCAGACGCAGCTTCTAAAAATAAGCGCAGCTTAAAGCATCAATATTAACCAACTTAACACAAGATAATCCTGATGATATGAATGCTCTTACCTTGGCTGTGGTGATCTAAAAGAGAAGAAAGTATCAGAGTGATTAAAGCATGTATGGATGAATTGATCAGTCATGAATGAATCAATGTACTCACATCAGCCATTATGGCCAGTACCATAAAGATGACAGCAAAGTTCTTCATCTTACAATCTGAAAAATATCATCAAACAGCACATTTTAAAATGACACAGTCTGAATTTGATATTCAAATCATCTTTTAATAGCAGAAACCTTGCTGGCACCCACCTGTTTGTCACTCCAGCAGTGATTTGCTCTGTCATGTACAGTACAGTCGATCTCCAGTCTTTTATTGAGCTGGATGGTCTAGTTCAACCAATTAGAGTTCAACACTAATCCAGCTGTGTTTATCAGTAGGGTATTGGGAAGCATTAGTTGTGGTTTTGTTATTCATATATTTTTAAGTTCACCACCAGGATTCTGGAAGAATTTGTGGTCATTTGAGTTGAGGATTTTGGGTTTTTAGTGACTAAACGTATACACAGATGTACATAAGTCACATGACATCACATTCACTGTAACCTGCACAGACAGATGAAAACAAAAATGTGGTCTCAGCTGTAGTTTTTCTCTTGGCCTATATGAAAACACTGTTTGTGTTATAATCTCATTGCTCCTGGTCTGAATGTCTTAGGTCTTAGATCATTCACATTGTCATGTAGTCAACAAATGCCAGCCCTATAGACCAAGATACCACAAAAGCTGAAAACCTGTAATGTGACCTGATGGTTTAAAACAATGTCTACTTGCATATAAATATTGGAAGAAAAAAACTTGGTTTTAGCTGGGGATTTTCGCTTATGTATAAGTGCTGTAAATCCATAAGTAGCTGTAATCCATATGTTAATTACATTAGTGATGCAAAAACATGTCAAACATATAATTTATGACATCATATCTATTTTTTTTATTACTTCTAAAAGCATCTAAAATCATTTTATCATGACATAACACTGGGTTTCATTTCAGTTTTGATAACTTTAATATCATATTAAAATGTGGGAAACAGTAGTAGTAATAATAAAAAATAGTACAGGCAAGTTCTATACTTTTATTGTGAATTTTTTATATCCTACATGAACAAGTACACATTTTTAAGCTTGTGTACGTTTGTTGGGACTTAAAGTAACAACAGGTAACTTTTCAACCTTCATAATATATTTCCAAGTCTCTTGTGATGGTACATCGACTTACAATAGGTTGAATGACACGTCTGCCATAGCCTGACGGGGTCTGTAGCGTTTTTAATCGTACTTTTAAACTTCGGGTTTCGGGTAGTAACCGGCGAACAAAGAGAACTACAAAATTCGACTGCTTTACAGCATATACGTCACTTCCACCACCACCCCCACTTCCTTAAAATCGGACTTGCGAGCCAAATGTTATAGTCATGGGCGAAGCAGCACAGAAAAACAAGAAAGCAAAGGTTTTATCGGAGCAAAGCAAAAAGAGAAAAAGAGAAAGTGATCGCGTTAAAGGCAGAACGAGGATCAACATTGCAGAGCTGCCAACTCTCACGCATTGGCCGTGAGACACCCGCATTTGATTGGTTTCACACGCTCACACGTACGCCACACCCCCGGTTTCTCACGCTAAATTGTCAACCCGGTCGGTCAAATCCCTGAAAGATGAGTCTATCTATAGATCTACCTGTTGAGCCACTCGTGATCGACAAGTTATACCGCAAATTAGTTCAAATCTCCCGGAATCTAGAGCGAGCGCGCACGCGAGACAGAGACTGTGCTCCAACGCGCGCGGACGGCAGAGAGAGAAAGCGAGCGAGAGACCTTGCGTGTGCAGGGAGCATCAAACCCCCCATCGAAAAAAGAATGCCTCTCTCTAACCTCTCTAATTCGCTAGAGTAGTAGCGAATTATCAATCTGGTAGCTAGTAAACGATATTCTAGTTTTTGATGGTTAGCTATCGCTAGTATTCTCGTTCTGATTTGAACTTTGCAATCGATGAAATGCAAATAGCAAATGTTTGACCTAAAAAGTGTAGTCTACTCAACATGTACAAAGAAAGGAGGAAGATTATTAATAAAATCATATTTTAGGATACCTAACATGTCTGTGATATTTGTTTATTTGTCTTGCCTCAAGCTATAATGCAAATCGATTTGTAAAATTTGCAGATTCATTTATGGTAGCTTGATATTATAATATTGACGATATATGGTTATTATCAACCACTCAAACATTGCATTGAAGTATCATATAGATCCAGTAAAACGGTAACCAATAGACTAGGCTACTATAATGACGCTGGCTTGTAAACGTGAGCATCGCGATCATTTGTCGTTAGAAAAAAAATAAAACCCATGAAATTATATTCATATGACATGCTGAAATATATGCCACTGTACCTGGGATGAAGACATTTCACACGCGACGCAAGCAGAACACCTGCATGTGACCTCCTCCTACAGTGTTCAGGGCTATCCTGGTTGTCAACAATTGCACGTGCATGTAGGATGACAGAGTTTACGACAGTAGTAGAGGACAATACTGTTTCCCAACTGTAGGGGGAGCCCGAGAGCAAAAAACGACCTGTTGTTACTTTAAGTCACAAGAGATCATAACTGAAAAATATCAGATTGTTCAATCATCTTATCTTCCCAAATTGTAGAGAAACAAATATCATTATTAACACTGTGCACAGTAGACAAGATTTACAGAAAGTCTGGTAAAATAAATAAAACATTTTGTTAAAAAAAAAAGTTTAATACATGTTTATCTTCTGTAAACAACTTTGAATTTATTTTTTCATGATCAGTCATTCAATGTGAATTCGGAACACAAAGGTTAACATTCAACTAACTCTATTATAGTAACTTAACTATAAATATATATATATATAAAATAAAGCTGTAGTATATTAGAAAAAGTGCAATGTTTTAAAGCGCAACAAGAAAAAATGCAGAGTAATGCAGTGAGGGCACATCTGGAAGTTGGTACCATTATGGCAAGAATAATCGTTAGAAAATAATAGGAAAATAGCAGTTCCAGCATGTCTGGCTCAACCCTAATGACTTCAGATGTCTGTCAGCCACATAAGCTTATCAGGAAAAGACTAAAGTACATTCTGTGGCCAACTGGAAGCTACTGCAAAAAACTAAAAACATGTGCCCTTTCCTGTTTGTGTGGTTTCTAGTAACATTTACCTTTAAAAAATATTTACACAAAGAAATGTGTAGAAAACAGTTCTTTTGAAAAAAAAAAAAATACAACAGAATTTATCAGTCACGTCAGTATCCTGAGATGAGATCCCAGTCACTTCAGTGGTCCAGCAAATGTCTTGAAGGCAGTTCATATTTTCCCTGAATAAGGCATTCCTGAGCTTAAAAAAAATAAAATTCCTTTCTTTGGGGGCGGCAGTGGCTCAGTGGTTCATGTAGGTTGTCTGCGAACCGAAAGGTTGGTGGTTCAATCCCCGGTTCTACCTGATCAAGTGCCGAGGTGTCCATGAGCAAGACACCTAACCCCAGCTGCTCCTGACGAGCTGGATGGCGCCTTGTATGGCAGACATGGGTGAATGTGAGGCAAATGTAAAGCGATTTGGTGGCCATTGGGTCTGTGAAAGTGCTATATAAATGCAGTCCACTTACCATTTCTCTTTGTGTTTCACATATTGTTCAATGGCACAGTTATGCAATTACCCCAAGAGTACCCTAAAAATAATGCCATCTTTCTCATAGCACACAGTATAGCAGAAGAACTATACTTTTTCCTTAAAGTATCCTACACTGTTTCTCCTAGTCTTATTCCAGAGGTAATATAGATTCCTCCTCTTCAGTGTTGTCCTGCTTCTCAGGGGTCACCCTCATAGGCATGGTCTCCTCTACAGGTGTGTGTGCAGAAACGTCAGACTCCTCTGGAATATTTGGGCTAGTTTCTTCTTGTGACAATCCGATGCATGCAGGCTCTCTGAGTGGCTCTGTAACCCCAGTATACTCATTTGCATTTGCTTGTGACTTTCTATGACACCAATAGAACAGACAACAACTGAGAAAAAAAGCCAGTACAGACGGAGCTACGTAGTAATATCTCTGGGTCACACCTGTGGACGACAGAAAAGAGAATGCAAAAAGCTTAGCAAAAATCTCTTTTTTTTTTATGATAAAACTTTTAAAAAACTTTTTAAACATTTTAAACTTACCCTCCACAGTGACGGTGTTGATACTAATGACTTCACCCATTTTGTCTTTCACAGTAAACGTCCCTGTATCAGAAGATGTCAACATGCCCACCACAAGGGAGTAATTCACGACAGATACTCTGTTAGTGTATTCAGGTGAACACGCAGCATCGTTTCCGCTCACACTGCAAACCCGGGTCTCAGTTGAACTAGTGAAAGTTACCGTCACGGGGTCTGAGCCGAACAGGTCAAGGGTGAGATTGTCGCCAAACTTCTTTGCACAGAACTTTTGATGAGCTGAAGAAAAAAAATTGCACATTTTAATAAAATAAGCCCTTTTCTGTAGAAAAAGAAACACTAAAAAAAAAAAAAAAAGTAACATTCAACAACCTATAACATTAAGAGTGACAGCACCAGGATGCCCATGTTCCTCTTCTGTATTGTGATAACACCGATATAATCCCTTATCTGCCGTGGTGACCCAGAATATGGTAAGCGATAGATCTCCGTCCTTATAATGATCTAGTGAAACTGTTGCCCTGCCTGAAAAACTTAAACCATGATTTGTAATTCCTTTTTGAACTTGTAACACAGTTTGGTCATCTTTTTTCCAAAAGACGTTCACAGCATCATCAGTGATCCGTTTCTCTGTACGTGCGTAGCAGGGTAGTGTGATGTTGCTTCCAAATGTGGCATTCACAGTAGTGGGGACTAAACAATAAAAAGACACAAAACAAAGCATAATATCACATTGAGCAGTGGCAAGCAAACTAGGATGGTAAATTTCCAATTATATAAATGATCTTATACCATGCTTAACTAATAAACTTACCAAACACTTCCAAGTGAAATCTACAAAGAAACTTTGAATCACACAAGACCATGTACCAGCCTTCATCATTGAACAGAACATGATACAGTTTTAGAGACGGGTTTCCAGCCTTGAACTTTTCAGAGATGCTTACTCTGTTCATAAAGCGATCTCCTTCTGTGCAAGTCCCTCGCACACATTGCAAGACATCCAACTTTTCATTTTTTGTTTTAAATTCCCATAAAAGATTGCCATTACATGTCTCGTTACAAGGGATAATCGCAGTATCCCCAACTTTCACCGCATCAGGGACTTCTCCACCCAGAATGGGAGCTATAGCTGGGGAAAACAGAATAAAAAATTCTATTTTAGATTGACAATTTCATTATAAAAAACAAACAAACAAACAAAAAAGCTAGTTTAAATGGCAACTAATTAAAACACTATAATGTGTAGGGAAGTGACAGGCTTTTGCAATGACAAAGTGATGAGCGATAGACGATAGTAACCATTGATGATGCAATGCAACAAAGTTGAACAGAGCTCAATATGCAGCTAAATGTGTGGACAGACCACATTGTTTATTTAAAAACTTACCAACAAGAGAAATCACAATATATTATTTCACTAAACGAATAGAAATTAGCATCGTACCAAAGAGTAATAGAAGACAATAACTGTGGATCCCTGATGGGTTCCTGGCTGGTGCATGACAAAATGGCATCATAGTTTGACTCTTAAACTGGAGCATTTACGAGGGAAAACAAGAATAAGACTTAAATATAGCTGCAAGCAGCAACACGGGGCCAAGCCCTGCAAGGCACCGCAATTAGAACAATTACAGCAAAGTTCAAAGGCTTGGCACCACAATTAGAACAAGTACAGCAAAGTTCAAAGGCTTGGCACCGCAAGCAGAACAAGTACTGCAAACTGCAAGTACAGCAAGCTGCAAGTACAGCAAGTACAGCAAGCACAGCAAGTACAGCAAGTACAAGTACAGCAAGTACAGCAAGCACAGCAAGTACAGCAAGTACTGCAAGTACAGCAGCGCATCAAGCATTTAAGCACCAATAGCAGTGCAGAGCCGCAAGAACAAAAACAGCACAAATTGAATATACATGTAAATGAAGCACAGCGAGCATTTAAGCACCAACAGCAGAGCAGAGCTGGAAGGAATTGAAATGACAACTTTATAGTCATCCCATATGGGACTCGAACCCACGACCAGAATGGTTCGGGATTCGAGATGCATGGTTTAGCTGATTGCGCCACTCAGAGGACGTGAATTTCAAGACAGCAGAGGAGAGGGTTCAGTGTGAGAATGAGTTCACAAAAAAGTTCCATGACATGTTAACCAGATTAGCATGCTAAGCTAGCTTAATGCTAATTTAGCTTATGACGTGGTACATCCAATCCTGGCAAAATAGATATCATCGGATTCGACATCATGCAAGGAATCGATAGACACCAATTTTATGATTTTGTGACAAACTGTTCACAAGTTACAGCCTCTGAACCAATGTTGGGTCGAACTTGTTACATTTGCGACATCATAACTTTTTTTTTTCCAGTATAGCAAAAAAATCGGGAACAGTACTTCTGTGCGGCTCGGTCCGAAGATCATTTGAGCAAATTTTGGACAATTTTGGACAAATTTTGAAGGAGGAGTAGCGAAAAAACTGTTTTACATTCGCTCCAATATGGCGGCCAGTCACATTGTTGGAAAATAGCATATGAGATATCGTTGAAATCGGCATAAGCCAAGGAATATATTGACATAAATAAATCAAATTTCAAGCAATGATAGCAAAAGTTATAAGCGTTTTTTCAAAAAACAATGATATCTCTGGAACACTAGGTGGCGCTGTGATCAAACTTCTCATGTACCTTCGGGCCATGCTAATGATGATCCATACCAAATGTGGTGAGGAAATTTCAAATAGTTTAAAAGATATTGCAAATTATGACAAAATTCAAAATGGCGGACACGGGGTACATCCCATCATGGCAAAATTGATATCCACGGATTCGGCATGATGCAAGGAATCCATAGATACCACAATTATGAATTTCTGACAAACTGTTCAAAAGTAATTGGCCAAAATAGCAATTTGTCATATCTCATGACCCGTAGGTGGCGCTATTCCCAACTTTGGCATGGGACCTCAGAACATGCTTCCGATGAAGTGTACCAATTTTCGTTTCGATTGATCAAACTTTGGCCGAGATACAGCCTCTTAGCCAATTTTGGGTGGACCTTGTTAAGTTTGCGACATTATAACTTTTTTTTTCCAGTATAACAAAAAAATCGGGAACAGTACTTTTATGCGGCTCAGTCTGAAGATCATTTGAGTGCATGTTTGGAGAAAATTGGACAAAATTTGAAGGAGGAGTAGCGAAATAACTGAATACTGTACATTTCAAAATGGCCACTACTGTAATGGGCGGGGTCTTAATGTAAGGTATTGGTTGTGATCAGCATGATGAGTGGAATCAGGTGTACTAAGTTTCATGTCTCTAGATCAAAGGGTTCAAAAGTTATAACCATTTCAATGTTGAATTTTTGAACTGGTGGTGGCGCTATAGAGTTGGTCCTAGAGGGTCAAAAATTGGTCCAATTACTATTCATTAGCATCACTACAAGTGTGCCAAATTTCATCATTTTCCTATGTACGGTTCATAGGGCTGCCATAGACTTCCATTTGCGGAAGAAGAAGAAGAAGAATAATAATAAGAAAACCAACAGATACAATAGGTGCCTCTGCACCTTCGGTGCTTGGCCCCTAATTTAGACAAAATAATTTGTTTTACAAATACTAGTGATGTTACGTATGACACTGAAGCTCCGATGTGGGTATAGCAAATGCGACGCAATTTCTGAAGCCCCGTATCGGGGTGTGTATCTATGTTTGGTTGGTTTGTATTGGTTTCCCAGAGTCACGTGATCGATGACAAACGAAGCCTCACATTCTGTCCAATCAAGTGCGCGTTTCGCTTTGGGTGTCATAAGGCTCGAACCCCAGATTAACGAGTCCTTAGGCTTGTTTGAGATGAGCAAAATCTGCGCAGAACCGATCACCGGTGATCAGCGCGAGATGCATGCCGGTTAGAAATGTGTCCGAGTGCGGTCCGCCTTGCTCTGATGTCATGCTGACGTGAGTCAAAAAAGTCTCGCGACCGCAAGGCGCACGTGTCGGATTCTGCAGTCGCGCGCAGTTGCTCTCCACCGACTGCGCTGATCAAAAGCATGATGGGAAACGACTTGCTGACGACACAGCTTAATGCTCATTGGTTTAAACAACCGTGATGTATTGTTCTCTTTTAAAATGTTTGATTTTAAAACTCTGATATCATGTTTTATGTGTATAGATTATGTGTGGATATCCCCAAACTCTCTGACAGTGCGATCTATGTGATGTAATTTAACACACAAAAAACACACAAAAAAAAACACATAGGCCTATCTGTATTAAAGAAAAAAATGATTCATAAACATATAGGCCTATTTAAAATGGAATTAAATAAGTACTTTGGGTGTCTTGTTCATTATATTTATTTTCATATTCAAGCAACAAAACTTAAAATACATCCATTTATTAGCAACACCGTGCACGAGTGTGAATCCCGTGAATCCCGCGATATCCGCCTTTGATCTCACAGGTGTCAGATCCACTGCGAGAAGAGCGATCTGTCCGGCTTGCCTGCGCTTTTTTCACTCCTCCTCTCACTGCAGCCGCCTACTCTCGACTACATTTCAGGCGAGGCAAGGCGCATCTCAAACAAGCCTCTTGTTGGCTCAGTCTGGTCAAAGAACGTATATTGACAAGAAGTGAAACGTTCCATTGCCACACCAGCGCCCAGCAGCAGCCCTACGCGTCCGCCATTTTGGGGTGAAAGCGACTCGGCAGTCATATATTATACATTATATTTAGTCCAGTGCAGAGGTCATTTTTAGGTTGAAATAAATTAGGTGATTATTTTAACTCACAACAGTTAACGTTATAGCAGTTAAAAAGAAGTTTGCTACTTAACCAGGCTTTTCCCCCCACATAACTTGAGACAGGGAAGTTCAAGGATTTAATTAACGTTATATTACTCTCCATATTAAGTGTGACAGGTAAGAATAAAGTGATCTCAGTTCATAAAGTTATAATAACGTTAGACCGTTTCCCAGGAGGTACACATGTTACATACAAAAATAAGTTATCAATGAAATAAATGAATTCAGCAAATTAATTGTACTAAAATGTAAATGTTGGATAATAAAGATATAACAGCAATAGAATAGCTTTACAGTAATTTTTTTTTTTTTTTTTGCTGTACTATCTTATATTAATGACTGTTAAAGCAAGACTATGTAAACAAAAAAACACAGCCACTGTCCAAAGTGGCCATTAAAGTTAGGATAACGGACACAGCAATGCAGCAGCATCATATTCTATAAGATCATGTTTGTAGCATGATCCAGGGGATTAAAACGTACAAAATATATTTCAGGCCTAGTGGAGTTGGTAACTAATAATAGTAGTAAATGTGTAAAGTTGCATAAAATGGAAATACTCACTAATGCAAGAAAAAACTACCTAAAAAAAAAAACTGTTATCTGTAGTGATCGACCGATATATCGGCCGGCCGATATATCGGGCCGATATTTGCGTTTTTTACGTGTATCGGAATCGGCCGATATGCGGCTGCTGCGTTCGCCGTTAGTTTTTTCCCGGCATTATTTATAGACAGGCGTCCACAGGCAGCTCTGTGCTGCTGGAGACGCTGCAGTTCACGTGCAGACCCTGCACTGTCCCTCCCCCACTAGCAGAGTGCAACCTGCGCTTCAAGATAACGGTAACTTTTAAACTTTCAAAGCATCTTTTAACTGTTTGACTGCTGAAATATTGTCAAACACTTTGAAAATGGAAACACGTTGCTTTATAACTGTTATGTGGTTGCAACTATATAGCTAAGCAAGTTTGTGGGTCCAAATGGAAAACGCGAATGACTCGTCTATAAAACTGCTTGCTTGCCATTGTATTTAGGGAGCTGCAAATAGCTGTAGGCTATCCGTTCAGTATGCATTAGGGCTGTCAATGAATATTCTAAATACGAATATATATTCGAATAGTTTAAAAAAAACTGAATTTTGAAGGTGAAAATTAATATTCGAATGTGGAAAAACACGCCCGCGGTAGCAGACTAACGTTACCACAGCACAGCTCGCTCGGAGCGCTCAGTGTCGGTTCTATGTTCTGTGAAACTTCAATTAATGTATTTGTTTCAATCACTGAATGAAGCCTGCTATATACCTTAAATTGCTTGCACAAAACTCTTGATCAGCACTCAACATTTGTTTGTTGTTGTTCATTTAAACCGGTATGCGCGGAGAGCGTGAGGGTGAGTGCGAGAGAGAGAGAGAGAGAGAGAGTGCGCCTGCGAGTCCGGGCGAGCCAGAGTGAGCTCTGCGGTCTTGGCCATTAGTTGATTTACTCGTTTTTTTTTGTAGTAATACGTTGTCAAATATGTTTAAACTCAAATAAGCTACTTAATACTATTAGTTATGTCTCTTTGTATTAATTTGTCCTGTTATTGACGTAATGCGCGTCATTGACCAAATGCACGACGATATGCTCAAGTATGTTTTTTAGAGGGAATATACAAACGCCATTTGAACAATTTTGACAGCACTAGTATGCGTACGGTAGCTGTTACGAACACTGGTCATAGGATTAAGTAATACCAACGTTGTTCCGTGCTTTTTGCGACCACCTGGCTGAGGTTTGGACGCGTGTGGTGTGTGTCTCCCTCGCCATCGCAGTGATATTAGAGACTAGACATGCTCATTTTATTTTATGTAGACAAATTTAAACCATGGCAGTAAATAGTTCGTTACTTTTAAAATGAAGTACAGTGTGCACTGTGCACTTTATTATGCTGGTTGCTACTGTGTGCAATAGTGTAATTATTTTATTTATGCTTAAATATTTATTTTCAGCAGTGAACTTTTTTTTGTTCTACCTCATGTTTTTAATATTTGTTAAATATTGTTTATCTACTTGTTCTTGTTCTACCTCACATGTTTTTACTATTTGTTAAATATAGATTTTTTTACGTTAAATAAATCTTACTTTTATTAAATTGAGACCTGTAACATTTGTTAACATCATGTCATTTTTATGATGTAAATTGAGGGAGCAAAATGTATCGGCTCCAAATATCGGCTCAAGAAAATCGGCAGCCCGTATCGGTCATCGGCTAAGGCTGATGGGGAAAAAATCGGTATCGGTATCGGCACTAAAAAATCCATATCGGTCGATCCCTAGTTATCTGTGCTGTTGCCACAGACAGTATGGCTGTTGCCCAGTAACTCCCGTTGGAATTTTCACCCCAAAATGGCGGCCGCGCCACCTAGTGGCTGTTACCAGAAAAGCATCGGAGTTTCGCCTCTTGTTCTTCTATACTCTTTGGTCTGGTTGACGGGTTTGTGAGGAGAGTGCTGTACTTGGAAAGTTAATCAATACATTAGGCTACATTTAAATTACCAAAACTACTTTATTCTTTTTTGTTTTTGTTGTGTCATTTTGTTTTTGTAAAATCTTTGCACTTTTGGTGTTTTTTAGGTATTATTATTATTGTTATTTGGGGTTAGTAGGGTGGGCTTAGGGGAGAGGGGATAGGGTGTTGGTGTTTGGTGAAGGATTTGTATTTAGAGCAATGGCAACAACCAAAAAAAGGAAGACTTCCCCTATCTGGGAACATTTTGAGCTTACAGCTTCCAATGTATGTACTCATTTAGAAAAAAAGAAGAGAAATGAAATATTTGTTTATTTATTAATTAAATTTGTACTTATTTTATTGTTGTATTTCATTTCTTACTTTCATATAACTTTTTTCAGAAGGTGAGATGCTTGGTGTGTGACAAAGAGCTGGTGTATGGAAACAGCACATCATCCATGCTAAGGCATTTCAGAGCTTTATGAGACTGTACAGTACAAGCACACAATACAAGCACACAAAGTCGGACTGTTGCTTCATGATTTTTATTCATAATTGTGAATGCATTTTCATGATTTCAATTAATATATGTATATATAACTTCATTAATCATAGCATCTCGCAAACAAATGGTTGATGAGGCACTGGTCAACATGGTCATAAAAGAGTCACAGCCATTTACAGTGGTTGAGGATGAGGGTTTCAGGGGCCTCATCCATGCCCTTGATCCTTCCTATATAATCCCAACCAGACATGTGAGTATAGCACAGGTCGATTTTGATGTATAATATATATAATATATCTTTATTTATAATATAATTTTACTATAAATGTTTTTGGAACTCAAAAAGGCTTTAAAGAAAATGGTGGCTTCAAAATATGCAGAAGAAAAGAGGAAGGCCAAGGCCAACATGGAAAAAGCAACAGCTGTGTCTCTAACATCTGATATGTGGACTTCTATCAACATGGATGCTTATCTTGGAATAACCTGCCATTACATTGATGACAGTTATAAGCTGAATACAGTGTTGTTGGATGTTGAGAAGTTCCCAAACAGGCACACAGCAGAAAATATGGCCCTGGTGAAAAAGAGTGTCATGATGGAGTGGGCAATCACAGACAAAGTGAAGTGCCTTGTCACAGATGCAGCACCAAACATGATTGCTTGTGCAAGAATTCTGCAAGTGAGACATTCAGTTTGCATTGCACATGCACTTAACACCATACTGAAAAAGTCTTCTGATCAGGTACCAGTTCTGTGTGAGATTCGGAACAAAGCTAAAAAAAAGTGGTGACCTATTTTCGAAGCAGCACCTCTGCCAAAGAAATGTTGACCCAGTCACCCAGGTGCAGCAAGAGATGAACAGGCCAGGTCATAAACTGATCAATAAAGTGGAAACACGCTGGAACAGCACTTTTCACATGCTTCAACGGCTGCATGAGGAGAGGCAAACAATATCTGGAGTATGGAGTCGCTCAGCATAATGGCCATGGCAACTCTGCTGGACCCAAGGTTTAAAAAGTTGGGTTTCCTTAACCGACCTAAAATGACAGAGGCTGTCAAACGGCTTAAAGCAGAATGTGGTAATGTCATCAGGGCCGAAGATGAAAGACCATCTACATCATCAAGCACTCAGTCAACAGAAGGACCATCATCAACCCAACAGGCCACACCAAGCTCAAGTATGTATTTATTATTATTTTATTTTTAATTATTGTATTTTTTAATTGTTGACCGTTGATGTGTCTTATATTCAGTCAATGTACATGTACAGTCACTCCCAGTAATTTCCTTTTTCTCCTCACACTTCTGAGGTGGAAACCTTTGGCTTCTGTTGGACAGTGCTGTAGACCAGCACAAACAAAGCTCTAATGACACTTCTGATGCGATCATAGAAGTGGATAAATACCTTACAGAGACAAACATACAAAGAGCTGAAGATCCACTTGAATACTGGAGAATGCAGAAACATGTCTACCCCCATCTACATACATTGGCATTACAGTTTCTTTGTACTCCGGCCTCCTCTGTACCATGTGAAAGAGTGTTCTCGAAGGCTGGGGAACTTCTGTCTAAAAGAGGAGAAATAGACTGAGCAACACTGTGAAACAGCTTTTATTTCTTAATAAAAATAATTAAAAACTTTATCACCTTTCTGTCATTCCTACAGTTACATAGCACTATCACTGCCAAGTGTCATAAGCACATTTAATAACAGATGATCCTATCACACAATGTCCTTATTCACTATGTGTGTGTGTGTATGTAGAGAGAGATAGTAGGCTTATATTAGATCTTATTGAATCATATAAGCCCATTTTATATTTTACTGTCACACTTTAATGGGTAAATTAATTTATTTAATGGACAAATCAAACACAAACGTGTAAGGCTTTTATTTGTACACATAACATTGAAACTATGGAGTGTGTTGTGGTTGCTTCATCTAGCAGAGCTTCTTACACAGGCTTCTGGCTGCTTTATTTAAAATAAGCACCAGATGGCGCTGTTCTCCACACTCTCGAAGCTTTGAATCTTTTCCCGGAAAAGTCGGGGGAAAGCCTCATTGCTTCATGAGGCTTCATTTCCCCATCCCTAGCAGGTAGCCAAGATATGCAGCCTTCAGATTGAGAAGCACCCTACACTGAAGTTAAAGGGATAGTTCACCCAAAAATGAAAATTCCCCCATGATTTACTCACCCTCAAGCCATCCTAGGTGTATATGACTTTCTTCTTTCAGACGAATACAATCAGAGTTATATGAAAAAAATGTCCTGGCTCTTTAAAAAATGTCCTGGCTCTTCCAAGCTTTATAATGGCAGTGAATGACTGTTTCTGTTTTGAAACATCTATCCATGATACAAGTAATCCACACGGCTCTGGGGGGTTAATAAAGGCCTTCTGAATTGAAGCAATGCGTTCGTGTGAGAAAAATATACACATTTAAAACTTTATCGACTAAAATAACTAGCTTCCGGCAGACGGCCGTACACAAGTCGACTTGCGCCAAAAGAATAACACTTGACGATGTATGACGTAGGAGTAGCGTAAGCTTTGAAGCCACTCACGATTCTAACAAACAGGGCTGGCCAACAAACTCAAGCTCCTCTGACATTTCTCTTTAAAAATTCTCATTTTAGACTTCTAATTCGTGACTGGTGTATTGTTTTGCTCTATCCTCTGTGCTTCCGTGTTCATCAATGCATTGTGCCTCAAGGTCAAGGGTTACTTTTTCGCCTTAAATCGATGCGTACGGCCATCTGTTGGAAGTTATTTTAGTTGATCAAGTTTTAAATATGACAATTTTCCTACATGAACGCTTCGTTTCGCTTCAGAAGGCCTTTATTAACCCCCGAAGCCGTGTGGAGAACGTTTATGATGGATTGATGTACTTTTATTGACTTTAAAACAGAAACAGCCATTGACTCCCATAATAAAGCTTGGAAGAGCCAGGACATTTTTTTATATAACTCTGATTGTATCCGTCTGAAAGAAGAAAGTCATATACACCTTGGCTTGAGGGTGAGCAAATCATGGGCTAATTTAAACTTTTGGGCGAACTATCCCTTTAACTCAAACCCCCTTTGAGGCCTTTTTTATGGATTTATGGAGAGGCTTTTCTACACTGAATAAACCACTTTTGTGAAGTATTAATTGACAGCCTAGTATCAGCTGAAAAAGAAACAGTTTGATAAGCACTGATCTAAAATAATATGGTCCTTACACTGACTGCTATCATTCAATTAAAAAACACCACATGCATGATACTGTTATAAGGAAGACATAAAGACCAAATATCTTACATCCTTTTTTTGTTGTTGATTTATTAAGAATTGAGGCCAACCTGGACATTAAGATCGCAAGTGAAAGCAGACAAAGATAGTTTTACAAGATTACAACATAGTAGATTTTGTTTATTTAAAAAATTCCAAGTAAATTGATTTGTACTCCCCAAATCAATGGGGGGTTGATGGGGTAAATGGCTATGGAATTATTTTTCAATGTTGTAGATTTTTTTTTGTTCTGGTCTTCACATGCACCACAGAAACCGCCAGTAGCATTCCCAGTAGGCCAGAACACAACACTGCTGCAAATACTTGGTAATGCAGAGAGAGCCCATTAAGACCTCCGGACAAATCTGTTTTTTTTTTTGGGGGGGGGGGGGGGGGGGATAAAGTGAATAAGTAATAAACAAGAGCTTATCTTGAGGGTTGGGAAAGAATTTTGCTCACAAAATCAATTTTATGTACAAGTGAGTGTTTCCAAATATATAGAAAAGCAGCACTTTTTCTCTTACCTTTTACATGATCAAAGGGTTTTTCTTTTCTTTGTTGGTTTGCTAAAAACAACATATAAAAGGTGAGCAGGAAAAAGCACACTAATAATTATCTCAAGAAATCCAATGCACTCGCTTACTGTATAGTTGCACTCCTTTGTCAAAAGCCAAGTGTTTTTGATATAATGTCGCACAGTGGTATGTGGAAAGGTCGCTAGTGGAGATTTGGGAAATTCTTAGTCCAGTGATCTGCTCCTCCATAAAACCTTCAAAACGACTTTCATTATAGTTCCAGACAACAGACAGTTCTCCATTATGTTTTAGACTTGTGACCATCAGAGCCATTGGCCGCCCCTCACTCATCTTCAGCCAGTGGATGTCATTGTAGAAAGAGATGTTACACTTTAATACCACTGTGTCTCCAAGGTTAACTTCTTTCAATTGTACTGCTTCCAAACGGTTTAGGGGGAGAATTATGAGAACTGACAGAAAGAAAAGATAATCATGAAGCAACACAATTGTTGCTATACATTTTGTCCACTCAATGTAAAATTGATGATTACTTAATCCATTTGTGTTGGGACTACATTAATGTTTTTGTTTTGTTTTTTTGCATAAACTGAAATGAATTGTTAGTTCTCAACATTTTCAGAGAGTAAATGTTGAAATTGTGTTATTTTATGTGTTTTTAATGTTTAATGTTCAGTTATGTTTGACATTTAAAATGGTTTCTTTTATGTTGACGTTTTTGGGGTTTCCACAGTGCTGAAGAGAAGAGCTTATGGTTTGGTTGTGGGTATAAAGACCATATTGTACATTGCTTCATTTTATCAGCAATATACTGCCTGTGCCAGAGTAGAAACAAGTTACTCCCTTGCACTGTGTTAACTACAGAAAGTCTTTCTAAAACATAAATTGTCAGGCACTAACAGGACTTTTCCATTTACTCAAAATCACAGACTTGGATATATTGGAATCTTCTTAATATAACTGAGCTGTTTTAACTAAAAACCATTGACTAAGTTATACTAAAAACATATGTATAATGCACACAAAACTTTTGTGTAACCAAAAAAAGTATAATCAAAAAGCCTCTTTCCCTGTAACAGATACACTGAAATTGCGTGATAGCACTTATTTTATGAAGTTTATTTTAAATCAGTTTTTTTTATAAAGACATTTAATTAAAAATCGTACCTGTTATTAAGCATGATAACACCATTGTTGTCAGTCAAGGGTTTGCTTGATTTCTGAAAGACCGCAAGATTTCCAGTCAAAGGAAGTAAAACCGTTCTCTGCCCACTCCAAGTGTCCGAGGGTTTTTTTATGTTTCCATCAGTGTTGTTATTGGTATAGTCTCTTAAATACAGTTAAAGGAAAATAGTTGATTTCCTACTAAAAATTATTTAGCTTTTAAAGAAGGCAATTGAAGAAATAATTTTTGTTAAGCAGAAAGCAGTCATTTACTTCTTTAGTTAAACAAAAAACAGTTAATTACTTATTTAGTCAGTGTTAAGATCCTCTTTTACTTGCGATTCAGGTGAAATGACACATTTCTCTGTTTTCCTTCTCACTTTCAGTCAGTTCACTGCTAGCTGCTGTAATGGGATCAGTTCCGCCTGTTCACTGAAGGTTATTTCCGACAATTCAGACACCAACGCCTGTTCTGAGATCAGAATCGATACGCATTGCAACACTCTCTTGCAGCAGGAAGTTGTTTGGCCAAAGGAAATAGGTTTACTCACACAAACATTTTAAGAGTTTCATAGGTGTGAAAGCCACAACCTACCTACATATATGTTCAGAAATAGGGACAAACAGAAAAAAATTCGAAAACATTATCGATCAACATTTTAGCACCGTATTTTAGCATTGCTTTTTGAAGTCAGTTCATGTATATATTTACAATGCTGATTCTGCTTGGCAGCTTTTCCCGTTTATGAATGTTAGTTTTTACTATTGTTACTATAAACATATCTCCTCTTCTATGACAATTTTTTTTTCGTCCAGAGCACAGAAACATATAGATAGAGAAATCTGACAGAAAATAGTGGCATGTCATGGATGGGTGAAATTACAGAGCCTTGCAGGTTTAAAAATGGTTTATTCAATTTAGTGGGTGTTTCAATACATCTACCACTTTATTTTGCCAGCCTGCAACAACTGTTTCAAAAACCAAACAAATGGCCACATTATAATTCTTTAGTATATCAAGAAGTCCAAAGCAGGTAGAGGCATTCCTCATTAACTGGATAGGCCTAATAAACTGACATTTAGTGTTAAAGAATCCAACCTAATAAACTGATATTTAGTGTTAAAGACACGAATCCACAACTATTTTAGTCAATTAATAGCATTTTAAAATCTGACTGCTGGGTATAAAAAGAATCCATCAATAAAAGGCTCACCACAAACATCTAAAACACTCGCAACACCTAACAAAAGGAACCAATCTTAACCATGGATTGCAGAGAGGTAAATATAAACATTCAACACTCAAATACATCTGAAGTCTAACTAAATAATTATACAATATGACAAGTTATACAGCAAAGATTTTGATCTCAGGCACTTAAGACCATGTATTAAATGTAATGTTACCTATTTAACTTCACTACTCATTTATCTAGGGTAACTGTGTGGAACTGGTTACAACCATAGTATATTGCAGGAAAAACATGGCATGGAGAGAAAACATTCATTAAATTAACTGCATTGTAAAGCACACATGCTTAGTGTAAACAGAGAACTTCATAAAAGCATACTGAACGATTTACATCATTTCTGATCCTTCTAGTCTTTCTTTGGCTCTTCATTCTTGTCATCCAAATAGCCTGGAAAGCTTTCAGCTGGTTCCCACGTGTTCTGAAACTTTGCCCCACTGAGAAAAGTAAATAAATTAAATTTCAGGGATTTAAAAAAATAAAATAAAAAAAAGTTTAAACCCGTCTGCAATCCAAATTAATTTATTTTAAATAATTAACTGAGTTTAGCTTTGGGAGCTGCCACCACACAAAAGTGTCTAAATTAAAGGGGTCATTATAATGGAAAAGTAAATGAGTTTGTCTTTAAGGCCTTATTAACCCCCCCGGAGCCGTATGGATTACTTTTATGATGGATTAATGCACTTTATTTGGGCTTCAAAAATCTCGTCCTCCTTTCACCACCATTATAAAGCTTGGAAGAGCCATGACATTTTATGATACATCTCCGATTGTGTTCGTCTGAAATACGAAAGCCATATACACCTAGGATGGCTTGACGATGAGTAAATCATGGTGTAATTTTCATTGTTGGGTAAACTGTCCCTTTAATGCTATAACTAACATTAACAAAGTAAGTTAATAAAAATACAGTTGTTCATTGTTTGTTCATGTTAGTTCACAGTACATTAACTAATGTTAACAAATAAAACTATATATTTTAATAATGTATTAGTAAATGTTGTTGAAGTTAACATTACCTAAAGTTCATTCTTAGTCCATGTTAACTAATGTTATGTCCATGTTATGTTAACTTTGGGGCAGTTGTGGCATAATGAGCCTGAAACTGAGATGCCCTTGAGCAAGGCACCTAACCCACAATCGCTCCCTGGCGACGCAACAAAAATGGCTGCCAAGTGCTCCGGGTGTGTGTTCATGGTGTGTATTCACTACTCACTGTGTACTTGGAAGGGGGAAATGCAGAGCACCATACTTGGCTACACATCACACCACTTTCACTAATGTAGTTAACTAAAGTTCACTAATGCAGCCTCATTGTTAGGACGTGTTACCTATATATCATTATCAACTCCAGTGACAATTTTACTTACACTTTCATGAACAGAACTAGGTTAAGCTGAATGCTACTGGTGGTGTGATATCAGATGAGGAAGACTTACCACAATGTGCAAGGCATCCACTTGACCCGAACTTCATTTCTTCCCTTTAAAAATTAAATGGATGTCAGATTAAAGCATGATGACATTTTTCTTTACAAAATGATTTAAGGGCTCATGGGATGATGCATAAAAGCACTTTATTCCTACCTTATTGTTTCTCCATCTCAGAATATTTTCAACAGGAAACACGCCATTGTATGCATCATGAGAACAATCTACAGAAAAAAACATCAGCAATGAGAATTTAATTAACACATAAATCTGCACGAGAATACTAATAAAACAGTGAATCCACTCAAGTTTTGTATGTCGTTCAATCAACATGTTCTATTTTGTAATATTACCTGCCATTTTCCGCTTTCGCGGCGGAGTACAGAGTCCGGACTCATCACTTGCACTGGGATTTTTTCCGTCATCTGTTACTTTTTCAGTGTCATGTGCAGTTGCTGACTCCAATTCATTTGCATCTTCACTAATCTGAATTTGGCAAGAGGCAGATGACATGACGGCATATACTTTCCTGACACTTGACTGTCCAACACCTGAATCCGACATGTTTCCTGGTCTTAAATCTGGGGTTTCTGCGACACTTTGGGGTGATAGTTGTGACGTGCTGGTCTCGGGTACGTTCGCCGTCGTGGATCCTGCACCGCGTTTGCATGCAGATCCAGGTGTTGTGCCTGCAGAAGCCGGATTCGGTTCACTCAAAAGATTCTGTTTTGAAGAGGTATTTCGCAAGGGAGAGCTATTTGAGGACAAAGCAGCCTCCAGCTGGGAGTCTGAGATTCTTTCGAGACGAATCTCGAACCTCTTAGCCTTAATTTCATTGGGAACAATAAGGTTGGTGTGGATCCTCTTGTGCACGGTCCAAGCACACTGAGTGGCAAACATTTGCTCACACTGACTGCATCTGAACTGCGGTTGAACTTCCTGACTGTGTGCGGTCAGCCCCTGAAGGGTAGTGAACGTCTGCCCACACCTGTTGCAATTCTGAGGCATTGAGCATTTGTGACTCTTGAACAGGAGGTCCGTTTTAAATCTTCTCTCACATTTACGACAGATATACACACTAGGGACCAGGTGCTGGGCTCTAGAGGGGTTATCGCACTCATCCGATGAACAACACAGACATTGTCTCTGCATGCTGAGGTGCTGTCGGTCTCGAAGACCACGACCAACACTAATTTCATTTGCGTGATTCTGCTTTTTGATTATTTTTCTTTTTTTGAATTTTTCCGATGTGGGCTGTGATGTTGTCTTGCTTGATGATGCTTTCTCTCCCTTCGCTTGTGACACCTTGGTGGGACAAACTGTTTTCGGTTTTACCACAAGCTGTTTGCATTTAGTCTCTTGCAACGTTTCAGCAGTTGCACAGCTTTTCTGAACCTTATGGCCTGATGAAGCTACAACAACAAAAAAAGCAATAATTAGAATTGCTAAAATTTGATTAGTTTTGTTTATATATTTAAATTTATTTTTATTTCAGTTTTAGTACTTTTAGTGCTTCAACTTAAATTTTCAATTGGTTGCCAATGCCAACGCAACATTTCTACGTTTTTAAAAAATATATATTATCTATATTTTATTTCAATTAACAAAAAATATATTTTTGTATTAGTTTGAGTTAACAATACCAACACTGTTTTATACGCCAGATTATGTTAATCAAAACTTAATTGAAAAAATGCTTTAAAAATTAGGGCTGGGTATTGACACAAATTTCACGATTTGATTTTGATTTTCAATTCTATCCCGATATTGATTACATTCTATATCAATTCATATCAGGTACAGTACAGTACATGGCAAAGTTATTCAAGGAAAAAAAAACAACTGTAAACTATACAGGGAGTCAGTTGGTACACTACTATAATCTTTAACTGATTTGTACACAATTGAATTACACACAAGGGAGTTTAGTAAATTTTATTCAGTTTTTATAGTAACGTTATAATTACATGATTATGTTTCTAATCTAATTAGTTTTTTGAAATATAAACATTTAAATGGTGGCCGTCATAAAAACTTTTTTGAAGAACAATACAATTTTTTTTTTAATTTTCATTATTCACATATTTAGCAAAATGCTTCTCTCTAGAGTTCATTTTCTAGTTGACTAATGAGCCTATGGTCATTGAATGGCTTTTCTGAGGTAAATATAACAATACGCAGACATCCCCCCTGCACTCATTTCCGGGAGGTAGCGCTCACGACTCCATAAAAATAAAAATAAATTAATGATATTATATTATTCGTTCGCCTAAGCCGCTTAAGCCACAACACGGGTTCGTTCATTTAATAGTATGCTTTTTTTTTTGCGCTAAAAGTGATGTAGGCTAGAGTGTCACGAAATAAGAGGTGAGGGTCTTGACGAAATCAGAACGCAAGTGGTCACAGGAGACACATTTGAAACGCATGTTAGCACCAGGTGTAAACGGTAATGCGTCTTTGGCTGACCACTTATAATCAGATCACTGAAAACACATCTTAATACCAGGTGGAAACAGGGCTTTATCTCTTTGTTGGATGAGAGACGCTACAAAGCTTTGATCAGTCATAAACTGAAAACAGCATAGACTAGCGGTTCATAAAAATGAGAATCTTGAATGACATTTTTTTCCTGTTTAAAATACTAATAAAGATCACCACAAAATGTTTTCACTTTAACTCATCTTAGTGACTAGTGATATTTTTAAGAACAAACTTGAGAAAAGAAACCTTACAGAACGCTGTACAGTTCTTTATTTTCACTTTTTTATATAGTATTCATTTGTATTTTGTAGTGGAACTTTTCTGTAATTTGTTTATTGCTGCAAAAAGTTCAAGTTCATTAACTTAAAAATGAGTACCTGGTTTGATTGTCTTTGGTCCACTGGCTTTAGCATTCCCCAGACTGACACCTCTCTTCCCAACTGAGACATTATCTGCTCTTTCTTCAGGTCCCTGTAACAGAATAAAACTGTAATGTTTATTATCAAAGGAGCCTAAATGATTCAAATGATTCTCACGTGACACTTCCATCTCGTCATCTTCTCTTTTAAAGTCACCCCTCTGAGCCCTGAAGATGGCGTCTGTCTTTTGCTGCTCACATTCCTCCAAATGCTGTTTCAACAAGTCGATCTCCCTCCAGCTCCGGGTGATCTCCACTCTGGTCTCCAGCGCACTTTGCTAAATATTTTGACTATCTCTGAGGTTGTCGTCACCATGAGTCCTTCTATCAGAGTCCTGAACTTGGCTGATAAGGGATCTTCCACTTCCATTGTGTGTGGCTGGCTGGTGGTGGATTTCTTACACAGAGAGGGCAGACTTACTGCCAGCTTCCCAAAACCCTTCTATTGTGCAACTATACAGAGTAAAGTTGAGAAACAGCTGTCCAGGTTCAGGTTACCTTTCAACAGAGGAGATATATACAGATATAGAAGTTGTTTATGCCAGTAACAGATACTAAATGTTCCTGTGTGACCTCTACTGATTTTAGTGTTATTTAATATTATCTGGCTGCCTTCATTTTGACAATCTTGGAAGCATCAAACAAACCATTTTTTGCACAATATGCCATTTTGTATGTCAAAGTGTGTATGAATTCAGAGCTTTCATAACATATACCATAAAAAATACCAGCTATTACTCAAAATATTCTATTATAAGTAGTGTTTAGAGGTAAACTTAATGTTAAAGGGATAGTCCACACGAAACTCTTTGGTTACCCAACATTCTTCAAAATATCTTTTGTGTTATGCAGAAAAAAGCAAGCCCTACAAGCTTGGAACGACATGAGGGTGAGGACATAAAAAGTATATATTTAATAAATCACATATAGTTTAAAATATTTACAGAGATTTAGCGACAAAATAAGTTTTTGTATCGCGTTTAGATGCTTCTGTTTCTTTACTTCTTATTGCAGAGTGCCTATGTAATAATTTGATGGTTTCAGTTGGACATGACCTGTAATGTGGGGGGAAAAACGTGGACTGGGGCATTTCTCGCGTTTAAAGGGACAGGTCTGCTAAAGCAAGCAAGCTAATGACGAGAAAAACTGATTTCTCTCAAAAAGTTACCTAAGAAAAAGATTCATTCGGGTCAAATATCTCACGCTCTCTGTAAGCTAACCAAGATAAAGTGGTGACGATCTTTTCATTAATAACTTTCACCGTTACAAGAAAAGCTGCATGCTCTCTTCACCTCATCAACAGTATGAAGCGGGAATCATGTAATCATGCAAATTCTGGAAACGAAAACCACAAGTAAAACATGTATATTCTCAATGCTCCATAAGAGAGCAACTTACCTTTGATAAAAATCCAAGATTTTGCCCGAGACAGACCCTCTGACTCCCACAGTCGCTGCGTGGAATGTGAAGCGTAACCGCATAACGGGCCGACGGGAAACAAACATCGATGGGAGCTGATTCCACAAAATCCCGGACAAATTCATTTTTACCTTTATTATATGTGGCATGTGTCGAAACAAACCTTTTGGTTAATGTAGACAAAAATAGAATCAATAAAGCAACCCATTTGAGTACGTAGGAAAATAGGTAAACTTGTGTAAAAAAAAAAAAAAAAAAACATTTCTATGCAATTATATTGTTGAGTCGAGCGAGTCATGTTTCATTGGGTGTTTCGTGTTTATCAGTGAACTTCGGGATTTAACGGAATAATCATCATGACCAAATAAAATTTTAATTCACCCCATCTATTTTTTTAACAATTCTCCTCAATCATCGCTCTTCAATCCTGTCTCATATGTGCAGTCCTTTCCCAAACACGAGTTTCCATGAATGTTACAAAATCCTGTCTGACGACTGTATCCCTTTGTTAAAGAAAACATATCAAACTGCACACAAAAACAACAGAGCACAATGTCACACATAACTATATTTTATTCAAAATTGTACATTTTGAACATCACCTCTTTGAAGTTGTACAAGATATCTCTGACCCATAGGTAAAAGATTTCTTTCCACAGCAGTTTCCTGTAGCAAAAGAAAAAGAGAACATCTTAAAATACTGTTTCACATCATTTTATTTTCAAATGTAACATTTGCAACTGGGCATTGTAAAGCTTGTAATAATGGCTTTGTATTACACCACAAACAGCTGTGATTATAAAACAGAAAATGCATCGCTCCGTTATGTCTGCTTTACAGGAATGTGTGAAGAGTCTGTTTGGTCAACAGACAAAAGTAGTTTCACTCTAGCAGATTTTCAGTTGTATGTTTCATATACATATGCAAGAATAAGAGCAAGTCAGGCCGCATTTCACAGTGGGTGTTAAAAGACCCAATGGCCCTGTTGACTTGAAGTGTAATCAAGCACCATTTGCCTATTTAAATGACTAATGAAATAAAAGAGCTGATGCAGTTCTTAGCAACAAATATACTGTCTGTCTTTATTGAATGTACACTAATGTTCAAAAGTTTGGGTTTGGTAAGATTTTTTAAATGTTTTTTAAAGTAATGTTGAAAGCAATTTTAATGTTTTCACCGAGGCTGCATTTTGCAGTATAAACAGTAACTAATACTGTGAAATATTAGTAAAATTTAAAATGGCTTTCTTTCTATTTTCATAAAATGACAAAGCTGAATTTTCAGCAGCCATTACTCCAGTTTTCAGTGTCACATGATCATTCAGAAATCATTCAGAAAACACATGATCATTCAGAAATCATTCTAATATGCACATTCAGAAATCATTCATAAAACATGATCATTCAGAAATCATTCTAATATGCTGAGTGGGTGCTGAAGGAGGATTATTATTATCAAGGTTGAAAACATTTTGCTGCTTAATTTTTTGTGAAAAAGTTTTTTCAAGATTCTTGGATGAATAGAAAGCTAAAAAAAAAAAAAACTAAAACAGCACGTATTCGATATAGAAATATATAATGATAATGTCTGTACTGATCAATTTAATGCATCCAAGCTGAATAAAAGTTCCTAAATTAAAAATTCCTTTAAAATAACAAAAATACAAATCTTACCGATCCCAAACTATTGAACTGACCCTGTTAACCCAAAAACTCTTCTTGCTGCAGTCTTTAGCATGATGACATATAGTTACTTGTAAATATAACCCACTACATCATGGATTTTGGCAACACTTTTAATATGCATGTGCACACTTTTTCAAGTTTATAAAGCTGTTACATAAGCAACCAGTCAAGTAATGTTATGTCAAGCTGTTTTTAAATTCAAGTTTGTCAGAACTTTCATGTGTTCAGTGTTTATATAAAATGTTTAATATGCAATGTTTAGAATTTTATCTCCACAAGACCATGCTCGTCAATATATTGTATTATCAGTTTATTGAAGAAATCCATGGATATAACCATGTCAAAAGCTAAGCTTTATAATAATTATTTTGTCTCACTAGTGGTGAAATAAAAAAATAAGTGTAGTAAAAATAGATGTTTCAGATCTTACACAGCACTTCACAGTTCTGAAAGAACCACCAGATACTTTTTTTAAAAATGTTTATTTCCATAGAGCTTCATCCATCAAATTCCACAATTCCGAATAACCTGTAACCAACAGGGAAACAATAACTTGAGAAACAATCTATGAACTAGTGAAAAAAACTGAAATAAAAGAATACAAAAATAACAAAAAAAAACTACTCATGTTTAGGACTTCCATCAAGTGAGCAGTTTTCTTCAAATTCCTCCTCAGCATTTAACTTCTGGATGCAGTTTGAGAGATGAATCTGTAATTGTGCTTTCCGCAGAATGGTGGCAGAGCAGTAGCAGCAATGAAAATGTGCATTTTCCCTGCATTTCAAGTTACACTTGATAATAGTGAAATCTGAAAAAAGTAAAACAAGTGTGAATTGATATGCCTTGACAGAATCATTTGAATGGATGTGGAAGCACTATACACACCATGAAGCTGGACAGCCAACTTCAGATGATTCTGGACGTGGTTAACAACGCTCCCTAACCCTCTTGGCTTGTAGACCCAGGTCTCACAAAATGGGCAGTGATACTCGTCACAACACCGAGTGCACTTAGAGATGCAGGGCATTTCTCCTTTTTTAAGGATGGTAATATGCACCTAGAAATGGATATTTACAATGAAATAATGGTTAACTTCATTCAACATTTTTTTTGGTGAATATTAACAATTTGTTATAATCACGATTACAGCTTGAGCTTGACACTTGACTTTGTCACTAAAGTTGCCCTTGACAACCTATTAAAATGAATTATTATAATTATTCTTACATGCGCAGTATAAGGGTCACGAGAACCCAGCGTGATGATAGGAAAATAATGATTCCGTTTCAAAAGGGCTAATGTAAAATGCAAGTGTCAACAAAATTAATTGACAACATAATGACAACATAAATTATGCTAATTTCACTTACGGTCTCACTTCTTGGTGTTGAGTCCATCCTTGTCATGGAGTATAGTGACAAATGATGCACATTAAAGACATCCAGTGTATCATCGAAATCCTCTATGGCGCATTTGCTTAAAAACCTTGACTATATGTCAACCAAATTCACTATGTAGTGGATTATATGAACTACGTCATTGTGCTACAGTCTGCAGAGACTGAAAACCCTCTCTAACAGTCAGGCAGTGATAATTATGTTGACAATATTTAAAGGTGCAGTATGTAATATTGACAGATAGTGGTTGAAATGGGTACTGGAGTTATTTGCCCCGCACCCTCCTCCTCAGGCTCAACGTTCACGCGGGTTGCCAGATTGAAGACACACAACAGGAGCAAGTGCAATTTACAATGGAAGGCGAAGAGCTTTTGATCAGCTAATGTATATGCGTTTAAATATGCCTTATAGAGCTTTTTAGATAAATGGCAATACTTTTTATTTAATGTAGAATTTGCGATCTCTGACCCAGTTCGTTTGCTTGCGTCAATGGCTGCTTCGTTGTCCGCCCACTGGCGACCCAGGGTGTCAAAATATTATAGAGGGAATGCGTATGACGTCACCGTCAGCTGGAGTGATTGCGGTCACGCCCACTCGAGTGGCAAAAAGACTGAGCGGCAGCATTGGTTTTCAGCGTGAATGCCGTGAAAAACACAAAAAACACATCTAAAATGGGAAAGAGCTTTGCGATTGACTGTACAACTACATTTCACAAGAAATCTGAGGTATATTTTTACAGACTGCCAAAAGCTACAGAACAGAGAAGCAAATGGATCGATGCAATTCATAGAATCAACTTGACTCCAGAGAAAAGTGGATTTGCAGTTATCATTGAGCACGTTTACATGCACACCAGTAAGATGATAACTCACATATATCAGCTTATTGAAATAACCAGTTTCCCGTTTACATGCAAACCAGTAACCATGACAACACAAGTAAACCGTGTTTACATGACTTTATTAATAAATCAGGCCATGACCGTGTGACGACAAAACAATCATTTGCGTATCTGACTTCATTTGTTTTGTCGGTTGATGTTAAATAAAGCTTGCAACATGTCAGCGGGAAACTTACAGCTCGTATATTCTCTCATGTCATGCAGTTACAGATGCAGCGTTTTGACTGAACCACTTCTACTTCTGCTGCACGAGATGAGAAAAAAAAGCAGAAAGCAGGTTAATGCGTTTACATAATGCGAAATCCGAGTAAGAGGCAAAAAACTACCAGTGTAAAAGAAAACGGGTTTCCCGTGTTTACATGACCACATGCGTTGTCATGACAAAAAAAAAACTATAGGCTACAAGTTTTAGGGCTGGACGATATGATTATAGCCTATATATAACATTGATATGAGTGATCACCTGGATTTAGACCTACCTATATTGTATTTATATAAAGCGTTCACAGGCAAATTTGCTTCACGTATTTCCCCGGCGTCGAAATCAGGCACACAAATGTCAGGAAACACAATGGTTGCGTGTCAATATGGATCACTGGATCTTTGGTAGGCCTAAATTGTAAGGAACACTTATATCGAGTCCAAACATCGTTTGTTTTACTCTCGTTTCCGCAGTTTCCCCTATTAAATCCAGTCACGCAGCAGCTCTTTTGCCACTCAGTCCAGCTGAGGGGGCGTGTTCACGTGGGACACGTGACATCAATGCATTCCCTCTATTGGGTAAATTGGCAGTGATCACACAAACCATAACAAAAACAGACAGTCTGACACTCTTAAAGTAGAATAACTGGCTGTAGCTGTTTTTCAGAGAAACAAGTATGTTAACTTAGCATGTTTCCTAAATATCTACAAAAATTTGTATGCTTTAGTACAGTAAAAAAAAAAATTATATATATATACACACACAGCACCTTTAACTAAAGCTGTTGTGGTGTAAATTATGTAGGATGCCTCTTAGATTTAAAAGACATTTGTGAAAGTGTTAACAAGATCAGAGGAGTCAATGTGCTTGTTCCAGTGAAACTTTTCTGTCTTATAATAATTTTATATTATAAAACGTTTTTGTGAACATAATATATTTAATAAATTCAATACAAATTCATTATCAGCGTTTTTTATAGCCTTCACATTTAACATTGTGCAGGATGTGGCACAATTTGTTTTTGTTTTTCAATATATATTGTCCATTCAATCGATTAAATTACATTGTGCACTGTCAGTGCAGACAAGCATAAACAACTTAAAATATTGTCTGGATAGATCATCCTGCGCTAGTGGATTTTCAGAACACCTATGCAAATACATTTGAAATAATTATTCATATTATTTTATCTACATGTGTTATGTTAAACATATCATGTACATTTAAAAAAAAAAAAAAAATTTTAGTTGACAAATGTTAAAATAATTTGCTTTCATCCATGATAAGCAATATAATGTTATTTGTTTATCATACAGCAGATCAAATTGTGAAGCCCTATGGAAAATTGCCTTCATTCACACAATTATGTGCCATATACATGATGACTTAATATGTATGATTTATCATCATACAAGCAATAAGGTTGTGAAATGATGAGATTAAATCTTTAAACCTATGAACTCTGTCTAACCTTTGCCCTCCTTCGAAGGTAATCCCTGCGGTTGTGTAGCATCTTAGTACATCTTACAATCACCTCTGCCTCCCGCCCATACAACTGCGGCAGTGCAGATATGATCTGTTCAAGTGTAAACAACAAAGATGTATAATCACTCTCAAAAACATGCCCTTTTCTGCATACATTTCATTAATCGAAATCGAACAAATGAAGAGAACTGAACCTTCGCTGTAATCGGGCCCCAATCTATGTTCCTGCTATAGCAAGCCTTCTGCCACACCTGAAACTGAGTCAGGATCTCCCTGGCCACAAGCTGTTGAAGACACAAAAAACAAATAAACTTGGTCAATTGATGAGCGTTCAAAAGCCTAAAAATTATTTCAAATTCATTCTGTATAATTTCTTACGCTGAATGTCCTTTGCCTGTTTACGGGGAGGGAATTTCCTTGTTCTGTGGAAGGGTGTTCTGCAAACCTTCGGCCAATCTAAAACATACACAACAACAAATTAGCAAACCACAGTTTGGATGCATTTAGAAGCATTTCTATACAATATTCTGCTCATAAATATAGTTAACATTAGTTGATTCTGTTTATGTTCTGTATGTAGTGTGCTTGTTTATCATAATAGACATGAAGTGAAGTCTGCAACACAAATTTCATTTGAAATTATATTTCATATGGAGTGCTGAAAGTCTGCCTGAAGTCAGAAGGAACAATAAAAAGTATCAAATAACAAATTAAATATTCTGAACAAGTCTTGCTAGAATAATTGACTGATTTTGTTGGGAAAAAGTATACAAATCCATCAGATAATGACCTGTGTGTAGGGGTTAATGGTTGTCCGATTACAATCACTCCAGGAGAGGCAGGCATCAAGACACAATGCTGCAGGAGATCACAGAACTCTTGTGGAAATGGCTAAGGAGGAGGAAGTCTTGCATTGTCCAACATCAGTGTTCATCAAATCCACAGCAAATAAATACAAAATAGAAAACACTGTAAAGAAGACTTGAAGTCTGAATAGAAGACTAAAGTAAAGGAAATGGAGCATTTTTGGACTGACCGACTTGCTGAGGTGAGATAGACGTGTTACCAGTCGCTACATCTGATGGTTCATTTACTTTTTCCAACAAAATGCCATGAAACGAAGTTGAAACGACAGGGACATAACACAATTTAAGTGAAGGCCGGGGTATCTTTTTAGTGAAATTATAAATTCTTAAGTTAAAAAGATCCACAAACATTCTTAGGAGAGAGGATATGCTGCATCTTTACTGTTGTTGGAGGGAATACATAAAAACATCAAATACATATTCTATACCAGCTATTACACATTAATCGCACAACAGCACAATTCCTTTGGGAGTAAATCTGTATTGTAAAATGTATTTAGATCTATAAGGAAACCTAAGTTTCCTTGTCTTTCTGTAATGCAAAGTTAAAATGATTCCATGCATAACAATCTGTCCAGGTCCTGTTCAGTTGTCTTTAAGGTGGCAATGATGGGACGGCGGGTCCTTTGAGGTCTTCTTGAGTTCTAACAGTGCAGACCATTTATAGTATGTAAACATGAATCGATCAAAAAACGAGTGAAAATTAGATACACTTATTTCCCTCCTCTCCCATGGGCTTTCAATAAATGAGTCTTCATTTGCCTGGGATTCAGATAGCTCTTTCCACAATAAGGGCAATTGCAAGACTTCCCAGCGTGGCTGTGTCGTCTGATGTGAACTCGCAGGTTGGTGGCTCGATTGAATCGCATCCCGCATTGAGTGCAGCTGAAGAGTTTCTCCCGCGTGTGGATGTTCTGATGCTGCCTGAAGTTGCTCATCCGAGCGAAGGCCTTGCCGCAGTGCGGACAGACGTGAGGTCGCTCTCCCGAGTGGTTTCGCTGGTGAACCTTGAGCTCGAAGTTGTACGCAAACGTCTGCTCACACATTGAACAGCTCAGAGGTTTCTTGCCCTTGTGGGTCTGCGCATGAGCCTTGAGGTCACATGCTCTCGCAAACATTTTCCCACATTGGAGGCAATGGTGGGGTCTTCCCTCATGGATCTGTTCGGGCGTCCCATGTTTGTCCTGGGAGAAACACTTTGGGTATTGCGCGTGACTGACTGTTTTCTCGCCTGGACAAACATCATTGTGGGAATAGCGGACAGAACTTTCTGAACCAGGATAACTCTGTTCATTTTCTGGTTTGACAAATGAATTTGACCTCTCTGGTACGCTAGATAGCATCAGCTCTGTCGTGCATAAATGATTATATTGTGCCCTAATACCTTGATGTGCCAATGTGTTCACTGAATAAGGTGTGAAATATGAGGTGGCGTCTGGCATGTCGAGAGAGTTTAGACCTGGAAAGCTTTCTACCTGTATCTCCTCCTGATCACAAGATCCTCTGAGCTCTCCCTGACTCGGATCAGACATTTCTGCATGGCAACCGTCATCTCTGTTGACGCTATCCCACACTGGAACCATCTCTTCCTCTTCCTTGACAGATAGAAGATCCAGCTCTGTCTCTGATTTTACTCTATCGTTTGGTGAAGACGATGGCAAATCCTCATAAGCATCCTGAGCCGAAGGGCTTTGTATCACTCTTGAGTGGTTTGAGTCCATTTCCTTATCAAGTGTAAAGTCCTTTTCGGATTGGTCTAAATCATTCCCTTTGGCTTTGAAGACACTAGTGGACTCGCTCTGGATTGCTGAATTTCCCAGAAGCCTCTGCAGAAAATCCTGAGGAATTGGTGCACTGGAGTTAGGTGTGATGATCTCTTTTGCACTATGCCGGTGTACATCGTTCTTCTCTTTAGAGTGTGAATTTGTTGTTGTTGTTTGTTTGTTAGACTCAAGGCGTTGTCTTGTACTCCACATTTCTTCTGTCAACGTAGGCTGATTGGTAGACTGATCTCTCAGGCTTAGGCCTAAACAAAGGGCATTTGCTCCTGCACCAGAAGAACAGATACAAAATTAAAGAACAGCACAAAAAGTATTTGATAATATGAAGAAGATATAATGACATCTGATTTTCTTAACAATTATTAATTCCTAATCAATTAAAGAATACTGTTTTTTTTTTTTTGCAAGACAGAACTGTCATCCTGTGTGTAAAGAAAGTATTTTGTAACTCAGGACGAAAATCTTCTCTTAAAGCTGCAGTCCGCAGTTTTTCCTCTTTGTCGCCATCTCTGTTCGAAATCTGCAATTGCAGTTATTGGCGGAATTATCAACTTTACGTGAGTTGTAGTTCGACACGGCACAGCGCGGATGAACACAATGTTTGAGGAGAGTGTGCAGCTGTCAGTCACCGCGCCGGTGTGGATACTGTCATTCAGAATCACAGATTATTCTTTTTGGAAGTATGACCATTCAACATAATAATTTTCACCGGAAAATGTCATCTGAACAAGTAAGTAACATCTACTTTTGTTCTGGTTCTGACATTGCAGTAAATCGCGCTGATTAAATCTAACAATCGCTTATCATATCACGCAAAACCGCGCAAATTATACTTTGTTCTCAAATTGTTAATGTTAACAACGTCAGCATTGCGTGACTACATGTAATGTCCTTCCGATATGTATCCTTGTTTTCGCATGGGTCCGGTTGCAGTCTCTTTTTTTTTGTAGCCGCTCCGAAGTCCGAACGAAGTCTTTTGCATTTTACAGTGGGTGAATCTGTTGTCACTGGTGATTGTCGTTTGAACCTTTCTGGATCCGCCATCAAATTGATAAGTTTAATTATATCAAGTGCTGTGAGAAAAGGCTATAAATCTCCACCTCCAACATCCTCACACGCAATACAGCCTACTAGCCGAGACTCCTTCTTTCTCCTCCCAAAAAAAGCTACGGACTGCAGCTTTAAACATCCTGTGATCATGTCAAATACAAAAGTGTTAAAAATCACCTATTATCTCCTGCTGGTGAAAATGGAAAAAAGTACTACAGTACACACTGTTATATATATGAATTATTTATTAAATATTTATATGTACACATGTATATGAATGTGTATGTGGGTGACGTGTGTTAATATATTTAAGTGTGCGTGTGCAATTTGGTCAAGTTTTAGATATGTTGTAACCAGCGATATTTCAGTATTATTTATAAACTATTAGTATTTATTCTGAATTTGCTTTCTTTATATTTTAGTTTTAGTAATTTTGTTACTTGTTTTTGCTTTTAATTTTTTTTTATTTCACTTTAACCAATTTTAATTTTAGAGAATAAATAGTAATTTTATTACTTCAACTTATTTTATTTCTATCAATAAAAACGGTTTTTAATTGTTTGCCTTCAGCCCGAGATGGTCTCCGGCCCTCCCCACGACCATACAGAGGATAAGCAGTATGGCAAATGTATGGAGCATGAGTGGATTTGTAATAGTTTTGAATTAACAACCACAACACTAGTTGTAACTTAACTCACCCCGGACTGTCTCTACAGGCTGGCTCTCATCTCTGCTGCTGGAATCTCCTGTTCGGCCGCAGTCAGAGCACCGTATCTTCCTCCCCCGTTCCCATTCCCTCTCCCTCTCCCTCAGTTTACTCTCAGACAACTGTAGCCTTCGTTTCAATACTTCCACCTCTTGTTTACGATGACCCACTTCCTCGAGGAAGCTGTCTTCCACCAGCCTAGTTATTTCAAACATGGCTGATTTGAGGACGGTCTCCATGACAACGGAGAGCTGAGACTGGAATGTGAGGAAAAGGGCCTCCGACATCGTCCTGCTGTCGCCTTGATGCAATGAAAATAATCACCCTGAAAAGGCATAAAGACTTATAAAAATGTGTTATAACTGCAATCATGACCAGCTAAAAAAACATGTTTGCGTGTTCGAAAACAAAAACATTTTTTTTTCCTCTCCCGTTTCTGTCACCAGGTGGGCGATTTGTTATTGTTGTTTGTGCAGCCACGTGCATGATACAGCATACAATCACATTATTAAGGCAATAATACCAATACTATGTTATTAGAAATTCGTGTATATTTGTATATGCTTATATTCACTTGGTTTTCTATATAAAATAAGCTCGCTAGTCACCCTCTCTTCGGGCCTTTTGTGTAAAAAGTAAAAGAAATGAACTGGACAAAGGCAAATAATAACAGTCACGCTATTCAGGAGGTAAATACCTTATAAAAACGATCCTCGCACAGCGGATTTCTCAGAGGAAACCGCGAAATAACGTGAATAGATACGTTATTACAGCAGTAATATCACCGTTTAGTTGACAGTCGTCTTGAGCGGATGCAGAAAATGTTGAAGGTTTTCTGTTACTGCCCTCCAGTGGACTGGAAGATGCCACTCATCCTATGCTACATGTGTACTGAGGGAACCACATTTATTTTTGTGTAAAATTTTATGGCCCGATTTCACAGACAGGGCTTGGATTAAGCCAGAATTAGGCCTTAGTTCAATTAGGACATGAGCTTTTATAAACGTACCTTAGAAAAACACGATACGGGTGTGCATCTTGAGACAAAACAATGGCACTGACATATTTTAAAGGGGTGATGACACGAGAAACCAAATTTGCCTTGATCTTTTGGCATGTAAGAGGTCAGTGCAAGACAAGTTGCTTTGAGTTAAAACAGCTCAAACATGAATTTTAGTCTAGGACTTTTGTCTGTGAAACTAGGGGCAAATTATTATATTTTATTATTATTATTTTATGATTAGCTACCTAAATGGCTCTTCATTAATCAATGAAAAGCCATTATTCTATTTTAGTCTACTGTAATTAAAGTCACCAAAATTGACTGTTCTTATTTTTATGGAATATTGCAGTATTTATTGGAAATTATAAACTGACCAAAAACAACGTGTAACGTTTGTTTTAAAATAAAATTAATGTACTAAATATATTTTTTATAATACTTTTTCTTTAGTACTTTGTATCATGTATCATAGACATTATGCACCTCTAGATTTTGCACCATTTCCATATAAAAAAATATAGAAACATTAGAACAAATATTTCATATTGTTTTCAATTAATACAGAGTTTAAGGTTAAAAATAGAGCAAAGGTATTTAAAATCCAAAGCTTAGAAGGCAGATTGATGCCACCCGGTGGAAGAAATAAAGAAAATCACAGATGCCAATCACTAGATGCTTGTGTAGCCTTATACACTGAACAAAATGATAAACGCATCACTTTTGTTTTTGCCCCCATTTTTCACGAGCTGAACTCAAAGATCTAAGACTTTTTCTAAAAGGCCTATTTCTCTCAAATATTGTTCACAAATCTGTCTAAATCTGTGTTAGTGAGCACTTCTCCTTTGCCGAGATAATCCATCCACCTCACAGGTGTGGCATATCAAGATGCTGATTAGACAGCATGATTATTGCACAGGTGTGCCTTAGGCTGGCCACAATAAAAGGCCACTCTAAAATGTGCAGTTTTACTGTATTGGGGGGTCCGGGGGAGACAATCAATGGCTGTGCGAAGTTGCTGGATATTGGCAGGACCTGGAACACGCTGTCGTATACGCCGATCCAGAGCACCCCAAACATGCTCAATGGGTGACATGTCCGGTGAGTATGCTGGCCATGCAAGAACTGGGATGTTTTCAGCTTCCAGGAATTGTGTACAGATCCTCCAACATGGGGCCGTGCATTATCATGCTGCAACATGAGGTGATGGTCGTGGATGAATGGCACAACAATGGGCCTCAGGATCTCGTCACGGTATCCACCATCAATAAAATGCACCTGTGTTCGTTGTCCATAACATACGCCTGCCCATACCATAACCCCACCGCCACCATTGGCCACTCGATCCACAACGTTGACATCAGCAAACCGCTCACCCACACGACGCCATACACGCTGTCTGCCATCTGCCCTGTACAGTGAGGTCGAGACCCCGATGAGGACGACGAGCATGCAGATGAGCTTCCCTGAGACGGTTTCTGACAGTTTGTGCAGAAATTCTCAGATGATCTTGGAGGTGAAGATGCTGTATGTGGAGGTCCTGGGCTGGTGTGTTTACACGTGGTCTGCGGTTGTGAGGCCGGTTGGATGTACTGCCAAATTCTCTGAAACGCCTTTGGAGACGGCTTATGGTAGAAAAATTAACATTCAATTCACGGGCAACAGCTCTGGTGGACATTCCTGCAGACAGCATGAATGAATGTGTTTGGGATGCTCTGGATCGGCGTATACGACAGCGTGTTCCAGGTCCTACCAATATCCAGCAACTTCGCACAGCCATTGATTGTCTCCCCCGGACCCCCCAATACAGTAAAACTGCACATTTTAGAGTGGCCTTTTATTGTGGCCAGCCTAAGGCACACCTGTGCAATAATCATGCTGTCTAATCAGCATCTTGATATGCCACACCTGTGAGGTGGATGGATTATCTCGGCAAAGGAGAAGTGCTCACTAACACAGATTTAGACAGATTTGTGAACAATATTTGAGAGAAATAGGCCTTTTGTATACATAGAAAAAGTCTTAGATCTTTGAGTTCAGCTCATGAAATATGGGGGCAAAAACAAGTGTTGCGTTTATAATTTAGTTCATTGTATATTTATATTTTCAGACATAATTACGTACAATAGGGGTGTATCGATACCCTCGTCACGATTCGATACATATTACGATACTGAACTCACAATACCATATTATTGCGATACTTCAAGACATATGGTAAAAGGTTAACAAAAAATGTACTGTTGATTAAAATGCTAAATTTAATGGTGACATCAGAATAAAAATATTGATGATTCTGAAGTTGAAAATACAGAATAATTTAGACAAACATGCTTAAACTCTGTCACTGGCTAGATACATTTAAAATAATGTCGGACACTTTTTACTGGTAACAAAAGACATTTGGCATTATCAGGACCCACAAATATTCCCCCATTGCATTATTATACATTATATTCAACATTGTGTATAGTAGTTTAATGCAGTACGGACACTAAAACTCTGTAAACTTGAATTTTTCCTCACACAGAAATATTCATTTTGGGTGAATTATACACAATACATATTGATGCAGTTTTGTATTGTTACACCCCTTATGATGAAAGACTATTTCGTCAAGGATAATTTGTAGATTGTATGTTTGTTTTTGAATTTCCCATTGATTTCCTATGGTGGTAATTTTTTATCACAAGTGTGACTATTTTTGTAAAGACGGTTTAGACTTGTCTAATCATCTCCATGATTTTTCTTTTCTTTTTGTTGTTCATATAGCAAGCGCCACAAAAGTCACCAGGTTTTGTACCTGTAACGGTCACCAGCTGGAGTGCCTTTGAGAGCCACCACATCAGACTATTGTCATTCCTTCACAAACTACATTTCCCATAACTCTCTGCCAGAAATAGTTATTTTATAAAAATATTTCCTTCCGTTTAATTTTTTTAGAAACAGTAAAAAGTGCCACATCTTTGCCCTACACAGGCCTAAAGTTTTGTCATGTGCTGTAATCACAGATTATTACTTTAAGTGCATTAGGATGGGAAAATGTGTCAGTTATAATAAAAAAAATAAGTGTAAAAAAATGAGAACACCACATGTACATACTGTATGTTAGTACTCTACCAAAGAGCTGGATAACTATTTAATTTTGTTGACAAACATTACAAAACAACATATATATGACTAAAATAGAGACATGAACTTCCTGCAGTTTAGCCATTTGGTCCATTTCAAATGTAACATTATTTAGATGTGTCATTTTCACAGAAAAAAAAGAAAAAAATCATTTGAATTACAGTCATTGAGTTGTAATGTACATGGCTTACTGTGGTTTACCTGGATCACCAATTGTCTGTTTGCATGCATTACTGGAAGAGTTTAATCAGTGTGTAATTTAACACAGTGTGTGGCATTTAATCAGCAAAAGATATTAAACTAAAAACAGATGGGATGGTATGTGCATGTTCCAGCTATACTGTCACTCTTTGTTTACACTTTAAAGAATACTGCAGCCATATCACGTCACTACATTTTAAAATATTAATCTGAAAACCCCTGCATAGGTTTGAACCTAAAACATCGGCATTGACATCTAAATGTGAACATGTAACCCACAGCAGCATATGCACATCAAGTTCAGCAAAGTTTACTGGCTATCTTGTAAAAAACACAGTAATGCTGTTGCAATAATGAGTATATGCACCATTTGAAAGAGCTAATGCTACACATCTGAATATACAAACAAATCAAAGGGATATGATTTAACATTGAGTAGTTGTTTAATTCATCTTATTCTAGGCTTGTAAAACTCCAATTTGAAATTAATTAAACACTTTAAACAAACAGAGAAAATTTCTAAAGCATGGATGAAACAGCCCGGGTCATATTTCACCCCAAAATCAAAAGAAAAAAAGAATAAAGAAAAATCATACTTTTTGCATTTATTGACTGATTTGCATTGCCTTTATTTAAAGAGTTAAGTACATATCTCCCAAGCCTACAATTCAAAAGTTTGGGTCGGCAAGATAAAAAAAAAAAGAAAAAAAGTTAAGTCTCTTACGCTCTATTAATATATATTAAAATGGGATTTATTCCTGTGACGACACAGATGATTTTTCAGCATCATTACTCCAGTGTCACATGATTCTTCAGAAATCATTCTATGCTGATTTGCAGCTCAAGAAACATTATTATTATTGTCAATGTTGAATATAGTTGTGCTGCTTAATATTTCTGTGGAAACCATGATAATCTTTTTTATTCTTTGAATATAAAACAGAAATTAAACCTATGAAACAGAAAAACATTATAAATGTCTTTACTGTCACTTTCGATCAATTTAAAGAATCCATGCTGAAAAAAGGTATTAATCTCTTTAAAAAATATATCTTACTGACCCAATTCTTACCCAATCTTCTGAACGGTTGTGTATATACATACCTAATTGAAATATTAATGTACATGTGTACCATTCTAAGTATATTCCATGGTTGTATTTTGTTGAATTTAATTTATACTGAAATAAAAAATAATGAATAATTTTTCAGGTCTTTAAGGAAAATATAATTGCATAAATGTTCTTTTGATCTTAGGGTGAAACAGTTGGACATTTATTTGTGAGACAAACTCACCTACTTCAATAGTCTGTAACATCAAGAGGGAGTGGAAAAGTCCTCTGCTTTTTATAGAATATGATACAATCTGCATTTTCCCCTGAGTGATCCAGTCACATCACTGCAAAATAAATTTTTCAGAACAATGTTTGAAAAGTTAGATGTAGTACAGCTTTCAATACGACGCATGATATTAAAAATAATTTAAGCCAGTTAGCGAAACAGCATCAACTAATATGTGAAATGCAACACAGATTCTAGCACTATTACAGCTCCACGGCTCGTCATATACTGGACTGTGAGGGTTCAGAGTGAATTCTCTGATGTCTCTTCAAGTTGCATTTCTGGGTAAACCTTTTCCCACAGTCTGAGCAGATGTAAGGTCTCTCGCCAGTGTGAACCCTGCGGTGGGCTTTCAGGTTACTCAGTTTGGTGAAACTCCGTCCACAGATGGTACAGCAGAACTGCCTGTCTCCTGAGTGAATCTGTTGGTGAGCTCTGAGGTGACACAGATGAGAGAAGCCTTTCCCACACTGGTTGCAATTGTGCGTTGTCCTTGCCGAATGGTGGCGCGTGTCCCCTTGAACCCTCACACTGACCATCTGCGGCAGACTTCTTCCTGGATGCACGGTACTGAAACCTCTTTCCCCTGTAGCGGCTCCTTCAGGATACTGACGGACGTGAGAGGGTTTTGGAGTAGGAAGGCCTTTGGAGATGGATTGTGCTCGGTTAACATCACTGGCGCTGTGATCTGACACAACCGCGTTGGGATGTAAAACAATTTTCGTGTTTTTCCTAACGGGTGATCTGAGGTGCTGCATGGCTTGTGGTGCAAGGCTGTGAACCTTGACGGGAGGCGCGGGATAAGAGACTCGCTCTTGTACTTGAGGTCTAACGGTGAGAGGATCTCCAGGCTGAAGGTCCAACGGCGTCTTCTTAGCACTGTTGTGAGCAGAAACCATCTGAGGCCCGATTCTCTCCATTTCCTCCCAGTCTGGTGGAAGCATCACTATAACTTCCTGTTTAACAGAGCCTGAGTCGATGCTGCTTACTTGGGGTCTCAAACCCGGAGACTCTGAAGATACGGAGGTCCTGACTGGGTCTGGCTGTGAAACAGATGACCGTGCTGAAGGGTCAGTTTTAGAGTCAAACCATTTTGGGGGGGTTCTGTGTCTGACCTCATCCTCATCCCCCGGTCTTTCGGTGCAGGACGGTCCACCTGGTTTGTGGTCAGAATCTGTATTGCGGAGTCCATTGGTCTCTTCCACACGGCTCTGAGGATCTTTTTGTTTGTGTATTTGAGAGTGTATTACTAGATAAGCTTGCGTGTCTCTAGGCTCTGTTGTTTCCTCTTTCACTTCTCCTCCAGGATTATCCTCACCCACTTGAACAGCCTGTCATGGACAAAGTGCACATGAATTAGAAACCGCTCAAAAACTATAGTAACCATCTTAGAAAACTGCAGTATTTGGACACTTAAAATCTGTGAATTGTATTGCATTACAAAAAAAAATGGCATGTGCAAACAAATGCCTTTCTCAGTTCATTACATTTTTTTAGAGAACGTACACTGGTGGTCAAAAGTTTGGAATAAATAAGATTTTATTGAATTATGCTCAGCAAGGCTGCATTTATATGATGACAAATACAGCAAAAACAGTAATAGTGTGAAATGTTAATATGTTATTACAATTTATAATAGCTTTATTTCTATTTTAATCAAATGTCATTTAATCCTGTGATGAATTTTCATCATCATTACTCATTAGTCACATGTGTCACATGATCCTAGAAATCATTCTAATATGCTGATTTGGTCTTTAAGAAACATTTCTTATTATTATCAATGTTGAAAAACAGTTGTGCTGCATTACATTTGTGGAAATATTATACTTTTTTGAGGATTCTTTGTTGGATAGAAAGTTTAAATAAACACCATTTATTTGCATTTATTCAATTTATCAAAGCATTTAAAGCTTTTGTAACACTATAAATGTCTTCACTGTCACTTTTGATCAATTTAATGCATCTTTGAGGAGTATTCATTTCTCTCTTTTTTCTCTCAACATTGATAATAATAATAATATAATAGTTTCTTGAATATGCACCAAATCAGCATATTAGAATGATTTCTGAAGGATCCTGTGACATGAATAGAGTATAAATAGAGTAACGGCGCTGAAAATTCAGGAATAAATTACATTTTAAAATAGAAAACAGTTATTTTAAAATGTAATAATATTTCACAACTTTACTGTTTTACTGTATTTGTGATTAAACAAATTCAGCCTTGGTGAGCAGAAGAAACTTCTTTAAAAAAAGAAAATCAAAAACATAAAAAAAACATAATTATTCCAAACTTTGTACCACCAGTGTAAGATATCAGTTCCCCTCAAGTTCACTCAGATGCCCTTTGGCAACCTACTGTCCAGATACTTTTTGTCTTCTCTGCCACTACATATTACCATTAAAACAATGGCATACACACATTATGTTTAGTTTCCAGAGTTGCTGAAGGCTTCTCCTGATTTGCACTTCCCTTGGGACTGCAACTCCAGCTACTGTCAGAAGCATTTTCCTGCTTAACAATTGGATTGTCCAAACCTTGAAAAAAACACACACACACACAAAACATTTTTTTTATGAGCAAGGATAAATCATTTCATAAATACTGAAATATTGTGACATTGTTAAAAATAAAATATATTTGATAAAAATAAAAATGAATTTCATTCTTTTTTTTAACTGCTGAAATTCTTGAAAGAAATGGTAGCACTTTACAATAAGGTTTCATTTGTAAATATTAGTTATTGTATTAACTAACATTAACTAACAATGAGCAATACATCTATTAAAGTATTTATTAATCTTTGTTAATGTTAGATAATAAAAATGCAGTCATTCATTGTTTGTTCATGTTAGTTCACAGTGCATTAATTAATGTAAACAAATACAACTTTTGATTTCAATAATGTGTACGTAAATGTTGAAATTAACTAAGATTAATAAATGCCGTAGAAGTATTGTTCATTCATAGTTCATGTTAAATAATAAATGGCACAAAAAATAGATGCTGACAGTCTCTTTTATTACCGTTTTGTCATTTTCTTTTTATATTTGAAAAACATGTCCACTAAATGAAAGTGTAGCATAACCAACACTCAGGAAACCACTTTGTTGTCATGTGAAAACCACGAAAATGACAAGAGGACCATTTTAGACCCTCATTATGATGTCAATGTATGCAGATATACTAAAGAAAATTTTCTAAATTCATTTATTTCAAAATGCAGACCTGCAGAAAATCTGATTAGTTTTGAAAAATTAATTAAGGAAAACAATATTAATGTTACTCGAATAGAGTTTGAGGATAATTAATGGTATATCACCTAAGCTTCTACATCCCATTAAATCATCATTACATTACTCTCAATTAAAGGAAGAAACTCCCTGTTTAATGATAGGTGGAGTTGATTTGTTAAATAAAAAATGCAATAATATTCATATAAGAAAAAAATGAATCTCTATGAGCAGTATTGCTCCTAAAGCAATGGCTTTATGCAAACAGATGTATCCTTCCTTATCTTTGTGTAACATATGGTCTGCTCATAATAACTTTGTGATACCAAATAAGGTTAAAGAAATTCATATTAAAATGCTTCACAATTTTTACCCCTGTAAGTTTATGGATATTCAACCAGAATGTTCTTTTTGTGGATCTGAAAATGAATCTGTGCTTCATTTTTTTTTAAGATGTCCCTTCACAGTCTCATTATGGACAGTGATTTCAGTTTTGATTTTTACATCCTTTTTGATATTACAGAAGAAACTGTCTTATTTTTGCTTTCTAACGCTGGTTCAGTTATTTTAGATAACGCAGTGAAAATCCTGTACATGCTTGGAAAAGGTCATATCCACAAATCTAAATTTACAGCTTCGAAACCAAATTTGATTGTATTTTGCTCTGAATTAAAAAAATCTCGCTGATTCCCTATGTAAATTTAAAAATAAAAAAATTAAAAATTAAAACATCCCAGATATTGAATACGATTATAAAGTCACATGTGAACAGAGATAATATGTTTCAATGAGATCTTTCTATCCCCCTACTTGAGTCAAAACGAAAGTGATGCAAATTTATTTTTTTGCCTTTCTTTTTATTTCTTTTATTTTGTTTGCTTATTTAATAATTTTATGTATTTTCTGTTTCAATGTCAATACTCTAAGTCCCTTGTACAAAGTCAATTGTTCTACTCATTGTTAATTTCAAATGTCATTAAGATTTATATTATGTTAATGGAATGAATGTTAATTGTTGTTACTTGCTAAATGTTAATAAAAAATAAATAAAAACAAGGAAGCCATTTTGTAATCATGTGACAGGAAAATCACGAAACACCCCTTGATCAGTGGTTCTCAATCAGGGTGCCACCTAATGCCTTAAAAGTATGTAAATATATCAAATATAAGAAATATAATACCATGAAATAGGTCTGTAAACTGGAGGAAATTACTTTTGTACTTTAAAGTCATTTGACATTTGTAAGTTAATTAAATTATTATTATTAAAAATGGCATAAACATTTCATACAAATGATGAAACAAATCCCAAAATACACGCCATTCTTATGTATCATTGACTCGCGTAAGCACAAGCACTACATAACTGGTGAAAGTCCTTTGGGAAGTCAAATGTTTCTACTCACTGCTCTGTGTTTCGGGGCCTCTGTGTAGGACCCTCCTCCTGGACACTGCTGTCCGCCCACAGTCCACACACCTCACCCTCTTAAACCTCTCCCGTTCTCTCAGCTTGGCCTCCGACACGATCAGCCTTCGTTTTAACACCTCCGCCTCTCGTTTGCCTCGATCCATCTGCTCCAAGAAGCTCTCCTCCACTAACCTGGTGATCTCGTACATGGTGGTCTTGAGAATAGTTTCCATGACCGCAGACAGCCGAGTCTGGAAGGAGATGACCAGCGTGCCCGTCATCCTGTATCTGATCTACTCGAGCTTGTTCTTATAGAGAAGAATTGATTGCTGAATGCATAGACACAACAGTGATCATAACATTAATGACCACCCATGCTGATTTCTATCTCAAATGTTTTATTTCTTAAGTCCACACATCAGCATTTTGGGAAACTCAGTTTCAAAATTCACAGTAAATGTTGCACTTCACACTTTCACGGCCAGGCAATCATCATAAAATCCCGAATATAAAAACCTCGCACTGTTAGCATCGAGCTCATTACATCTGATTGAGACTATGAACCGCGAACCGAAATAAATATCCTTTAGGCGCAAGGCGGAAGGCGTCGCATCATGTCCAGCTGACTGTAGTACATTTTACATCATTTATTTAGTTAATGTATGAACTACAAGATGTTTGACTAATGCTTCATTCAGCATGTCAGGAGGAAGCGCCGCTGAGAAAACGGACAATAATGTTGTTGTTAGTGACGTCACATATTGTACGGTGGCCTTGTTGGGCTAAAATTGGACTAAAATAAATTACATCAATGGCAAATATCCCATTTCGAAATATACATGAGCTAAAATTGTGCAGTTTCATAGGACATATACTATGTAAAATATAAGACTTCAGGTACAGCTAACCTTTACAGTATTATTATTTTAATATTCTTAAATGTTTTAGTTAGATCCTAGTATCATAACAAGAAGTTACATTATATGCAGATATATTTAACTGTTTTAATGTTTTGTACCAGAGGGGCCGTTAAATGCTTGATTCTGATTGGGTGATAGAGATTTTAAGCAAGGCGCGCAATTATTTTTTTAGTAAATGCACAGCTATATGAAGTAGTTCCAGGCCATTACAGTTCCTCTTCACATCGTGGCAATATTAACATCTCATATGTGCATTACTTATCTATATTTTATTCCATAATTCAATAGACTGTTGTCAATTATTCCTTACATGGGTTCTGAAGAGCCAAGAATATGTTTCATAATTTTTATCAAAGAGTTTAGAATAAACAGCTAAATCACCTGACAAACAAATTAATGTTTAAAATGATATTTGAAGGTGTAATGCTGAAGCAGAGAGCCGAAAAAAAAGACTGATATTGCATGTGACATACATTGTGTATTTGAAACTATATTAGGTAAGTTTTAAATAAACATTAATAAACTGAAATCACTCCACCTACATTTTCAAAATAAGCGTTATAGACAATAAGATTCTAAAGATCATGAAAGTGACAATGTCTTACCACTGCATAGAAAATACAATATTTACATCAGATGCAAAGATGGCCACATTAACCACAATGTTACTTAAAGGCATAGTCTAATCGAAAAAATGATATTCTGTCATCGTTTACTCACCCTCGAAACTGCATGACTTTATTTCTTCTGCTAAACACAAAATAAGATATTTTGCAGAATGCTGGAAACCAAACAGATTATACAGACAAAAAAACCCCTCAAAATCTATATTTTTTTATGTTTCACAGAAAAAGTCTTACAGGTTTTAAATGACATAAGGGCGAGTAAATGATGAATTTTTAGGTGAACCATCCCTTTAAAGGGATACTCCACCCAAAAATTAAAATTCTGTCATCATTTACTCACCCTCAAGTTGTTGCAAACCTGTATGAGTTTCTTTCTTCTGCTGAACACAAAGGAAGATATTTTGAAAAACGATTGGAACTTTGGCACCATTGACTTCCATAGTAATTTTATTTTTTTCTACTATGGAAGTCAATGGTGCCAAACAACTGTTTGGTTCCAATCGTTCTTCAAAATATCTTCCTTTGTGTTCAGCAGAAGAAAGAAACTAATACAGGTTTGCAACAACTTGAGGGTGAGTAAATGATGACAGAATTTTCATTTTTGGGTGGAGTATCCCTTTAAAGCTGGGCGCACATGGTGCGTTTTTTGCTGTCGTACTAGCTTGCAGGCATTTTTTTTCTCTCTGTAGATATCGTGTGGAAATCGTTGATGCTTGTATGGTCGCGGCTCGCATTGTGAGAGGAATTACAAGCCAAGCCGTGTCCCAATAACTTTCAAACTGGTTTAAAAGTTTGGGAAAAATTTCACTGGTCCAGTGAGTCCAGTTGACCAGTGTCCCCTATAGCCAAGTCATACACAACCACGTCAGATAGAATAGATCTATGAATATTATTATAGCCCAGTGGCTGCAACCCTTCAGTGTGTGCATACACTGACACACACGAATACTCTCTAGTTTTTTGTGTTGAGAGGAATGGCTGTGTTGTTTTCTCTGCTTTTCACAAAATCATTTGAACACTTCCCTTTGTATTCTCTTTCCTTTTTCAATACGAAGCAACAGCAGCAACATTGAAAGCTCCAGTCTCCAATGCTCATGTGATTCCCGCCAGCTCGCCGTGCGGTACAGTCGTGCCGTGTACCAGCTGTTTTTACGCCATTATCAGGTTAACTGACTCATAATGTGTGCAATGACGTACGACCTCCAGGGTGTCCAAACTCGCAGTGTCCGCCTGCCTTTACAAAAACAAAATTAAATTATACAGAAAACATAATGACTACAACGGGAGGTTCTACAGTAACAGTGTAACGTTTTATGGGAAACAAGTGGCTTCCAACAATTTAAAAGTCAAACCAACTCTGTAAGGTTGTGAGGTGAATTTTTTCGTCATTGATTATTCGGGTCAGCACTATGTTTGCGATGATGTGACCTGAGATGGTCCATTCGTTTGAAGCTCAGTCCACAGATACCACAGCAGTACGGTCTTTCTCCTGTATGGGTACGTTGGTGGACTTTCAAGATGTCGGCCCGGGTAAAGCTCTTACTGCACAGAGTGCACTTGTGTGGTTTCTCCTGCGTGTGAATGCGTTGATGCAGCTTGAGATTCCATAGTCGGCTGAATTTGTTCCCACAAAGCGTGCAGGTGTAGGGTTTGTCTCCGCTCTGGCTGCATTTGTGTCTACGCAGGTCACTGAAGGACGAGTAGCCTTTCCCACAGTGGCTGCACAAATGGAGACCGTCCCGCTGGTGGACACGCTGGTGGACTTTTAGGTTGCAGGCCTGAGTGAACTTCTTACCGCACTGGTTACAAGTATATCCAGCACTTGAAACGACTCGTTGGGAGACCGGGTAGCCTTTCCCAGAAGCCCTGCTGTCACCTAATGCTTGTCCAACATTAGACTTGAGAGAGTGATTCGATGCATGTCCCTTATAAAGTGCACTACTAGCTGTGTCCCCAGTGTAAAGTGAGTGTCCTCTATGTCCAGCACCATCTTCAATCCCACTGTGAACTTCCGTGAGGGCACTTGTGTCTTGTATGTGGCCATCTGCATTAATAAGTATACAGTCTCTATCCACGTCTTCTGTCTCGGGGTTGACTTGTGCAGGTAAAGATGCTCTGTTTCCTCTTTTACTCCTAATGGAAGAGCTGTAACGTCTCCCACCTTCCTCAACCAGGTCTTTTTGATCAGTCCCAACTGCAACTGCATGACCTAATGTGTCTTGAGTTTTTCCTCCAAGACTGTCCAGGTTTCCCATGTCCAGTTCATGTACACTGTAGCTCGCTAGCTCTTCTGCATTGTAATGTGTTCGGTATGGCAAGCCCTGAACGTCTACGATGTTTGCGTAAGTCTCACTGTCAGCGGTCTGTTCAAGTCCGGAGCTCCAGTCTTCCTGAATCTGTTGCAGCTCTTGCTCACTGTAACTATGAGCTGAGAAATCCATCCTCTCAGCTCCTGGAAAAGCAAACATTGAAAGAAAAATAAAAAACATTGTAATCGTCAAACACAGTCTGATGTCAGAGGTTTGCAGTAATCAGATGTTTAAAGGGATAGTTCACCCAAAAATTTAAATTCTGTCATCAATTACTCACTCTTATGTCGTTCCAAACCCATTAGACTTTTGTTTATCTTCATAACACAAATGAAGATGTTTTTAATGAAATCTGAGAGATTTCTGTCCCTCCATTTAAAGTCTATTCACCCAAAATTCGACAGTTCAAAAACTACTAGAAAATATAAAAATAAAGAGATCGTGAAATAAATCCAAATGAATCGAGTGGTTTAATCCAAGTCTTGTGAAGAAACATGATCAATTTATATGACAAACAGATTTAATTTAGGCTTTTATTTGCATAGAAACATTGATCAACAAGTGTACACAAAGCACTCAAATATAGTAAACAGAAGCTCAAGCGTACAACCAACCTCGTTGGTTCTTGTGAAAAGTCAAATGTGCTGGTGTAGCACACGAGAATGAACCTCACTGGTACTCACGCGTCAAGCAAACATGCTTGAGCTTCCATTTACCAAATTTGAGTGCTCTATGTATGTTATATGTGAATAAAAGCCTGAATTAAATCTGTTCGTCATATTAAGCGATCATGTTTCTTCAGAAGACTTGGGTTAAACTGCTCGAATCATATGCATTTATTTTATGATCTCTTTATGAACCGTCAAGAGTTTTGAGTGAACAGACTTTCAAAGAAGGGACAGAAATCTCTCAGACTTGATTAAAATTATCTTCATTTGTGTTCCGAAGATGAACGAAAGTCTTACAGGTTTGGAACGACATAAGAGATGACAGAATTTCTCTCTTTAAATCACACCTTCAGTATTTAGTGTCCACCCATCCTGAAGCTCCTTATTATCAGCAGTGGCATAGAGGGCCTCCTCTTTCAACACGCAGTCCAGTTTCCTGTCCTCTGTACCAGCAGACTACAGAGAACACAAAGAGAGAACATGCACAGGATGTTAAAGTTGTGGTGAAACAGAAGTAGCGACAGATCTTTTCTTCCATGTTGTGATGTACATCGGAGTGAAATAAATGAACGATGCGGTCGGGTCATCAGTTGATGATCTGAATGAAAGCTTGTAGTCGACTGTAAGGGACTAAATTATTGGAGAAGTCCAGCATACGTCACCAGAGAGAAGTCTGTCGTTTCACAGGAAGATCAAGTTAGTAATTAAGAATTACAAAGTCATTTTTTTTTTATGTTACATGCACAGGTTTATTGTTCACAATAAAATCAATAACATGCACTTACTAAATAATAGAGTGAATTTTCTGGTCTCAGACACAGCCATGGTGAAACACTGCTGTACAAGCAACTTATCAAGGTTAGAGGTCATCAGTAAAGTGGTTTATCCATTCGGGTACTCACCTCTGTTGTGTTACTGGGTCTGGTTTGATCTTCTAATCTCTCTTTGTCACCCAAATGTGTGTCAGTCTCCAACTCACAGCTTCCCCAGTTCCCAACCGGAACTCTCTCCTGTTTGAGGCTGCGTTCATTTTCTACATGTGGTCATCAAGGGTGAAAGCAACTGTGAGGGCATTGATTACACAGTCCTTTAATGGTCTTTAATGGGACGGAAGAAAAATGTCATATGGTCTGGAATGACATGAGGGTCTATACACTAATCCTCTATATTATGCTGCAGGTCAATTTGACAACTTGGATCTTTGAGTTGAGAGAAAACCAATGGTTAACCAATTTTCCTTGAAGATGTTATTCATTTAGTCTTAGGAACATGCCTGCAAAGTGTCAACACTGATGTGTTTTGGAATGTGCGTACAAAATGTATATTACTATTATGATGTTTTCAATTAAAGGCAGCTGCACAGACCCGACATATTTTGACAGGTCAGTTTCTCATCTACCCTCTAACGGTATTTACATGTATGCATGATGTATATTTAAGAAACTTCCTCTGCATTAAAGGTGTACACTTTTATCAGTTCATGCATGTTCTTCTGTTCAATGTGAATCGAACCCATGATCTTGGCGTTGCTAGCACCATGCTTTACTGCTCTACTTATTCTGTTAAAAATGTTGAAAAACATTTTTGGAAAAATTAAATAAATAGTTACAATGCTGTTTATAATATTGAGCTTTTGGATTTAAAAAAAAAGTTGCTAAATTCAGATTTAAAAGGTTTGCTGTTTTTACCTGATGTTGTTTTGTCATCGTGTGATTTTTGGTCAATTGTACTGAATCCAATTAGGGTCCCTTTGACCACCACCTTAACTATCGCACCCAGATTTATGTTTAACCTGGGTTAAGTGTTCAGTATGTCAACATGGATGATTCATAAACACTTCACAATAAATTCCTGTTCTGTTCTAAATACTAAGTGTATATGATATTCCAACAGATTATAAAATCTTTACATTTCCTTTTTGTAGAAATTACAAATAGTAACAACACGGATTTTGAGTTGAATTGAGTGAACCAACCTGATTGTGGTAACAATTCTTCTCTTTCACTGTTACACACACGAGCTTTGTCACCACACTCTGCACACCTCAGGGCGCGCATCTCCTGGTTTTTCCTTCTGCACTCGCTCCACTGCAGCCTCTTCTTGAGAGTCTCCACCTGCTCTCGACTGCGGGACACTTCCTTCACGAAACTGTCCTCCACGAGCCGGGTGATCTCAAACATGGCAGCTTTGAAAACGGTCTCCATGACCCCGGATAGCTGTGACTGAAACGAGTGTATGGCTTCGGACATAATGACGAGTATTTGGATGGGAAAACCCTATCTAGCTACTTCCGGTGATTATAAACAAACCAACAATTTATCCTCCAGCTTTTCATTAGACTTATCGTAGGTGTGCTACCGTTTCACTGTTTTTATTGAACCTTCTTGTAGTTTTGTCAAATTTGTAGTCCAAATGCTAGCGATGACTGTTCTTGTGCTAGCTACTGTTTAGGCTAACTATCGTTTATTTCACTCTCATTCGTCTCACAATTAAACATTGTAACATAAACGATACGCTGAGAATTAATGCTGATCCAGCTAAGAACATTCTCTCGTCCTACAGTGTGGGACTGACCGGAAGTACTTCTTAAACCAAACATACGGGAGGAAGTTGAGGGGGCGGGGGCAGTAAGTTACTGCTTTAAAGGGGCAGTACAACCGAACATTTAAGAAAGTTAAAAGTTTAAGAAGTTTACTCGTCGTTTTCTGTGTAATTTTATTCAAAATCATGTACTCATCTTCATGTTGTTGCAAACCTGCGTGGATTTCTTCATTGCGACGGAAAATAGATGTTTGTCAGAATGACAGTCCCAGTCACGATTCGCCTTCACTACATCGTTTGTCTAAAATGAAATTGAAGTGACTCAGGCAAAGTGAGGTCGCATTAAAAACTGTATCTTTTGTATTCCAGGGTCGGCTTTGACCTGGTAGAACGTAAGCTTATAAAACAGTCATAACTTAATATTTCTAAAATAAAACCATATTGAATCAGTAACTTCTCAGAGTAGCCTAAATACACAAAAGTTTTAAAGTTTTGAATGTTACCATGTTTTTACCATGCTATCACTTATTTAGGCCACCCCATTTTTATTAGTTAAGAAATGAGAAATTTCAATATTTTCAAGAATAGCAAAAACCAGTGTTAGCACTCAGTGACTGACATTGCCCATCCCTGCCAGAAGAACAAATTTTTTTTTGTCCCAGTACACTGTCTGATAATCGTTAAAGGGTTAGTTCACCCAAAAATGAAAATTAACCCATATTTACTACTTGCCATCAAGCCACCTTCACACAATCTGAGTTATATAAAAAAAAAATCCTGGCTCTTCCAAGTTTTATAATGGGAGTCACCTCTCTTCCAAGCTTTAAAATGGGAGTGAATGGTACCTTGTTTTTGAAGCCCAAGTAGAGCTTATGTGATAGTAGAGTCTACTCTTACTTACCTAATCTTACACTACTTTTACATCCTATGTCATATGTCGGGTCAGATGTCCCTCTTCTGCCAGAACTACTCGCGTACAGTCGTAACCAGAAGCCAATGATTATAGTTTCTAAAGTTATAAATATGGCTGAATTATATAATGAATGCCTTTATTAAAACCCTGGAGCCATATGAATTACTTTTATGATGGATGGATGCGCTTTTGGGGCTTCAAAATGTAAGGTACCATTCACTCCCATTATAAAGCATGGAAGAGCCAGGATATTTTTTTAATATAACTCAGATTGTGTGTTTGGCTGAAAGAAGAAAGTAATATACACTTGGGTGGCTTGAGAGTGAGTAAATTATGGGAAAATTTTCATTTTTGGGTGAACAAACCCTTTAACTGCAAATCTCTATTAACTGTTCATTCAATCAGTTGCACTGACTCTTTCTCTGTGTTCAATATATCTTTATCTCAAAGCACTCAAAAAGTTGTCCAAACCGTACTTATATTTTCCCTTATTTACGTACATTATAATTTTCACCGGAAAATGTCATCTGAACAAGTAAGTAACATCCACTTTTGTTCTGGTTTTGACATTGCAGTAAATCGCGCTGATTAAATCTAAAAATCGCTTATCATATCACGCAAAACCGTGCAAATTACACTTTGTTCTCAAATTGTTAATGTTAACAACGTCAGCCAAGGCGGTCACTTCGACATTATGTCATACTGACGTATATGGGAACTCCTCCCTTCTCCATTTTCACTGAAATCTTATAGGCTAACGCCAGCTGGGGACAGCTGGCCAATTGACGCAAAACATGCAAATGCTGACCGGTCCGCGGGCAGTATAAATAGCATGGGCGCGACAATTACGTCAGAATCTCTTTCTTCACACTAGAAGTCTTATCTGAAGTCATCGTGGAAGTTGCAATAGAGGTTACTCACCATGTTTCCTCCCCGCATCCGATGGCTGCTACATGCCAGATATGTGCGGGTTCTATTGACTCGCTCTACCCAAACAAGAAGATCTACCGAGGCCGCACTCAGTGCGCGTCCTCAGGGGAATAAACCCGGGCAGCGATATTTTTTTTCACAGGATGGTAGGGGAAGACTCATGAATATTCATTAGGGAACTCATCCCTGATTGGTCTTAACCCCAGTGACTGGTAGGTTTAGGGGCAGGGTTAGGGGTAGGTCATCATACCCCCAGTGACGGGTAGGTTTAGGGGCGGGGTTAGGGGGTAGGTCATCAGACCAATCAGGGATGAGTTCCCTAACGAATATTCATGAGTCTTCCCCTACCATCCTGTGAAAAAAAATATCGCACCCGGGCATCAGCAGGGATGAGGCCCACTGCCGCCAGCGGCCGCTGGTGGGCCCTCTCCCGCCCAAAGACGAGTTGACAGTTGTTCTCCCCTGTGGCTCAGTGGCGGAACCCGAAGCCTTCGCGCGAGAGACCCGTGTTCAATCCCGGCTCTCGCATCAGACACATTTTAACCTAGCCCGTCGCCTCTCCGGTCCTTTTCGCGGGCTCGCTAGAAGGACTCGACGCGATAGGCTTCGTCGAAAAGGATACTTTTATTATTTTACTTTAGCCTGGTATCTTAGCCAGACTACTTTAAGAAAGACTCCGTCTTCCACGACGTCCTATGGTAAGTCATGCGCAAGACGCGTCCGAGAGACGAGGCAAGGCCATGGCTCTGTGTCTAAAGGCGCGAAAGTGATGATGCTATGAAGTCTCTATTACGGTCCAGCCTTCCTCGATGTCTCTCTTCGTCGGTACCTCGTCCCGCCTAAATTCGGCTACAGCCGCCAAAACGGTTCGAACCCAAATTAACCGGATCTTCACCGTTGGCAGAGGGCGGGACCGGGAATGTGGCGACACAGGCCACGGAGAGCGCCGCGCCAGACGTGGGTCCTTCCCTGTCTTGCCTTTAGACGCCCCGCTCTGGTAATGGAGGTGCACAGCTTACAGCTTATGTCGGCAGGCTGCCCTGTATCCTTCAGTGCAACTGGCCATTCTGATTTAACCACGTATTCACAATTGTTGTCGCTACGCCACTGACGCTGTGTTTATGTTCACACTGCACAGTGATATGTGCTATGATTTGTGCCGTTATATATTGCCCTGTTTCTTTCAGTGCGAATGGCTATTCTGATTACCACGTATTCACAGTTGTTGTCGCTATGCCACTGACGCTGTGTTTATGTACACACTGCACACTTATCTGTGCTATGATTTAACTGTTATATCCTTATATATTGCCCTGTATCCCTCAGTGCAACTGGCCATTCTGATTTAACCACGTATTCACAGTTGTTGTCGCTATGCCACTGACGCTGTGTTTATGTACACACTGCACACTTATCTGTGCTATGATTTAACTGTTATATCCTTATATATTGCCCTGTATCCCTCAGTGCAACTGGCCATTCTGATTTAACCATGTATTCACAGTTGTTGTCGCTACGCCACTGACGCTGTGTTTATGTACACACTGCACACTGATTTGTGCTATGATTTAACTGTTATGCCCTTATATATTGCCCTGTATCCCTCAGTGCAACTGGCCATTCTGATTTAACCATGTATTCACAGTTGTTGTCGCTACGCCACTGACGCTGTGTTTATGTACACACTGCACACTGATATGTGCTATGATTTAACTGTTATGCCCTTATATATTGCCCTGTATCCCTCAGTGCAACTGGCCTTCTGATTTAACCACGTATTCACAGTTGTTGTCGCTACGCCACTGACGCTGTGTTTATGTACACACTGCACACTGATATGTGCTATGATTTAACTGTTATGCCTTTATATACTGCCCTGTATCCCAAAGTGGAACTGGCCTTCTGATTTAACCTCGTATTCACAGTTGTTGTCGCAACGCCACTGACGCTGTGTTTATGTACACACTGCACACGGATATGTATTAAGATTTGCGCCGTTATATGTTGACCTGTTTCTTCAGTGCAAATGGCTATTCTGATTACCACGTATTCACAGTTGTTGTGCGATGGAATGACGCTGTGTTTACGTGCACTCTACACACTGTTATGTGTTCATGATTCATGCCGCTATAAATTGCCCTGTATCCTTTAGTGCAACTGGCTATTCTGATTCATCTATGTATTCACAGTTGTGCGATGCCACTGACGCTGTGTTTATGTACACTGATATGTGTGTGTTATGCTTATGCCACGATATTGCCCTGTACCCTTCAGTGCAACTGGCTATTCTGATTACTACATATTCACAGTTGTTGCGATGCAACGGACGCTGTGTTGCGTACACACTACACACTGTTATGTGTATGATTTATGCCATTATATATTGCCCTGTTCCTGTATCCTTCAGTGCAAATGGCTATTCCGATTACTACGTATTCACAGTCGTGCGATGCAACTGACGCTGTGTTACGTACACACTGTACACTGTGTTATGAATTTTGCCGTTGTTGCCCTGTATCCTTCAGTGCAAATGGCTATTTGCACTGCAAATGCAAATGTCACCTGAATGTGGGACCAGACAGACTGTCCAGGAACAATGTTCCAGCAGGGGAATGGTCGCTGCACCCGCAGACGGTCCAGCTGCTGTGGAAAACGTTCGGCAGAGCACAGGTGGACCTATTCGCGTCCCACGAAAACGCTCATTGCCCGGAGTTTTTCTCGAAAAGCAAGGACGCGCTGGCTCATGTTTGGCCCCGCTGCCCCCTATATGCTTTTCCTCCTGTCTCGCTCCTGCCTCAGGTGTTGGAACGAATCAGGGAAAACGGATGCCCAGTGCTGCTCGTAGCTCCGCTCTGGACAAACCAGACGTGGTTCCCTGCCCTGATGCAGCTGACCAGCACTGCCCCATGGCCTGTACCATTGAGGAGAGACCTCTCTCAGGCGGAGGGCTTGATTTGGCACCCTCGCCCGGAGCTATGGTCCCTGCACGCATGGGCCATCAACGGGTACCCGCTAGCCTCCCAGAAGGAGTGTTAAACACGATCGCGCAGGCTAGAGCTCCGTCTACCAGGCGGCTCTACTCCTCGAAATGGTCTGTTTTCTCTGCATGGTGTCAAGCCCAGAGCTTTTCACCTGTGGAATGCGGGGTTTCGGAAGTGCTTTCCTTCCTTCAAGAGCTACTGGATAAGGGCAGGACCCCATCCACGCTCAAAGTATATGGGGCGGCCATAGCAACGTTTGCAAAACCGGTGTCTGGCCAGTCGCTGGGGAAAAACGACTTAGTCGTGCGTTTCCTTAGGGGAGCTCGGAGGCTGAACCCTCCCAGGCCCCCTTCAGTCCCGACGTGGGACCTTTCCACGGTCCTGGAGGCCATGAAAGGCGCCCCGTTCGAGCCAATCCAGCTGGTGGACATGAAACACCTGTCGTTCAAAACAGTGTTTCTCATGGCTCTCGCTTCAGTGAAGCGCATAGGGGACTTGCAGGCGCTTTCAGTAAGCGCGTCATGTATGGAGTTTGGGCCTAATGACTCGAAGGTCATTCTCAAACCTAAGCACGGGTATGTGCCGAAATCCCTCTATACACCGTTTAGGGCCCAGGTAATTTCCCTGTCCCCCCTTCCGGTTCTCAGTGAGGAGGAGGACGCGAGTCTCCTTTGCCCCGTCAGGGCATTGAGAGCTTATGTGTCGCGCTCGTCTGTTTTCAGACAGACGGAGCAGCTTTTCGTTTTGTTTGGCGGGCGTTCCAAGGGACTTGCCGCCTCAAAACAGAGCCTATCCAGATGGATAGTGGATGCCATTGCGCTCGCTTACACTGCAAAGGGCCTGCAGTGCCCCTTGGGTGTCAGAGCGCACTCCACGAGAGGCGTGGCCTCTTCGTGGGCATGGTCAAGCGGGGTTTCCCTGCAAGATATCTGTACGGCCGCGGGCTAGGCCTCGCCGTCTACATTTATAAAATACTATAACCTGGAGGTATAGTCCAGGCAAAGTAGCGTTTTACGACAGACTAATTGTAAAAGTATTTTTTGCAGCATAGATCATTTCTATAAGGTGTCCAGAACAACATACTAAAAGTCCTAAGAAATCCTAGTTGAGGAAATATGTTTAATTCTCATCAATCCGAGATTTGTGCCAATAAGGCCAGGCAACAATACACCTCAATGGGGCTATTTTTTTCCTTTACTCCTATCAAAATGAAACTTTACAAAATGAAAGTATCCATGAAAAGTAATTTTTTTTGTATTAGAAGTTTCTTTGAAAATGAAATTTAATATGCAAATGAGCTATACACTAATCGAAAATGCCCAAATACACCCAAATAGACTTATTTTTTTCCTTTATTCCTACCACAATAAAAATTTACAAAGTATACAAGAAAAGTAACTTTTTTTGTATTACAAGTTTCTTTTGAAATGAATTTGAATATGCACATGAGCTCCACATGTCCTAATGTGCATAGGCAGAAACACCCTTCATATGTATGACAAATCGGCCCAATCTTCATCCAATCATCCTACTGCCAATGGGAGATGGCAATGCTGCTTTTAGACTGGCCTCTAACCTGAAAACTGCCTGGCTTGGTAGTACCTGCCAGGGGTATAACCCCTGCCGGTATAGTCTTCAGTAGTGATGGGCGATACCACTTATTTTGTTTTCAATACGATACTGATATTTTCAAGGCCAGTATCGTCGATACGGATACCAATACGATACTTCTAAACTGACCTTTTAAATTTGAAAATTTCTTAAATGATCAAATTACAAAGATTAAAATGGGTAATGATACCCATTAAACATTATATTTGAAAGGCATTTTAACATTCAATATGCCTTAATTGGAATTTATTAGATTATATTTTTATTTACACATGGTTAAAATGTTTACTTGTAGTGGTAACCATGGAAATCTACAAAATATTATAGGCCTATTTGAACTATGGTCACTGTAATGTTCATTTCCATAAGGGACTGCCAGTGACACCAATAAAATGTAACCTTTTTATTCTGACAGTGTATGATTTATATTAAAATTAGTTACAGAATAGAACATCAGTATGAACTTTTAACATTCAATTAAAAACAATTTAATTGCACAAACTATGTAGGCTACAATTTGTTTATTGTGAAATAGCTCAAATATATATTTTTCTGTCTTCTGTTAAGCATTGTTTGAATCACTGATCTATCTAATGACAATATATTAGTGGTTTGAATGCATTGTTAGCAGTGTGTGAACACTCTCTATGATTGATTGGTTCTGACTTGCAGCATTTGCGTGTTCAGTTCAGATAAGCAGGGAAGTGGTTCTACTACACAATTATTCACTAACATAGGTTATTCATCCAATATACATTCATTATGCATATTGTACGCATTGGATTTCTTGTCAAATAAACAAAATCACTGGTAAAAAAAAAAAAAAACCTGTAGTATCGATATTTTTATTTGAGTATCAATACTTTCGATTCTCGACATCAGTATCGATATATATACACCCATCACTAGTCTTCAGGGTCACAGAGGCACACAAGCCTCAGGGGAGGGTTGGGTGTTTTTTATTTTATGTTTTCTTTTCTTTTCTTTTTTATCCAGTCTGGATCCTCGACCCCTTCTCTGTGGCTCTTGGTTCTGGCACCCCCTATATCAGTTGCTGGTTTGTTCTTTGCTTAGTTCTTCCCCTCTGGGTCATATTCATCTGATAAATCAGGCAACTGTGAGTTTGTGCAGCTAGTACCACGGCATTCTCCGCAAATGGCAGTGCAAGGGAGTCCATGTTTTTTGCATGTGCATCTCTTTGTGCCGCAGTCTTTCTTGCAACTACAGCGGACTACATCTAGTATTTCTGACCGTCCGGTCATTATTGGCATAAATCTCCATCCAAAACATGCCACCCCTAGTCTTTTGGGTCCATACGTTCACTTCCCCCTTTCCACTCCATCATTTGGTAAAAGACCCGAAGACTATGGAAGTTTGCAGCTGTTGACGTTGGAGGGAGAGTTTGAGGTTCCACTGGAGATGAGTTCTGAGTTACTTTATCACAGAATCGCCTTTATATGCATAGGTTAACTTACTGAATGGACATGAATGTGCTAGTTATTTGGCCCCTGTTTTTTCTACTTGTGACTTTATGGCTTCTTGGCCATAAGTCAATTAGGCCTATAGTGTTGAGCTAATTTGCATATTTAAAATAGATTTTTCCAAGAAACTAACTACATACATTTTTGTTTTACAAGATACTAACTTGTAAAACAAAAATGTAACTTTTCATGTATATTTTCACTGTGTGAGGTTTGATTGTGATAGGAGTAAAGGAAAAAATAAGCCCATTAGGGTGTATTTTGGGCATATTCTATTAGTATATAGCTCATTTGCATATTCAAATTCATTTTCAAAGAAACTTCTAATACAAAATGTTTTACTTTTCTTGTAGACTTTCATTGTGTAAAGTTTTATTGTGGTAGGAGTAAATGAAAAAATTAAGCCTATTTGGGTGTATTCTGAGCATATTCGATTAGTGTATAGCTCATTTGCATAATACAATTCATTTTCAAAGAAACTTGTAATACAAAAATTTTTACTTTTCATGGATACTTTCATTGTATAAAGTTTTATTTTGATAGGAGTAAAGGAAAAAAATAGCCCCATTGGGGTGTATTGTTGCCTGGCCTTATTGGCACACATCTCGGATTGATGAGAATTAAACATATTTCCTCAACTAGGATTTCTGAGGACTTTTAGTATGTTGTTCTGGACACCTCATAGAAATGATCTATGCTGAAAAAAATTATTTTACAATTAGTTCTATTTTTGGCTCCAAAATGAGTTACTTTGCCTGGACTAGTACCCGCCTTACAAGCTAAGCTTTTGGCGGTCTAAAATTCAGTGCTATCTGCCCCGCTGTGCGGCCCAGATGCTGAGTTTACTGCAGCCCCATGAGTGTTGACACACGTATGGCCACCCAGATCAGGCTGAAAGCTTTCACCCTGGCTGCGCGTTTTATTGTCATATGATAGCCCCGCTGGGTGCTTTTTTATAAGGAATGACGCTTCCAGCCTCTCTTCCGTGAGTTTATGGTGATTATGCACTACATGAGCCCTGGGCTTCGGCCCCTGGGACTTTGGTGTTGGATCCCTGTACGCACGGCGTGTTGCATTGTGTTCCCCTAGCGTAAGCTATTACGCAGTACGAGAGAAGAGAACGTACTCGGTTACTAACGTAACCTCGGTTCTCTCTAGAGAGGGAACGAGTACTGCGTATCTTGCCGTGCTTGGAATACGCTCTGGTTCGCTTCGGCGATGAAAACCAGCTTGTACCAGCCTAACGAGCATATTTATAGGGTGAGACCACGCCCCTTCTGGCGGGACGTGACGATATGGGCGCGAGTTGCCCCCTTTGGTCATTACGTCACGCAGAGTCTCTCTCGATAGGCTGCTGCATTTGCCGCAAGAGCAGCCAATAGGCGCGCGAGCTGTTTCGCCTATGTCTGCTTGCTGCTGCAAAGCGTTTTACATTAATAAAAAATTAAGGATAATTTTTGGCTTCAATATCTCGTGGAAAAGAGTTTTTCCCCTAGCGTAAGCTATTACGCAGTACTCGTTCCCTCTCTAGAGAGAACCGAGTTTACGTTAGTAACCGAGTACGTTTTATTAATGTACTCATGAAACTGTTACCACCAGCTGTGCAGTAGTCTGTATTGCAGAGTTACCATTGCTGCTAACTCTGTGTTATGACTATAAGGTTACATAGCTGTTTCCACATTACGCAGTAGTTTCCAATTACTGTTAACTCTGTGTGGCTATAAGGTTATGCAGCTGTCACCGCTATGCCGTCGACCAGGGCTGGACTGGCCATCGGGCATACCGGGCATTTGCCCGGTGGGCCGACGTGCTTTGTGGGCCGATACATCTCATACTTAATTTTTTTTTTTTTTTTTTTTTTTTTTGTCTGAACGGCCCATAAAACTCGTACATCGGCGGCCCATTGCGTTTAATTTTGTTTAATTGGCGGCTCTGGGATCTTTGTGCCGGTGCAATGCATTGGACAAAAAAGTCAGCGTAGGTTTTTCTTTTTCCGGCGCATGATGAAACTCGTAGATCAGCGGCCCATTGGTTATTTTCTTGATTGACACTGGGCTGGTCCAATCACATCTTTAAACTCCTCCCCCTTTGAGCTCTGAGTGAGCGAGCAGTGTCAGTGTGTATCTGTCAAAATAGTCAGAGCGATGGAGAAGAAACGCAAGGAATGTGCAGAGAAATAGCGTGAAAAGAAACTTCAAAGGCCCTTCAAGTGTCTGATGAGGATAGTGAGGAGGATAAGGAGAGAGATGAGTGAGTGCAGAGAACTGTGGTAAGCAGAACTAGGCTACTGTCACAACACTTGGTGTGTTCACGCCGAACGCGAATAGAGCGTCAAATACGCGTCTATCGCGTTTAGTTAGACGCTTGAACATTCGCTCGAGTTCAAATTTTTCAACTTGCGCGGAAGACATTCGCGGCAAACGCGTCGCCCAAGTCGCGTCATTCGCAACGCCCGGCGCGAATGATGCGTCTATTCGCGTCTTTGCATTGACTTTGTATGTAATCTACTCGCCCAAATAATTAAATTCGCGTATGTAGGAACCCACTATCCAGTTACGCATTATTTACACATCTGCATATTTGACGATTACGCATTTTATTAGAATTGTAATGAGACAATAATGAGTAATGAGTTTGTAAACCATATTTTTCTTCAAAATAAAAGCTCGATGCCGTTTCCGTCAAAATAAAATATCATGTGCTTATCTCTGTATAGAAATTAGTACGAAACTAATTATGAAAGTTGCTTTTATTTTTCAGTGCATTTGTTTTACAACATATGGCTATTACTGCAATGGGATTATTATTAACTATTATTATGTAGTTTTTGACATGACATTTTGGTTTATTTTAGACAGACAACTTAGTTTAAACACAGCGCAGCTGACAAACTACAGCACATTTACTTCTTTCTGAAACAGGTGTAGGCTGAAGCTCTTGCTTACAATGTCTACCCTTAATGCCTGTAGTAGTGTAATGTACACTACAGACACTATATCACAACTAAAAGAGTTTTGAGTTTTTCTTTGTTCAATTTGCACACTGAATATGGGTTGGAGCTCTTTATTTTTAACTCTCAAAGTGCACCAGATTGATGAATTTAACATTAAAAAGCACAAAATTTTCTTACGGGGGAGCATGCCCCCGAACCCCCCTAGAGGGACAGAGGTGCACTCACCACAGATTTCACAAACACCTGTGGGAAAAACCAGTTTTGCTATCCCAACTTATAGCTTTCTTTAGGATTCATCACTGTGGAGTATAGTTCAACTTAGTAGTTATTTAATCGGTTAACTCTTACTCACTCCTATTCACTTATGGCATTAGTGGTTTTAATAGGAGTTGGTATACATATTCAAGGGCGTGCAAAGTTCGGTTGTGTTATATAGTGGGCCAGTCTGGGCCAAAATGCCCGGACCAATTTTTTGTCCCAGTTCAGCCCTGCCGTCGACACTGTGTTAGCTCTTGTGCTCGAGTGCTTATGGTGTTGTGCTGCCCTGTCCAGTGCAGCCTTCGCTTCATTGTAGGGCTGCACGTTTTCAAGTTTTTCATTAATCGTTAACCGAGGCCCTTAGCGGTTAATACTCAGTTAACCATAGTGTGCGCGCCGCCGATCTCATGAAAGTGCGTATATATACAGCGAATGTTATTTCTCGTGCCATTTATACGCCAAAAATAGTTTTTGCGTCTATATGATACGCAGTTTTTGCGTGCATATAATACGCACTTTATGGCGTGTAATACGCACGCATACAAGGGGTTTCAGTGCGTATAGCATATGCTCGCAAAAAAACATTTTTGGCGTATAAATGGCATGAGAAATTACATTTGTGGTATAGATACGCACTTTCATGAGACTGTGTTGGAGATACAGACACACGAGAAAGGGGTAGTTCATTTTTAACACCTTTAATAACTGGTTGGACCACATTTGAAACTAAATTAATTTATAAAACGCAGTGGTAAGGACAGAGCAGTTAAAGTAGGCCACTGACTTTTGCGTTCGCGGCCTGTGAACAAGGCCCTAGAATTTAATGCAGTCATATTATAGCACACTTTTTTTTTAGAAACTTTGTGCAAAGAAACAGTCAAATAAATGCGTACAACAACAACATTTATCTACACCCATTTTTAACAGTAACAAGGTGAGTTTTGTGCCTATAGCTTACACTGCAACAAAGGGCAAATTAAATACAAAATTGATCGAAATAATTAAAAAACAAGAGCATAGACCCACATTTTTCTTTTTTTAAATAAAAATCCAAAAAAAATAAAATGACCAAATATGCTTGTCTGCATTTTCAGGGAATAAATTACCCAAATTAGGCACCAAATTAAATCAGGCTGCTCTACAGAAATCCTTGTATTCGAATTGCTTAGTTTTTATTAAGAAATATTAACACGTCAACGTGATCGGGAGTGAGACTGGTGCGCAGTCTATTTACTGTAAGTCCAGCTGCCGAAAACACCCTCTCTGAAGGTACAGATGTGCCAGGTATGCACAAATACTGTTTAGCAAGTTTGGCCAATCTGGGAAATCGACTGCCGTTTAGGTTCCACCAGTCCACGGGGCTCATTTCTAGGCCAATGGGACTGTCGCTAAGAAAGTTTTTGACTTCTGTTTCACAACTGGTGAGGGCTGATGAAAAGTAGTTTTCGCCAAGTATGAGTGCCATCGCCGTGGCTGCGCTGTCTTTGGAACTTTGTGCTGGGGCCGCGGCCGCCTCCTCTTGCCCGTGTTCTGCACTTTGCGTAACGGCTTCTGTTACATTTGGTACATTGTACGGAACATTTGCTGCAAGGCTACAGAGTTTTGCATTTGCCAGCGCTCTTTTTTCTGGAGATAAGAACCCGAGATGCTTATGGCGCGGGTCCAACATACACGCAGTCATCGCTGGGGATGACAACATCTCTGGCTCAGTAACCTGCACACACGTATTTAGACTTTACTACATGCAAACTTTAACTTAGTGAAATTGTCAATAATCGTCTGGTACCTACCTTCATTCTTTCAGACAGGGAGTTTCGGACTTTAGTTTTAAACTCCACCAGAACCCTGTGCGCGTCGCCTTCGCTTTGTAGTTGTGTATTTATTAGTCCAAAGGTGATGGGATAGGTGTTTGAGATGGACACTTCCCTTTCTGCAGACATAACTGTAGTTGCACACTTGAGCGCTTTTAGAGTTGGTACAACATCATCAATAAGCTGCCAGTGCGCGTCCTTTAACTCCAAAATCCGTGCATCTTGAACTTTCGTTACAGTGCGATCTGACAGCACCGCAGTAACTGCCCACCGCTGTTCCAATAGGCGCTCAAACATGTCACAGACGCTGTTCCACCTGGTTTTACAGGACTGTATTAGTTTGTGGGGTGGCAGTTTCATTTGTTTTCTTTCAAGCGCTTTCGTTGCCACTGAGCTGTGGTTGAAATGGCTCACAAGCTTTGCAGCAGCGGAGATGACGCGGTTCAAAAAAAGAGAAAATCCATCATTTATAGCTAGCTGAAGCGTATGTGCAAAGCATGACACAGAATGCCAATCAACGCCTCTGTTAGCAGCCACAATGTTTTTTGCGTTGTCGTGCACACAGGCAATCACTCGTCCCGTAAGAGCCCACTTTTCCACGGACTCCCTTAACTTCTCTGCTAGGTTATCAGCTGTATGGCGAACGGGCAGGGCTTCAGTTAAAAGGACGAATGATTTTAAAACCCAATCTTCGTCAATGTAATGGCTCGTAATAGTTATGTAACTTTCCGTGTTTAGAGCAGTCCAGCAATCCGTAGTGATGGCAACTACATCAGGTGACTGTAGATCTTCTTTGAGCGAATCTCTTTTTGACACATTTCGTTTTTCAATGCGGCGTGTGATTGCCGAACGCGAGGGAATGCTGTAGCGGGGTTGAACAATATTCATCAGTTCTTTAAAGCCTTCGCGCTCCACCATTCTAATTGGCATCATGTCCTTTTCGATCATTCTGCAAATCCCCTGTGTTATGGATTCGGCTTTATCACCACTGCACAAGTTTTGCACTAGCATCGTGGGGATGGTAGGCTGGACGAAGGTACTCGCAGGCCCCGCGGCAGCCTCTCTAATGATGCCCGGGTGTTGGCTGTTGAGATGGTACAACAACGAGGTTGTACTTGAAGTATATCTAAGCACTGCATTGCAATACTTGCATTTCGCCCCTTCGTTCTCGATTTTAAAGTGCTCCCACGCTGTGCTTTTCTTTGCCCGCTTCATATTTGAAAACTGGTCATGACTACTTCTTGTGTACATTACAAATGTCTGGGAGCGCTCTGGCGGTCTCTGGTGGTGCAAAAATGTATTACAACTTAATTCAATGCACGCCATTGACGCCACTTAACTGAGCAAAATGTTTCACTCGGTTACGCAATTTTTAATGGTTAATCGGTTAACCATGGACACCCCTACTTCATTGCAGTGGATGCGCAATTTGGTAAAGCCGGAGCAGACGTTGGTCTAGTTTCGCCTATCAGTTTTGAGTGCTCCTAGCGGCGCTGCTGGCTTAGAACTGTTGTTTCCTGTGGGAGTGAAGCTTGACCCCGTTCAGGGCTTATCTTCACTGCGCTCACGGCGGGATTCTATACAGTTCCCATATACGTCAGTATGACGTAATGTCGAAGTGACCGCCTTGAAAGGGAACGTCTCCGGTTGCTATCGTAACCTCGGTTCCCTGAGAGGCGGGAACGAGACATTACGTCAACCGCCGTGCTCGCCGTTTGATCAGCTGTGCTAGCGTTCAGTCTTTGTTCTGACGTAATTGTCGCGCCCATGCTATTTATACTGCCCGCGGACCGGTCAGCATTTGCATGTTTTGCGTCAATTGGCCAGCTGTCCCCAGCTGGCGTTAGCCTATAAGATTTCAGTGAAAATGGAGAAGGGAGGAGTTCCCATATACGTCAGTATGACGTAATGTCTCGTTCCCGCATCTCAGGGAACCGAGGTTACGATAGTAACCGGAGACGTTTTCGCATGGGTCCAGTTGCAGTCTCTTTTTTTCTGTAGCCACTCCGAAGTCCGAACGAAGTCTTTTGCATTTTACAGCGGGTGAATCTGTTGACACTGATGATTGTCGTTTGAACCTTTCTTTGGATCCGCCATCAAATTAATAAGTTTAATTATATCAAGTGCTGTGAGAAAAGGCTATAAATCTCCACCTCCAACATCCTCACAGGCAACATAGCCTACTAGCCGAGACTCCTTCTTTATGTGTACAGATGTGACGTAATGAGACATGCTCGAATCTCCCGCGGAAATCCACCAGTACCACTGGAATTAAAAACATTATTACAAGTTTACCGCTTTGAATCGAGCTAAGTCAAGCAGATAGTTTTGAACACTGGCTGGTTATGCATTTTCTCAAATATGCAGCCTATTTTGGATCATTTTTAACCCAAAAAAAGCTACGGACTGCAGCTTTAAAGGAGAACTCCGGTGCAAAATGAACCTTTGGTCTAATTACACATTGTTACCTAGTCAACCGTTATCTGAGATTTGTTTTCATGATTATCAAATGTAAATAGTTTTATCTCTAAAAACAGTTTAGCCTATAAAGCTAGTATAACGCTAGTATATTGGGCATAGATCAATGACAAATAAAAATCGCTTGTTACCACTAACAAGGCTCAAAATAGCCCCACACTAACACGGTAGCATAATGAGGGTCCCTACCTTCAAACCGAAGCATTGAGAACTTTGTCAGTGTCCAGACAGTTTAATAAGAAGATATTTTAAACATACAGTCAACTTCGCGTATACAGGCAGGAGCCATCTTTGAAATACAGCCTTTACCAGTCGATCTACGAACGCCGATCCAAGTGCGCTGCATGGTGAGATATGAACGAGCTATAAGTTGTGATAAGGTGAGCGTGAACAGCAGGCTTGGATCGGCGTTCGTAGATCGATTGGTAAAGGCTGTATTTCAAAGATGGCTCCTGCCTGTATACGCGAAGTTGACTGTATGTTTAAAATATCTTCTTATTAAACTGTCTTATTAAACGGTTGACTAGGTAACAATGTGTAATTAGACCAAAGGTTCATTTTGCGCCGGAGTTCTCCTTTAACAGTTTTTAGAGTGATGTGGCATACATATTTTGTAAGCGTGCATTTCCTTTCAGCAGTTTTGTTTGAATGTTGCTTGCTATAATTAAATGTTTGTTTATATCAAAAATATATTGTTTATATAAAAAATATATTTATATAAAAAATATATATTTCCTGTAATGGCAGTCACATGATCCCTCAGAAATCATTCTAATTGTCTCGGTTTAATGCCCTTTCTTGAAGCCACATTGGTTTACATCTAGCTGGTTGGTCAGAGACAGGAAAGATGATACTTGGTTGAAAGCAACTCGTTCAAGTGTTTTCGCAATGAATGGTGGGAGAGAGACAGGTCTGTAATTCTCTAAAGTGATGTGTTTAATGTTGGTTTTTTAAGCAGTGGAGTTACCCGAGTCTGCTTGAATGCTTTAGGAAAAGTGCCAGTATGGAGGGATGAGTTGATGATGTGTGTGAGTGCTTGGAGAGATGGCTTTAGAAGGTGTGAGGAGATGGGGTCTAGAGAGGGCATCTGGTAGGATGACTGGAAAGGAGAAGTTTAGATACTTCTTCCTCGGTTAGTGGAGAGAAGGAAGAGAGAAGGTTTTTGGCTCTGGGAGAGGTTGGTCTGGGTTCCTGTGTGTGTGGAGCTAAGAACTGACTGCAGACTGCTGATAGATAGATTAGTTAGAAAGAAAGAAAGAAAGAAAGAAAGAAAGAAAGAAAGAAAGAAAGAAAGAAAGAAAGAAAGAAAGAAAGAAAGAAAGAAAGAAAGAAAAGTTAGAAAGAAAGAATAGTTAAAAAAAGAAAGAAAGATTAGTTAGAAAGAAAGAAAGAAAGAAAGAAAGAAAGAAAGAAAGAAAGAAAGAAAGAAAGAAAGAAAGAAAGAAAGAAAGAAAGAAAGAAAGAAAGAAAGAAAGAAAGAAAGAAAGAAAGATTAGTTAGAAAGAAAGAAAGATTAGTTAAATGTGAAGCTGGCGCTGGTAGGTCGATGATAATGACAACATGGCAAATGTAGTACGTACGGATTATATTCATTCTACACACATTCATACTATATAGAACATGCTTTTTTTAGCGGTCGTGAAGTATTTTTCTCATTGAATATAATGAATATAATGTTTCACTGAGAAATACATCAGATTTCTGAAGTAAACTACTATCAGTTTCATGTTGACTTCATGTATGTATGCAGTGTGCAGTAGATTTCCCTTTCAAATTTGTTGAAATATCTCTACATTGATTGGAAGAAATGTGAAAGATAATTGTATATATTTTACCTTAAAAAGACTGTTAATACCTGTTATAATGTAACATCAGCAACTTTAATGCTATTAAATTCATGCATCTTCAAGCAGAGGATCTCAGATCATTGCATAGAAAACAATGGTTCTCCAAAATAAATCATTCTTGTATTGGTTACTTGGTCTGCATTAAAACTGATGTGTAATTCTGTGTAAAGTTGTCCATGTATAGTAAATGATGGTCTTTGAATTCCAAAATATTACAGAAGCTGTGATAGGTTAAAGCTGGTTATAGTATAAGTTCTAGTAAATATTCAACCCAAACATCAGCGTGAGAAATTTTAATGATAATGATTTAATGAGAAAGGTTATCTCCATTAGTAACAGTATTATTGAACAGTAGTAGTTAAATTGAGATTTTCACCAAACCAAAAAATGCAAATTAGATATGGTATATTTTATATAATTGCCATACATAAAGTGTATACAGAAAAATAGATACATCTATAAATCATCCAAAATTGCCCATTTTAATAAAAAGTCAGTTTGATTGGTGGTTATAAAACATAAAAACCTTTTTTCAAATAATCTTACAAGCTGATATCACACCATAGTCCAGACTTGTTTTTATGATCTAATATTTAATACCCATACCATTTGTAAAAAAAAAAAAAAAAAAAAAAAAACCTTAAAGCCATACAAGTATTTATAAAATGTCATTAAAGCATGAATCATCTGCAATAGGCAAAGTAAAACCAAATAATTATTGATCATTTAAAAAATGTTTGTCAGCTGTGATGGAGGAAAAGACAGCTACATAAACCAAGGAATGTTAGTATAAAGACAAGTACAAAAAGGTTAGATGTGTAACACATGGAATAGCAAAATGGCTCCCACACTAACCCAAATATTGCTAAGTGGATAAAAAGGGTGCCCAGAACTGTTGTTTATGGCATTAATAGAGGGAGCCGTTGTCATTGTTGCCATGCTGTTTGTTCTGGACGTTGAGGTGTTTGGTGTGGTGCTAACAGAAGATGCTATTGATCTTGAGCAAACGCCAACATTTCCAGCTCTGTCTACAGCAACCAGTTCCATTACTTCAGAACAACAAGAGGCGCTGTAGAATGCAAGAGTGACGTTCACTCCTCCGTCCCCGAGTGGGGTGCTTGTGTTGAGGGTTCCAAGGCCCTGACGAAGAGTCACAGACACGATGCCCGTCCCATTTCCATCAGTAAGGTTGGCTGAGAGCTCCCATGAGGACAGGCTACAGTTGCTTGAGCAGTTAGCATTTACGCTGATAATCTCACAGACTGGAGAGGTGACATCTGTGATCTTGTGGGGGAAATTATTTCAGATACCATCTATTATTCAATCAATTTAACTTTAATAAAAAGTAACCAAGTATATTGATTTTATATGTGTGTGTGACCGTTCAAAGGTTTGAGGTAAGTTTATTTTTTTGAATGATTTTTGAAAAAAGTATTTTACGCTAGTCAGGGCTGCTTTTAATTGGTCAGAAATACAGTAAAAATGGTAATATTGTGAAATTTTCTATTTTGATATATTTTTAAATGTTCTGGTGGCATCATTACTCCAGTCTTCAGTGTCACATGATCCTTCAGAAATCATTATAATATGATGATTTGGTGTTTAAACAACATTTGTTGTTATTATAATGTTATTATGCTGCTTAATATTTTTGTGGAAAATTCCAAAGTTCAAAAGAACAGCATTTATTTGAAATGCAAATCTTTGTAACGTTATTAATGTATTTACTGTCACTTTTGATCAATTTAATGTTAATTTGTTTAAACAAAATCTTATTTACATCAAGCTGGTCCCACTTTATATTAAGTGGCCCAATACCTGTGAACTTACATGGTGACTAGATGTGTACATAGTATATATGTAACTACAGGGTAAATACACATTGGTACATCGTATCTACAGCTGTAATATTTGTGTAACTACACATACAACCAACGGAATGGTATGTGTAAGTACAAATGTGTAACAACAATATATGTATTTAGACAAGTAAATGTTAATTCCTGTGTGTGGAAGTGGTAAATTCCACTTCCACACACAGTCTTAAAGGAGAACTCCGGCGCAAAATGAACCTTTGGTCTAATAAAACATTGGTACCTAGTCAACCGTTCTCTGAGATTTGTTTTCATGATAATCGAATGTAAAGAGTTTTATCTCTAAAAACTCTTTAGCGTATAACGCTAGTAATGGGGGCATATAATAAGTAAAAAGAAATCGCTAGTTTATGGTAAATGGTAAATGGACTGCATTTATATAGCGCTTTCACAGACCCAATGGCCACCAAAGCGCTTTACAATTTGCCTCACATTCACCCATTCACTCACTCATTCATACACTCATTCATACTTGGACGGGCGACGGCAGCCATGCAAGGCGCCATCCAGCTCGTCGGGAGCAGCCGGGGTTAGGTGTCTTGCTCATGGACACCTCGACACTTGGTCAGGTGGAACCGAGGATTGAACCACCAACCTTCCGGTTTGTAGACAACCAACATGAACCACTGAGCCACTGCCGCCCAGTTTATACCACTAACAAGGCTCAAAATAGCCCCACACTAACACAGTAACATAATGAGGGTCCCTACATGAAAAACGAAGCATTGAGAACTTTGTAAGTGTACAAGACAGTCCACTTCGTGTATACAGACAGGAGCCATCTTTGGAAAACAGTCTCGACTAATCAAACCACGAACGCCATTCATACAGTTCAGAAGTTCACTGAACTTCATACAGTTCAGCTCACTTAGCACTTCGTTCGTGGTTTGATTAGTCGAGACTGTTTTCCAAAGATGGCTCCTGTCTGCATACACGAAGTGGACTGTCTTTATCTTCTTATTAAACGGTCTGTACACTTACAGTTCTCACTGCTTCGTTTTGCATGTAGGGACCCTCATTATGTTACTGTGTTCGTGTGGGGCTATTTTGAGCCTTGTTAGTGGTATTAACTAGCGATTTCTTTTTACTTATTATATGCCCCCATTACTAGCGTTATACGCTAAAGAGTTTTTAGAGATAAAACTCTTTACATTCGATCATCATGAAAACAAATCTCAGAGAACGGTTGACTAGGTACCAATGTTTTATTAGACCAAAGGTTCATTTTGCGCCGGAGTTCTCCTTTAAATACTGCAGTAACCAGTTTGGATATAAATATATTTAATTTCCAACCATGTCAGAATGTTAAAAGCAGATTTAATTTCACAGTGGCAGAGTTTTCTTTTTTTCTTTTAGGCAGTCTAAAGGACCCTGTGCTGTTCTAGTGTAGTGTTAGGCACAGCTGCAGGTACACAGAAGTTTTACTTCAGAATCTGTTACACTGTTGAGTGTAATAATAAACATTGTTTAGCTTTACTGCTTTTTTTCTCTTTTTGCAGAAGTGATCAAGGTTTGATACTTGGCCATTTCACCAATGCAATTGTTAATTATACTTTTAATTGCACAGTTCTTGTGGAATTAACATGTAACATTTCACAATTTAAGTGGGAAGTTCATATGAAATTATCATGTGATGGTACACAACAATTACCTTAACAATTACACATTTTATTAAGTGGACAGTTCCTGCAGAGTTACCATGTAAGTACACTGTTGTTATAGTGTTACACAGATGTTTAGTTTTTTTTGCATTTTACACTGTAAGTTGTGACCATTTTACACTTTAAATGGTAAGTATCACAAGGTGAAACTTTAGTTGTAATTCAACATTATTCCTGCAAGTCATAAATACATGTAACTGCAGCATTTAAGACTGTGTGTGGAAGTGGAACAACTTGTGTAAATACATATTGTTGTTACAAAATGTAGTTACATAATTCCTGTTACACGTGTATTTACTGAAGTGAAAAAGTGTTGTTACCAATGTCCTGTTACACATTTACTTGCACATACCATTCCATGGGTTGTTACATATGTGTAGTTACACAAATATATCTGTAGATATTATGTACCAGTGTCTACTTGCACTGTAGTTACATAGTATGTACTGTACAAGTTCAAAGGTAGGGCCAATTAATATAAAGTGGGAGCTTTTACTTTTTTTATTTTGCTTAATTTAAGACATATAACATAATTCAGAAATAAAGTAAGATAGTTACCGGAGAAACAACTGTAAGCCTAAGCACAGCATAGTTGAAATCACTTTTCCCTGATGTTTCAGCCTCAATGGTGAGAGTCACTTCAGTGCCTGAAGTGGTGGCTACTGGCGCAGTGAGATTTACTGTGCTATTTCCAATACTCCCACCTCCAACGGACATGGTGCTGGGAAATACTGTGGCAAACCCACGGTCATTCCTGGCATTAATGTTGAAGAGTGCATCAGAGCCACTGTACACCACTGTGAAAGGGATGCTCAGTGTCTTCCCAGGCTCCCATACCTCATTGGTTGTAGCCTAAGTGTATAAATTGAGAATAAATAGTGAGTATGAAAAAATAAATGCAATTAATGTTTGTAAGTGGTGGTAAATGCATTTATTAACTAATGTTAAAAATCCTGAACTTACAGTAATAACCACACTGGAAGCTCTGTTTTGAGTGACAGACTGTCTCTGAAAGAGACTATTTGATGAACGTGAAGAACTCCTCTCCCCAAACACACGGACAACAAATTCTCCTGCTGGGACACTGTTCATTGTGACTAAGAAATCCCTAACTGCAACCCTTTCTAGTGTTCCATTAATAGTCTGGGATCCTGATGCTTCCACAAGGGACACCTCTGTAAGGGTAACAGAGTCCCCACCCATGACGGTAAGCAATAGTGTGATGTTACTGTCTGTGGCAAGGAAAGAGCAATACAGAGAGTTAAAATACAAGTTGCTTATTGGTCATAGGCAATATGGTCACTCACTTGCTGGGGGTCTGCCTCTTAATACACTGTAGCCTGAATGAACATCTTTGCTCAGCTCCACAAAGTTGAATAGGAAGTCAATGTCACTTTGGCCTGCCAATTCAACAAGTAAATAGTGCTCAAAGGGGTAGTTCATACAAAAACAATAATTCTGTCTTCATTTATTCATCCTCATGTAAATCTGAACCTTAAAGGCCAACGTAAGCTCAATGGAAAAATGTACCTCTACCTATAGCATATTTTTTTGCCCTGAAAAACTTGCTCGGTAGCCCACCTTGTACAAAATTGCACTTGAGATGAGGATCACTGGTTTAGGCGTGAGTCCCATGAAACAGTCACAAGAGCTCAAAGAATTGTAGAAGCGAGCTAAAATGGAATGGATACTTCTGCAAATGCATATTTATCACACGTTTATTACACTGGCTGGCTGGGCTGTAATGTCAGTTTGGGAAAGGGTTTAGTGTTGGTTATTTCCAAACGCGATGGAGCATTATCCTTTTATCACCACATACTGGATATTTCATTTCCGAACTGCCGCGATACATACAGCGACCAATGTAATAATGATCTGTTGTGAAAATGATCTGTTTTGGATAAAACTTAAACGGTTTTACCACCACTCACTGAACCTTTCACTTTGAAAGTGCCATGAAATGCGTATGAAGCAACATGATAACATTTGGTGATATCATTGCCACAGGCATGTTTTTCCCATAAGCCTGGGTTACAAATGTTAGTAGGGTCCGGTGTGGTTATGGACCCCATTGGCTCTCATTGTATAAAAATAAATAAAAATAAATTGACATTCTTTTGTAGTCTGCCAAAGAAAGAGAGTCATACAGGTTTGTATTGACAGGAGTAAATGACAGACTTTTCATTTTTGGGTGAACAACCTCTAGTGGCTTGTGTATGTAAGAGAGAGAAAAAGTTACCATGGACTTTGATGGTATAGGCCTGTAATGAGCTTATGTTAATGTTCCAAAGGCCTACTTGATCAAGTATAGTCAAACGCACTGTGTAAAAGTTGCCCACATGCTCAACCAAGCCCAGTTTTCCACTTAATTCTTCATTAGTCTGTGAATCACCTGTGGAGGTAAATAATGCCATCAAAGATAACTGATCATTTTTATTATAAATATGATATATTATATATTAAATATGATAATTAAAAAAAAGCTCAGAATTTGTCTCCATACCCGATGGTGTTACGGGTGTGGTGCAGGTTGAAGGAGAGGCAGCAGTCAGCAGATCAAACTCAATAATCTTTACTCAATAAAACTTAACACAGGAATCCAGGAAACATTTACCACACCAAATACAAACGTACCATACACAAACGAGAACCGACAAGGAGTGAGGGAGAACACAGGGTTTACATACACAGAGAACAGATTAGGGAAACAAGGCACAGCTGGGGCAAATGAACTAGACACAGGTGAATAAACTAAACACTAACGAGGAGCGGGAAACTGGAAACAGGACTGAACCAAATACACAAAGAACGGGGGAAACACAGGACATACATGTAACATTAGCTCCCCCTCCTGCAAGGCGCGTCCTCGCGCCGAGTAACATCAATAAGGGTGGGGGGGTGGGCGCCCTGGAGGCTGACGAGGGAGTGGCCTACCCGGAGCTGGAAGCCTCCAGGGCGGAGCAGGACGTGCAGGAGGCCAGGGCGGAGCAGGACGTGCAGGAGGCCAGGGCGGAGCAGGACGTGCAGGAGGCCAGGGCGGAGCAGGACGTGCAGGAGGCCAGGGCGGAGCAGGACGTGCAGGAGGCCAGGGCGGAGACTTTCCCTCGGGTGGCCAGGGTGGAGACTTTCCCTCGGGTGGCCAGGGTGGAGACTTTCCCTCGGGTGGCCAGGGTGGAGACTTTCCCTCGGGTGGCCAGGGTGGAGACTTTCCCTCGGGTGGCCAGGGTGGAGACTTTCCCTCGGGTGGCCAGGGTGGAGAGGCCACTTCAGGTGGCCAGGGTGGAGAGGCCACTTCAGGTGGCCAGGGTGGAGAGGCCACTTCAGGTGGCCAGGGTGGAGAGGCCACTTCAGGTGGCCAGGGTGGAGACGCCACTTCAGGTGGCCAGGGTGGAGACTGTCCCTCGGGTGGCTTATATCCCCCCCCCAAAATTTTCTTGGGGGGAGTGACGGGTTCAGAGACAGGCTTGGGGGAACTGGACGGGACCAGCGGAGAAGGCACGGGAGGACTGGACGGGACCAGCGGAGAAGGCTCGGGAGGACTGGACGGGACCAGCAGAGAAGGCTCGGGAGGACTGGACGGGACCAGCGGAGAAGGCTCGGGAGGACTGGACGGGACCAGCGGAGAAGGCTCTGGCTCGGCAGGCGCGCGGGGAAGCTCCGGCTCGGCAGGCGTGCAGGGAAGCTCTGGCTCGGCAGGCGTGCAGGGAAGCTCAGGCTCGGCAGGGCTGCAGGGAAGCTCAGGCTCGGCAGGGCTGCAGGGAAGCTCAGGCTCGGCAGGGCTGCAGGGAAGCTCAGGCTCGGCAGGGCTGCAGGGAAGCTCAGGCTCGGCAGGGCTGCAGGGAAGCTCAGGCTCGGCAGGGCTGCAGGGAAGCTCTGGCTCGGCAGGGCTGCAGGGAAGCTCAGGCTCGGCAGACATGCAGGGGAGCTCTGTGTCCCAGTCTATAAGCCAGTCTTCCTCTTTTAGCTCCACCAAAATTCCAACTGGCACGGTGGGCATGACGTGATGCATCGGCATGACGGTCTCGGCAGAACGAGACACTGGACACAGTGGAGAGACAGGAACAGAAGGGAGATCTGGGGTTACATCAACGGTGTAGGACGATCCACTCACCCACAGGATGTTGTCGATATATTCCCTAAGGGAACATGTGGTGGCAGTAGCTGGAAATTGCCCAAAGAGTGGATCGTCCAGACCCATCCAGAAGGAGTGCTTGAGGGCTGCCTCTTTCCAGGACACCTGATGGGCGAGGTGGAGGAATTCCTCGACGTAGGTCTCGATCAGATGGTGATTCTGGGAGAGGCTGAGGAGAAGGTCGGTGGAATCTTGAGGGTAGAGGAAGATGCCCATAATGCTGCTGTAACGGTCGGTTCTTCTGTTACGGGTGTGGTGCAGGTTGAAGGAGAGGCAGCAGTCAGCAGATCAAACTCAATAATCTTTACTCAATAAAACTTAACACAGGAATCCAGGAAACATTTACCACACCAAATACAAACGTACCATACACAAACGAGAACCGACAAGGAGTGAGGGAGAACACAGGGTTTACATACACAGAGAACAGATTAGGGAAACAAGGCACAGCTGGGGCAAATGAACTAGACACAGGTGAATAAACTAAACACTAACGAGGAGCGGGAAACTGGAAACAGGACTGAACCAAATACACAAAGAACGGGGGAAACACAGGACATACATGTAACAGATGGGCTTGTGATGTTGAACAATAGAGAATTGCCTGTAATATAGATTGTAATATTTTTCAATGAGGAGTCCACAATAAAAGAGAAGGCTTCTGTTTTTCCTGGGTTCCTTACAATTTGGAAAACTGTTACCTTAAGATACAGAGATTAAGTTGTGTACATATTTATTGATTTTGGATTAATATTTCAATTAAACACATTTTCAAAAACATATTCTTCACTTTTGTGGATGGTGATGATTCATTTCCAGCCATGTGCTTCAGAAAAAACATACAGTAACACAACTACTTTACTGTGGGAAAGGTTTTGAGATATTGATTTCATTACTAGAGCAGATGTGGAGGCATCCAATATAATGCTGGTGGCTTGAGGAAGTGTTGCTTTGGTAACTTCAATCGCCTGCCCTCCAGAGGCCAGAGCTAAATCCTCATAGACCTGATTTAAGGGATTGGAGATCCTGGTGGAGTAATGCTGCCTCTGCCCTCGATTCGAATCCTCACTCCGTCTCCGACGAGCAGCAAGACCATTAGTCAGCATGAAGTTCACCTATAAAAAGTAAAAGCACGATTTTTTTTACTCAACATGCATATTATATCATGGACAGCCAATGCTTTCAGGTAACCGTATATTGAGATGCAGGCTTTCAGCTTGTTTAATTGGCAAAATGTCTATGTCTGTCTATTGACATAACCAGACTATTAAAGGGAAACTTAATACATACCACAGACTTTGTGCTTTCAATCAATGCCAAAACAGTACTTTTTAACTCTTTGTCCTTTGCATCAGCATCAGTGAAAACAAATATTTTAGTCTGGGGAGGTGAGCTAGTAAGAGCCAGCTGGAAAAAGAAAAAGTCTGTTTTGTAAAAATCTCAAATAATCCAGCAGAAGTTGTCCGACTTATGATTTGTGTGGTGTAAATGTGCACGAATATACCATAATAGATCATTTGAATGCATAGTGTAAACAAATTATTATGAAATAGCATTTGAGTCCATTCATATTGGTGTTTCCATACCCGGAGTCCCGAGAGGCAGAGCTCTGGTGTGTCCCCTCCATCATGCGGTTGAAGGGCATTAATTTGTAATTTGAATTCATCAGGATCTGTTGTTCTTATTAGTGGTCCAAAGTCTTTGGGAATGTAATAGGGTCAGTTATCAGAAAATAAGTTCATGTTTCCAGACTTTGCACGCATAATTACTAGTTATAGTAATTATAGTAATACTGGTAATCTTGAGTTCTGCATTTCTTCAGAGATGCATACATTTTCTCTGTGAAATTTAGAAACTAGTAATAAAAAAATTTCTAACCAGGGTCATTGAATGGCACAAGAATGTACTCTGCTACAGTGCCTTTCATACTGTCTGTGATGTTAGAAGTGACTCGTCGTACTTCATTAATGTCATCCCCCATGCTGCCTGTGGTGTCAATCACAAAGCACAGTACTGAAGTCTGAGAGAAGCCCATCAATCTAAGAGAGAGTGACCCAAAAGGAGAAAAATTAATTATCCTAAATTCATATAAAAACTTTGCATTTACATGTAAAGCCCCAAATTAATATAATTCAAAGACATTACATTATTGCACCCTACAATTTGTTTTTCAATCGAGTTAGTACATTTTTTCGGAGGAGTTTACACATATATTGTTTTATCCCATGTGTGATACATTTTAATTGTTGGTGCATATACCCCATTAATACTTATTGTAACAATTTATCAGTACTCAGAACTTGAAGAGAAAAATATTATGGGCCCCGAATTTGCATATTGACAATGTAGGCTATATGCTCTGGCTGGGTATTGTTTGCTATGTCACGATTCAAGATGTATCATTATATATCCATCACGTCAATAAGTATTATGATACATCTTGAATTGTGAAGTAGAAAACAATACAGTCTGCAATATATAGCCTGCATTGACAATATTGGCATCATGTCCAGGCCATTTTTTCAAGAATGTGCCATGTTCTGATTGATGGATGATCCGATCTGCTTCATCACATCACAGTGATATGTTAATGAAAACAGGGCCTTTGTCTGTCAGTACCATGAGCGCTGCCTTGTTAAGTTGCCGTGTAAACAAATATCAAATGAACGTGTTGTGTAAACTGCTCCCCAATCATACTGTAAGCTTGAATTGTTCCAATGGCCAGCCCATGGCCAATTAACTGATCATGGCATTATATTATAGATATAATGATTCATTCAAACACAGCATGCATGGAAAAAAAAGTATTTAGGAGGACAACCTCAAAAAGTTAGAGTCTCCCAAGTAACCTCTAATGTCTTCCAGTAGTTGTCTGGTCGCAGCAATGGCCACTGTTGCAGCGTCGTCATGAAGGTTACCATGACTGGACGATTGTGTATCTTTATTGATTCCACCTTTAAACCAACTTGAGATGTCAGCTACACCTCCGTGGCTACATTTTTCTGCAATATTCAATTTGGATTCACATGTAAACTGAATTTTTGGCATTTTATTAGTTTTCTTTTATTTTGATATAGTGAATGCATGAATTCATTACCAGGTGGCCTGGACAAAAAGTATCCTGATGTCAGTTTTCCCTCTTCATTGATGTCTTCCAGGATGTTGTTTATACAGGCATCTCCATCACAGTTTCTACAAGTGGGTCTTTTTTCTCCTTTAAATATATAAACCCAAAAAGAGTTGAAATGAACTGTCTAACTATTTGTATAGAAGTATACAAATTAAGCACAAATTTATAGGTGTCATTTCAAACAGATCCTTCAGAACTTTTAACTTAGCAAATTAAATTCAGTTCAAATTCAGGATATGAACCAGAATTTTAAAACATTCTTAATTTAATTCTGAATGGTATGCATATTAAAGAATTGATATTAAAGAATTGCTGGCACAAACAGAAATACCACAATTTTAATAATTTTTTTTGCTATACCAGCAATATTATCTATAGGGCGATCGGGTCTGATCAGGTTGGAGTATGGAAATCGGTTCCCCAGTTCTATCCAGTTGCTGTGACTGTAGAAATCCTTTAAAGCCAAACAAAAAGAATAGTCACACAACTGGTTTTGATTACACATTTAAAGTAGGCTATACTGTATACCAGTGGCGAGCAGTGACTTCTTCAAACAGGTATTCAGAGTTTTTCGGTCGATGGAATCATTTTCTGGTTTTAGTTGATGGAATCATATCCTCAACTCCAGCCCTCTGAGTCATAAAATCGATACCTCGACTCCATTTGTTAATAATAAGGACAGAGTCAAAATTCAAGGATCTTGCCAGGAATATCAATTAGGCATTCTCTCTCTCCCTCTCTCTCTTTCTCTCTTAAAACCTTTTTACAATTTTTAATTTAAAATAAAATAAAGAGAGCATTTGTGGAACTGACAATAAATGAGCTAGTCCCCTCACATACAGGTAATTCGGGATTGCACTTGCACTTATACAAGAAAGGTCTTACATAAAGGGGTGGGGCTCGGCTACAAGCTGATTGGTTACTGCATGCTGTGTACACAAAAACAATGTTATGATTGTATGCCACAGGCATGGGAGTTTTTCACTAGTAAGTGATTACAAATGTTTAACACAGCCATGCACAGTTTCCTCCTAAGAATGGGTTAATTTGATCTGTAATATACATATTACTGTCATACTACTGCGTTTAAAATAATATTTAACTAAAATGAGGATTCTGCCATTATTTGTTCACCCTTATTGGTTGTTCCAAACCTGTAGGACACTCAAAAGTTTTTTGGACCCCACAAACATTCATAATACAGTATCTTCTTGAGGGTAATCAAATAATGTCAGAATTATAACTTGCACTTCATATTCATATATAAATTGTTGCTTTTTTGAAAAAAAAAAAATCTGATATAATATCAGTTTCAACGCAATACCAATTTTAACTATCAAAACAGTTTCATGACAATTTGTTCCATTTTATGAAATAGCCTAAATCAGGGATGGGCAACTTCCAACCCATTTACATCTAAAATTAAAAAGGGAATTTATGCTAAATGTTATTATTAATTTGCCAGTCTCAAACTCATTCTCTTAAATGTCCTGGGTCTGCAGAGCATTCTGAAATAGCATTTGAGTATATATATATATATATATACAAACCCCTGTTATACATTCATAAAATATCACATTCTTACAAAATAATACAAGATTCTTTCACATTTCACATCTCATTATTTCATGATTCCGGATTGACCTTGCATTGAAATTCTGAGAAGACATTCAAGATATTTTGAGCTGCAGGATTAAAATATTTGAATAAAAAATTAATAATGAATCAGATTATTGCATCAGTTCTGTGAGAATTATGTATTGATGTCCTTGTCTACAAAAGTTATAAAATGTTCTTTCTAATGACATACCTGTAGAGGATGCAGAGCCTCACCCAACAGCTTTCTTGCTGTTTCATAGTTCTTCTCTTTTGCAGCAGCTTTAACAGCTCTGACACTGTTTTGGATGAGGATCCAGCCCCCAAAAAATTTCTCGTCATCAAAGTGGTATTCTGCATCACTCGCATGGTGAAAATCAACCCAGGCGTTACTACTGCAAACTGTTTTAATGGCTTGTTGGAAACCTTTAGCTGATGAAGGAGATGAGCAAGCTTCTGTCAGAGACTCAACTGTCCATACAGCTGACTAAAACAGAAAATACATTGCATATATCAGTAGACTATTCCATAAAGTACGGATGGCGTGGCTTTAGTATGACATGAACTTGCAAGTGCAATATAGTTTATCAAAGAAAATGCTGTTCAGTAGTTTCTAGCACAACTACCTGTCACACTCAGGCTTGGACACAATGACCAGAACTGAGGTGGTAGGTGTTTTTGCAGTTATGGCAGGAACACAATGCATAAACATGTAACGCCCCCTACCCTCTCCTTTAATGGATGTAGCACCTGGTTCTAATGATGTGTCTCCCGACACATCGCGTTTATCAGGAGCTAATTACCCTCCTCCATCCCCAGCTCCTCCTCTCGCCCAGTCAGGATTTGGCATTATGATTCCCCTTGATTCAGAATAAATTCTCAAATTATGTTGTACTTTAAAATCTTGAATTAATGATATCTGCATACATTCATGTTGGTTCTGTTCCGTTTACCCTAAGGGGGGTTATTGCTGCTCTCCCTGCTCTTATCCATGCTAGGCTGCATTGATGCGCAGGGAGTTCTCGCCCAGAACGGAGCCATACCGCCAATCCAAACTGCTAATTGTCATTCATATTTGACAATAGGGGTCCTGACAGAACTGATACTCAAATATTAATACTCAGTTTGTACCAGAAAGAAAACAGTAATGCAATTCCCTTTTGAGATATGGTACCATACCAAAATAAATTAAAATGCAAAATACACTCAATACAAATCAAGTGAATAAACTAGACAACATGTAATGTGGGCCCACACACACTTTCAGTTTCAATAACCCCAACCTCTTGGCCTGTGTCGTTTCTTGAGAAAGGTGTGGCCGTTAAAACCAACAAATGGCCTCTTCGCTCCAAAAAGCTAAATAAACAAACAAGTGTTGCTGTGTCGACACACGCGCTGCATGTCCACCGATCCCATTAGCAAATTAGCTTAAAGAATATTGGAGCACACACACACACACACACACACACACAAAGGAATGATGTTAAGATGAAGGATGACTGGAGAACGACTTGGATAAGGTAACAGCAGTAGCAAGGTAGTCAGTCAGGAATATAAAGCAGGTAAGTAGTCTCTAGCATCAGACGAAGTCAGACAATGAATGAGTGAGTCTCTGTGCTCTATATACAATAATGCTTGTGGTGAGGGCTAAATGAGTTCCAGGTGTGTGTGGTTAGGTGCCAGGGATGATGATGGGAAACGCAGTCCATGACAGTCTTCCAGTTTAATTTCTTACATGATTTAAATATATCATTTTTTGTGTGTATTTCTAATGTGAAATTGATTTATGCCCTCAAACAGATAAAATATCAGTTTTGGAAATAAACAAATCATCTTTAATCTGTAGCCACACCAAAAACAATGATTCCTTTCTTTTCTCACCTGCACAAAATTCCTTCCTTGTTGAAGTGCCTGAGCCTTACAGACTTCTGCTGTCGTTTGTAAAATTGCTGTTTGTGTTATATCTTGGTGAGTAATGGAATTTGTTAGCATAGTCTTGAAAGCCAGGGTCCTTTCTTCACTGTGCAGATTGACTAATAGGATGATAATTGGATAGAGTGAACTTTGAATCATTGTGACTTTATCTGAAAGAAAAAAACATACACGATATACATAATCACAAACTTAAAGGCAAATAAGATATATATTATGAAATGGCTACTATACCTCAATCCTGGATAACCTAAAAAGTATTCTCTGCTGTTTGTCAAAGCTAGTGGCCTCAGGTAGGACTATTTATACTTACACATGATATCAGTCTAGAAGGTGGCCCTTCAGTGAAGGAATGTGCCATGAACAGGTTTTACTTGATTTTCCCTGAGCAGTCTTGCAGAAAGTTTGCAAAGTCATTATAGCAAACATTGCATTCAATGTTACATGATTCTATCTCATACACATAAAAAGGTACTTTATTGACGTCTATGATTCCATGAAGAACTTTTAACATCCGCAAAACCTTTCCATTGCACAAAAGGTTTATAGATTATTAAAAGTGTGTACTTTCACTTTCACTTTGTAATGCACAAACGACGATTCCTTACATTGTTTTGTGCAATATTTTGTTAAGCTGGTTTTAAAGCACTAGTTCCTGTCTGACCTGATTTGTTTTCACAAATGATGTTCTGTAACATTTTGTAATAGCTCTATAACATTTGGAGTAAAGAATTGTGTCACGGCCGGCTCTAAGCCGCGACAAATGAGGGAGGCAACGAGAACAAAAGCCAGTCAAAGAGATTTTATTTACAGTAAAGAATAAGCTACATCATTAACGCAAAACACAATAAACACGTTCCAATAACACAGGCCTGTAAACATAACTTCCCAACTAAAACTAATACATAAAGCAAGCAAACAAAATAAAACAACCACAACCCAAACTAACAAAAAAACAGAGGGTAACCGAAGCCACCTCAAGTCAGAGAACCATTACCTTTTATAACCCTCTGCAGGTGTTTCACATTAATGACCTCAGTAGGACGGGCCTAGAGGCACGTCACAATTGTTTGAGAGAAAGGACCACAGATGCTTATGAGGCTACAGTTGGGATATTGTTGTACCCTGGGATGTTGGTCAGACAGGAGGCAAGGATCAGTTCAAATACTTTACTGAACGTTTCTTCAACAGCACAGACAAGACATACCGTACATGTGCAGATTTGGACATTGTAGTTGCAGCTCTTATGTTGATGGAGATATGATGGAGATATTATTACTGTAAATAAACTAAACAGTAATAAATGTCACATGTACTGTAAAAAGCACAATTATTTATAAGTTCCTATAAGCTTAATATCGTGTCTGACTCAATGCAACACCTTAAACGGACAAATTATTCTTTAACATAGGAATTTGTACAGAACAAATAATTAATTAGCAGTTTAAATAATACAAGAACAACACTTAAATCACCTACAAACAAAGTGTGTAAGCCTTCAACAATGACATTTTGCTGATTTGCTAATGACACAGGAGTATGCATGACAAATTTCTCTCGAGTGGATTTCTGACCAAAACACTCTTAGCTACAATATCATATTATACAAAACAACAATATTATTTCTGGATGTACAGATTGGAGCATCAAATGGTTAACCTGTCAATAACCTGTGTGTTTTACTTTACATGTATTGGTGTCTGTCACGGTTGTTCTTGGGTTTTGTTTTCACTTTCATGTTTCATGCTTTTAATTTTGAATTCTTGGCTCCTGCTTGTGTCATGTGAAAAAATCTTATTGGAAGTGGGCGGGGCCAGCTCTCTATTTAGGTAGGCATTCTAGATTCTACCATTGGAATCAGGTTAATTCGACTGAAGCGACGAAACGTCAAGTTGTGCAGCATGATAGCATGGCCTGGGACAGAGTGATATGCGAGCGAATTGTAGCGAGTAACCTCGTTTTACAGTGTTCAACACCCATGTTGACACACTGGGGATGGCTTCCCAAGCCCCGGCCCAGGTGGAGTGGTTCGAGCGGCAGTTTCGCTGTGCTGGGAACTGACACTCCTGGTAGCTGGAAGAGGAAATTTGCACTCTTTTAAAAAATGTTTGTTTTTTATTATGTGTGGTGTAACAGCGTTTAACAGCACAGGGGCATGAACATGAACAGGCCCAGTGCTTACAACAAACACACTGCTTCCAACACCCGGAACTGAACGGGGGGTTAGGGAGCAGCTTTGAGGCAGTTTGGGGGGTGGTCTGGCGCGGCGAGACTTTCCTTCATGGAAGATCATGGACGACTTCTGAGGCGCAGAATCCAGCGTTATCTTAAGGCCTTGTTTACACTGTCAGTGAAATGTGACCCAATTCCGATTTTTTACTCATATGCGACACAGATCGGATGTGTTCTATGACAGTGTAAACAGAAAAAAAAACGCATGCATTCGGATATTTCGAGATCGGTTTCAGGCCTCGTTCATATGTGGAAATAAATCAGATATAAATCGGATATGTGCCAATGCGACTGTCATGTAAACAGGCAGATCGGATTTTCTGAGGCATTAGGGCCACTGGAGGGAACTGGAGCATTTCGACAGGAAGTGTCACATTGCCTGTGACAAGGTCTGAGAGGCGGTGAAGCGCTCAGCGAAGCCCTCCACCGCAGGGCAGAAGAGGCCGGTGGGCGACACTGGGGAGTCGAGGAAGGCAGCTTTGACTGCATTCTATAGGCCTACCACTCTATGGCAATGGTTCTTAAGGGTGCCTCAGTCAGCTAACTTCCAGGGGGCCCAAATAAGTATTAAAATCATTTAAATTTAGTTATATTGACATAATCTTAATTATAATGCTAAAAATTAAGATTCACAACATTAAACTGATTATTTTTAAATATGCAATTTTAAAAGGCCTAAAATTCACTTGTGACTCTTCATATATCAAGTAGTTCACTTTGCATAGATAGTAACAAGAATTACCTTTCAATGCCTATTTATATTTAATAATGCATTTTTATTGATTGATTTATAGACTTGAGCACTTAAGATGATAGACTTTGGAAAAATTCATGCACAAATAATGCATATCAATAGGCTATACGTTTTTTTTTTTTTTTTTTTGACGAAATCAACATACATTGTTCAGTGCTTCAGAATGTGTCAGTTTCGTTTTAAAGGCAGACCGCAAACCTTTTCTGCAGCCTATAAATAAAAGTTTTTACCATTCAGTGCGGAAGTATACCGCCCTCCCCTGGACGTGTGTGATCCTAGTTGTTGATTCTGTCAAAGGGACCATAACGTCCGCTCCATAAAATTCAACTAATCCGAATCGCGCCATGCCTGAGGCGAGTCTTGAAGATTATGACGGGTTTCAGACCCAGTTCACACACATAATGGAAACAATATTACTGACTGCTGTCAGGGAAGCGACAAAACTTTATGAGGGCACTTTGCAGCGCTTGAAAGCGGAATTGGTGCAGCTGAGACAAGAGAATGTCAAAACGAAGACAGGTGATTCATCCAGCCAAGACACAAAGAGATCCACTGAATATGGGAGTCAGAGGAATGCGAATGTCCCTAAACATCGTCATATTGGCGTGCAGTGCGGTAGGTCTTTTTCTTGTAACGATGTGTGGTGTTATGGCGTTCAATAAACACTTCCTGGAAAATTATAACGACTTTTAACGGCTTAGACGAAGTCAGATGGTAAATGCATAAAAGCTAGAATTTCGTACTTTTTTTTAACTCTATGGACTTATCTGATATAATCATTTGTAATGTATGTCCTGCTAAAAAATAAAATCTAGAAGAAAAAAACTAGACTAAGATGGTTTCACTATGGGTGTTGTGCACTTTTCTATAGGGTTTTCTTCAAAGGGGTTAACTACAGTTTCCAAAAAAAATACTTTTGTGCTGGTCTTATTTCTCATTTTCATTTGTTAGAAAAGCCCATTTTGGTTGACCAGGGATGCAGCCCTCCTCAGTTTATAGGGCAACATCTTAGTGTGGGAGACATTACGAGTGATAAACTCACAGATCTTTGTGCCAGTGAGGATGGGAGCAGACAGCTTGCATTGCTCCTCATCAAACAAGAGGTAAGAAACGATAGACTAGTATATGTTTACTCATTCTGGTTCTCGTTCCCTTCCTTCCTCCCACTTTTCTGTTTTGCATGTCAAATAAAGTTCACACAGACTGAGGTCATATTCCCTCTCTGTAAGAGTTTGATTGAATATCAAAATGTTATGTGAGGTGAGACTTCATTCTTTGTCACTTAGAGTTTAGTTTCATTTCTAAATCTTATGTTCATATTTGATCTTTTGAACGTGAATAATATTTTAATGCTGGCCTTTTTATGCATTATGATTTTATGTTCTGTCTTCAGCCTCATGATACTGAATGCGACAACTACGCACCAGGATACTTTCTACTGAAGCAAGAAGGTGCTGAGCCGATACTGGTGCGCAGAGAGCCAAATAAGGACACCGTGGAAAGGGGTATAAGAGTCATTCACAAATTTGACCGAACAATGAGAAAATATTATCATATGTTACTTATTTAGCAGCAGTTGATAAAACAGAATAACAACATTATACACTTTTTTAAAACTTGAATAAAAATTAGCTTTTTAAACGTTCCATTTAAATATATATTTAACAGCCCGATCTCATGAAAGTGCGTATCTATACAACGAATGTTGAGACTGTGTTGATATTTAAATGTGGGTGTGTGTGTGTATATATATATATATATATATATATATATATATATATATATATATATATATATATATATATTTATATTATGTATATACAACCCCAAAACCAGAAAAGTTGGGACATAAAATCAAGAATCTGTGATTTGTCAACCTTTATTTAACTGACAAAAGTACAAAGAAAAGATTTTTAAATTTTTCACTGACCAACTTAAATATATTTTGTAAACATAACCACTTTGTTCCCAATATCATGAGAGAATTGTCAAACAATTCAAAAGTCCCTCAGAAGGCATTGCATGAGAAACCGTCATGCTACTGTGTTAAATACAGCCACATGTGCTCGGGAGTACTTTGGAAAACCATTGTCACTTAACAGTCTGCATCAAGAAATGCCACTTGAATCTCTGTTACACACGGAGAAAGCTTTACATCAGTTCTTTGCAGAGATGCTGCCAAGTTCTCTTGGCCCGAGCTCATCTCAGATGGTCTAAAACACAGTGGAAATGTGTGCTGTGGTCAGATGAGTCCATGCTGCAGCTTGTTTTTGGGAAAAACAGATATCGAGTTCTCAGTCCCAAAGATAAAAGGGACCATCCAAACTTTCATCAGCAACAGGTACAAAAATTGCAGGTACAAAAATTCCACTTGCAAAACTTCAACAATTAATATCCTTAATTCCCAAACATTTAAAAAGTGTAATTAAAAGGAAAGGTGATGTTGACGCATTGCTAAACAATAAAGGTTAAAGAGAATTAACAAATCACAGATTCTTGATTTGGGGTTGTGTATGTATGTATGTATGTATATATATATATATATATATATATATATATATATATATATATAAATATTTTTACATAATTTTTTAAATTGACAAAATATGTATGTGCTGTATTTCGTTTTTTCTTTTTAAGTTGAAAAACATTTGGTGCCTAGACCAATGTAGACTAAAAATGTAAAAATATGAATGAAACACCCCATCCCACCCCAAGCACTCAACTCAAATATTTCGCTAAAGTATCTGAGAATTCAAGAATTCACGCAGTCCAAATAGCCAAAATGTACTTCACACATTTGTAAATACATTTTGTTCTTCTTAAAGTTAATTTCTTGCATCTTCACCTCCCTGTATTCACAGTTGTGATCCCACCATCATTTCAAACAATAACCAGGCACCACAGCAACATTAGAGAAAAGTCTCCACCATCAGTGATTCCTTCCTCCTGTAGTCGCAGAGTGGATTCCTGTAGTCACAAACCTAATCAGATTATACAATCCATCCAAGGTACATCTAAAAGAACATTGGAAATCAATGAAGACTTGTCTTCCCAAACCAAAAGACAAAATGTCAGTGCACCAGCACAGACATCCACTACTTCTGTACTTGGTAATTCAGCCCAGACTCCTGCTCCTACTGTTAACTTGTCTGTGCCAATGATCGAGCTGTCTGGTGCTCCATCAATTCCTCAAGCCAAGTCAACAGCATCATCAGTTCACCGACGACCAAACCCAAATCCTCAAACATCTTACCAGACAGTAGTCCCTCAGAAAGTGGGGTCAAATATCTGTCATCCACTTCAAAACACGTTTATTTCCCCTGTTCCTCCAAACCAAGTCTTTGCAATGGAGCCTCATTCCTCCAAACAATGGCCTCAGGCATTGGTTACAAATACAGAAAAAAGTATTTCAACCATTGCCTTGCTAAACCAAGCCACTGAACCATTTACCCAATCTCAGCTTATACCATTATTTCCACCACAAACCATCAAAACACCAGACCAGGAGGTTCCTCCACAAGTACATGCTGCCATGCCATCAGGCCATATTTCTGTCTCACCAAAAACACCTTCAGCAGTTCAGGATCGGATTCTCTCACCCAGCCTTGTTCCACCTCATACCCAAGTTTTTGCATCACTACAAGAAATACCAGCACATTCTGTGACTTCAAGTTCATCATTCCAGTTCCCTTTGGTGCTCCCACATAATCCGACTCAACCGACACCACCTTCTTACCTTCCAACACACATTCCATTTACTTCTCCCCTCCTTCCAGTTAATGCAATTCAGGGATCTGTCTCCCTAAACCCACCTCAACCTCCACTTACACATTCTCAATATCCAATCCAATCCAATCAGTTCTCCTGTTCTTCAGAACAGATGTTTCCTCCACCCGATAATACACCTGGTTTGCTTGAATCTCTTGAAACTTTGCATTTGCACTCATCCATTGTGATGACCCCACAAGAGGCCCCGGAGCAGGCACCCATGCACCATTTTCCACCATCTGGGCAGCTTGCGCCTCTGCTGACACTTAAGGAGCAACAAGCTGTCGCTTCCGCTAGCGTTGTTTTAGGCCGAGTGCCAGTTCTATCTTCAGAGACCTCTCTGTCCCCAGTTGACAACTTTGAAGGAGACGTACCACTTTCCCCATGTTTCAGTGCAGAAACCACAGATATAAATGATAAAGATTTCTCGGAAGATGAAGACACTCCCACACTCCAGTCTAGACTGAGAAAACAGAGAAAGATGTTCTCTAAATCCAGACAAGGTGAGGACGGCACAGTCATGGTCAATGATAAGAGGGTGGATCGGGTGCAGAACAACTTGATTAGTGAAACACCCCATTCTGGCTCCAATAGCGAAAGTCACGTCTTATCGAAACCTTCGAGTAAAACATTGCAGAAAAATACTGAGTGTCCCGAGTGTGGAAGGGTCCTCAGCAACGCGTCTGCCTTGGAGAACCACATGAGACTTCATACAGGAGAGAGACCTTATACCTGCTCCCAGTGTGGAAAGGCATTCCCTAGTGTGCGAGGCCTTAACCGGCACGTGAAGGTCCATGCAGAGGAGAAACGGTATCAGTGTGAACAATGTGGGAAGAGTTTTGTGTACCACTTTACCCTTACCAAACATCAGCTCATTCACTCAGGAGAAAGGCCTTTTCCTTGTAAAGTTTGTGGAAAGAGGTTTTTGGCCAAGGCAGACCGGTCTACCCATATGCGCATGCACACCGGAGAGAAGCCGTTCTCGTGCACGCTGTGTGGGAAGAAGTTTAAACATAGGGTTGCTCTGAATATGCATATGCAGGGGCATAGAGGAGAGAAACGCTACATTTGCCCCCACTGTGAAAAAGGATTTGTGGATCTAGGTAACTTCAAAAGACACAAGCTCATCCATACAGGGGAAAGGCCGTTTGAGTGCAAAGAATGTGGGAAACGTTTCACTCAGTCAGCCCATCTCAAGAAACATGCCAACACACAACACGTTACATAAAGTAATTGGATTGTTTAACAAAGCAGTTGATATACGGTAGATAAATATTCTGTTACAGAAAATATAATGGTATTAGGCCTGATTGCAAATTAATTTATGGATATGCTATTTTTAAAAGAGAAAAATAAAAGATTATATTTTTATATTTTAACTGCATTACTGCATAGATTTTGTACAGTGCTTTAATTGTTAACATTTTTTTTTAAATGTGAAGTAAAACGGGGTTATTTTTCTATTAATTCCTCAACCAGTTGTAACAGTTGTAATTGAAATTATTCAACCCCTATTGCAAATCAGGTTTATTTGCTAAATTTACAGACTTTCAGCTGTTTGCCCCAAAAGGTGGTTTCCCCAAATTCAACTGAAAATGCAACTTTTAATGACTTCTGCAGTCTCAAAAGTATTCAACCCCTTCATGGCAAGCATCTTTAGTACATGGTAGAACACCCCTTTTTCTGTTATGACCCGCTGCAAACGAGATGTATAACCAGACACCAGCTTCTGGCAGCGTTTATGAGGAAATGGAATCTTAGCCCATTCCTCAATGGCCTCCAGTTCAGTAATATTCTTGGGTTTGTGTGCTGCAAATGCCTTCAAATCCCACCAGAGATTTTCTTTGGGGTTCAAGTCAGGTGACTCTGATGGCCACTGTAAAATCTTCCAGGACTTCCTCTGCAACCAAGCCTTGGTGGAATTTGAGGTATGCTTGGGATTATTGTCCTGTTGGAAGGTCCAATGACACGCAAGCTTCAGCTTCATCACAGATGGCATGACGTTGTCTCCTTCCTAGGATTTCCTGATATACAAAAATGAATCCATCTTGCCTTCCACATGCTGCAGGTTTCCAGTGTCAGAGGATGCAAAGCAGCCCCAGAGCATCACAGAGCCCCACCATACTTAATAGTCATAGTGTTCTTTTAAGCATATGCTTAATTCTTCTTCCTCCAGACATACCACTGATCCATAGGGCCGAAAAGTTTTGTTTTATTGCTCCACAGAACAGAATCCCCAAACTTCTGTGGCTTATTTATATGATTTTGAGCAAATTGGAGCTGACTTTTCTTGTGCTTTTGGGTCAGTAGTGGTGTACATCTTGGAGTTCTGGCATGCGTTTAGTACACGCCTTAAGGCGGGCATACACTTTGCGATTTCAGCACGGTACCTACTCACACTGAACGAGTAAATCGCATGCGATGTAAAGCCAAAGTTCAGGATTCATGTGCTCACACTATACGGTCCGATCATCGAGCTGCGACTTCACTGCTCACACTATATGTGTGAAATATCTGCGATAAACCCCTGGATTGCGCCTATAGACGATATCATGTCCAGAGATATTGTAAAAACAAGCATCAGCTATCAATATCAAGATGATTTACCATTTCCAATTTATGCATTAAATTATTATTAGTATTATTGTATTATCATTATTAGGGGAGGCCTAGGCTAATTTTATTATTTAATTGATCCGCTATTATAGTTAATTTGCCATGCAATAATTTCACAGCATATAACCAACGTGCTGTGAGGATAATAAAATATTACATAGAAGCTACTCCTCATTGAAAATTGTCCAAAACATTTAGGTCGATTACAATGAATTATAGGCATATAAATAACTATTAACTGTCTATAATATGTCCGAACATTGCAATAATTAATCATCAATGAAAATTAAAAACAGGTTTATTTCAAAAACATTGTTTAACAAATGAATAAAAGAGGCGTTATCGCAGGTGGCTTGGAAGACGTGGGTAATATATGGTTAATCCATTTTGCAACACGAACTGGAGGTAAACAACAGTAATTTGTAGCTAGTTTGAACTACAGAACTTAAAGTTCTCCCTCTTTTCGTTTTTATTTTAATTTAATTTTGCTGCAGATGAAATGGTTAAACTTCTGTTTTCGCGCAGGCGCAGTGAGGGAAAAAACACTGAGTTTAGGGCAATCGGTTCGTAGCTTTGCATTCAACTGTGCGATATAGTCACGAGGAGCGACCAAAATATCTGACATGCCAGAAATTCATCCGACCATCCGATTGTCGATCGGGAGAGGTTAATCGCCTCTCGTTTCTACCTGTACACTGCACGATAAACGACGCACGACAAAGCTGAAAATCGGTCCGACCCGAAAAAGAGTTGCACGAGTCAGAATTCGGCTCAAAATCGGACGAAAATCGCATAGTGTATGGCCGCCAATACTGTGCAAGCTGAAAACTCTGTGCCTGTTGCCAAGTCTTGCTGCAGGTCTTTTTCAGTCACTCAAGGGATTTTCTGAAAGGGATTTTTTTGCTTTGTCAGAAATCTAGCCGTTGATAGCTTCCTTTTTCTGCCCCGTCCAGGTAGTGTAACCACTGTTCCTTTAACTTTGAACATGCAAACTATGTTTCCAATGGTGTCTAGGAACATTTAGTGCCTTAGCTATCATTTTGTAACTTGTTCTTTGTTTGTGAAGGCGATGAAATCTTCTCTTAACTTGTTGGACTCTTCTCTTAACCATTCTTTTGACTTATATCACCATATCTCTAACATGCAGTCAAACATGACTCAACAAACCTAGCCAGTTCAGATATTTCATGTGTTCTAGCTCAAGCACACCAGGTGCAACTAATGAAGCCCTTGATTAACTGCATCTGGTGTGCTTGAAACAACACCCGTTTTGCAGATTTGTTCTATTATGAGGGATTCTATTCAGGGGGGTAAATAATTTTAGACTGCAAAAATCAAAAGTTGCATTTTCAGTTGATTTTGGGGAAACCACTTGAAACATTTGTTGTGTTGAGCTATTTAAATAACTTTTGTTTGATTTGTTCATTGCAAATAGATGAAAGTCTGTAAATGTTGCCAATAAACCTGATTTGCAATGGGAGTTTAATATATATATATATATAAACACCCCAAATTGAAACATGGAGTCCATTTGAATTTTTTTAATTGTATGAGGGTCACATATTGCTGTTTGCAAGACAAATTTGTGTCCAATAAAAAATAAAAATGATCAAAGTTTGTTTGCTCCACAGTTTCTCTTGAAATTGTATCTGATCTATTTGATACATATGAATGTAGTATGATGCAGACAAGAAAGAAAAATGTTGCAAATCATATCAACCACTGGGTGGCAGTGTAATGTTATGTGATACACAGACTGTCTAAAAAGCCTTTTGTAAACCTCAATATTGAAATAAGTTCAAATAACTGACATTAATTGCAAGTGAGACAAAACAAGATAAAATGTAGAAAAATCTGCATCACTTTAAAATATGTATATTTTCATTTTAGGCAATTATACAAGCTTTTGTTGAACAGAGTAGCCTGCTTAAAAAAGACTCAAAGCCATATGCGAGTACAGCTCATATGTGTGTTCCGGTTTATGTAAAGTTATGTAAACAACTCGGGTATGTATTTTAACATAGGAATAGCTGCTTGAAATCTTCTAGATTACATGTTCATGTTGCAACATGTACTACATCATTCAATGCAAACAGAAAACAACAAGTTATTTAACATATGACTCTATGTTTATGGTGCATAACAATAATGCTTAAAGTATAAATGTCATTGTCCTTAAGGTTACATTTTGAAAAGTTGTACATTAGGGTAACTGGGCCATAAAATACTATTTTGTTTGTTTAGAAGTCATTGCAGATATTTGTAAAATTATATTGATATTCATTATAGTGGTAACATAATGGTTACACAATTTCCTCCTATATTTGGACAGAAAAAAGTATTATTGTAGATCAGAACTCTTTTTTTTTTTTTTTTTTTTTTTTTGGAACATCCATTTATATTTTAGTCATGCAGATATTTCACTAAACTAGTAAGAAATATGACAATCCTAACTGTCAAAATTAAATCCATGATAGATGAATGAGGTCACATAAAACTTTAATCTGTGTTTGTAGGTTCTGAATAAGCAGCATGGTTCTTCATTAGGATGAAATGCTTTGCTTTACACAACCTCACAGCTCTGAGAAATCTTTATAAAAATAATATTTATGGAAGGTAATATTTATAGAAGGATGGGATGAGAAAGAGAATGATAGGATGATTGTGTATTTGGTTGATGGACACCATATCATTACAGAGGGAATGCGTCACGTAGAAAAACGTATAAAAGCAGAGATGTCCACAGAGGGAGGGACATGCTGATGAGGCGAGAGCCTGCGCTAGACTTCATGGTGTAACTGCACCTGCCCACGTTCCCAACCTTGTCAACTGCGGACAAAGTCACGGAAGTTGAACAACAGGAGGCCTCATATAGACCCATCACACTGTCTTCCTCTTCCTTCTGGGTTAAATTTCCACTGCCTTGCTGGATGGAAATGCTCTCAATGCCTGTGCCTTTACCGTCTGTGATGTTGACAGACAGTTCCCAGTTTGATGAGCTGCAAGAGGAGGCGTAGCAAGTACCCTGTACATCGACAATTTCACATTTTGGAGGTGTCAAGTCAGTCACCTGGACGGAACAGTGAAGGATGAGTTAAAACAACAGCTTACTGAAGCATTAACTTGCCACATACAATTATAGAATATTTATAATAGACATTTACATTTAATTGATTAAAAACACAGTAAAAACTATAAAATTCTGAACTATTATAGCAATTTAAAATACATTGTAATTTATTCCAGTGATGGCAGAGCTGAATTTTTAGCATCATTACTCTAGTCTTCAGTGTCACATGATCCTTCATGAATCATTATAATATGCTGATTTGGTGCAACATTTCTTATCAATGTTGAAAGCAGTTGTGCAGCTTAATATTTTTGTGGATTCTTTGAAGAAAAGTTTAGCAAAGAACAGTGCTTATTTAAAATAGGAATATTTTATAACAATGTAAAAAATAAATAAAAAAAGTCACTTTTGATCAATTTAATGCTTCCTTGCTGAATAAAATAATGAATTTATTTAAAAAGAAATCATACTTACCACACACTTCTGAACGGTATATTAAATATAGGTCAACCACAATTTGTTTTGTGTGGAAAATTATTTGCTGCCATTGAAATTTAGATCTAAATGATCCATTTTCCTATTAATTCAGTCGTGTCAACAATTTTGCATTCTGGTGGGTCTGATAAATATAATTGTTTGATATTATTGTTTGTTTGCTTGCTTTTTTTCTACAGCAAAATCAGTGGAGAAGCAATGACTGAAATGACTCATGTGGCTTGTGTTTTGTTGAAAAATAACATTTCACAAATAAATATAGTCTTTCTGAAAGCATGTGAGGTTACCTTGGAGAGAACAGAAAGGCGAACGACAGCATAGTTAGAATCACTTCCTCCAGGTCCCTCTGCCTCGATGGTTAGCGTAACATCTGTGCCTGAGACCGTATCTGCAGGAGGAGTGAGAGACACTGTCCCTTGAGCACTGCCGCCACTCTCCAGATTGAGCCTGCGATGACAAAGAAACATGACTGTGACATGAGTTTTGCTCTTGATAAGAAAAGCTATAAAAACTTGTACGAGTCAAAACATCACTGAGTGATTTGATAAGTAAGTAGAGAAATTACGTTGATGGATGCATGATAGTGATGTTTTTGGCATTTTTGGCATGAATTGTGTAGGTACCGCTTGATCCGTTGGTTGTAACAGTAAAATTTAGTTTAAATTCTTGTCCTGGTAGCATGGAGCTGTCCGCTATTGCCTATAGATGAAGACATAAAACAAATGAGAAGACATTCAATTCGAGAAAATAGCATTATAATTAAACTAGATTTGTTCAAACAACTAGTGAGCTGCCTACTGCCTTCTAAAGGAAGTATTCTAACTTCCTTGGAACCTTAGAAGCGACCGATTTCCACACGAGAGACTCAACAACTCGAAGAGATGTCGCTGCAAGTTGGAGGGGAAGTTATTTTTAGATTAAAGATTACGAGGGCACATTAATAAAAAAAAAAAACTGATGTGCAATGTGCATGGATAAAATGTCAATTTATAATAAATACTGCAAATTCCATTAAAAACAAGAATTGTCCATTTTGATTTCATGGTGACTTCAAATAAGCATAAAAATACAGCACACAACAAATATTGAGCATAATCAATTTCCAAATTAAATTAACTAGTTTTGTTGATACTTTTTAAGGGCAATGGGTCTCATTCACTAGCCGTGTATATGCACACATCTGAGTAGAAACGTTTTCACATCAATACTTACATACTAAATTGTATTGTCATTTTACAAAAAAAAATATGAACAACTGAAACCTGTTACGTAATGCAGACAATGAGAGGATGATGGGTGATAAACAGGGTGTTTTATTGAACAATAAGTGGAGAGAATGATGGATATTACGGTGGGTGACGAGGCAGATGCACACAGGAGGGAATGGATACACTGGAAGGATGAGACAGGGAGATAGTCCACAATATGAAAACGAAACCCAACGATGAGCTGGGGTGAGGTGTCTGTAGTTATAGAGGCAGTGATGAGGGTGATGATGAGGTGCAGGTGTGTGTGATCATGAATGACGCGCAGGTGGGAGCCAATGAGGGTGATGGGAAATGTAGTGTAGAGGAGGTGACAAAGCTGATCTGTGACAAAACCACATTTAGGGCCCTAAGTCCTGACACTCCTGTATTTTCTTGTCTTCTTTTTCTTGTTCGGAGCGTGGTGGTCGGATCCTGGCACTCATGTCATGTTTGGTATCGGCTCTGTGTCGGGATTCTGACATTCATGCTCAGAGGTTTTGTCTTTTGTCATGAGTGCATGGAATGAGCATTTGCTCGTTCTCGTGTGCTCTTCTGTCCGTGTGTTTTGTGCTTTCATGTCATGGTTTGTCTTGTGCTGTTTAGCACGCAGCTTGTTTTTTACACTAGCTGTGTGCTTTCATGTTGTCATGTTTTGTGTGAACATGTGGCTTATGAGTGTTCTCATTAGCTGCGTGTTCATGTCTCGTTTTGTGTGAGCACATGGCTTGTGATTTGTTTTACTGGCCATGTGCTTCTAGTCATGTTTGTTGTGAGCACATGGCTTGTCATGTGTGTTTCCTTGTGCCATGTGCTCTCCTGTCAAATGTCTAGCCCCGCCCATCTTGTTACCTGATTATTGGTTCATTTGCCCCACCTGTCCTCCCTCGTTTGCTCTCCCTATTTAGGCCCTGTCCACACGGACACCGGTATTTTTTATAACCGTGACTTTTTTTTAACGCAGTCCGTCCGTCCGTTCGTCCGCACGGAAATGCACTGAAATGCACTGAAACCGAACATTTTTGAAAACCCCTGCCAGGGTGAGGATTTTCAGAAACGCCGGTTACAGTGTTGTCGTGTAGACAGTGAAACCGGGGTTTTTGCCTTGCGACGTCAGAGTGTGCGCCGTTATCCGCTGTGTTTGACGTCAGATTTGCGCTTCTGATTGGCCAACGTGGCTTTACGGTTAAGGTTTATATCGCCGCCTGCTGGCATGGCATGCTCTTGACCGTGCTTGATAGCGTGTTTTTGCGTTTTCATGTAGACGGAGACCGAGCATGTGTGGACGGGATTTTTTTTAAAACGCTGTAGAAAAAACCCCGGTTATAAAAATACCCGTGTCCGTGTGGACAAGGCCTTATTCTCCTTGTGTTTTCAGTCCTCTGCTGGATCGTCATTGAATGTTCCCTTGAGTGTTTCCTTGCTCTAGTCGAGTCATGTTGAGAAGTCTTCCTGCTTGTCATGTTTCCCCCCCTTGAGGTGGATTTTGTTTTATTTTTATTATTAATAAAGCCCATTGTTGTTGACAACTATTGACAAGAATAGTTGTCCTAAGAGGCAGCATATCTGAAGATACTGTATCTACCTTTTGGTACAGCTCACTAAGTTTTGGAACAGAAGAAATGTCATAATAGATCAAATAATAGTTTCAAAAATGAGTGTAATGTTCCAAAAAAGAATGCAGTTTGTACCTTGACAGTGACTTTGGACTGAGACATCTGTGTGGTGGTCTGCCTCTGGAACATGCTGGAGAAGGTCTTGTCTTTTCCTTTTAGCAAGACCACAAACTCTCCTTCTGGAACTTCTTCCACAGTAACTAGGAAATCTCCACCACCCATTTTCTCTATGGTTCCATTAGACACTTTGACCCCAGACACCTCCATGAGAGCGACCTCATGCACCTCTAGAACCTCTGGACCTTTCTCTCCAGTCAGTGTTAGTAGCAGCTTAACCGGTGAGCCTGAATAAAGAGCAAATAATCTTTTAACACCTCCATTAAAATAATTTTATAAGAATCGATTCTTATTTAAACACAACAGCGGTTTAAACCTGCTGACGGCCGCCCATCAATGACCGCATATCCAGGATGAGGTCCTTTGAATTCTTCCACAAAGTCGTAGATGAATGTAATCGCACTCTGACCTGAAAAATTAATGTTCTTTTAAATTTAAATAAATTTCTTTACTGTCTACATTACAAAGGCAAAGACTTAGGGCCCTATTTTAACGATCCAAGCGCATGGTCTAAAGCGCACGGCATAAGTCCACTTAAGGTGTGTCCGAATTCACTTTTGCTTCTTTAACGATGGGAAAAATGGTTGGTTTGCCCGATGCATGGTCTAAAAGAGTTGTCCCTTCATTCTCTTAATGAGTAATGTTTTGGGCGTAACGTGCAGTAAACCAATCAGTGTCATTTCCCATTTCCTTTAAAAGCCAGTTGCACTCGCGGCATGGCGGATTCGCTATTTACATGGCGGAATTTGCAAGCGGAAAGACTGAACGCTTCTCCAGAGAGGAAACGGATCTGCTCGTGCGCAAGGTTAAAGTGCGCAAGCAGACCATCTACGGGACAAGCCGGATTCCACCATATCCTATGTACACAATAATAATCTTTTACATTGTAATCCTTTCATTTTAAATATTTGGCATGTTTGGGCGCTGGTCCCTGTGTGTGTAATAAGCAGAGTCTACGCGTGTTGTGCACCCGCCTATAGGCGCACATTATTAACGCGCTCTTTAAATAACAAAAGATATTGCGCCATTGACTTTAGAACAGGTTTCAGTTTGACAATAGCGCAGTCTATTTCAGTTGCCTCAAAATAGCAACGCGCCAACAATACACCTGAACACACCTCGTTTTCAGACTAGCATGCCCATGGGTGCACAAATGGGCGCAAATGAATTTGCTATTTACACAACGTGGCACAGGACGTGAAAATGATAACTGCGTCGGGCTGAAACTAGCAAAAAACACTTGCCTGGCACCGCATTGCGCCGAGTGTATGATAGAGCCCTTAGTCTTTTGCATTGTATTGGTTTATTAAATATGTACATGATGGCTCACCAATCACTTTTATGGTGTAGGCCCGAGTTGTCGTCATGTCAATGTGCCACAGGCCCATCTCAGTTTCATTTAATTGGATCCGTTGCTGGTTTCCTACTTTCTGAATTGTTCCCAGAGGTCCGTTAGCAACAGTGTTAGATTGAGACACGCCTGGAAGCAAGTACATCCCATTAGATAATAGTGAAGGAACTTACTTTTATATCTTATATTGAAGCAGTGCATAATAACAATCAACAATCAATCAAATGAGTACAGCACAATATAATATAATCAATTTGAAACACATACTAGTTGTACACTTTTATTTACTGTTTTTATTTTTTTTTATAACTTACATTTCACTCTAACATTGTTAGTTTTAATTGAATTTTCTGAGTTTTTCCAACTGGATGCATTTCCAATTTTCGATTTGAAGTCTAATTGTTTATAAATGGCAGGTCAACAGTTTTACTAGCTATACTATCATTAACATTAGGAGAGATTATCTATAGTCGGTGAAACGTACTGTTGCAGCCACCACACTTTCATGAGACTAAACCAGATTTTCATTTCATCTTCTGTTAAAGATTTTATATTTAGTTGCTTGCATTCTGGTAAAATGTGCACGACACTACGATTTATCCTGGACTAAGATGGAATTAAGATAATACAAATTTGTCGGGATAGCTGAAATTCAAAATGACAGCTAATGGGGCCTGGGAATTCTAAAATAAATGTTTAGTGATTATATTCATTGTTAATATGAATATTATTTAAAATTAATAATGTATAATTAATTCTAAAGTAAAGGTAATGATAACCCACTAGTAATGACTCAAGTATTACCAAATGGAAGGAATGCTGATGGTTTTGGTAACACTTGAGTCATTACTAGTGGGTTACCATGATCTTCACTTTAGAATACTGATCCAAATAAATAGTAATTCCTTTAGAAGGATGTAGTAACATTTGAGTCAATACTATCCAAAACTTTACAAAACCTTCAAAAGCTTAAAATGACTTCAGTCATTACTAGTGGGTTACCATGATCTTCACTTTAGAATTATGGCCATTTTTTTTTATCAATTTTAGTTCATTTTCGTATTATGAAAATTGTTTGGTTACAATTTGTTGTTTGTTACAATTTGTCTAAAATGTTATTTTAGTTAACAAAAATGCTTTAATTTAGTTTTCAGTAATATGTGGTTCACATTCTACTAAAAGAACTTCTGAATTTACCTGTTGGGCTGCGTAGGTTGAATGTGAGGCTACTTCCTGTGATGTAGATTGTAGTGTTGGACACAGACTCATCTAGTAGAAAGGAGAAACTCTCCACACGTCCTGGATCCCTGGAGCGCTGAAGAATTGTCACCTGACAGAAGAAAAAGTGTGCAAACATTTGCAAGGAAAAAACTTTGGCTTTAATCATTTATACCAGTAAGCTGTTATAACTGTTTTGTTTGTGATATTTACAATTTCAAAATGACTAAGACGCTGATCATACCAGGGTTGAAGTAGAGGTATCAACAATGATATCAGTGGCTTGAGAGAGGCTGGACTTGGGGACCTCAATGGCTTGACCTCCAGAGGCCATGGCCATGTCATAATACACCTGAAAATCTGGCCCTGCCTTCAATGCCCTTCTCCTCCTGCTATATGTTGTCATGAAGAAAGACACCTGAAAAAAGAGGGCGAGAGATGAAAAAGTGGGAAACTAATGGAGGACTGGTGAAAATGTTGATGGCAAAGACTGAAAGTGAAACAACGATGGACAGTTTACCGTAGACTTGGTGCTGCGGATGAGGGCGTTGATGATATTCTCCAGGTATGTATCCTTTGGTGGAGCGTCGGTGAACACATATATTTGCGAGCAGGAGGGAGCGCCTGTCAGAGCCAACTGTGGGATAGACAGAAGGTTAGAAAATAGAAGAACCATGTTGAGTGGTCAATAAAAACCATGCACCTCTGCCCGCCCACAGCCCTGGGATGGAAAGTTAAAGTCGCCCACTCATCCAAGACCTGTAGGACCACTTCAGCCCTTGCAGGTCAGGCAGGCTCTGCCCTCCACTCCATGGCAGTCCTCCAGGTTTTTCAGGCCAAACTCCTCCGCTCCATAAACGAGTCTGGCCCTGACCCCGCTGCTTTCAGAGAGCTGAGCAGCACAACGGACTTGGCTGTGTGCGTTACAAAGGCAACCGCCCAGAAGATCGGCAGGGCAATTGCCAGCTTAGTGGTGTTGGAGTGCCACTTATGGTTGAATTTAAAGATAAAAGACACAGACAAAACTGCTTTCCTTGACTCCCCAGTCTCCCCCACTGGTTTCTTTGGCCCCACGGTGGATGGATTCGCCGAGCGCATTACCGCAGAACAGAAGTAGTCACAGGCAATGCGCCACTTCCTGCCCAAGCGCTCCAGCTCTGCAGCTGCTTCAAGTTGCCAGAGAAGTGTGCCGACTCAGCAGCCCACGAAGCCAGCACCTTTGACCGTTTAAGGCAAGTCAGAGCCTGAGCCTCAACAGCGCTCCCGCTCCACCAAGCACTACCCTTTTCCTGAGCCTCAGAAGCCTACAGCCGGACCACCCTCCAAAAAGTCGAGTCTGCACCCCCAACTCCCTGTTCCAGGTGTTGGAGGCGATGTGTTCATTGCAAGCACTGGGCCCGTTCATTTGAATGTTCATGCACCCATGCAACTGACCGCTGTCATAGTGGACAAAATAAAAAACAAACCACTTCAAAAAAAAAAAAATAGAGCACTTTTCCTCTTAACAATATGGACTGTATATGGCTCCGCGCACCTTTACGAAGTGCATGGATGCGGCCCTCTCCCCTCTGAGACAGAAGGGAGTAAGCATGCTGAATTACCTCAATGACTGGCTCATATTGGCCCACTCAGAGGCTGAGTTGAACATTCACAGATCTTTGCTCTTCAGCCATTTGGAATGTCTGGGACTCAGGATCAACCTTCCAGTCTTCCAGCCAGAGTTGGCCAGCTGCTTCCTGGGAGCAGTTCTCGATTTTGGCCCAAAGATGGGCCTGGCTCTCCACGGAGCATGCTCTGGTGATTCAGCAGCTAGCGGCTTCTTTCAGAGTAGGGGTATCACTCCCCCTCAGAGCATTTCAGAGGATGCTGGGCCTAATGGAGGGTGCATCATCTGTTATTCCGCTGGGCCTGCGAACACATGTGGCCCCTGTAGTATTGGTTGAAACCCAGCGCCCAGGTTCCAGCCCACCTTCGTATCAAGGTGGACCACGGCTATGTCATGGCCCTGACCCCTTGGAAGGACCCCCGTCTGTACCAGACCGACGCAGAATTGGGGTTGGTCTCCAGAAGGAAGGTGGTCTTGACAGATGCCTCCAACACATGTTGGGGAACTCTGTTCGAAGGCAGGGCGACATCCGGCTCCTGGTCGAGCATGGAGAAACAGCAGCATATGAACTGCCAAGAAATGCTGGTGGTTTTTCTGGCCCTCAAAAACTTCCTACCAGAACTGAAAGGGCACCATGTCTTAGTCTGCTCGGACAACATGGCAGTAGTGTCCTACATAAATCATCAAGGTGGACTCAGATCGAGGTGGCACAGCACCTCGAGAAAAACATGCTCAGTTTCGCGCTGTGGCTTGAACTGAGGTTTCAGCTGGGTTTCAGCCAATACTACAGGGGCCACATGTGTTCGCAGGCCCAGCGGAATAACAGATGATGCAGCCTCCATTAGGCCCAGCATCCTCTGAAATGCTCTGAGGGGGAGTGATACCCCTACTCTGAAAGAAGCCGCTAGCTGCTGAATCACCAGAGCATGCTCCGTGGAGAGCCAATATTTTGAACTACCATTGCACGGTAGAAAGCAAATTAACATATTGCATTACAGTCTGGAATGGAAACTGTTCAAAGGCTGAAAGAGCTGCACTGCAGAGGTTCATAAAAACCTCAAAAAGATCATCGGACTTCCCTTGAGGACATTTAAAGGCTTCGCTGTTGCAGCAGAGCTTCTATTAAGGACAGTACTCATCCCTTTCATGATCTGTTTGTACTACTACCATCTGGAAGACGCTACAGAAACTAAAGACTTGCACTTCCAGATTCCGAAAAAGCTTTAACCCAACAGCCATTTTTGAACTGAATTCCCTCTTCCCTGGCTGCCTCTATCCCCCCACAGCTGCTGACTTGTAAGCCATATTGTTGCAATATCATGCACAAGACACTTTAAGCTATTTTTATTGTTTAACTTATGGTTTTTATGTGTGTAGGTATGTGGTTAATATGGATGAATACAGTTTGTTTTCTATGAGAGATATCAAATTTTGTTGTATACATGCAATGACAATAAAGGTTAAATGATTAGTTCACCTCAAAATGAAAATTTCCTAATAATTTACTCACCCTAATGCCATCCAAGATATCCATGTCTTTCTTTCCTCAGTGGAAGAGAAAATAATTTTTTTGAGGAAAACATTTCTGAATTTTTCTTCGAATAATGGACTTCAATGGCAACCAACGTTTTGAAGTCCAAATCAATGTAGTTTCAAAGGTCTTTGAAGTGCTTCAACGGGCTGTGCACGATCGCAGCTGAGGAAGAGGGTCTTATCTAGCGAAACGATAGTCATTTAAAAAAAAAATATATATAAATATTATATATATGAAGAGTTCAGATGCAAAAGCCTCTAAGTGCCATTTTAAATTTTCTTCTAGAATGATTTTATCAAGCTTGTATATTTGAGTTCAGTAATTTCACTTAAATGACAAAGCTGGATAAAAAATATCATTCTGGATGGGAATTTCAAATGGCACTTAGAGGCTTTTGCATCTGAACTCTTCATATACACTTTTTAACTACAATTGGTCGGATTGAGCTGATCTGCAACCAAGCGGCAACCTCCCTGTCTCTCTCTTTAAACCAACACGGAAGTGAATTAAACTGCAATTCATCGACTGGCCGCTTGAGGCAGGCTGCAGAAGAGAGTCAAATCTGTATCTCCCCCATGTTAAAATGCCCAACTTTACAGCAGAAAAAAACATGTTTACAGCCTGGAGCAAAAAGTGGTTTTGGTCTATAGCTTATTTTGCCCTTCATGATAACTGTGAGGGGGGTGAATTTTTTTACAACTCATCCGTTTAAATTATATTAAGCCTGCATAATTAAGGGCGTGGCCACTTGAGTGACAGGTGGATTGCCGCTGCTGTCACTGCTAGCCGTTTGTCTGCTGTCTGTTAACGTCACCCTCAGCTAATTCCAGCTGCAGCAGCTGCTGTAACTTACTTACCATCTCTGCCGTGTTTGTGCTTTTTTCGGGATTATTTCATACAATTTAATACACGTATTATACCTTCGCCCACGCCGTTGGTATTCCGTCGTTGTCGAGTATGGAGAGAACAACCAGCGCTGTATTTCCAGTTGTTTTCCTCGCATGCACTAACGTTAATGGATGTCTGACAATTTCGTTGCTAAAAACGTCAATAGATATAGAGACCACACTACGGTGGCCGAGACAGCTCAACGCGCTGCAACTGAAGCAAACACATGCAAATAGAGAAAAACGTGTGCAAATAGAAAAAAACGCATGCAAATAAAAAAAAACACATGCAAATAGAAAAATACGCGTGCAAATAGAAAAAAACACCAGCAAATTAAAAAAAAACATCTTCATCAGTTTCACAACACACGTGTGCTCCAAATAAGGAAACGCGCTGCAAAAGTTCACAACACAACCAAATACAGAAAACGCGCTGCAAATAACACAGACCACAACGGAAATGTTTCCAGGGGAACCAAATAAGTGACGAACCCGGCTGAGACGTGCTTATTGCTCGTGAGCTTCCCTATGCCATACTCCCTTCGAAGGGCAGATTGCAGAGCCCTTTTGGAGTGAGCAAGGCTCTAGTGGGCTGTTAGGCAGCCGTGTGGAACGCACTTGATGAAGGGAGCAACGAAAGACAACGTGGGATGTTCCCATGACAACGCAGCACGGTGTCCATCAGCTGGTCTTACGACAGAAATATGATGCTGTTAACATAACGGATGCAAATACATTTTTATTTTTAGTTGACAAAAAAAGCTTTTAAAATATGCGTTATATATCTGTGTCTCAACTTTAAAATTTTGGACCCTACATTACCTAGCATTTCTTACGAAACTTTTCTTTATGAAAATGTAATAACATGAAACAATTTGTACAGTGTAACTGATGTATAGATAAATATATTTCATTCATGTTTTTCTTCTTTATCTTTTTTATTGATTTATTTTAGTTTCCAGCTCATTGTTCTTTTCTCATTTGTATTCTGATGACATTGAACATATTGTTAATACATTTTGTACATTGTATACAAGTTGTATGTCATAAAAAATGTAATCTCTGATTGATTTCCATTACACGAGAGTAGATGTTAAAACTTCATGCTGATTTGTACTCGGCTTTCGCCAAGATAAGCAAAACTAAGACGTAGCTTTACAGTAAACTATGCTTCTCCATCCATTTACGCTTCTTTCCATAAGGTAGTGTGACTCCCCTTCTGTCCGGCGTTAACGGCAGCAGTGTACTTGGCGCGTTAGCGCACGCGACGGCTGCAACTACAGGACCAGCACGACAACCGTCTGGATTGAACCGAGTAGGGGACATCTCTAGGGTCTTCAAGTGGGCACCTTCCGTCCTCAGTGTTTCGTCGACTAGCCCACGACACCTCAAGAGGGCTCGACAGTGACTCTGGCGTCCCAGAGTCACCCCCCTCCGTCCCCCACTCAACTCAGCCCAGCTTACTGACCTCTACATCCCTCCTGGTGCTGAGACCTAACCACAATATCACAATCTCTCCGCGACCCAACCATACGCGCCAACCCATTGACTAAGGCTGTCGAGCCCCACTGGTGCGTTAATATGCAGTTTCAGTGGACAACGGTTCCGTATGGCATACCACCTACCGCAAAACACAATATCTACCCAACCACCCGTCATTCACGCAAAATACACAGGAACGTATACAAACAAACCAACAGACTCTTCAAGTTTTAAAGAACTCTACGAAACCGTAGCGTGGCGGCCTGTACACAGCCAGCTAGAATCTTTCCGTCTCAACCACAGCCAGTTGCTGCTCCTTTCTGCTGCTTCAGATAAGTTCTTTACTGTGCGACGCAACTCTTGGCCACTGAATCCGACGTCTCTGAGGAACCGGGTTGTAGAGTGTGCCACAAAACCTCGACAACCCACTTCCACTGGATAAACCTGGACTCTCCATCCTCGCTGTTCTGCTTCAGTGGCCAGATGAGCATACCGCAGTTTCTTCCTCTCATATGCCTCATCTACCGCATCCTCCCATGGCACTGTTAACTCTATCAGTTGAACAATGCGTGCTGATCCAGACCACAAAACAATATCTGGTCGTAGGTTAGTGGTGGCAATCTCAGGTGGAAAAATAAGCTGTATGTTTTGCACAAACAAATAAATAAACAAATAAATAAAGTATAATTTTAAGCTGTAAGCACCAGCACGCATAGATTTATGGATATCTACTATGTCGGCATGTCCCAGCCGGGTTCGTCACTTATTTGGTTCCCCTGGAAACATTTCCGTTGTGCTCTGTGTTATTTGCAGCGCGTTTATGTATTTGGTGGTGTTGTGAGTATTTGGAGCACACGTGTGTTATGAAACTGATGAAGATGTTTTCTTAATTTGCAGGTGTTTTTTTTTTTTTATTTGCACGCGTTTTTTTCTATTTGCACGCGTTGTTTTCTATTAGCATGTGTTTTATTCTATTTGCATGTGTTTTCCTCAGTTGCAGCGCGTTGAGCTCTCTCGGCCACCGTACCACACTCATTATCCGGTACTGTTGCTCTCACGGAACAGATATGCTTATTTAACTTTTTAGTGTTAAATAAAAAGTACCGCCAGATGAAATCCTGTAGGTGTCAGTGCTTTCTCTCCGTCCATGCAGTAGATGCACACCCTTGAATGAGCGCGGATTTATAGTGCATTTACTTGAACTTTTGAGGTAATATCTTTAGTTTAACCCATTTGAGAAATTGAGAGGTGGCCAAAATCATATTTTAAAATGGACTGAATAAAGCTCTTTACGAACTTGACGTGCGATGCCATGCTGACTGATATGTATGTGCATGAATCACTGTCACACGCACAAGCTCAGAGCAATATTGTAAGTTACTGCATGATAATACATTTTTATAGCAGAATAATAATACATCACAATACACAGTCTCACTTTTAGTTACGTCTTTTAACTATTATAATATTTCGAATGGCAAAAACATGAACTTTAACTATTGGCTTTACTTCTTCAATCAGCTGTCACTTTAGGGCGAGGCCAGTAGCATATAGCATTAGCACCTCAGCTCCACCCACGTCCCGCCTCTTTCCCCATTTTATTGAAGGGTTGGTCAAAATCCCTTGCCTCTTCAAATACATATATAATCATATATCATTTTGAATGGTTATATACTTCCTTTATAAAAATCAATAATCAAATATATTCATTATCACATAATAATTTTTATATTCTTGTGCTTGTGAAATTATATTTTCTTAAATGCATGGATGCAAGTAACCAGTTTCTTTTAGGTGCATTCCAATCTTACTTTGAGATTGCACTTAGTACACGCAGGACACGAAGGCCACGGAACCCACAAGGCCGTTTGTCTCTTTCTCTGGGATCAGTAGAAAGGTTAGAGGGTCCTAAAGGCAGCGTGGGCACATATGATTCTTCGTTGGACATATGGTCAAGCTATATTGAGCGTTACTATCAAACTTGAATTGTTGTATTAAAATGTATTCTTTCCAGTATATTTCCTTCCTTGGGAGTAAATGTCAGTTATCTGTTTTTCTCCCAAACGAGTGAATGTTTTAGCATTATGTTTTGGTATACTTAACTGATAATAAGGAGCTCAGACTCTCTTCAGCCTTGATGGGAGCTGTTATTTGCTAGTGTCTGTTATTTGTGTGTGTGTGCGTATGACATTCTATGTAGGTTCTGGACGTTCGGACCAGACACCCCGGCGCCCTTCTCTAACCTGCGAGGCCACCACAGACCTAAATCCAATGAGTGGACGACAACTATCTTTACTAATGGCGATAGGCACCCCTATCTCCTCACATGTGTTAAATTGTTTAGGCTTTCATGTTTCTTAGCCAATGAGAATCATTCAACCTGTAAGCAATGACGTAGCTTAGACCTTGGAAATGGTATAACTGCTATGATTTTTGTAACTGTAAGTGGGGCGGCCTACGAACTCCTGTGTGAGTCTTGAAGCTGACTTCTGCTGATGGAAAATGCAAACTATCTTCAGTAAAACTTTTCTTTAATTTTTTATAATTCTGACTCCGGGTCTTCATTCTTCATATCTGGTTCTGGGTCTTTGACTGTATACCCCTTACAGTTATGGTGGAGGATGCGGGCAATTATTCTCGGTGACACCCCTGGCAAATCAACAAACAAGGTAGTAAGCTTTTGTTAATTGTTAGGGCTGTCTGACTGGAAGAGATTTTGAAGGAGAGCGGGAGAGCTTCACTCCGATGAGGCGAGTGAAGCTTCACTCCGATGAGGCGAGTGAAGGAGTAAGTTAATTATACTGCTGACAGTATAAGAAGTCGCTGAGAGCGTCGTTAAGGGTAACGGCAGCAGACAGCGCAAGCGAAGCGTGCTCTGTGGGGGCCCCGCTGGGCATTACTGGTGTAGCACCACCCCAGCAGAGCACGTCCCTGGGCTAGAGGTCCAGTGGCACCGTAAACCTGCTCAATCTCTTCCATCTCAGATAGGGGATCCCCGAACTTAGTGAAGTGAATCAGGCAGTTAGGGATACTAACAATAATAGGGTTGTTTGCCAGGGATGCATCAGGAACAATTCCGAGAGAAAAATTAAAAAAGTTGTGACCCAAATTGGCATGGACCAGTATATGTAACTGTGATTTTGGAGTATACTTTGCAGTTTCATCACGCAGAAGCCAAGCTGTGTTGTTCAAAGATCGCCGCCTCCATTTCTGCAATAACTTCAGGTGAGTATGAACCATGATTAAGATATGGCAGAAAAATGTAATAACTTAATCAGTAACCTGAAGAGTCCTGAAACAAATAGTGAGACAGGAGAAGCAAACGCTGTAAGCAGCTGTGCTCTAAAGCCCTCACTTTAAATAAATTTGCAGAAATGAAGTTGAGTAATGAAATGAAGAAAGTAAATGGTAGTCAGGATTTTGATTCTGATCGGAAATTTAAACAACTTGACTGGCTACAAACAAACAAAGAAACTGAAAAATTAAAATGTTTAGCCTCGTATTGCTTACGGTGATTACAAGAAGCAAGTGAAAGAAATTCTGGGTCTGGGATAATTTCCCTGGACAAGCGACTAAAGTTAAACAGGCACTTTGTGAAAACAACTTAGAATATTTTGCAGCTTATGAAAATTAATGTTCTGCCAATAATAATGATGAAGATTATGATTGGGCTATTATGATTAAATCCGCCACTGGTGGACTGTAAAAGAATACAGAGAACTGCTTAATCAGTAGCTCTGTTTGCATTCCTGAATGGGACACACTGCTTCAAGGGCGTGCAGTAAGTTGGAGCCGTTGAGGCTGACACATGAACCCACCAGATGACAGAGAGTGTTTTAATGGTGGTCATCAGGACCATTTAATACGTAACTCTAAATTCCCACCGAGAAGGTGTTTAAAAATGTGATAAAATGACAACACATTTCTGGTAATAATGTGAGTTTGAAAGTAGATCAGTGTTTAAATGACGATATTAAAGTTGTCGTCTGAGAAAGAACAAGAGATAAAACAAGGTCAAAAGATTGAAGTCTTAAAGTGAATCCTTTTGAAGAAAAGATCTATAATAGTAATTTTTATAAGTTGATGTAAAATTAATGACTCCAACAAATGTGAGTTGCAAAATATATCAAAGTAACTTAAAGGATGATTGTGTTGTAATTAAACATTTTAAAAAGGTTTTAGATGATATAGAGAGACTAATCTCACAGATGATTTACAATAACTGCAAAAGTATCACAAGCAGAGAGTGCTTGCCTCGTCAAACTTAGTGTGAATCCTAATTGGAGATTGATAAACTCCAAGAGAAAACTGAAGTCAAATATTAAACTATGGTTGAGAACTTGACAATTAAAATTGAGATTGAGAAATGTGAAACGTTATTGAGAACTAGAATAATTATTTTTATGTAAAACAAATAAGCAGAAGCCGTACTGAATTAACAGTTGCTAAATGCTGATTAAACAAACAGCTTGAAAAGTTGACCATGAAAGAACTAGAAGCTGATGTTTAGTTTTCAAAAGATAAGTTTGTTATTGGCTGTAATGAAACAGTTTGCTTATCTGAATCTGATGTGTGCTGTGGCTGAAACTGCCAGTGCAACAGACTCAATCTGAGTGGAAATTTGTAATGCCTAAATTTCCTGATGTGTGGGCAAAAGACAAATATAAATAATATGTTTATTTGAAACCGTATGTAATATCTGGCAAAGATGCCTTAAGCTGGGATAGAGTTAAAAGATGATAGATAAATGTTTGATGTTAGAAGTATATGAGAGAGCAGTGTACCATCCAATAGAGTCTCAGAGTCTCTCTCATTCAATGAGTCAGCTAAAAACTGGTATCTGTGATAATGTGTAAAGCACAGTGTTTCAGTTGAAGGATCATAGACACAGAGATGTTTTAAAAATAAAACTGAATGACTTTAAAGAAGTATTTAAAATAATAATACAGATAGAGATGACATTTTGATTAGGTTAATTTAGGACCAGTAACTTCTTTGTCTGATCTTAGTCCCCACCATGAAACGGGGGAGGGGCCGACGGAAATGTACACTGAATGTACGGTTGTGATCTAAATTCACTGAGTATAATCCAAGTAGCTAGGTTGCTGCTTTTAAGATAGTTAATGGATTTAAGTGATTAAATACTGTTGTTATTAATCTGTCTCCCTATGTGAACACTATTAGGCAATCCGAATGGCTCTGGTGACTCTTGAACGTGCCTTTCCTAAGCTCTAGAAAACAGCTGAGTTCTGTTGAAGCAAACAGCCTGTGATGGGAAAGAGCGGTCACCAGTGGGCACGAGTGGCTACTCAATGACGGGTAAGACCTTCTATTGGCCAGACAGGGGGCAACCCAAGCCAGAGTGGATCACGTAAAGTCACTGGGCATCTCAAGATGGAGGTGTTTATGTGAGAAAGGTATGAGAGTGGAGCGGATGACTGTGAGGCCAGCAGCATCCTTTATCGTTAGGGCGGATGAGCTGTGAGGAGTTACAGACAGTCTGACCCCGAAACGTGAGTGTTCCTCGAATACCAATCACCAGAAACCGCATTCATTGTATGGCTTGTTTTTTTATTGTGACAAGCGTCTGCAAATATGCCAGGGGAAAACACCCTGATGGAGATTATAGATAAAGGGCTAACAGGAGTGGGCGAGCAGGAGCCAGCTGAGGCCATTGAGTGATTCCCATTAGTTGTTGTGGAGACAGTAGCAAAACTTTTTATGTACTGGTTTGCCTTATGGGCAAGGAAAATCATAGTGTTGATTTTGAACTAATAGGTCTATGACATAGTTTTAACTCCTGAAGGTCGTTAGACATGGTGGTGGCTAAAGATGAAGACAGCTTTTGTAGATTTGAGAAAAGTCTGGATAACAAGGTGAATGGTCAAAGGTTATTGTAATTAATTTAATATTACATTATGTCTAAGTTACAGCCTTAGAAGGCTGTTGAAAAAGATTATTTATTTATAGTGAGAGAGACTGCTTGAGCAGAGGAAGGGATGGTAACTGTGTCTGTCTTTCCATTATTGGCCTGCTAGAGCAAGCTGAAGCAAAATAATGATAATGAAACAAAACAACCCAGCTGACCTTGTTAAATTCTAATGAATAATGAACAGGCATGCTTTGAAACTGGTTGGGAGACCATGTAAAATTAGGTAGAAGCTACCGGAAAATGGGAAGTTTAAAATCTTATTTAAAATTTAAATCTTTTAGCAATAATATAAAGAAAAATGAACATTGAAAATGAACAGTTAACATATGTGTGTCTAGTATGAGTGCGTGTGATGGTGACAGCACTTTATGTCTTGTATGTATTAGTTTGGGGTACTATTATTTCCTGATTTTGAGGATATTGTGTCATTAACCTCTGGAATTAGTGTTTTATCATTACAGATGGGTTAAGTGAAATGACCAACTTTAGAAAAGTTGATAATTCTAAGTCAATCTGATGAAAAGACAATGCAGAACATGGGACGAGCTTTAATTGGAGTGGTTCTCCAGCTCTGTCTGCTATTGGTAATTATGAATGCTTTTGTCATTTATGATATTGAACTGAATTACTCTCTGGATTAGTATTTTATATAAATTGGAATTGTAAAGAAGATTGCCGTCCATTATGGGGTAAAACTCTTGTCTAAATTCAACTGAGGGTCTAAATTTAAATAGACAACTAGGTGGGATCATAAGGATAAACGTAGGGAAAAAATATATATATATATAGACTTGACGGCAGAGAGACAAAGTGGCACATTGGCTAAGTCACTATCCAAATTATCCAGAGTGAGCTCCCTCATTTTTATTGAAAGGCCGGAGGGCGAACAAAGAAGGAGTGAATATAACTTCTAAAAAGAAAAGGTTTTATTTCTCAATCCATTAAATGTATGTATGACATTAGATGTCTAAGAAGACTACAATTTAATAAAGGTAAAAAGAGAAAGCAGCTATATGGCTGGCTGGGATCTGAGTAACATAATATTTTGGTTTCTGTAAAACTGTAAAGATAAGCGGAACTGAGACAAATACTGTGAGAAGTAGTTATAATGAAAAATAAAGTTGAAGTTAATGATAAGAAAACAAGAGTATTGAAGAATTAATAAAATACCATGATTCCCCTAACGAGGGAACTTTAAGTGTCACTAGGCTGACAGTGGTGAGAGACTCGGATGCAGAAGGAACTGGCATGTAGGGCAAGATGGAAGAAATATAGTAGAAAAAAATGTATGTTACGAAAATACAATTTCTGATAGGATTTATGGAAGTCAAATTAAGTTTAAATGGTATGAAAAAGTGAGTTTCAAAATAAAAACAATAAGACATTGTATGATTGACAGGGATTCAAGTGATATAAGGATAAGGAATGAACAAAAGCTTTATTAAGCAGAATGGGGAACGATCCTATATTTAAGTGGTAAAATAATGACTGAAATGATGATGTGAATTTGTTTTATTTTATTTCTATTTTTGAAACAAACAAAAAAGGGTATAAGATGTTATACAATTAAAATGGTACATGCTATGTGACTGTAAACTGAAGGGTGATTTCAGTAAAGACTTAAAGGGCTTACATCGATTATTATGGGTCTTAATTATTAATATTTTATTGTTTGTTGTTTATTTTTAGTTAGACAACCATTGTGTTTTAAACCTAAAGGGTCTATAAAAGGGGTAGTGAAAATAATGGATTAACCATCCAACTTTGTTTATAATAAAAGGATTTGGAAATCATAATTTTATAAATAAAAAAAACTAGTGCATATATTCTGGTACTCATGATTATAGACAATGTCTTTATTTAGGATCTGAGTAGTGACTGTGGATCTAGCCCATGCTAGTAGGAATACAGCAATAGTGCTTGCTTATTTAGCCTGGCTTCCAAAGAAAAAATATGTACTTGTTTCGTAATCAGTTATGTGTTTTATAAAAATTTTAACCTGACTGATAAACTGAGGAAGAATGACATTGATGTCCTGTTGTGAGTGGAAGGTGGGAGAGCCTCTTAATGGGGACTGGAATTTTTAGTATCCAGCATGTCCATGACGAGGTGAAGAGACAAGTGTGACCCGGCAGGGGAGCATGCGTCACCACTCCTCCCTTCCGTAGTGACCTCACTGGTTAGACCAGACGTGGCGGTATTGGACCCCACATTGGTCTAAAACGGGGGACTGAAGGGTTGGTCAAAATCCCTTGCCTCTTCAAATACATATATAATCATATATCATTTTGAATGGTTATATACTTCCTTTATAAAAATCAATAATCAAATATATTCATTATCACATAATAATTTTTATATTCTTGTGCTTGTGAAATTATATTTTCTTAAATGCATGGATGCAAGTAACCAGTTTCTTTTAGGTGCATTCCAATCTTACTTTGAGATTGCACTTAGTACACGCAGGACACGAAGGCCACGGAACCCACAAGGCCGTTTGTCTCTTTCTCTGGGATCAGTAGAAAGGTTAGAGGGTCCTAAAGGCAGCGTGGGCACATATGATTCTTCGTTGGACATATGGTCAAGCTATATTGAGCGTTACTATCAAACTTGAATTGTTGTATTAAAATGTATTCTTTCCAGTATATTTCCTTCCTTGGGAGTAAATGTCAGTTATCTGTTTTTCTCCCAAACGAGTGAATGTTTTAGCATTATGTTTTGGTATACTTAACTGATAATAAGGAGCTCAGACTCTCTTCAGCCTTGATGGGAGCTGTTATTTGCTAGTGTCTGTTATTTGTGTGTGTGTGCGTATGACATTCTATGTAGGTTCTGGACGTTCGGACCAGACACCCCGGCGCCCTTCTCTAACCTGCGAGGCCACCACAGACCTAAATCCAATGAGTGGACGACAACTATCTTTACTAATGGCGATAGGCACCCCTATCTCCTCACATGTGTTAAATTGTTTAGGCTTTCATGTTTCTTAGCCAATGAGAATCATTCAACCTGTAAGCAATGACGTAGCTTAGACCTTGGAAATGGTATAACTGCTATGATCTTTGTAACTGTAAGTGGGGCGGCCTACGAACTCCTGTGTGAGTCTTGAAGCTGACTTCTGCTGATGGAAAATGCAAACTATCTTCAGTAAAACTTTTCTTTAATTTTTTATAATTCTGACTCCGGGTCTTCATTCTTCATATCTGGTTCTGGGTCTTTGACTGTATACCCCTTACATTATTTTATCCGGTAGTGACGAGAAGTGACGCGCTGCCAAGATGGCGACGGCCGGCCCCGCCCACTTTAGGCTTCAAAAACGCTCTTCAGAAACGTACGGGTGACGTCACGGACACTACGTCCATATTTTTTTACAGTCTATGTCTGCAACGCGCCGGGAACTCATCGGGCCCTATTTTAACGATCTGAAACGCAAGTAAGCGCGAAGCGCAAGTAACTTTGTGGGCGGGTCTTGGGCGCTGTTGCTATTTTACCGGCGGGATAAATGACTCTTGCGCCCGACGCAAGTTTAAAAGGGGTTGGTCTGAAATAGCTTCATTATTCATAGGTGTGGTTTAGGTGTAACGTGAAATAAACCAATCAGAGCGTCATCCAACATACCCTTTAAGAGCAGGTGTGCATGTTGCATGGCGGATTGTTATTATTATGGCGGATTTACCAGGTGCGCGCCAGGATCGGTTCACAGCCGAGGAGAGCAACGTTCTTGTCAGGGCAGTGAAAGACAGAGAAGTGACGTTGTATGGGGATGGGAGTTTTTTTTTTTTCTGGTTCTTGACGGACAAACTAATTTGTCAGATGTCCTTATATACATATGTGTCTTGCCACTATTGGGCAAACAGGTCTGATCCGTCATTACTACAATTAGCCTGAAAAATTTGGGTAAATTTTTTTACATCTTCGTGGACACCACAATGATTTCCCTCATGTGTTTATATTTTTCCTTGTTATAATGTATGATTTGCAAAAACAAAAACTGCTGCATCTGTGTTGATGAGAGAATCAAAGTGTATGCGCATTGTGCACCCGCTACATTATGGCCAAGCATGCATACTTAAAATAGCATTATGAACAACGCGCAACGCGCCACTGACTTTAGACTAGGTTTTTTCTGGTCAGTGGCGGAATTGTTTTCTGGAACTGCAAAATAGCACTAGGGAATGTTTGCGCCGAAACACGCCTCCTTTTTGCGCCGACCCGCCCAGGGAGCGCAAGTTCATTTCCTAGTTTACCGACGTGCGTCTGTGGAGGGAAAAGCCCGCTTTGCGGGGGTGCAAAATAGGAATGATACATGCGTCAGTGTACAAAGTAATTTGCGCCGGGTGCAAGATAGGGCCCATCACGTTGAAAGGTCACGCTCGATGTCGCCGGCGCCGGCGGAAGTACCGCCCCACTGTTTACAAAGCGACCGTGCGAAGGAGGATAGTTCAAATTGTATTGTATGTTGAATGACATATTTATGTCTTTGTGTCATATTATTGTTTAAAATGGTCCTTACGTGTGCGTATCCTGGGTGTTTAAATCTCATCGAGCGTGACCTTTCAACGTGATGACATAGTTCCCGGCGCGTTGCAGATCAGCTCAATCCAAACAATTGTAGTTAAAAAGTATATATATATATGTATATATATTTATTTATATTTATATATATATATATATATTATTTTATTTTTATTTTTTTAAATGACCTATCGTTTCGCTAGATAAGACCATCAGCTGCGATCCTGCACAGCCCGTTGAAGCACTTCAAAGACCTTTGAAACTCCATTAATTTGGACTTCAAAACGTTGGTTGCCATTGAAGTCCATTCAAAGAAAAATGCAGAAATGTTTTCCTCTAAAAATTAATTTTCTCTTCCACTGAGGAAAGAAAGACATGGATATCTTGGATGGCACTGGAGTGAGTAAATTATTAGGGAATTTTCGTTTTGAGGTGAACTAATCCTTTAAACTAAAAACTAAAACTACAGCGATCTGTCATGTCACATTTAAGAACGTCAAAACGCCATTTATTGGTTGAATTCCATGATAAAATGGACAAAATTTGAAAGATAGCACTTTTTAATTTCTTTTTAGAACAAAGCACAAAGCTATTTGCGATTATTGGATGAGAGGCACACTACAAATAATGTTTAGTATAGGGAAAAACTGCAGACCTGGCAACCCTGGCTTGAACTATGGGTGATTCATAGGGTCAACTAGAGCCTGCTTTTATATGGAGATATTTTTAGCTGTTAATGCCTGCATTAACTTGCCTTAAATTTAACACGAGAGATTTTCTTGTGAGTTGCAGTCGGTCATGGTTTTACCGCACCCTTTTGATTGACAGGATATAATCGGCACTGATCATCGGCTGTTTTTAAACAATCGGATGGCCGATAGCGAAAATTATAGTTTTTATCGGCCATCCGATATCGATTGTTGGCCGATACATCGGTGTATCTCTAGCTGAAAGGCCACACAACACAGTACCTGAAGTCCTGATAGGCACATTTCTGGGAGGTCTCCCCCTCCTTTAGCTTCGAGCATGGCGATCTCTATCTTCATTACATTTGGGTCTGTGGTTCTTATTAGTGGTCCAAAAACTGCAAATTCATACAAATTGTACCAGTTAAAAAATAAACCACCTTTTCCATAATAATTGTAAAAAAGTACATCATTGTACAGAGGCAACATTATAAGCCACCATATAGACACATTCCCAACACGAAGGCTGTTCCAAAAAAATTATAAGGCAGAATTGAATGTTTTCTTCACAGAGAACAAGAAACTCAGTGGGGAAACAACCCAATATGACAAACAAATGTTGCTATTAAATAAACCTATTTTGAATTGCATTCAATAATGAAAAGTATAAATAAAAACAGTTTAGTGTAATTAAAAAGGTTTATTTTTACCAAACATTTCTATGTTCTATGTATTCCAATGCTTAATGTAAACCCTTTCTGCACTCACCTGGATCATTAAACGGCACCAGAATATATTCAGATGGTTCATCTTGAGTTCCTTTCTTACTGTCAATGATGTTGAAGGCGACTCTCTTGGCTTCTGCAATATCCTTCTCCATACTGCCTGTGGTGTCAATCACAAAAGCCAGCACTGCAGATCATGCAATACCCATCAGTCTGATGGAGGAAACAATTATTATTCTGGTTAATGGTTTTTACATTTGCATTCACATTACATTTATAATTATATGCATTATTTAGGCTTAGAAAATTAGGAATGCTAAATACATTACCATATAAAAGTTCGGGGTCAGTCTTATCCAAACTTATTCTCACCAAGGCTAAATTTATTTGATCAAAAACACGGTAAAACAGCACTGTTTTGAAATATTATTAACATTTTAAATAACTGTTTTCTGTTTGAATATATTTTAAATTGTAATTTATTCATGTAATTGCAAAGCTTTTAAAGCAGCCATAAGTCCAGTCTTCAGTGTCACGTGATCCTTCAGAAATCATCATTCTAAGTGACAATTTAATAGTCAGTTTAATGTGCCCTTGTTGAGTAAAAGTATTAATTTCTTTGAGAAAAAGAAAAAAAATACTGACCCAAAACTTTTGAATGTGTCTATATAAGGAATTTATCCCCATACCGAAGGTAGTCCTTGTTCCCTACAGCTCCACGTATGTCCTCCAGCAGCTCCAGGGTGGCTTCAGATGCCAGGTTCACAGCATTATTGTGTAGATCAGCATTATGGGAACGGCGTTCATCTTTACTGATCCCACCTCGAGGATTCTGGGTACTGCTGAGATCAGTCTCCCCACCATGGCTACATTTACCTTTAAAAGAGAATATAACTAAAATAATAAACAATAGAATATAACTAAAAATAAAATATGCTTAAGAGACTTCACCGTTATATTCTCTTTGCAATAAGTTTTCTCCTTTAACTTGCACCTCAAAAGGTTTGCTTTGCTTTTGTACATTTACCTTTCACATAAGCATAAAAGACAAATAATAAAATTGTAACACTGAAGAATATTTTCTCTCCTAATCCACACACTTCTTCCACTTCTAATCACTATTAAAATGTTTCTTAAGTGGGGAAATGCAACTGATGTCTTATTTTGGTAATTTGGTAAAAAGTTTTGATTAATACAGCCTCTGCTCTGCTGCTAAGTTTGAACTACTAGATGTGTTAGCTCTGCTTTTGTTGCTTTTGTTGAAGTTTTGTTTTAATGTGTATATTTAAAACAAAACTTAATCAAAAGCAAATTAAAGGGGTTGATTATGTTTTCACTTTTCTAACTTTAGTGTAATGTTGCCGTTTGAGCAGAAACAACATCTGCAAAGTTACAACGCTTACAGTTCAAAGTAAAGGGAGATCTCTTCTTTTAAAGAAATTGATTTTTAAGGACTACAACAAACGGCTGGTAGGGACTACACGAGCTTCCTCCCGGGTAAGTGACATCACTAACCCTAAAATTTACATAAACCTCGCCCCCGGAACACGATTTATAGATTGTCAAGACAGAATATTAAAAAAAGCCCCTTTTAACTTGAATAATCTTACTGTTTCTCTGAGATCTACTACCTCCCTTAATCGCTTTAGGCTATCTTTATTTTCTGATCTTGAAATAACTTGTTCATGTTTTTGATTTTACTTCTTTTTTTTTTTTTTTTTTTTTTGAGAATTCAAGGATTTCAGTTATTAACTGGTCTTATGTTGATGTTACAGATTTATGATGTTGAGTTTTTGTATTTCAAATGTGGTATGGGTGTGGGGGACACGTTGAGAATTTATTTTGTTTTGTATTTTTGTAAGGTTGTTGTGTTTTGTGTTATATATTATTCTGTTTGTGTTTCTAGACCCCCTTGAAAATGAGATGTTACGTCTCAAGGGGCTATCCTTTCAATAAATTCAATATGCTAATCAATGACTAGAAGATGACTACATATAAGCTACATAAATTCATCAACTAACCAATCAGAAATGTTGTCTACATTGTTAGGTCCAGGGGCCCGTTTCAATAAGGAGTTTCAACTAACTCTGAGTTAAAACTTGAACTCTGAGTTGACTTACCCTGAGATGGGAAACACTGAGTTTTCGGTTCCAGAACAGCTGAAATGAGTTAGTTCAATCAACTCTAAGTTGACTGACTCTGAGTTAAGCTCGTGCACCACAACTATAAAAAGCCCTTATCAATGGAGCGCAGATATTATGAGTCACCATGGCAACAGAGCCAGACAAAAAGAGGTCTGCATATTTTTCAACAGCAGAACGGTTTTAGCTTGGGAGAAAAAAGTTGCTGGAGTCAATGCCTAAGTTTACATTTTAATTACTGTTATACAGTGTTGGGTGTAATTAATTACCAAGTAATCTAAATACTGTAATTCAATTAAAGGGATCTTCATTCTTCTGTAATTTAAAGTAAAATCTGATATAATTTCATTAAATACTGCATAGACTATAGAACAATTCTGTTTAAAACAATAGTGGATTTTAACATACATTTTTAAAAGGTATATTTTTAATGTTACCTTCTCCCTCTACACACTTTGGTCAGTTCAAGTTTCTTGTCTCTCCTTGTATTGTTCAAGTGGTTGAGGTTGATATGGGATTTAGTAATTAGTAATAAGTATACCAATACATTCTAGAGATAGAAATTATTACATTAATCTAATTGCACTGTTGAAGATGTCATTTCTAGTTAGTAATTAATAACTATTTTAGAGTAACTTACCTAACTGTTATAATATTAGAGGTGAAACTGGAAGAACAGTAGCCTATGTTATTCAACCTAATTTTAATTTTCATGTAGGGGGTGGGGGTGGGGGGATGCAGAGGAGATGGAGATGGAAATGGAGATGGAGATGGAAATGGAGATGGAGATGCAGAGGAGATGGAGATGGAGATGAAGATGACGATGGAGATGGAGATGGAGATGAAGATGGAGATGGAGATGCAGATGACGATGGAGATGACGATGGAGATGAAGATGGAGATGAAGATGGAGATGAACATGGAGATGGAGATGAAGATGGAGATGAAGATGGAAATGGAGATACAGAAGGAGATGGCCCTGAGCCTGAATGCTGGAAGGCCAATGGCTGAGGGAATTCCTGGAGGGGCTTCATCAGAGCCAGTCACTCCCCAAGATTTAAGGGCCTTCATAAAATTTAAGAGGTCTACATATGTTTTATTTTTTATATAGGCTATTTTCGATATTTCCATTTATTTTACTTTGGGTTGGGTTTTTTGTTGGTCCCAACAGATTCTGATGGTAATATCTGTCTTTTGGAGCCTCCTGTCCCAACAGAACCCCAGGCAGTTGTAAATACTCAATATACCAAAAATTATGACAAATAGTATTATAAAGTGTTCTCAACCAAATGCTCATCTTCACAGGATGATGGGGATGAAGAAACAGTTTCTGCTGCCACAGAGAGGCCTATAGAGGTAATGTTAATATTATGTGTCTACACATTCACAATTTTATGTGGAGTAACCTATAGAATCTAAGTCTATATCTAAGTATAAATGGACATTCTCATCCCCCCCAGATGAACACGGTTCAGTGATTCTGTAAATGCCACAGTTTAATTCTGTAGAATTTGTTTAGAATTACATGCGGAAGAGGATTAGGGCCAAGCAATAATAAAAAAATAAAACCATCTCGAGATTAAAGTCATTATAATGCGAGATTAAACTCGTTAAATTTCGAGAAAAAAGGTCGTAATACAATTTTGAGAAAAAACTCATTAAATATCGAGAATAAAGTCGTTATAAAGAGGGAGGGGGAGGGGGAGGGGGAGAGGGAGGGGAGGGGACGGGATGAGGGGGAGGGAGGGTCTAGCTAGCCTCCGTTTTGTTTGACAATACTTCGAACGTCAACAAGAAGTGACGACACCCAACATCGCTTAGAGCACCTTTAATAAGGAGTTAGACTGATTATGTTTGTTGTTTTGGCAATACCCCCTTCTGAATCTGAGACCCCTCTTTTTCTTTTGCCTAATTTGTAAATAAAAACGACTTTAATGAAATATTATGTGGTTATTGTGAAACAATTCTGGCTCTGGAGACGGGGTGGCTTCACGCTGTTGCACAATCATTTCACCACCATCCATTTTTGAGGTTGCTTTCCACCCCTAGACCAATCAGGAAATCGTAACATGTAATTTCTTGAGTCTCTCCATCTTTGTCTGACTCCGGTTTGAACATAAAAGGCAAAAGGTTTTTGAAATTTTCAGTGCATGTCTGTGTGAGGTATACTCGAAGCTGCTAAGGACCCAAGCTCATTTGCATTTAAAGGTACAGACACAAAAACTGTGTGTGTTTTTGTTCACCCTCAAAAAGTTACAATTTTAACATGCTATATAAAAATATCTGTGGGGTATTTTGAGCTAAAACTTCACATACAAACTCTGGCGACATCAGAGATTTATTTTCCATCTTGTGAAAATGGCATTATAATTCCCCGTTAATTAATTTTGTGTTGTCACTGTTAGTTCCCTTTGGTAAATTCGGACCTTGTTTAGTTAAAACCATTATGAACCTTATGAACACAATATAACACATTTACTTTGTTGTACTGTGTAATTGGAAAGAGAAAAAAAAATTGCAAGATGTGTTACGAAATTAGTTGAGCTACAACCGTACCATCAACATCCTAGTTACAACGTTTTTCAGTTGTTTGTACATAACTTAAAAAACACTCCTTCTAGGAAGCTGATAAAACACAAACATTTGTTGAAAGTTAATCAGTTAGCTTACAGTAGTGGAAGTAGTTAATAAATGTTTTAGTTCACCTTACATTTTTTTACAGTATAGATGCCCATGCGTGTTTCTGGAATAAATTTTGTTCATAACAAAATGTTTCCTCACCTTGGGGTTTGTCAGAGGAGAACAAGCCCATGTATCCTGAAGTGAGGTACTTCCCATTCAGAATAGCAGACAGCAGCTGGTTTGGACACGTACCACTGGCACAGTCACTGCATGTTGGCATTGCAACGTCTGCACATGAACAAATACATATACAGCATTATACAACACACATAAATCACAAACATGCACTTAATTTACTTATTTGCTGTTTAGGAACAGTCTACATAGATTAATCTCATACAATATGATATGTACTCTCTGTTGTAACCTCTTATCAGTTATGCACCAGGTCATCTGTTCACTTATCTCTAGTTTTCATTTTAAACATTTATTATTAAGAGCTATTACAAATGAACATTGGACAAGGCAACACTAAAAGATGGTGTTATCTCCACATTTTTATTTTCCACATATCTCTCAAATATTACCGGCTGGCTTTATCTACCTGCAATGTTCTCAATGTTGAGATCCGGTCTGATGAGGTTGGCATATGGACTTTTGTTCCCTAATTCGACCCAGTTACTGTGGCTGTAAAAATCCTGGAAAAAAATAAATAAATTAAGGAGTAACATAATATAATTGTCACAGTCATCATCTGCACCATTCTGTCTCTGTCATCTTCACTACACTTCCCAGCATCCTCTTGTCTCCACACCTGAATTCACTCCCTCAATCATCCACCTGTTCGTCGTCATCATCATCTGTGTCACCTGTCCTCACCTCGTTAGTGGTCGTTTGTATCAGTATATAGTTCTCTCTGTTCAGTCTGTCTTGGTTGGTTCTTGTTTATGTTACTTTGTGTTTAACGTGTGTGGGAACCTTCTGCCCGTCTGTATCCGTGCGACTATTTGTTATATTGAAAGTAAAGTTTATTGAAATTAGATCTTTGACTTCAGCCTCTTCGTCTGCCCACAACACACCCGTGACAATAATATTAATCATATTAAAGCTTACGTTTTATATACACTCACCGGCCACTTTATTAGGTACCCCATGCTAGTAACGGGTTGGACCCCCTTTTGCCTTCAGAACTGCCTCAATTCTTCGTGGCATAGATTCAACAAGGTGCTGGAAGCATTCCTCAGGGAGTTTGGTCCATATTGAGATGATGGCATCACACAGTTGCCGCAGATTTGTCGGCTGCACATCCATGATGCGAATCTCCCGTTCCACCACATCCCAAAGATGCTCTATTGGGTTGAGATCTGGTGACTGTGGAGGCCATTTTAGTACAGTGAACTCATTGTCATGTTCAAGAAACCAATTTGAAATGATTAGAGCTTTGTGACATGGTGGAAGTAGCCATCAGAGGATGGGTACATGGTGGCCATAAAGGGATGGACATGGTCAGAAACAATGCTCAGGTAGGCCGTGGCATTTAAACGATGCCCAATTGGCACTAAGGGGCCTAAAGTGTGCCAGGAAAACATCCCCCACACCATTACACCACCACCACCAGCCTGCGCAGTGGTAACAAGGCATGATGGTTCCATGTTCTCATTCTGTTTACGCCAAATTCTGACTCTAACATCTGAATGTCTCAACAGAAATCGAGACTCATCAGACCAGGCAACATTTTTCCAGTCTTCAACTGTTCAATTTTGGTGAGCTCTTGCAAATTGTAGCCTCTTTTTCCTATTTGTAGTGGAGATGAGTGGTACCCGGTGGAGTCTTCTGCTGTTGTAGCCCATCCGCCTCAAGGTTGTGCGTGTTGTGGCTTCACAAATGCTTTGCTGCATACCTCGGTTGTAACGAGTGGTTATTTCAGTCACTGTTGCCCTTCTATCAGCTCGAACCAGTCTGGCCATTCTCCTCAGACCTCTGGCATCAACAAGGCATTTCCGCCCACAGAACTGCCGTGTTTTACTTGTGTGTGATGTTTTTTCTTTTTCGGACCATTCTCTGTAAACCCTAGAGATGGTTGTGCGTGAAAATCCCAGTAGATTAGCAGTTTCTGAAATACTCAGACCAGCCCTTCTGGCACCAACAATCATGCCACGTTCAAAGTCACTCAAATCAACTTTCTTCCCCATACTGATGCTCGGTTTGAACTGCAGGAGATTGTCTTGACCATGTCTACATGCCTAAATGCACTGAGTTGCCGCCATGTGATTGGCTGCTTAGAAATTAAGTGTTAACGAGCAGTTGGACAGGTGTACCTAATAAAGTGGCCGGTGAGTGTATATATATAATATGCTTAGTTCTGTCATGAAAGGTTAGATGGCACAGGCTGATGGGTCGTTAACACAATGACATTCACAGCTTAACTACACTATATTGCCAAAAGTTTTGGGACATCTGCCTTTACATGCATATGAACTTTAATGACATCCCATTCTTAATCCATAGGGAACAGGAAGGGGCCATCCCCAAACTGTTCTCACAAAGTTGGGATCATGAAATTGTCCAAAATGTCTAGGTATGCTGAAGCATTAAGAGTTCCTTTCACTGGAACTAAGGGGCCAAGCCCAACCTCTAAAAAAAAACAACCCCACACCATAATCCCCCCTCCACCAAACTATACACTTGGCACAATGCAGTCAGGCAAGTACCGTTCTCCTGGCAACCACCAAACCGAGACTCGTCCATCGGATTGACAGACAGAGAAGCGTGATTCGTCACTCCAGAGAACACGTCTCCACTACTCTAGAGTCCAGTGGCAGAGTGCTTTACACCACTGCATCCAATGCTTTGCATTTTGCAGAAACCGTCTGCATGCCTAGGTGCTTGATTTTATACAACAGTGGCCATGGAAGTGATTGGAACACCTGAATTCAATGATTTGGAGGGGTGTCCCAATACTTTTGGCAATACTTGGCACAAGCTGATTGGTACATGTCACATCTGCAGCCGATAAGCTTGCTGATCACAACATTTAAATTGCTGGTTAGCGTTCACTATAGAGGGAATGCATTAGCGTCACTTTCCCGCCGGAACACGCCCCCTCAGCTGGAGTGAATGGCAAAAGAGCTGCTGCGTGACTGGATTTAATAGGGGAAACTGCGGAAACGCGAGTAAAACAAACGATGGTTGGACTCGATATAAGTGTTCCTTACAATTTAGGCCTACCAAAGATCCAGTGATCCATGGATATTGACACGCAGCCATTGTGTTTCCTGACATTTATATGTGCCTGATTTCGACGCTGGGGAAATACGTGAACGCTTTATATAAATACAATATAGGTAGGTCTAAATCCAGGTGATCACTCATATCAATGTTATATATAGGCTATAATCATATCGTCCAACCCTAAAACTTGTAGCCTATATTTTTTTTGTCATGACAACGCATGTGGTCATGTAAACACGGAAACCTGTTTTCTTTTATCGGAGTAGGGTCATAACCGGCTTAAGCATAAACCGGTCGACACGGGTAGTTTTTTGCCTCTTACTCGGATTTCGTATTATGTGAACGCATTAACCTGCTTTCTGCTTTTTTTTCTCTTATCTCGTGCAGCAGAAGTAGAAGTGGTTCAGTCAAAACGCTGCATCTGTAACTGCATGAGAGGATAATATACCAGCTGTAAATTTCCCGCTGACATGTTGCAAGCTTTATTTAACATCAACCGACAAAACAAATGAAATACTCAGAGTCAGATACGCAAATGATTGTTTTGTCGTCACACAGCCTAAGGGTCATGGCCTGATTTATTAATAAAGTCATGTAAACACGGTTTACTTGTGTTGTCATGGTTACTGGTTTGCATGTAAACGGGCTCAATGATAACTGCAAATCCACTTTTCTCTGGAGTCAAGTTGTTTCTATGAATTGCATCGATCCATTTCCTTCTCTGTTCTGTAGCTTTTGGCAGTCTGTAAAAATATACCTCAGATTTCTTGTGATTGTACAGTCAATCGCAAAGCTCTTTCCCATTTTAGATGTGTTTTTTTACGGCATTCACGCTGAAAACCAATGCTGCCGCTCAGTCTTTCTGCCACTCAGTGAGCGTGACCGCAATCACTCCAGCTGACGGTGACGTCATACGCATTCCCTCTATAGCAGTTTGCAGCGCGAGTCCGTCTAAAACTCTTCACCTTCCTCAGCTCCACCTGTATAGATCTGCTATGGGTAATTTATATATATGCTTTTAGTGCAGCAGCAGTATGTCTTACATACTCACAGCAGCTTATCAGCGTATGTTTTTAGCAGTAGCAAGTTCCTGTACTTGCTCTGCAGCAGCAGCAATGATAATCTACAACAGCAGCAGCAATGTAGCAGATCTATTCCGCCAAGACCAAATACTTTAACATTGTCATATCCATTCCCATGCTAAAGATCTTCAGAGAGATGTGATGATAGAAATATATATATAAGCGAACATATATATTTAATTTTTAGTCCTTACTGTATTTTTAAAAGTACAATAAATGTGACAAATATTCTTAACTGAATGTCTTGCATACAGTTAATATTGAAAGCCTATGTTTTTTTATTTACTAAAAAAAACATCTTTTAGATAAACATGTGACAACCATAAATAAAATCATTTCTTATAATAACAAGTTAAAATAGTTTAATGAGTAAAACCATGTTCTTGAGCAATTTTGTAGCAATATACTTGTCATAGTCACTGACTGTACAGTATCTCCCTCTCACCCACCTGTAGTGTGTGACACACTCTCCCTAGTGTTTCTCTGGCAGATTGAAGGTTGTCAGTGCGGACATTCGCTTTTATGGCTGCAGTTCCCTGAATGATGAGGTTGCGCCCCTCAGTGAAGGCCTCATTATTGAAGTGGTGTGGTGCACTGTCCATGAAATCACGGTCCACAAATCCATTCTGCATGTAGATCTGATTCAGTGCCGTACGGAACTTGGCACCCGAAACCTCACCTGTGGCCGTGCCCAGACACGCACGCAGCAGCTCTTCAGGTGATGAGCCCTGCATGTGTTAAAGTGGAACATGTTTATTATTTATCATCATTTTGAGTAGACATGACATTTCTCAATGTCAAAAACAAACAAAGCCATTGTTTGTCTTCAGAAGATGCTTTTTATGCCCCTACTTGTACACAAACTCACCATTGGATTGAATTCTCTTCCTTCTGATTCAGCCACTGCTTCACACACCTCGTGGATCTTTGCCATCACAGCAGAACTAGTAATGGTCACATGAGTGTTTCCGCCACCCCCGACTGACACAAAAGCCTGCATCCTTGACACTACTAGTGTGATCAGGGCCACTACAGGCACTGATGACTTCATGATCATCTGAGTCAAGAAGAATAACATTTAGCAATTTAATAATGCTTACTGTGTGCAAAAAAAAAAAAAAAGGGGGAAAAATCTATTCTTTATTCATGTGTAAAAAATAAACTGACTAAACCAGACAAATTAAATTAAATGAAGGAATTAAAATCTCTAAAGAGAAGTGAGCGGAATTAATATATATTATGATATTGCTATGTGTCCATCATATAATATAATGGAAAATGAATAGAAAAGAAATGCATATAATACACCTTATTACCTTCTATTCAAGGTACCTTCAATCTGTTTCTGTTCCTCCTGTCTGGTTCCTTGATAATGGATCCTTGTTGGCTCTGATGACATATATATACATTATGTCTTATCTCACAGTGTACAGAAGTTATCATGCAATCAGACCTAAGCAAATGATTAACCATGATGGAGGAATTATATTAAGACATCACTGCCTTTAAAATATTGTATCATATAACACACACAAAAAGTATAAATCATATAGCCTTCATGTGAAATAACATCCAAAATTGTTTTGAAACATCTAGCCATATTAAAACTAACCTGATGCTTACTGTTGAGTGAGTTTATGTCCAATCCATAAAACCACCTTTGACCATTCACATAAAAACTTCTACATTGATACATTTTAATTTGCTTTAGTACTTTTCCAGCAAAAAGTTTTCCAGTGTATCATAATCTTTGGGAAAAAAATTCACATTGCACAAATAGGACCACAATGTTCTTGCACGTTGAGGTCCCAGAAACTTCAAAATTATTGACCATATGGCATTACAGGTTCAATGAATGTTCTTTATGCATTAATTATGTAATCAATTATTGTGACTCACGTTGGTCCTGGGGAACCACAGTCATGCAGAGTCTTGCTGAACCCCTGAACAGTATTCTAGTATTATTCACTTACTTTATTTAAATGGTTATCAAGAAAAAATTCCCAATTCCCAATTAAAACAAGTTTTACACATAAACAAACTTGAAAATAAACAAATTTATCATGACGAGCTCATTTCTAAGGTGGCGTCAGTTACTTTTTTTAGGTGTCAGTATAAGATCAACTTATAGTTTACACACTAATATCCTTAAATATTTTAGTTCCTTACATGACTGAGGAACTTTAAAATCAAAATCTTAAGGTGCAGTTTACAATGTCAAATTAGCAAACCTGAATCATTTCTCTTTCAAAAGATGAATCGCATCTACAGAGAATTTACAACACTACAGAGAATTCAAAATATATAGGCCTATTCTTTAATTAACAGACACTCAGGAGAATACAGGAACAGGAATAAACACTAACAAAACATGCGGCATTAATGCAATACAAAACTAAATGAACCATGCACATGTGAATGTAATCAGTAGCTAAGGAAACAAACTGGCACACACTAAGAAACTAGGGGTGCGTCTCAATCAACTCTCGAGCTCGTGAATCAGTATGTCATGTTCACGAATTCAGGCACTGCACTGGTAAGGCCAGTAAAGGTAATAGTCTTGTAGTGACTCACTACACATTGGGACACTGATGACTGATGACTATTTCCGACGACATGACAACGTCCTCATTGTACAACATTATTGTGGTCCCGGCCAACCCAACACAAGGAGAACCTTCTCCATTCAGCTAGGTTCGTCAACCATAACTCCATCCAGGACAGCCAGGAACCTTGGAGTTGTGATTGGTGATTATTAGATGAACTTCACAGACCACATTGCTAACTGCCCGGTCCTGCAGATTTGCCTTATTCAACATTAGGAGGATCCGGCCCCTCCTAGCGCCGATCTCTCTTTTGACAAGCCATCACTGACAGCGTTCTTTAATGCTTGCATCTCTGCATCATCTGCTGTGGCTCTCATGAAAACTTCAGCTTTTTCTCAGAAATGGGAAGTTGCGATGTCACCCAATTCACCTCTAGTTCTTCTCCTAATAGATCGTCTTTCAGCTCTGTCAGTTAAGCACGGCTCAGAGCATCAGCTATTTAGTTCTTTCCCAGGTTTGTACGCTACATTGAGATTGTACGTCTGCAGACGTAGAAGTGTTCTATGAAGTCTCATCAGATCTTGATGTAACGGCTTTCTGAAGATGCTTTCTAACGGTTTGTGGTCACTTTCAATTGTGATTTATTTCCCACACACATACCGGTGGAATTTCTCGCAGCCATATACAATTGCGAGCAGCTCTTTCTCTATTTGTACGTACATCTGCTCTGACAGTCACTCAGGGCTCTAGACCCATAGGCCACTGACCTTCCTTTTTGTAAGATCACCTCTTCAATCCCTTCTGAGCGCTTCCACCGACAGTGTTAGCGGCTTGCTGACATCATAGAACTTCAGGATTGGACTGTGAGTAATCATCTGTTTGAGTTTTTCAATACTTCTCTTCTGAGCATCTTCCCAGTGCCATGTCTCTTTCTCCAGCAATTTTCTCAAAGGTGAACTGATGTCAGACAAGTTGGGGATAAAATTTAGCCAAATATTCATCCATCCCAAGAAATCTTTGCAGCTCCTGTTTGCCCTCTGGTGTTGGTCTGAATTACTGCTTTAATATTTTCTTCATCTGGCTTTAGTCCCTGAGCACTGAGGATGTGCCTGATGTATTTGATTACCATCATTTTGATTTTGCATTTGTTTCTGTTTAATTTCAGATTATTTTCCCTTTCCCTTCTCTTCAGCTGTGTCTCCCCACACAATAAGTCATCAATTATGTTCACAACACCTTCCAGGCCTTCTATCATTTGGGCTATGGACCTTTGAAAAACCTTTGATGCTGAAGAGATCCCAAAGGGTAAGCGAAGAAAGTGATATCGCCCAATGGGTGTGTTCATCGTATACATAATTTTAAACTCTCTTGTCTTGATCCAGCTTGGTTTGCCAGAAGCCTTGATTTGCATCAAGTACTGAGAAGTACTTCGCATTTGGCAATTCTTGAGACCACCTCTTCTACATTTAACATTGGATAATGCTGTCGTTGTATCACTTTATAGATCTCTGGGGTCCATGCATATGCACATTTTTTTGGTGTGACCACTCAGTAGGCTCAGTTTGCTTTACAATAACTCCCATCTGTTCCATTCTTTGTAGTTCTTCAATTACTCTATCTCTGAGATCTACTTGGATCCTCCTCTATGCATGCTAAACTGGTCTGATGTCGGTGTTTATTTGTATGTGGTGTTCATCTGTAAGCAGCCTAGTCCTACAAACAGATCATCAAACTCTTTGAGAATGTCATTATTTTTCTCAACTTGATTCAGCCTTTTTACCATGCCTAACTTTTGGCAGGCAGCATGCCCAATAATTGCTGGTACATCTCTCTGTATGAATTCAAATACAATCTTGTTCTTTTGTACTCACAGGTGAGAGCTTTCTTGCCTAATGGCTCCATCTTGTGGCCTGGGTAAGTTTCAGGCCAATCGTTTTCATTTTGAAATGTAATAGATCTTATATCTTTGACCTGCTCTTGCTGTACTGTTCCACTGAACATAATCTCGTTCTGTTCAACTGTGTATTCTTTTACTCTGACTGACTCATATGGCTCTTGGAAGTGGACATTTTAGCAAAGTGATTTCTCTTTTGACAGTTCTTACATGTTTTCCCGAAGGCAGGACAATTTCTATATCCATGCTTGTAGCCACATTTGCTGCATTAAATTTTTGTCAGCACACTCTGATCCGATTTACCATTCTCGTTTCTTTGGCTTCAATCTTGTCGTTCAGCGCTTTCATCTGACTGGCCCTACGGTATGGAGGACCAAACCTGCATAAATTAAAAATCAATAAATGAATCAATAAATGAATAAATAAACAAATAAATATGTGAATAAATGTAAATAAATAAATGAAATGACTATTTATAATTAATTATTTATGTAGAATTATATTTTTTCCCACATTTATTTTTTTCATTTATTTATGCATTTATTTATGTATGGTGTGACTAAACAATACACAAGAGGTTTGTGGACATAAACCGTGATATAAGATTTTGGCTAGCTTTCATGACGCACACACGCTAGGGTCTCTCCCTCTCTACCGTGCTCTCGATCTCGTCTCACCTTCACTTTTTCCTCACAATCATGACGTAGATCCACAGCTAGATCAATGAGTATAGAAGCACTATGATTACAATGACCTCCGATTGAACTGTCACAAAATTCTGAAATTATCGTACATTATGGGATTTTTTTCATTATTGATCGTACATCGTACAGAGGTCAAAATTATCGTACAAATACGATAAATATCGTACATCTGGCAACACTGATTGTAACAGACTTTGTTGGATTGTACATGACAGAATCCAACAAAGTCTGTTACTATAATACCGGTAATGATGTACTGGCGCTCGTTGTATGTGTGTATGCAATCTATTTTTCCCCTCGGGGCTTGCCGTAGATAGGAATGGGTCGTGCGCACTTGGTACTGGAGTGTCGCGGGTTTTTGGAGTTAGTGATCTGATGTGTGGTAATAAAGTGGAGAAGAGTTCAAACTGCTATGTTTATTATTTATTCAAACTGCTACCCTTACACCTAGAAGGTTAAGTTCCCCTGTGGCTATTTTCTCCAACTTAAACTGATACCGTGACTATGCGCAGTTGCGCACGAATTGTCTATGCACTCGCGAGGTGTCTAGATTATGCGCATGACTTAAACGCTGGCAGACACAGCAGCAGTTGTTGGCAGGTATATTGATCATGAAACCGGAATTTTCTTGTCTTGAATTATTCATTCATTCATTCATATTCATTCATTCATTTATGTCACTTGTTTAAGTCATTAAAAAAAAAAAAAAAAAAAAATTAAACTCGATTGGGGGGCCCCCTGGTGGCCCCAAGCAGCCGCTTAGTTCGCTTATGCCTCGGGCCGGCCCTGGTCAGTGGATAGCACGAGCTACTAAAACCAGGATTGTCTGGCACCGATTGTTGGGTCATTCTCTAATTTAGGGTACATTTCATGTCAGCAAAATATCACAAGAGCACTGTCCTTTCTCAGTGGAACATTAAGTGTCTCAATATAGTAAATTAATTCAGTGTTACATATCTGTTATCTGCAGAGTTTTTACTTCAGAGTTTGTCAACTATTACGGACAAACAGGGTGTTATACAAACCATTCAATTCAGTCTTGCACTTGAAATTAAATGCAATTTAGAAGGCTCTTGAGTCCATTTCTGCCACACATACAATTGTTATTTAAAATGATTTTCATAATTAACCTTTTTTTTAAAGATGAACATGCAATGCATTTATAACTGTCCTTATGGACAAGGATGTTTTTCATCATAAATCTCCATTAAAGTTATTTTTGATAACTAAAAAAGATGTTATAGTAAACTCCAACCTATGCAAATAAGTAGAATGCTTAAAAATGTCAGAAACATCAATATTGGCTACTTTAACTTTAAAAATCTAAGTGTAACCTAGGTGACAATGAAAATCACACGGTTGACACAAGTAACCTAGTTGACCGGACATATTGTTAACCATGGACAACATTTTATTCATGAGACAGAATTGAATTAGCAAAGTTGCTTTCGGTGAAAACCTCTTTTATTTTAAATGTAGAATTATTAAACAGTACAGAAATGCACTAGCCTGGCTAACGCCAGACCCAATTCTCGTTGAGACTTGGGTCTGGGAACCACATGTTCATTTTCTCGTATTTGAGGCGTGGTTTACGAATGCCCAGAGCCGTTTATTGGGTGCTAAGAATGTCTATCAAATGCGCCTGTACGTAGCTCATAGCCAATCGTTTCGATTATACCAGATGACGTATGTAGAGCGACAGAAATTAGACGAGGGAGACGACGATGGCCGATGGGCCAGAGATTTATGTGTAGCCTAGTACACCAGTGGTTCCCAAACTGTGGTCCGCGGACCACTAGTGGTCCGTGAGGGTACTGCAGGTGGTCCGTGGAAAGGCAAAATAAAATACAAAATAATATTTTTTTTACCTTCATTTTACCAGGAAATTCCCATAAAAAAGTAAAAAGAATATGTAGGCCTATATTGATATACAATTTAAATTAAATTGTCAGGTTATTGTGTGATTACTAAAATAGGCTAGTGGCCTATTTCGGTGGATAGCAACAGGTTCTCTGAAGAGAAAAGAGGCAGAGGCAAATATTTTGACATTATATTAACCTATGTTACACATGTATGCATCTTCTAAGCAGAGTTGCACATATCTCTTAGTTTTTGCCGCGCATCTCTTCTTTTGATCTAACCCTTGTTCTGCTCACATATTTCAGTCATCTTTAACTCTTATTTACTACCCAGCCCTCCTTTAACATGTTCCAACACTCTTCTGTGTCACAATTGCATCTTCCAACATCATAGGTAGGGAGGTATTTTGTCACAATATAACAAGATATAGAGCGAACTGAGTTTGTAACTCCCTTCTGCTACATAGCAGACAGTATACGTTAATACAGAAGCACTTAATAAACTATACTCAATGGAGCAGTGCTGAGGATGGATTTTAGCTTAAAAGTCTGATAGCTTGGGGGGGGGGGGTTGACTGGTGGTACAGCAGGAGAAACAAGGCTGTTGAGTATGGTGATGGGGGGCAGAGTGGGGGGGCTCCTCCTGAAGTCCACGGTCATCGCCACAGTTTTGAGCGTGTTAAGCTCCAGGTTGTCTCATCCCAAGGCCTAACCCTACCCCAGACCTAAACCTACCCATATCTATCTGCGTCTCATATTGACGCTAAAGGGTGCCATGTGCGTTCGATGTAGACGAAATGGCAAAAGCGTCAATATATGACGCCTTGGGATGAGAATGCGTTGGATTGCACCAGAGAGCCAACTGATCAACCTCCCGTCTGTAGGCCGACTCGTCACCGTCCCGGATGAGGCCGATGACCGTTGTGTCGTCAGCGAACTTCAGGAGTTTGACAGAAGGGTCTCCTGAGGTGCAGTCGTTGGTGTAGAGGGAGAAGGGGGCGCCAGTGCTGATAGTCCTGGTGCTGTGATGTTTCCCAGCCTCACCTGCTGACTCCTGTCAGTCAGCAAGTTTGTGATCCACACAAACACCACACCACACTTTATGTAAAAAAGATTGGTGAACATTATTTATTATCTATAACTTCAGTAAAGCAGATGTAAAACACTACAAGGGGAATGTGTTGCTCTCAGGAGGAGGCTGTATTGGCACAATGACATCCTGGCTCTGGCTAAATCTACATCTGTCCACTGCAGAGGCTATAACCAACCTGGAGGAGGAACTAGTATAAATGTATAAAAGTATAGTATAACCTTAACATTATAACATTTACAGTAGGCTTTAGTCTTCATTCACCCACTATGCTTGTAAATCATTTAAGGGCATATATGCAAGTGAAAGAGTTCCAATGCAGAGCCCTGCTTCAGTGTACCGTTGTACATTATGATGTACATTTGTATTTAAAGACATAAATTAACATCATCCAATTCCACAAAAGTAGTGCCACAATTCAAAGATGTGGCTTACCATAAACCATGATGTAAATATCTGAAAGTGACAACAAGGCCCTTTTATGGTGCCGGAGGAAGGAGTGGTGTGCTGCTTTGTCCTGCCAGTCCAGCATTTATTTGAAGAGAGAGTGATGGTAGGTGACTGGGGCCAGTCTTGCTATACTATCATCAGTCCTTAAACCCTGCACACAGTGCACAGGCTCACAGCCTCCAGGTATTGGGTAAAATCTGGAAGGTCCTGAGATGAGTACCAGGGATAAAACTAAATGATTCAACTTCACTTTTATTTTACTTTACACAAGTACCCATGTACTCTTACAGAGCACTGAGTGTACTTTCCTTGGTGGTTCATCAAACAGAATTAAACCCAAAAAAGCACTAAAAGATCTGAAAGTCCAAGAGCTAGAGATCATTTTTGACTGAGTAATACTATAGGTTTCACACACAAGTAAGTCTACATAACTAATGAGAACTACAAGCTGCATAAAAAAGATTTCATCTACTTAACTAACATAATATGTATATTACACTGGAGAAAAATGCAAAGGAAAATAAAAAGTATACAACTTTATAGATTTGTTTTGGAAGAGTTTTGTTTTGATACAGAAGGGGTAACAGTAGAAGGTGGAAGCTGAGAGTGTTTAGCAGATATAGTGCCATAGAAAGAGGAGCTGGAAGGCAGGTGAAGTTCTGCTCACCCTTCAAACTCAGTGATTAGCTTCTGTTGGTAGCAATGCTTGCCTTCTCTTTGATATAAACACAAGTCAACAGGTCAAACCGTTATTGTCTGTTGTCCCACAGAAAGAGTCGGTGCACAGAAGGGGGGAGAAAGACCTCTGCTGGTCGAGCTTCCACATAGCAAGAAGGTCTATAAATATGTTACAAAACTAAAATATGAATTAAATAATAGAAACTTATAAATAAATAGGCTACCTGCTATCCTAAGCTACATATAAAATGAGTGCACTTGTCTTAATCTGAAGTTACAGGTCACCAATGGTCTTACAAATGTTTAATTCTCCCTAACAGCCAGAGTTTTTATTTTATTAGTTTTAATTTTTATTTCAGTTAACTAAAGTGTTTTTTTTTTCACACCAAGTGCTACTTTAGTTGTACTAAAAAACGTTATATTAGTTCAGTTTTAGTCTACAATCACATGCTAACTATAGTTACTTTTATTTTGAAAGTGTTTCCGGTTACTTTCGCTTCCAAAAAAGGAATAGACCACGCGACTTTCGTTTTTGGTTTATAAACGAAAAACGAATTGACTGAAGTTCATAGACTCTCTTCATTCTTTGTTCAAAAAGGAATAACGATTAAAATGATCGCCAAAAACGAAAAACGGCCGTTTTTAATTGGTTTTTCGTTTTTTGATTCTGACACCAAAAACGGTTATTTCAGCGCAGTCTCATCCCAAGACGTCATATAACTGACGTCTTGGGACGTCTTTTGACCATACGTCAATATCCGCCTTTTTAGGGTACCCTTAAACGTCGGTTAGATCAGGGGTTTTCAAACTTTTTGTGTGTGTGGACCACTATTTGTAATCAAGAATTTTCGCGGACCACCTCATAATACACATAATAAAATATGTCTACACACAGTCCTACCTGAATTAATCCGCACCTCTAAATAGGCTTAGCACTAAAACTATAACTGGTCATCACATCAGTACAACAGCTTGTTAAAAGAACGTTTACTGCACACAACGGCTGCCACATATTTAATTTATTTATTTACTCAAGCGCATAATCGGGTTCATTTCAGGGATGCGAACATGTATGGTCAAAAAAGAGAGAGGTAATCGAAGCCCTCGCCCCGCGGCAAATATCCAGATACTTACATTGCCGCCAACCCCTGCCACCCCTATAGGCACATATAGTAAAATGAAATTCAAATAAAGTTTTGTCAAAAAAGGTTTTATAAAAAGATAAACCTCACATATTTCAGCCTTTAAATAATGTTTCACAAAAAAGGTTTTATAAAAAGATAAACCTCACATATTTCAGCCTTTAAATCATTTTTATAAAAAGAATGAGTCAAAAAAAGATAAATTACTTGCCATTTACATTGATGCACATTAGCAATCTTTTATTATTAAAAGTAAAATTCGGTCCGAATTCCCGTGCTGTCTGTCGTTGCTATGCAACCATGCACTGCGCTCTCCACAACGACAAAGAAGTTTTAGTAGCTAATAGATTTACACCATCGAAAAACGCTTGCTGTAGCTCTGCTACAAGATTTATTTACGGAGAAGAGGAAAAAAACCCGTAGTGTTTGGGTGCAGCCGGTGCACCCCCATTGTTCATGTTGACTGAGCTTTCAATGTTTACGGAAAGGATGAAGCTGATTGGTTTGTTCTTGTCACATGAACGGCGGTGCGTTTGCGGCATTATGAAAAGTTGAGGTGTTTTCATCTCGCTGCGCCTATTATATTATACAAATAGTTAAGCTTAGCCCTTTTATTTTTTATTTTTTTATTTTATTTTTTTCTTTATACTTTAGTTTAGTCTCTTATGTTAAACTAATTTAGGAATCTTGGATTATTGTCTTTTTGGATGTCATGTTATTGTTTGTATGTTATGTCTAATGTCTAAATAAAAAAAAATAAAAAAAAAAATATATAAAAATCTCGCTGCGCCTGGAAAAAATGAGCGTGTCGCTTCAATTATGAGCGCGCTTGCCGTGCGCCTACATGAAATAACGAACTTGAGAGCGCAAACGACACGATATGTAGCCCTTGACGAGCTACCTCCAATCAGGCCACGAGCTACTGGTAGCTCGCGAGCGACGTGTTGGAGACCCCAGTAAAATATACAGCAAGAAACACTATGGTTCACACTTGCGCGCACACTGCTGTTTTGCAGTGTTCTGATTTGCTTATTTCTTATTTACTTGTTTGGTGGAGGCAATCCAGAATTATTGTTGGTGAAATTATAATCAGACAAATATTTAAGGTGCTCATAAAGAAGCCCAGAATGTATGATAATGACATCATAAAAACACCTTATGTGGGGGAAGGTTTAGAAGAGTATACAAAAGTGTTTGTAGCAAGAGCCGTTCAGTTCTGTATTTTTTCTATGTGTTTGGTTAACTCATTTTTCATCAACTGAAGAATAAAACCTTTTGTGGCCTTTTTGGTCTCCAATGCTGCATTCTTATTTTTCCATGGATTCTTGTTTCATTATTTTCATCCCACGAAGGTTATTTGGGTGTATTTCCCCATATGTAAAATATCTTTAACATTGAAATTATTTCAAAAGGTACAGTGTTTGCGTGACTGATTTTTATCAGAAGGCCTAGTTCGGGTAACAAGTGAAGTTCAGCTTATGTACAGGTCACGCTTAGGGTCATTAAAAGAATGCTTCCTGATTTTTCATCTCACTCCTTGTCAGGGAGACACTATAGTCCAGGCATCAGACTAGCAGATAACAGTGTTTTCTTGGGATGTTTTATGTTAATGTCTCCACAGTGAATATTTGAAATACATGAGACTATTAGAATATTTTAAATACATGATACTATTAGATTTCAGATGTAGACCAGTTAATAATGAACTTCTAGGAAAGCCGATAGACACTATAGGGGAACCTGACACCTGGCTTACTTTATTTCCACAACATGTGTAAAAGCCTTAGTACAGACTTACTACATAGTGGGGTATTTGTGTACATTCCTTGTAAACAAATACAATGGTACATTTCTCACATTAGCGCACTACTTGTGTAGGCCTCGAATATGTTTGCTTTCAGGTGTTTTGTAAGGTTGTAAACCAAATACATTGTAAACATATGTCTGCTGTGAAGATCAACACTAAGGTACAAAACACTGAATATAGTGACATTTGTCAGCCACGACTACTGTAATGGTTTGCTAAATGTTAATTGGATTTCTGGGAGCTCTCGCATATTTCCATGGTGCCACAGGTTTAAGCTTTGGGCTAAATATTTATCCAGTGTTTAGTGAAACTCTTTAAATACACAATTCAGAATATTGTGTTGATGCAAGAGACCCTTAGCACTATTAAATTACATATTGTTTTTAAAAAAGCCCTTGAAATAATAGGAATCAAATATTATTAAAGTTAGACATTATAATTGAAGATGACGGTATAGCTCAGTGTTTACCCAGTTTGACCAGCTTATGTGTGTGTGCTAGCGTGTGTGTGTGTACATGGAGTAGAGCACAGCAGGTGAAAGGTAAACTACTGGAGATGATGACAACTCATTGCTGATTCCTGTGTCTGCCAAACTTTGCTGGAGCTCTACGCATGGGTGAAAGGATCAATGGAAATCCGCTTGTCTTTCCGCATAGAATTCTTTTATAAATCCAGATGTTTGTGGTGAAATATGTCTATGCACATTTCACTTTATGTGCTTCAAACTCAGTGATTAGCTTCTGTTGGTAGCAATGCTTGCCTTCTCTTTGATATAAACACAAGTCAAAAGGTCAAACCGTTATTGTCTGTTGTCCCACAGAAAGAGTCGGTGCACAGAAGGGGGGAGAAAGACCTCTGCTGGTCGAGCTTCCACAGAGCAAGAAGGTCTATAAATATGTTACAAAACTAAAATATGAATTAAATAATAGAAACATATAAATAAATAGGCTACCTGCTATCCTAAGCTACATATAAAATGAGTGCACTTGTCTTAATCTGAAGTTACAGGTCACCAATGGTCTTACAAATGTTTAATTCTCCCTAACAGCCAGAGTTATTATTTTATTATTTTTAATTTTTATTTCAGTTAACTAAAGTGTTTTTTTTTTTTTCACACCAAGTGCTACTTTAGTTGTACTAAAAAACGTTATATTAGTTCAGTTTTAGTCTACAATCACATGCTAACTATAGTTACTTTTATTTTGAAAGTGTTTCCGGTTACTTTCGCTTCCAAAAAAGGAATAGACCACGCGACTTCCGTTTTTGGTTTATAAACGAAAAACGAATTGACTGAAGTTCATAGACTCTCTTCATTCTTTGTTCAAAAAGGAATAACGATTAAAATGATCGCCAAAAACAAAAAACGGGCCGTTTTTAATTGGTTTTTCGTTTTTTGATTCTGACACCAAAAACGGTTATTTTGTTTTTCGTTTTGAAACAAAAAACAGAAAAACGGTATTTTCGTTTTATAATTACAAACGAATTACGGATTATCCAGAGATCCCCTGACCAATGCCGAAGTCATATTTCAATGTCTTTGGAAAACAAGAAAAAACACAAAATGACTTAAGCAATTATGCTATGAGGCTAACGATATGTAGCTTTGGAGCCGCTGCTGTGACACTGTCTACAAACGCTTCCAGTGTGAATACTCTCGCGCAGCTGCAGTGACGATGTAGTTACGCTGACGCGCTGCTCAAATGCCGCTCACGCTTGCGGTGTGAAACCTATGTGTGAAACGGCCGTAAGGCTGCATCGAAAGGTAACTTCGCATCTACTGCCATGTTTGATCCATAGGTATAAACAAACTGCTTCGGTGTGTCGCATAGACGCGTCATCGTCTTGCTGCTCCCTCCCCGTTCTGTGATTGGTTCCCTAAACGAGGCGAAAATTTGGTCCATGGTATCCATTCTGCCTTTCAGCGTGTATAAAATCGCGCTGCGGGAAGGATATATTGGGAAACCCAGACTAGAAATGCACATGATTCCACAGAGAATACATTGAAATGCACACTAACAAAACATCTTTCATGTTGGCCATGAGTGCATTGTGCACAAGCAGTAACCTGCGCACCTCAGAGGAAACAGAGGCATGTTGAAGTTGTTGCCCAGACTTGGATCCTGGGGATTCTGACACATGCTCTTGTGTCTTTTTAGTTTCTTGCAAAATGTATCTGATTTTCTTTTTTGCTTTTCAAGCAAGTCTCTCAGTTTCTGTATTTCTCTATGTAATTTTGAGTTTCCTCTTTTGGCCTTTATTCTTCCAGTCTTCTTCTGTCTGAAATAAACAACCAGTATATTGTACTCACCTCAAGGATTATTAGGAACACCAGTTCAATTTCTCATTAATGCAACTATCTATTTAACCAATCACATGGCAGTTGCTTCAATGCATTTAGGGGTGTGGTCCTGGTCAAGACAATCTCCTGAACTCCAAACTGAATGTCAGAATGGGAAAGAAAGGTGATTTAAGCTATTTTGAGCGTGGCATGGTTGTTGGTGCCAGACGGCCGGTCTGAGTATTTCACAATCTGCTCAGTTACTGGGATTTTCACGCACAACCATTTCTAGGGTTTACAAAGAATGGTGTGAAAAGGGAAAAACATCCAGTATGCGGCAGTCCTGTGGGCGAAAATGCCTTGTTGATGCTAGAGGTCAAAGGAGAATGGGCCGACTGATTCAAGCTGATAGAAGAGCAACTTTGACTGAAATAACCACTCGTTACAACCGAGGTATGCAGCAAAGCATTTGTGAAGCCACAACACTCACAACACGCACAACCTTGAGGCGGATGGGCTACAACAGCAGAAGACCCCACCGGGTACCACTCATCTCCACTACAAATAGCCTGCTCTTTCTCTCTCTGCTATTCTGTTTTGCTTTCTTTTAGTAGGCCCTGTTTCTTCTTTTCTCTCTCTCACTCATATCTGCCATTGTCTTCACCTTTCCTTGTGACCTGAGCCTGTGCTATGCTCTCTGCTTCTCCAAACATGCTGCCCTTCTTTCAGGATCTGCATCACGTCGAGCCCTGTATCTCCGCTGTCTCTCAGCTGCAGGGACCTATTTAAATGTATCATTTTTAAAAGTAAAATAATATATCTACATACATAACATATATATACACATGTTCAGTCCAAATAAATAACATAGAAACAATTAATGTTCATGATATGCCATAGAGCACTGATGTAACTTAGTTGACAGATAGTTGACCGTAACTTAGTTGACCATAACTTAGTTGACAATTTCCATGTTTCTTCCCCATAACAGAAATGGTGGACCTAGCCTAGCTAACCACATGTCATTTTTTTGAGCAGGTTAATGTAAGAATTCAACACAAAATTTCATTATAATAAATACAACTTTTTAGCCATGACAATGTACATAACATAGTTGATGGTTAATAATACGGCCGTTGACAATATGCTTTTCTACATCAAATACTGAAAAAACTGAGAGGAGACTCACCATGGTGTGTTTGAAATGGCCTCCACAGAGGAAAATGACATCACATGGTGCTGGTCAGTGGTCACATGGTCTTGGAATAAACCATTTTGAGTTGCTGGGGGAGGTTTTGTTTGTAACATAGTTGACCAACATTTTGTGGACACGAATAAATTAATATATTTTGAGTATTTAAATAAATAACTTGTATTTGAAACTATTATTTTCCTTTAATATTAAGACTTTTGTAAAAGATTGCAAAAAGAATTACTTTATTTTAATGATTTTAATGGACATTTTTGGACCCTCAACTTTCTCACATTGAAATCGGACATGGACAAAACTGTACATTTAGGGCCATAATGACACATTTTAAGCAAAATGAAGAATATATTGCACATATTGTCTGTGTGATGTTATTTCATTAAGCAAGTTTACACATAAAATGCAATTTGTTTAAAAAAAATTTGATTGTGTAAGCATATAAGTATATTTAACATCAGTGGACATGCAGTGTACCCTAAATTATAGATTCACCCTGTTATCTGTTTAATTTAGAGTTTTGTTTTTTACTGTTTTTATTTAATATGGTGTTGTAATGAGTCTTCGTACTCACTGGAACTGTGTTTTAAGTGTGCTCAGCATGTTGCTCAGAAGTTTCCTCTTCTTTTGTCTGGACATTTGTTGGGAAGGAATGACATAGCATGGTGTTCATTAGAATGAAGGATCGCTGATCTGTTGTTTAAATGTGTTTGTTCTTTTTAGGTGTTCCCAGGTGGTTGCACTCGAGGGGCAGTGGGCGCACATGTGGTGTTTATTTTTTGTTTATTTTTAGGATCCCATTAGCTGAAAGTCTGTGCAATCAGCTAGTCTTCCTGGGGTCCATTCTAAAAAAATTACATTAACAAAAACAACAACATTTCAATCATCACAGTTAACACGTATACACATTTCATACATGTACATACATACACAAACACACACTCATACATACATACAATCTAGTTTTAATTCATAATAAGACTAAATATAAATACCATGTTATTTACAATTACCTTAATCAAAACATATAAGAACCTACATCAACACATAACACCTTAAACTTCTTTTAAATGACAGCTATTACAAAGCTGACGAACTTAAATGGAAATGTTATTCCAGACGACTATAGCTCTATACAGGACGGTTTTCTTCATAAAATTAGTTCTCTTACGAGAGGTTCTCTCGTATTGCGTAAGCTAGCTTACGCTACGGGAAAGATTCATCTTTTCTGAGAATTTGAAGCCCAAAAATTATCCTATAATTTTGTATCCATTGTCAACGCAGTTCAGCTGCAGCAGACCATGAGCGGGCTAGCTAGCAGCTCATTGGTTCGCTCACAGAGAACTGCTTAAGCCTATGAGGAGACGCGAATGAACTCTCGGCCAATGAGAGTCTGACCTGCTCTCATTGCGTCAGAGCCCGCCGAAACGGGCGTGGTCAGAGAGTATAAATTAGCGTCCCCAGGCTGTAAACTCTGATTTTCATCTCTTCAGCGAGGCTACACGCATCTGCTGATCCTGAGAGAAGCCGCCGTCGTTGAAAAGGCAACTCTAGCGAGCATCTGGGAGAATGAGGAAGCCGGCCGTCTTCGCCACCTTCAGCCGTCCTGCGAGCTAGCGCCATCCGACGGATTTGTATCCTTTTTACAAAAAGCTTCCTATACTTATTTGTATCTAAAAGAGCCGAGCGTCTTTTTAAAGATGTCTCGTAAATCCTCCTGCGGTTCTTGCCGCGCTCCCCTCGAGACTGGAGACCGCCACGTCATCTGCGCTCTCTGCCTCGGATTGGAGCACGCCGAGCTCGCCCTCGCCGATGGCGGCTGCGATCTCTGCGAGGACATGCCGTTGTCGACCCTGCGGGCTCGACTTCAGGCCACTAAAGTTGCGCCGCGGAAGAAGAAACGCCGCTCTTAGAGGCCGCCGGAACCCCAGCTAGAAGCGTTCATCCCGCCGGAGCCTGTCGCCTCCCGCTCTCCTTCTCCGCCGCTTCCGGACATACAGTTGCCGCCGAGTGGCCGCTCTGTCGCCTCCGATGACGCCACGGACATTAAGGAAACCTGTTCGCTTCTCGCTTCAGACAGTGAGGAATGGTCCGGTTCTCACGCCTCCTCGGCCCGAGAATCCTCTGGGACCCGCGCTGGAATCGAGGAGGAATTAGTGCGCCTCCTCTCACAGGCCGTCGAACGCCTCGGGCTCGATTGGTCCCCTCCCCCCGAGCAGACCATCAACCGTATGGACGGCAGCTACTTCCGCCAGCGCTCGACTCCCGTCACTAAACGGGCCGCGCCCTTCCTGCCTGAACTGCACGCGGAACTCACGAAGTCCTGGAATGCCCCGCTCTCTGCTAAAACTCGCTCTGACTCTTCCGCCCCGCTTCGCGTTGTGGACGGAGCCGCAGAAAAGGGCTATCTCTCCATTCCCCCTGTAGAGGACCTGGTCGCCGCACATTTATGCCTGCCTTCCACGAGATGGCGCTCATCTCCTGTTCTTCCCTCTAAAGCCTGCAGAGCGACTTCAAGCTTTCACGCCCGCGCTTACTCAGCCGCCGGCCAAGCAGCCTCTGCACTTCACTCCATGTTCGTCCTTCAGATACTACAGGGTGATTTACTTCGTGAATGGGACGAGAGCGGAAAAAATCCCCCCACAGTCGCGGATTTGAGGAGCGCCACGGACATTGCCCTTCGCGCTACAAAATCTGCTGCTCAAGCCCTGGGGAAATGCATGGCCGCCATGTGTGTGTCTGAAAGACATTTGTGGCTCACACTCGCCGACATGGGAGATTCTGAGCGCGCCACCTTTCTCAACGCCCCGCTCTCTCCATCCGGCCTCTTCGGATCTGCTGTCACGGGTATCGTTGACCGTTTCTCCGAAGTGCAGAAAGCCTCCCAGGCCATGAATCTTTTTCTGCCTCGTCGCGCTAGCTCCTCTGCAGGCCGCTCACGTGACCAGCCTCCTGCACGAGCCCCACTCCAGCGCCCAGCTCAGCACAGTCAGGCTTCTCAGCGACGCCAGGGCGGCCGCCCTCGTTCTCGAAGTCTGCCTAGCACAGTTGAGGAAAAGACGGCGCTCTCCCGCCGCGGCCGGACCGCCGTCAAAGTTTCGCCCTCTGTTAGTCCCCGCTCACGCGGCTACTACAGCAGTGTACCCCGCCATTACCAAGCCGGTCCCCTTTCCCGCTTGCATGAGCACAAACGCCGTTTTCACGGCAACCCAGAGAAATCTCAAAAAGAGCATAAAAGCCTCCTGTGTAGAAAATGTGCCCACAACACTGTGTTCACTCATACACAAAAGCATTTCAGTTCCCGTGTTTCTCACAGAGCCCACTCTCATAAAGCGGTTCCAACCCGCTCGAGTTTCAGAGTACAGAGTTCCACGAGCCCGTGTGCGTGTCCCACCTCTGCTCACTCTGTTACACGGCCCTTAAACTCCTCTCTGAGTGTAAATCCCGCTGTCATAAACACTTTGACCGCGCTCACGCAGCCCGCTATGTGCAGCAACGGGGACCATGTAGCCATTCACCCCTTAGTGTTACGCTTCAAAGCGTGGGAAGCTATTCCGGGAATTTCCCAGTGTGTGCTAAACACAATAAGGCTAGGCTATCGCTTACAGTTTCACCGCCGCCCTCCACGTTTTCGAGCGCGGCTAGAAACTATTGTGAACCCAGAAGCAGTGACACTGCTCCGTTCGGAGATAGCAAAACTATTGTGCAAAAGGGCTATAGAGAGAGTTCCTCTGTCTATGAGCGAGTCAGGGTTTTACGGCCGTTATTTTCTGGTTCCCAAGAAAGACGGCGGCCTCAGACCAATCTTAGACCTCAGATTTCTGAACAAAGTTCTCATGAAGAGACCGTTCAAAATGCTCACTATCAGAAAACTCCTCGCGCATGTGCGCCAGGGGGACTGGTTCATTTCACTAGATCTGAAAGATGCTTACTTTCAGATTCAGATAAAACCCCTTCACAGGCCATTCTTACGTTTCGCCTTCGAAGGCCAGGTTTATCAATACACCGTCCTTCCGTTCAGCCTATCCCTAGCACCCCGTACGATCACGAAGTGCTTGGATGCGGCGCTCGCCCCCCTGTGGAGTCAGGGGCTGCGAATACTGAACTTTTTGGACGACTGGCTGATTTTGGCACAATCACAGAGAGAGCTACTGTCTCATCGTACAGTTCTCCTCGACCACCTGAAAGCTTTGGGCCTCTCTGTCAACTGGACAAAGAGCGCACTACAACCCAGTCAGACTATCTCCTTCTTGGGTATAGAGCTAGACTCGGTCACGATGACGGCTCGTCTGTCAACACAGCGCGCGCGCCGTGTTCAGCGTCTCGCCGCATCTTTTCAGATGTACAGACTCACACCTCTGAAAACTTTTCAGAAGGCATCGGGTTACATGGCCTCAGCCTCCGCGGTGCTCCAGCTGGGGTTACTGCGCATGCGCATGCGCCCGCTTCAGCTCTGGTTGAAGAGCCGTGTGTCTCACCGTGCGTGGACCACGGGCCGCCAGCTGATAAAAGTAACGCAGACCTGTATCACAGCTCTGCAGCCATGGACTGTGGCAGAATGGTTTCAGCGGGGCTTTCCATGGGGACCCTTTCTCGCCGAAAAGTCATCTCGACAGACGCATCCAACACGGGTTGGGGTGCGGTCTGCGAGGGCTCACCGGCCTTCGGCCCCTGGTCAGCTCAGGAGAGCCTCTTCCACATAAACTGTTTGGAGATGCTGGCGGTCGAGAACGCGCTCACGCGCTTTCTTCCGCGCATTCACGGTCACCACGTGCTGATCCGTTCGGACAATATAGCCGTGGTCTCCTATCTAAACCGTCAGGGCGGAGTCAGATCCAGGAATCTCTTCCGGCTGACAGAACGCATCTTAGTTTGGTCTCAGTGTCACCTGCTCTCGCTCAGAGCGACGCACGTGCCGGGTCATCTGAACGACGGTCCAAGTCAGTCTGTCCCTGCACACTCTTACAGTCCAAAAGCTGTGCCGAATATTCGGCAGAGCAGAGGTGGACCTCTTCCCCTCAGAAGAGAACACCCACTGCCCAATGTTTTTCTCAAAGAGCGAGGACGCGCTAGCCCAGACCTGGCCCAGCCGCCCGCTTTATGCATTCCCGCCGCTTACTCTGCTACCACAGGTGCTTCAGAGAATCAGGGAAACACGCCACTCGGTGCTCCTCATAGCCCCGCGTTGGGAGGGTCAGACTTGGTTTCCGGAGCTCACTCAGCTGTCACAGACAGCCCCGTGGCCCATTCCATTCAGAGCAGATCTCCTCTCCCAAGCTCGCGGCACGATCTGGCATTCCCACCCAGAGCGCTGGGCGCTACATGCGTGGGTGATCAACAACTACCCGTTGCTTTGCCAGAGGGAGTGTTAAACACGATCATACAGGCTAGAGCGGCTTCTACTAGAAGGCTCTATTCGTCTAAATGTTCTGTGTTTTCTAAATGGTGCACCGACAAAAACTTGGACCCACGGTTATGCGAGGTTCCTTCCTTGCTAGTTTTTCTCCAAGAGATGTTGGACAAGGGCAGGTCCCAGTCCACTCTCAAGGTGTATGTGGCAGCCGTCGCAGCGTTCGTTGAACCCCGGCGCGGCCAGTCACTGGGCAAAGATGGCTTGGTCATCCGCTTCCTCAGAGGAGCTAGAAGGATGAACCCCCCACGCCCCCCTTCGGTGCCGATTTGGGACCTTTCCATAGTTCTCGAAGCTATGAAAGCCCCTCCATTCGAACCGCTAAACACCGTGGACCTCAAATACCTTTCGCTCAAAACAGTTTTTCTGCTCGCGCTCGCGTCAGTAAAACGTGTGGGAGACCTTCACGCGCTGTCCATTAGCGCTTCCTGTCTCGAGTTTGGGCCCAATGACTCCTTAGTCGTTCTCAAACCTAGACATGGTTATGTCCCAAAAGCGATTGGTACCCCGTTCAGGGCACAAGTTATTTCCCTATCGGCTCTGCCTGCATCCGATAGCGAATCTGACTCTAATCTCCTGTGTCCGGTCAGGGCCCTGAGATTATACATTACTCGCACTGCTCCGGTCAGACGATCCGAGCAGCTTTTTGTTTCGTTCGGTGGGCGCACCAAGGGGTTGGCCGCCTCGAAACAGACTCTATCCAGATGGATAGTTGATGCCATTGCAGCCGCATACGCATCAAAAGACCTGCCATGCCCTCTGGGCATCAGGGCTCATTCCACTAGAGGCATGGCCTCATCGTGGGCATGGTCCAGCGGAATTTCCATTCATGACATTTGTGTGGCAGCGGGATGGGCTTCCCCCTCCACCTTTGTCAGATTTTACAATCTGGAAGTTCCCGCCTTGCAGGCTAAACTACTAGCAGTCTAGTAGGTTACAGCTCTTCTGGTTGAGCTGCACTATAGGGAGTCATTTCACACAGACCGGTTTCGCTCTGTCCCTCTCTATCATGTGCTTATGTACTACACAGTCTCCGGCCCGCTCTGCTGGCATTTGTCACAGGTACATATAATTATTCCCACTCATAAGGGTTCCCCGGGGTCTCCCCTGGGACTCATAGTGGATGCTTAGCACGCACGGCGTTGACCAGGTGTTCCCGTAGCGTAAGCTAGCTTACGCAATACGAGAGAACCTCTCGTAAGAGAACGAATCGGTTACCTAACGTAACCTCGGTTCTCTCTAGATGAGGGAACGAGTATTGCGTTCCTGGCTGTGCTTGTGCTCCTAGCGTTCTCGCTTCATTCTATGAAAACCAGAGTTTACAGCCTGGGGACGCTAATTTATACTCTCTGACCACGCCCGTTTCGGCGGGCTCTGACGCAATGAGAGCAGGTCAGACTCTCATTGGCCGAGAGTTCATTCGCGTCTCCTCATAGGCTTAAGCAGTTCTCTGTGAGCGAACCAATGAGCTGCTAGCTAGCCCGCTCATGGTCTGCTGCAGCTGAACTGCGTTGACAATGGATACAAAATTATAGGATAATTTTTGGGCTTCAAATTCTCAGAAAAGATGAATCTTTCCCGTAGCGTAAGCTAGCTAAGTCTTGTTTTGCCCTGCAGACATGTCCAAGCATTCCTGAGCATTTTCTAGTATCCCTGGTTTTCCTGGTTCCCTGATCTTTGCCTGTTCTCTGGACTCTGTGTACGAACGTTTGCTGCCTGCCTCGACCTCAGCCTGTTTACGACCACGAGTTCTGGACTGTTCTGAAGCCGTGCGACTAGCTTATGCTTCCCGAGGAACCGATTGCCAAATAGGGGTGCGCGCCCACTCCACTAGGAGCTTGGCGTCGTCATGGCCTTGGGCGAAAGGCATGTCTATTCAGGACATTTGTCTCGCAGGGGGCTGGTCATCTCACAACACGTTTGCAAGATTTTATAACTTGGACATTCCCTCGTTCGCACCACACGTTCTGTCAGTGCAGGAGGAGAGGCCTGAGCAGCCATTGGGTGACTAAGTCGTCTGAGGACACGCCCCATCTGGCGCGTTTTTCTAACCATGGTTTCAACCAGGTCGTATAGACAGCGAGTTACCTTTGATAATAATACACATTAACTCTATTGTGGCCTTTTTTATTATGCCTGCGTTCATAAGCCAGCAGTATTCTCAAGCACCAACATATTGCTGCATTTTCCCCCGTTGGTGTGGGCGCCGAGTTGGCTCTGTGCCAAGAGTGCATCAGTGTTTCAACCAGGTCCGGTACCCGACCTGAAGCTAAAGCGCATGTCTGAGGCTAGTGCTTGTGCTTACAGTGAGTTGGGCCGGCCAGTTTTTCCACACGGCGGGGGTTTTATATGTTCCCCATACGTAATGTCGAGGGACCGACTCGATAAGGGAACGTCTCTGGTTACTCAAGTAACCATAGTTCATTCTGTGCATCTTCCCATGAGCTCTGATTATGACACAGCTGTTCCACGATTGGCAGGATTCACCACATGACACGATCACGTGTTTCATGTTTATTCTCACACCTTCAGTTCCACTAATGCTCACAAATGCTCTTTTAATGTAGGCTAGTCACGATGTTATATGTTTATCAAAATAAAACTGATAAAAAAAACTAGTAGCTTCCTTTCTTGGTCGTGAATAATGGATGAATGGACATCGCAGCAGATTAATTTAAAAGAATGGATTGTAACCCTGCCCACTTAAAGAGCTAACAGGTAAATCATGTATAAAATGAACCAGCAGTCAGGATTCTGATATATAAACGCTTTTACACAGCAGTTTTATTTAAGTAAGGCCCTTCCATATAAACACATAAAAGAAACCTAATAAATCAAAAAGAACTAAATAAAACGTCTCTGGTTACTCACGTAACCGTAGTTCCCTGAGAGGAGGGAACGAGACATTACGGATGGGGAAATTCATTTTCCTCGAAATGCTGAAGCCTGATTTGAATAACTCTTTTGCTTGCAAATAGCCAAAAACCTCAGAATCTTTCGACTGAACGAGAGCAATGAGGCTGAAGGCTTTTCACACGGCAGTTTACGTAATGTCTCGTTCCCTCCTCTCAGGGAACCAGCTGGCTGCTTTGGAATGCTCTCACGGTACTTTTTGATGGTATTCGCCAGTCACGTGGTGTCTGCGCTGTCTCAAGTCGGACAAAATTTCTAACCGGCATGCACTGCTTCAAGTCAGCCGCCGATCGGTCTGCGCAGCGCTGTATGAAGTCGGACATATGTCGGCTTTATGATTAAGCTTAAAGGGGTCATATAATGCCATTTTTGTACAAGCTAATATGATTCTTTAGGGTCTAAATTAAAAGTTTTTAATATACTTTAATTAAAAATTCTCATTAGTATTGTAAGAAAACACTTATTTTACCTGGTCAAAAACAGCTCTGTTTTCAGCACGCCGTTTCAGTGCATATGACTTTAAATGATAATGAGCTTTGCTCACCCCGCCTCTCTGTTCTGCGCATACACCGTTTGTAACACAATAACACAATAACCATAACGCGTTGTTCATTATAAACGTGGGATTATGAATTATATTGAGAACGTTGTACATAGAAAACATGCTGTAATGTACCCTGAGTGTAAACCGACGCATTCATCGTGAAGCGTGCAGCTGGCGATTTGCAAAGATTAATATAAAGATTAATATAAAGATTAATAAAACGTTACACTCACTTTAGTTCTTCTGAAGGTTCAGCAGTAACACGAATAGGTTCCGATCCTTTATTCAGGTGCAGCTTCTCAGCAAAACCAGCTTTACACTGATCCTCGTTTATAAAGCAGTCCACTGAGAAATGATTCGGCAAACATGAGAGCATTGACGTTGCTCGTGGGGAATATTCCCTTCAAAAACAAAACTCAGCCACTGCGTCTTCAGCGGTTCGGATTTAGGAACATTAAAATGACTGCTGTGTTCGTTATTGCACCCAAGAACAGAACACCACAATCGCTTAGATGCCATTCTGCTCATAGACAGTGCTCCAGCATATCAACAATGACCGCGCCGGTCCGCGCGGACTATGATTGACAGGACGAGCGAGGGCGGGTCTGTGTTGAAACGCGCCTGTCAATCAACAATCGTGGGAGGGGCTTCCGACCGTGTGACGTCACACGGTCGAACGGCTTGATTTGAGGCAGGGGAAAACATATAAGGAGATTAAAACAAAAACACTGGATGGATTTTTATCATTATATGATGATTGTGTACAGGCACTGCCAACACACATTTCAGTACAATCAACTTGTAAAAGTGCATGTACCATTATATGACCCCTTTAAATCTGATTGGCCAAAGAGTACGACTGACCCGAGTGGGAGAAGAGCACTGCCATGAAAGTCTCAAAAATACACACACTCAAATCCAAGGTGATTCACACACAAATGACGATTTGCAAATTCAAATCCAAGGATAAACTGTTCAATTTTAAACATTCAAACCTTTTTGTGCATATAATTCATTGCAGATATTTGTCAAATTAAATTGATGTTCAAAATACCTTATAACATTTAAACACAAAATATACTAAAATAAAGATTGTCCTCCTATATTTGAGCAGAAAAAAAGTAATAGCTTCAAGAATTAAATCCATGTTAATAAGACAAAGACTTTCATGATTTCTCATTTATTGTTCTACCTGTCAGATGAGGTCACATAAAAATTCAGTCTATCTTTGAAGTTTTTCTTAGGTTCTGAATAAGCAGCATGGTTCTTCATTAGTCGTCCTGCATATTTGGAAATGCCGATAATGGAATGTTTGGGATGAAATGCTTTGCCTTACATTATTTTACAGCTCTGAGAAAGCTTTATAAAAATATTTTTACAGATGGATGGGATGAGAAAGAGAATGATAGGATGATTGTGTATTTGGTTGATGTACTCCATATCATTACAGAGGAAATGCGTCACGTAGAAAAACATAGAAAAGCAGAGATGTCCACAGCGGGAGGGACATGCTGATGAGGCGAGAGCCTGCGCTAGACTTCATGGTGTAACTGCACCTGCCTACGTTCCCAACCTTGTCAACTGCGGATAAAGTCACAGAAGTTGAACAACAGGAGGCCTCATATAGACCCATCACAGTGTCTTCCTCTTCCTTCTGGGTTAAATTTCCACTGCCTTGCTGGATGGAAATGCTCTCAATGCCTGTGCCTTTACCGTCTGTGATGTTGACAGACAGTTCCCAGTTTGATGAGCTGCAAGAGGAGGCGTAGCAAGTACCCTGTACATCGACAATTTCACATTTTGGAGGTGTCAAGTCAGTCACCTGGACGGAACAGTGAAGGAAGAGTTAAAACAACAGCTTACTGAAGCATAACTCTGCATAATATTATAGATCCTTCAGGAATCATTCTATTATGCTGATAGGGTGCTCAAGACCCATTTCTTATTATCAATGTTGAAAACAGATGTGCTGCTTATTATTTTTGTGGATTCTTTGATGAAAAGTTTAGCAAAGAACACTGTTATTTTGAAATAGAAATATTTTGTTACAATGTAAAAAAAAACATTTTCACTTTTGATCAATTTAACGCTACCTTGCTAAATAAAAGAATTAATTTCTTTTTAAAAAATATCATACTGTTCAAACTTGAACGATATATTCAATATAGGTCAACCAAACCAATTTGTTTTGTGTGGATAATTATTGGCAGCCATTGAAATGTACACATTTAGAGATCTAAATTTTTCCTATTCCTATTCATTCTGTCAAGTTAATAATTTAGAATTTTGGTGGGCCTAATAAATATAATTGTTTGATATTAAGAACTTTTTTGTTTGCTTTTGTACACAACAATGTTGTATTTAGTGTTGGGCTACCACTACTGCAAAATCAGTAGAGAATTTGACTGAAATGACTCATGTGGCTTGTTGTTTGTTGGGAACAACACATTTTTTTCTGAAAGCATGTGAGGTTACCTTGGAGAGAACAGAAAGGCGAATGACAGCATAGTTAGAATCACTTCCTCCAGGTCCCTCTGCCTCGATGGTTAGCGTAACATCTGTGCCTGAGACCGTATCTGCAGGAGGAGTGAGAGACACTGTCCCTTGAGCACTGCCGCCACTCTCCAGATTGAGCCTGCGATGACAAAGAAACATGACTGTGGATCAGAGTTTTGCTCTTGATAAGAAAAGCTATAAAAACTTGTGCATCAATCATCACTGAGTGATTTGATAAGTAAGTGGAGAAATTACGTTAATGGATGTGTCATAGGGATGGTTTTGTCATTCCTTGCACGAATTGTGTAGGTACCGCTTGATCCATTGGTTGTAACAGTAAAATTTAGTTTAAATACTTGTCCTGGTAGCATGGAGCTGTCCGCTATTGCCTATAGAGGGAGAGGTAAAACAAAAGATATTAAATTCCAGAAAATAGCATTATAATTAAAATAGATGTGTTCAAACAACTAGAGTACTGCCTTCTAAAGGAAGTATTCTAACTTTTATGGAACCTTAGAAGTGACCGATTTCCACACGAGAGACTCGACCACAATAGATATTTCAATAGATTTTTGTATGTTAGCATGTTGCTAAGCTAACAAAACAGTTATTAAAGGGATAGTTCACCCAAAAATTAAAATTCTGTCAGTAATTACTCATCCTCATGTTGTTCCAACCCCGTAAGACCTTCGTTCATCTTCGGAACACGAATTAAGATATTTTTGATGAAATCTGAGAGCTGGATCACTCCTCCATAGGCTTCTTCAGGGATTGAACTTGCCGGCCTCGAAAAGTTATTAAAGACATTGTTAAAATAGTCCAAGTGACTACAGTGGCTCAATCTTAAGTTTATCAAGCGACGAGAATACTTTTTGTGCGCAAAAACAAACAAAAATAACGACTTTATTTCAACTATTCATGTCCATCTCTTTGGGCCTCGAGTCAGTTCACTAGTGTAATAGCGTAAGCTTCTGTTGTTGTACGTCACACGCATCACGCACATGACCAGTGTCGGCCAATAGTGAGCCTACGTGTGACGTAGCTCTACGGAATCACACTACGTTAACTGACTAGAGGCCCAAAGAGAAGGACATGAATAGTTGAAATAAAGTCGTTATTTTTGTTTGTTTTTGCGCACAAAAAGGATTCTCGTCGCTTGATAAACTTAAGATTGAGCCACTGTAGTCACTTGGACTATTTTAACGATGTCTTTAATAACTTTTCGAGGCCGGCAAGTTCAATCCCTGAAGAAGCCTATGGACTAGTATGGAGGAGTGATCCAGCTGTCAGATTTCATCAAAAATATCTTAATACGTGTTCCGAAAATGAACGAAGGTCTTACGGGGTTGGAACAACATGAGGGTGAGTAAATACTAAATACTGACAGAATTTTAATTTTTGGGTGAACAACCCTTTAAAGTTGGTATGAAACACAAGTTGCAATAGTCTTTTCTTCCCTATTGTGATGTATATCCGAGTAAAATGGCTTTTCAAACAAGAACAAATGTAGGGCGGGACTTGATTTTGTCCATCGGGAATTGATCGAATCTGTGGATGTTTGTGGTTTGCTATAGCTATGATCTCTCACGCCAGTAAACACATCTTCAGAGAAGAAAAGAGATGTTATTTTGATAAGTTATTTAGATAAAAGATTACAAACGTGAAAAATCCACGCAATTATTAGTGAATGCAACCCAGTCTTTTCCACTCATCCACCATGGATTTATTGGATTTATTTTTTTCACTGAACTTAGTGCAATGCATTCGGGGAATGTCATGCTATTCTCTGTGAAGAATATATGCAATAATTCCTTCAAATCTAGATGAAAAGAGTTATCTTAGGAGGCAGCATATCTGAAGATACTGTGTCTACCTTTTGGTACAGCTCACTAAGTTTTGGAACAGAAGAAATGTCATAATAGATCAAATAATAGTTTCAAAAATGAGTGTCATGTTCCAAAAAAGAATGCAGTTTGTACCTTGACAGTGACTTTGGACTGAGACATCTGTGTGGTGGTCTGCCTCTGGAACAGGCTGGAGAAGGTCTTGTCTTTTCCTTTTAGCAAGACCACAAACTCTCCTTCTGGCACTTCTTTCACAGTAACTAGGAAATCTCCACCACCCATTTTCTCTATGGTTCCATTAGACACTTTGACCCCAGACACCTCCATGAGAGCGACCTCATGCACCTCTAGAACCTCTGGACCTTTCTCTCCAGTCAGTGTTAGTAGCAGCTTAGCCGGTAAACCTGAAATATAAGCCAATAATCTTTTAACACTGCCATTCAAATAATTGTATAAGAATTGAGTCATAGTTGAATACAACAGTGGTTCAAACCTGCTGACGGCCGCCCATCAATGACCGCATATCCAGGATGAGGTCCTTTGAATTCCTCCACAAAGTCATAGATGAATGTAATCGCACTCTGACCTGAAGAATGCAGATTCTTTTCATTTTAAATACTTTTTTTACTGTCTACATTACAAAGGCCTAAATACAGGTTAGCAAAGACTACAGTCTTTTGTTTTGCATTAGTTTATTAAATGTGTACATGATGGCTCACCAATCACTTTTATGGTGTAGGACTGAGTTGTCGTCATGTCAATGTGCCACAGGCCCATCTCAGTTTCATTTAATTGGATCCGTTGCAGGTTACCTACTTTATGAATTGTTCCCAGAGGTCCGTTGGAAACAGTGTTAGATTGAGAGACACCTGGAAGCAAGTGCATCCCATTAGATAATAGTGAAGGAACTTACTTTTATCTTATATTGAAGCTGTGCATAATAACAATCGACAATCAATCAAGTGAGTACAGCACAATATAATATAATCAATTCACAAGTTATTCTATTTATATTTATCTATTTATTCTATATTTTACATTTTTATTTAGTTTTTATTTCTATTTAATTTTTCAATAACTTCTAACATTTCACTCTAACATTGTTAGTTTTAATTAAGTTTTCAGAGTTTTCTAGATTTTACTAGCTATTGCCGTCCTTAACATTAGGAGAGAATATATAGTCAGTGAGACTAAACCAGATTTTCATTTCATCTTCTGTTACAGATTTTATGTTTAGAGTTGTTTGCAGCCTGGTAAAACTTGCATGACACTATGACTTATCCTGGACTAAGATGAAATGAAGATAATCTAAATTTGTTGGGAAAGCTGAAATTCTAAATGTTTGACAGCTTGTCTTAATTTAACAGCTAATGGGGCCTGTAAATTGTCAAATAAATGTAATGTCAATTAGTTCATTGTTAAATTTGTTAAAACTGTTAAAACTGCCTAAAGTGCCTCTGAATTTACCTGTCGGGCTGCGTAGGTTGAATGTGAGGCTACTTCCTGTGATATAGATAGTAGTGTTGGACACAGACTCATCCAGTAGGAAGGAGAAACTCTCCACACGTCCTGGATCCCTGGAGCGCTGAAGAATTGTCACCTGACAGGAGAAGAAAGAGTGTGCAAACATTTATTAATTTATTCCAGTAACTTAGGCTGTTATAACTGTTTTGTTTGTGAGATGTTTACAATTTCAAAATAATATTTCTATAAAATGCTGATCATACCAGGGCTGAGGTGGAGGTATCAACAATGATGTCAGTGGCTTGAGAGAGGCTGGACTTGGGAACCTCAATGGCTTGACCTCCAGAGGCCAAGGCCACGTCAAAATACACCTGAAAAGCTGGCCCTGCCTTCAATGCCCTTCTCCTCCTCCTTGATGTTGTCATGAAGACGTTCACCTGAAAAGAGAGGGGGAGAGTGGGAAAGTGGGAAACTAATTGAGGCCTGGTGAAAATGTTGATGGCAAAAACTGAAAGTGAAACAACGATGGACAGTTTACCGTAGACTTGGTGCTGCGGATGAGGGCGGTGATGGTTTTCTCCAGGTATGTATCCTTTGGTGGAGCGTCGGTGAACACATATATATGCGAGGAGGAGGGAGCGCCTGTCAGAGCCAACTGCGGGAGAGACAGAAGGTTAGAAAGGAGAAGAACCAGAGTGGTCAATTAAAACTGATTCCTTGCAATGTTCCTGCTGGTGTTTTGACCAAACTTAGAATGGATCTTAATACAGTCAATTTAGTTGTGGATGAAGGTTCACAGATTCTCTATAATATTCTTTATAATATTTAATATTCTAATAATTATTAGTTCTAACTAGAGACTTTTGTGGTTGCTAATCAGATATGACGATTGAGCTGATTGGCTGAAAGGCCACACAACACAGTACCTGAAGTCCTGACAGGCACATTTCTGGGAGGTCTCCGCCATCATGGGCATAGAGTTTAGAGATCTCTGACTTCATTATATCTGGGTCTGTGGTTCTTATTAGTGGTCCAAAACCTGCAAATACACACAAAATTCATACAAATAGTATCTGTAAAAAAAAATAGTAAAAAAAGACCGGTCTAAAATAGTCCACATTTAAACACTTATTATAGGTGTTCCATAGTGATTCAGAATAAGACAAAAACATGGTTTGGAAAATGGATTCATGATGTACTCGCTTATTATATAAATTCTGTCAATTTTGAACACAAAATTGCACACTATAAATTGCACTCAATAATGAAAAGTTTCAATAAAACAGTTTAGTTTAATTAAAAAGGTTTATTTTTAATGCTTAATGCTTTCAATGCTTAATGTAAACCCTTTTTGCACTCACCTGGATCATTAAACGGCACCAGAATATATTCAGATGGTTCATCTTGAGTTCCTTTCTTACTGTCAATGATGTTGAAGGCGACTCTCTTGGCTTCTGCAATGTCGTCCGACATACTGCCTGTGGTGTCAATTACAAAAGCCAGCACTGCAGATCGTGCAATACCCATCAGTCTGATGGAGGAAACAATTATTATTCTGGTTAATGGATTTTAAATGTGAACATTAATGCATTCACATTACATTTATAGTGATATACCATTATGTAGACATACAAATTAGGAATGCCACATGGACTACCATTCAAAAGTTTGTGGTCGATCTTATCCATATCCTCACCAAGGCTAGATTTATTTGATCAAAAATACACTAAATACAGCACTATTTTGAAATAGTATAACATTTTAAATGACTGTTTTCTGTTTGAATATATTTTAAAATGTAATTTATTGCTGTAGCAATGCTGATTTTTCAGCAGCCACTAGTCCAGTCTTTAGTGTCACATGATCCACCAGAAATCATCATTGTAATTGTAAAAGTATTGTAGTGTAGAAAACAGGTTGTTAAGACAACATGACATTTTGCTCCCAGCTTTGCCAGTAATAATATCTCTTAAATGTTTAAGAAAGTTTGTCTAAGGATATATAAGGAATTTATCCCCATACCGAAGGTAGTCCTTGTTCCCTACAGCTCCACGTATGTCCTCCAGCAGCTCCAGGGTGGCTTCAGATGCCAGGTTCACAGCATTATTGTGTAGATCAGCATTATGGGAACGGCGTTCATCTTTACTGATCCCACCTCGAGGATTCTGGGTACTGCTGAGATCAGTCTCCCCACCATGGCTACATTTACCTTTCACACACGCATAAAAGACAAACAATGAAATTGTGACACTTAAGAATATTTTTAAACGTATTTCTCTAATTTTTTAAAATGTTTCTTAAGTGGGGAAATGCAGATGATATCTTATTTTTTATCTGTCAAAGACATTTTGAATTATCTGTTGAGGTTTTATCAAATTTGGTAAAAGTTAGAAATGTTTTGGTTAATACAGCCTCTGCTTATGTAACCCTATGGAACGCCTTATGGAAGGCAGGTACACTAACAAAGACATTAAAGACCGCAGTCTCTAGTGTCAGTTGCTAGTGCGCCTCTTGAGATCAGGGGAGTGAGGTTTACCTGCACAGCAATATTTGTCAGTTGCTTACACATAACAACCTAAAACCACTCATTCTAAGAAGCTGATAAAACACCAACGTTTGTTGTAAATTAATCTGTTAGCTTAAAAAAGCTGTGGAAGTAGTTAATAATACATTTTGACTTCACCTTACATTTTTACAGTATATATGCCCATGCGTGTTTTCTGGTATAAACCTATGTATGTTTCCTCACCTTGAGGTTTGTCAGAGGAGAACAAGCCCATGTATCCTGAAGTGAGGTACTTCCCATTCAGAATAGCAGACAGCAGCTGGTTTGGACATGTACCACTGGCACAGTCACTGCATGTTGGCATTGCAACGTCTGCACATGAACAAATACATATACAGCATTATACAACACACATAAATCACAAGCCATGTTTCCATTCACTTGTCAATCGAATTATCTGAAGTTCGGTAAAAAAAACTCATGCGAATAAAGCTGGTGAAAGTGTGTTTCCATCAAACGGCTTTAAAGCGGATAAAAACCTGTGCGTAATGACCAGTGTTGGGCAGTAACGCAGTTACTTTTGACAGTAACTAATACTGTAACGCATTACTTTTTAAATAAAGTAACTCCGTTATCGTTACCATATGGTGCGTTGTCCGTTACTTTTTTAAATTAATTAGTTGCTGGAGCGGCTGAGAAGTGTGCGCTGTTACACAGTACGAGATCACTGAAGAGACTGATAGCATTATACAGAGCGAGAGGACACATAAACTCACTGGCTGAGTTGTTTACGTTAACACGTGAGGCCGCGCGAGCACGGAGATTACAAGCTGCACGGAGAGCGCTGAGCACTTCAGATGCGCATTTAAAACACAGACAGCGAAACGGTATGAATACAGAACACTAAAGTACACATTGCCATATCATTATAAAGTAATATTTTGTCTAGATGCTGCATCAACAGAGAAAGAACAGAAGCTTGCCGTCGAGTCTGAGAGGAATAACATTAGTAACGGCTAACTTACCTCAAGCGATTAAAGCAATGTGACCAAAACACACGCAGACCTGACCCAGATGTTTTATGTCGCAATTGTTACCATCTATTTGCATTAGTTTATATCCAGCTGGTCACTGTTATGCATTCATTAGCCGGCGAAGTTGTATTTTTAAAGCTGACGTGATTGCAATGCTATGTTCATGCAGCGACATCAAGTTTCCTAATCAAGTGTTCTAAAATTTAAGCAAATAAAGTGAAAGACTATACATGTAATATATAGGTCTACATTTATGTAATTTTAATGCTCTGGCCTTTGCAGATATTTAAATATGGCCATCTTCTATAAGCTTGAATCATATAAAATGGTAACACTTTACAATGAGATTACAATTTTAGCATTAAATATGGTTAATAAATGTTGTAGAAGTATCATTCATTGTTAGTTTTTTAATTTCAACATTTACTTAATACATTTGAAATTGAGTTTAAATTGTTATTGTATCTGTTATTACCTTAGTTAATTAGCCTACTATGAACTAACAAGAATGATCAAGGTACAATTGTATTGCTCAAATATTCATTCATGCAGTAAAAACGTATTACTGTCAGCTGCATGAACATATCAATGTTGAGAAAGCAAACACATCACTAGCTTTACACATGCTTGTTTTGTTATTTATTTCAGAAATCCTTGTGATATATTCAGTTTGTGCTGGTCTGACTTAAATAAAATAGTGTTTAAAAATTACTTTCTGTTTAAGTCAGTTTTGTGTTTGTATAGACCATAACGCATAAAAGGGCATTAATGGGAACATTAAAGAACTTTCTTTAAAAAAGTAACTAAAAAGTTACTTTTCACAGTAACGCATTACTTTTTGGTGCAAGTAATCAACAAAGTAATTGAGTTACTTTTTGAATGAAGTAACTAGTAACTGTAACTAGTTACTATTTCTTAGTAACTAGCACAACACTGGTAATGACGTCACATGCTGTTTTGCGATCAAATTGGTATATCGAATTGATTTGAGACATGTTAAGGTGTTTCCATTCATTTTCTCATCGAATTGCACAACATTCAAGCCAACATTTGCGAACAAAGTTTTACTAGGCAAAATGGATCGCACCATAATAACGTTTCCATCCGCGTTTATCGCATAAGGCGTATATCGATCAAGATAAAATTCGATGAGACCGATCGTATTTCATTTGAGTCGATATTCATGAAATTCAATCGAATTTTACTGTTTCCATAAGGCATTTTTCATTCGATATCACTTAATGCGGATAAAAACGTGTGGATGGAAACATAGCTACAAACATGCACTTAATTTACTTATTTGCTGTTTAGGAACAGTCTACATAGATTCATCTCATACATGATATGTACTCTCTGGTGTAACCTGTTATTATCAGTTATGCACCAGGTCATCTGTTCACTTATCTCTAGTTTTCATTTTAAAAATTGATTTTTAAGAGCTATTACACATGAACATTGGACATGTCAACACTGAAAGAAGGGTGTAATCACATTTAATTTCCACATATGAGTCTCTCTCATAAATCACACCCACTGGCTGTATCTACCTGCAATGTTCTCAATGTTGAGATCCGGTCTGATGAGGTTGGCATATGGACTTTTGTTGCCTAATTCAACCCAGTTACTGTGGCTGTAAAAATCCTGAAAAAAAAAGAATTAAGATTAATGCGTAACATAATATTAATGCTATTAAAGCTTACGTTATATTTAAGCGTATGTTTTTTTTATAATTTAGCTTGAAAACACATCTTTTAGAGAAACTTGTCACAACCATAAAAGCATTTCTTATAATAAATTGTAATAATTGTACCAAGTTTATGGTTTATTTTGTTAATGGTTCTATATGAAATGAGACTGTTTGTGTGTGTGCGTTCCTTTAATATAAGCAAATGTTGACAAATTTTATTAACTGGATGTTTAACATAATATTAATATTTAAAGCTTAAGTTTTTTGATTTGCTAGAGAACATTTCTTTTAAAGAAACATATGTGACAGCCATAAACAAAAGCATTTCTTATAATAACTGTATAAATGTGTTAACAAATTGTTAATGAGTGAAACCATGTACTTGAGCAATTTTGTAGCAATATGCTTGTCATAGTCACTGACTGTATCTCCCTCTCACCCACCTGTAGTGTGTGACACACTCTCCCTAGTGTTTCTCTGGCAGATTGAAGGTTGTCAGTGCGGACATTCGCTTTTATGGCTGCAGTTCCCTGAATGATGAGGTTGCGCCCCTCAGTGAAGGCCTCATTATTGAAGTGGTGTGGTGCACTGTCCATGAAATCACGGTCCACAAATCCATTCTGCATGTAGATCTGATTCAGTGCCGTACGGAACTTGGCACCCGAAACCTCACCTGTGGCCGTGCCCAGACACGCACGCAGCAGCTCTTCAGGTGATGAGCCCTGTGTTAAAGTGGAATCATTTCAATTCAATTTATCATCATTTTGAATAAAAATTCTATTGTTTGTCTTCAGAAGAATCGCACAATTTCTATGGTATGGTTATAGTGCACTGCTTTTTATGCCCCTACTTGTACACAAACTCACCGTTGGATTGAATTTTCTTCCTTCTGATTCAGCCACTGCTTCACACACCTCCTGGATCTTTGCCATCACAGCAGAACCAGTAATGGTCACATGAGTGTTTCCGTTACCCCCGACTGACACAAAAGCCTGCATCCTTGACACTACTAGTGTGATCAGGGCCACAGTGGGTACTAATGACTTCATGATCATCTGAGTCAAGAATAAAAAAAATTAGCAATTTAGTTAAGCTTGCTGTGTAAAAAAAAAAAAAACTTCTTTTTATTCATGAGGAAAAAATTTACTAAACCAGTAGACAAATTGAAGGAAAAAAAAGGAATTCAAATCTTTAGAGAGAAGTGAGCAGAATTGAGTTAAAAATATTACAAAATGTTTATAAATAGGCCCATATTATAGGCTATATTTATATTATTTATTATGCTAAGGCAATGTATCATAAATAATAGAATAGAATGTATACAATAGACCTTATTTCTTACCTTCAACATTCAAGGTACCTTCAATCTGTCTCGGTACCTCCAGTCTATCCCTTGATAATGGATCCTTGTTAGGCTCTGATGACATATATATGTCTTGTTATCACAGTGTACAGAAGTTGTCATGCAATCAGACCTAAGCAAATGATTAACCATTATGGAGGAATTATATTATTAAGGCATGGCTGCCTTTAAAATATTGTATCATATCACACACACAAAAAGTATAAATCATACCTTCATAACCTTCATTAAATGTGATATAAAATGTAAAAAATGTAAACATCTACAGCAGTATTAAAACTAACCTGATGCATACTGTTGAGTGAGGCTCCGATCCATAAAATCACCTTTGACCATTCACATAAAAACTTCTACATTGCTTCATTTTTCATTTTATGACTTTACCAGTAAAGAGTTTTCTAGTGTATCATCATCTTTGGAAACAATATTCACATTCCACAATAGGACCACACCTGTTCTCGCACGTTGAGGACCCAGAAACTTCAGGAAGTTCTTCAGTAAATAAAATTATTGACCGTATGGCATAACAGGTTTAATAAATGTTCCTTATGCATTAATTATGTACAAAACTATTGTGACTAACTAGTTAATAAACTCATCAATATTTATTCTTGTATTATTCACTTACTTGTATTTAATGTCACAGTCATCGTCTGCACCTTTCTGTCTTCGTCATCTTCACTACACTGCCCAGCATCCTCTTGTCTCCACACCTGAATTCACTCCCTCAATCATCCACCTGTTCATCGTCTTAATCATCTGTGTCACCTGTCCTCACCTCGTTAGTGGTCGTTTGTATCTGTATTTAGTTCTCTCTGTTCAGTCTGTCTTTGTCGGTTCTTGTCAATGTTAACTGGTGTTTGCATCCGCTCTGTCTGCCTGTACCTGTTTGTTGTTTTGATTTATAGTAAAGTTTATTGTTTATTGGAATTCCTCGTCTCCTCGTGCTTCCTGCCATACACCACCCGTGACAGAAGAACCGACCTAAAAGAAAAGAAAGAAAGAAAGAAAGGAAGATGGAGATCTGGAAGCAATGTTTTGTGGGAACCCGCTTGGCCAGATTTTCTGGGACTCGGGGAGGTTGTAGAGGGGGACATGGTCGTCAATCCACAGTCCACAGTCCATGTTCGCTCTTCAGCCAGGTGCATGTGGTCCCATCCAGCACAGAGCCCGTCGCCTGCCCGCCAGAGCCTGAGCCCGTCGCCTGCCCGCCAGAGCCTGAGCCCGTCGCCTGCCCGCCAGAGCCTGAGCCCGTCGCCTGCCCGTTAGAGACTGAACAGACCGTACGTGAGTACATCCAAGAGGACACTGCGTTGATTGTAATGTCTGCGGCGATCCTGTATGTGTGGGCTACACGAACATCAGTTCTGGCCAATGAGTCCAGCCCCAAGCTCCCTGAAACGCTGGTCCCGTCCAGCCCTGAGCTTCCTTCGCCGCTGGTCCCGTCCAGCCCTGAGCTTCCTTTGCCGCTGGTCCCGTCCAGCCCTGAGCTTCCTTCGCCACTGGTTCCGTCCAGCCCTGAGCTTCCTTCGGCGCTGGTCCCGTCCAGCCCTGAGCTTCCTTCACCGCTGGTTCCGCCCAGCTCAAAGCCCTCTTCACCGCTGGTTCCGCCCAGCTCAAAACCTTCGCCACTGGTCCTGTCCAGCAAAGAGCCCTCTCCGCTTGCCCAGCCAGAGACTGTTAACGTCCCGTCTGCCCAGCCAGAGACTGTTAACGTCCCGTCTGCCCAGCCAGAGACTGTTCACGTCCCGTCTGCCCAGCCAGAGACTGTTCACGTCCCGTCTGCCCAGCCAGAGACTGTTAACGTCCCGTCTGCCCAGCCAGAGACTGTTAACGTCCCGTCTGCCCAGCCAGAGACTGTTAACGTCCCGTCTGCCCAGCCAGAGACTGTTAACGTCCCGTCTGCCCAGCCAGAGACTGTTAACGTCCCGTCTGCCCAGCCAGAGACTGTTAACGTCCCGTCTGCCCAGCCAGAGACTGTTAACGTCCCGTCTGCCCAGCCAGAGACTGTTAACGTCCCGTCTGCCCCGCCTAAGGGTGGTTTACGGCACATCTGCCCAGCCTGTCACAGAGCCTGTCCCTCATCCAGTCACTCTCCCCAAGAATTTTTTTGGGGGGGGCCATAGGTCACCGCCATGGCCGCCCGAAGGGTCCTCACCACTATGGCCACCCGAAGGGTCCTCACCACCATGGCCACCCGACGGGTCCTCTCCGCCATGGCCACCCGAAGGGTCCTCTCCACCATGGCTGCCCGAAGGGTCCTCACCACCCTGGACGCCCGAGGGTTCGTCTGCTCCGCCCTGGCCACGTCCTGCTCCACCCTGGCCACGCCCACGTCCTGCTCCGCCATGGCCGCCTGATCCATCCTGGAGTCCATCCTCCTGCACCCAGTCCGCCTTCCCGTTACGGACTCCAGGATGCCCACCCTCCCACCCCTGTTCTAAGGCGTGAGGTCACGCCTACCGGGAGGGGGGGAGTAATGTCACAGTCATCGTCTGCACCTTTCTGTCTTCGTCATCTTCACTACACTTCCCAGCGTCCTCTTGTCTCCACACCTGAATTCACTCCCTCAATCATCCACCTGTTCATCGTCTTAATCATCTGTGTCACCTGTCCTCACCTCGTTAGTGGTCGTTTGTATCTGTATTTAGTTCTCTCTGTTCAGTCTGTCTTTGTCGGTTCTCGTCAATGTTAACTGGTGTTTGCATCCGCTCTGTCTGCCTGTACCTGTTTTGATTTATAGTAAAGTTTATTGTTTATTGGAATTCCTCGTCTCCTCGTGCTTCCTGCCATACACCACCCGTGACATTTAAAGGTTTACCAACTAAATTTTCCCTCATTAAAAAAGTTTTACACATAAACAAACTGTACTTTTGGAAAATATTGAAAATAATTGTATGTAACAAATTAATCATGACTAGCTTATTTATAAAGTGGCATCAGTTACTTTTTTTTTAGGTGTCATTATAATAGCAACTTATATATATTTCTTCACACTAATATCCTTAAATATTTTGTGGATGCACTTCATACATGAAGATCTTTAACTGAATATTGACTTTTAGGAATAAAAAAAAATAAAAAAATCTTAAGGTGCTATTTACAATTTTCACTTAGCAATTAGGTTGTCAAAACCTGAATCATTTCACTTTCAAATGACGTATTGCATGGTTCTTGGTCCACACATGTATCTCACTGGTCCTTTTCTTTCAGTTTTCAACAAGTCAGTCATTATTGAATTATAATATGTTTATTTTTTGCTGGTCAGTAAACACTACGATAGAGAATTCAATATATATTATTTCATTAAAGTCCCTGTAAAGGCAATTCTAAAAAAAAATTATAAACCCATTATAAATGTTAGAAATGTATTGCTAAAACATATTACAAAGACTGTGAACTGTGAAATACTGAATTGTGGAGTTAGACCGTTAAACAGTTTTTCACCATTGCTATTTTCCGGATTTTTTGGGCGGGGCTAAAACAGGGCTCGATGACGCACTGGAGCCCCTGCTGAGCTCCTGTGAACTATAACCTGCAGCGGATATAAATATCCCAACTATAGTGAAACACTATTTATTAGCAAGGTAACTTAGATCAGCAGTTTAAGACATTAAATCTGTAAGCACATAACACAAGAACAATTATCTTTAAAATATAAACAAGACTTTCTTGATTATTCTAACACATAAAACTAATATCTAACACAATCACACGCACACACACATTCATACGAGTTGCAGAAAGAAAGAGAGTGAGGAAAGAATGAGTTTTAAGAGTGAGATGGTGAAATCCCAAGTTTCTATATGCACTTATAAGACATGACCTGAACGAACCTTCAATCGTTAATTTAACCCTTCTATCGTTTCTTAGGCGGGTTATTCAATTTTATATCAATGCACCAGTTCAGTTAAGAGTCTGGAGTGCTTCTTGCTTGTCCTTGTCTGCGTAAAAGGGGGTTTCCCGGGTCCGTTGCTTGGCTGGCGGTCTTCTCGTGCCTGGATAGATTTTGGGGCGGCCAATGGTGTGTTGGCGGATGGATGAAAGTCTTTTGAAGTTCGAAGCAACGATATATAAAAACTAACTATTTATCATAATGTAGGCTACTTTAAATAACATTACAAGTAATGTCAGAAAGATATCAGCTCTCAGTATGATGTTGTACAATGTCACATCGCCGGAAATAGAGTCATCAGTGTCCCAAGTGTAGTGAGCCATGAATCCTTATACTGTCCTTACTAGTGCCCAAATTTCTCGTTTCTGCCTGTTTGTTGCCTGCCCTGAACTGAACTTCTGCCTGTGACCTGACCACTCTCTGTGTTTATTCTCTGATCTCCCTGTTTTGCTGTTGCCTGACCCTTGCCTGTTCTGATGTTCTTTCATTAAAGACTGCAATTGGATCCCACTGAGTTTTCCAGTTCGTAACAATGGTGCTCAGTTTCCATGTGTCTTCTTAATAATTTAATTTTTTCATTGCCCAGCCTGGAGCTTTAAAATGTCTTATAATACAATCCATATGCATTGTTTAGCACTGTTCATGCAACGCATTCTCATCCCAAGGCGTCATATACTGACGCTTTTGCAAAAGCGTCTACATCCGACGCACATGGCACCCTTTAGCGTCAATATAACACGCTTCGGTTATGGGTAGGTTTAGGTCTGGGGTAGTGTTAGGGTTAGACCCAGGGGCGTTGCTAGACCCATTTTACTGGGGCACGTGCCCCAGTATAAATCTGCTGTGCCCCAGTAAATCTGAAGTTTGAGTTTAACAATTTATTTTATTTGTCAGTGTATTTAATAGAAATTATATTATAGGGTAATAGAAATGATCTATTTGCAACGCAGTAATAAACCAATCAATGCTTGTAAAAGCAACGCAGTTTAACCGAAACCGAAGCTGACCCACGCGACAGAAATCCGCGCGCGTCTGTGTTTCCTAGCAACAGCAGCGCGCACACATCTGAGCACACCGAAGTCCGGTGTTGGCACCTTTTTTTACAGTCTATGGTTGGCACGCGAGGTAGGCTATGAAAACATGACGAAACAAAAGTTTCTAAATAATACAAATAATCTTAAAAGTAAAATTGAGTCAGAGTCAAGTGATTCTTCCGTTTTGCCAAAATGAAGCATAGGCGGTAGCCGTAGCCTACAGTTTAATGCTCGACAAATAAATCAACTTGTTTGGACTTGGCTGGGGAACTTTGTTTTCTTTTAGAATATACATGCTCTTTATTTTATATAGTATATATTAACTCTTTATTGATTTATTGAAACGTTAATTGTAAATTCTTGAAAAATATAAAGGCTAATTATTCATTATTAACATTGTGTAATGTAGAAGAATGCAAATGTGCAAGAAAGTTTTCTCTCCGTTTTCTATTTTCTAAAGTTTTCTATTTTCATACAGTGTTGCCTTCTATGGCACAAAGAAAAAAGAAATTCGTGTAACATGATTTTAAAGCTATTGTTATCCAATTTGTTGGCATTCAAACACCTTAAAATGCACATATGTAGGTCCGAGAAATCCAAATTTTCTCGGGGGAGCATGCCCCCGAACCCCCCTAAGTTACTCTACCCAGCATGGTGTTTTTGAAACAAACAAATTTAATTTACCTATCGGTAAGCCCCGCCCTCCTTAGTTACTCTTGCTATCTCAGACAAACAATGGGGGACCTGTGCCCCAGTAGAGCTTAATGTCTAGCAACGCCCCTGGTTAGACCACTAGGAGGCGCCATATATCTGCGTCTCATATTGACGCTAAAGGGTGCCATGTGCGTTGGATATCAGCCCATTCTCATCCCTAGGCGTCATGAAACTGACGCCTTGGGAATCATTTTGACCATGATTCAATATTTGACGCTTTAGGCACCCTTTAGCATCAGTTACATGACGCGATCCTAGGGCGTCACCTTTAACGTCAGTTAGATGACGCTATCTAATCCTAACCCTACCCGCGTCATCTAACTGACGCTAAAGGGTGCCTAAAGCGTCGAATATTGAAGCATGGTCAAAATTGTCATTTTAGTGACGCCTTGGGATGAGAATGCGTTGCGGATATAGACGCTTTGGCAAAAGCGTCAGTATATGACGCCTTGGGATGAGAACACACACATACATTCTGAAGAGCTGTCGTCTGACGGAAAACAATAATTATAAACAGCAGAATTTCATGTGAAAGAAAGACACTAACACCTACTCCTTTCTACTGTTTTTATCGCTTCTTTGACACACCTCCAGTACAAAATGATGTATGAGACACAGGAATGACAAAGGCAGAGGTGAAAAAGAGTGCAGAAGAAAGTAACTGATGGACAACTAAAGATCATCTGGAGAAAACACGAGTCTGAGTAAACAAACTTCACAAAAGGTATGTTTCATTTTAGTCTATCCAGGTTTACAGAGCTGCTTTAAATGTGAGCATAGGGGATCTCTAGACTATGATAAAAGTCAGAAAAGTCAACCTGAAAAACTTGTTTTAAGACAATGACATTATCTTAAAAATCCCGAAAAGAGTCTTCAAATATAAAAAAGAATTATGAAAGACACTGAATAGAACTGATTTAAGATTAGCTCTTGCTCTATGTTGCGGTGTTTTTACATACAATACAGTTCAAAAGTATTTTTTGAAAGAAATTACAACTTTGTTCTGCAAAGAAATTGACCAAAAAGAGAGTAAAGATTTTTACATTGTTAAAACAATGTATATTGTAAAAAATACAGCAGCCGCACACTCAAAACATTGTTAAAACAATGTATATAAAATAAATGCTGTTTTTTTTTTTATCAAAAAATCTGGAAAAAAATGTCAACATTGAAAATAAGAAAGGTTTTGGATCCCATTGTATGTCATAAACAAATCCCATTTTTGACCAATTGTTTGTATACAATCAATTAATTATTTCAGTTATTTGCTTCTTTGCTCTTCCCACAACCCTTGCCATGTTTTCTAAGTAAATGTTGTCGTTGGAGAGGGCAGGCAGTGACATGCTCAGCTCAAGGCTCTAGCCCTTTAGGCGAGATTGAGTTTTGCGCGCCACCATTATTACTAATCTGATGGACTGCTACAAGGATAAGGGGGTTTAAGAAAATTTTGTGCATTTTAATTTTCTCTCTGTTAAATTTGCACACTGAATATGGGTTGGAGCTTTTAATTTTGAACTCTCAAAGTGCACCAGATTGATGAATTTAACACTTGTCCTTTGGAATTCTCTGCCTCTTCAACTTAGGGAAGCCCAGTCTTATGCCATTTTTAAAGGTCAACTTAAGACATACTTTTTTAAACTTGCATTCACTTGTTGATGTGTTTTTTTTTAACAATTGCCCATTGTTTAGACCTATACAGCGCTTTGAGAAGCTGCTTTTAAAGGCACATTATAAAATAAAGGTTATTATTATTATTTTGTTACAGTGTCTGTCTACATTACATTACTGCATAATAATAGTTATAATATTAATCCCATGACAGTAATAGCCATATTGTAAAACAAATGCAATAATAAAAATAAAGGAAACTTTCATAGCCTAATTTTGTACACATTTCTATACTTGAAAGCAAGTTATAACCCCGCGCCACCAATTAAACAAAACAAAACGAATGGGCCGCCGATGTACGAGTTTTATGGGTCGTTCAGACAAAAAATAAATAAATATATTTAAGTATTCGAGATGTATCGGCCCAAAAAGCACGTCGGCCCGGTAATCTCCCGGTAGTCCCGATGGCCAGTACATGCCGTTGCACAATACTAAGTAAATTTATTTCGTTTGACACCTTAATGGCTGAGATGAGAAGACTTACCTCTATGGGCTTTCTTTTTTATCTTGTTCCTGTCTACTTTTCGTCCCTGTGCACCAGGGGATTTAGACCGCTTGATTTTCGATCAACGCGCCAGCACTTGCCTTGCCTAACCTAACGTAACCTAACGCAGCTCCCCCTCCCCATTAGGAAATGATCGACAATAATCATCAATTCAATAATAATCAAGTTGACAAGTAATTAAAGTAATAGTAAAGTAATAGTAAAGTAAGTAATTAAAGTAATCAAGTTGACAAGTAATTAAACGTGTGGCTGATGGGCGTCTTAAGGCCAATTTATACTTCTGCGTCGAGTGTACGCCGTAATGTACGGCGTACGCTACGCACGTAGGCGACGCCGTCATGAGCATTTATACTTCTGCGTTTAGCTCTGCGTTGCTCTGCAGTACAGCGCCGAAACGCTAGTTGGCGGCGGAGGGTTTTAATGTTCCACTGTGCTTAGATTCCTCGCGGCAAGAAGAAGAAGATTCCTCGCGGCTGTTTTGAGTTTAGGTTACTACAAGCAATGTCGACTGAAAGAGAGCAGATCATGTTGGAGTTGGAGCTTATCGAGGTGGAAAAGGTAATTTTTTAGTTTTTTTTAACAGTTTCGCTGTACTTAGAATTTAAAAATGGCGGGCGGTGCAGAAGAACACGCCGGAAATACATAGGAGGAAACGCGATGCTCCCAAGCCGACCAATCACAGATCTTGCGGTCCGCGTCATCGCGACGTGTAGTTACATTTTTGAGGAGGTGCGCGTCAGGTTACGGCGAAGGGTACGGCGTATGGTACGCGTCTGTGCGTATGCTACGCCGTACCTACTGCGCGCACCCGACGCAGAAGTATAAATTGGCCTTTAGGATGATCATGTTTAATAAACATGTTTTATTTCGCTTGTCATTCTAATTCTATGATTAATGGGAAGTAGGCAAAGGGCGACACTAGAGTGCGCCGCGCCCCCAACACATTTGCCGCCCGATCGCCTATAGTTCGCCTATAGCAATCGCCGGCCCTGAGCCTGCATGGCAAACTATTTTTGTTCAAGGAAAAAATGAGATCCATTATCAGTCATGAATGAAACTGAACATCAACAGCAAAGATTTTCCTGAGAAATACTGACAACCCTTATCCAGAGGTGGAAAGAGTAATAAAATATTCTTCTCAAGTAAAAGTACTACTACTTCAATGAAATTTTACTTAAGTACAAGTAAAATTACTGGTCTAAAAATCTACTCAAGTAAAAGTAAAAAGTAGCTCATTTAAAATGTACTCAGAGTAAAAGTTACTGAGTTACTTTTTTAACAGCGGGGGTGGAGTGGGGGACTCTCCAGGGTTGTAATGGTATGAGATTTTCACAGTATGATGACGTCTCAGAAAATATCACGGTTTACAGTATTAATCAATTATTAAATAAACTGTATTATTAAATTATGGTTATTATTATTATTATCATCATCAGTTAAAATGACAGTTAAATTAATGAAAACAGGGGGGTTTTTTGGTTGAAAAAATGCTTTTACTATAACAACCTTGAAACCATTTGTTTGTTTTGTTTATTAAAATTTCAATAAAACATGTCTAATCAATTAAATTCAATAATTGATAATGAATTAGATTAACAACTTATTTTTAACATTAACAATTTATTAAAAATTTTAAGAATAATATAATCCAATGGAATGTATTTTATTCAGAAAATTAATGTTTCTTTTTACGATTTAATCCAAATATATTATCAAAAACGGTGGCAATCAAATGTAAATTTAAACTTGTGTCCTTTTATTTTTTGGGCAAGCGCTGCAAAAACAGATTTACTAAATGAAACCATGGACAAAAAAATATATTCCTTTAAATAATGTTTAAATAAAATGTATTATTATTGTTGTTATTATTATTATTTTGAGAAGTACGTTCTATTGTAGCTATGCCTACAATAGTAATATATTTCGGTTAGAATTTCTCCTAGTAGTAAAACGAACTTTTATTTTGACAGGTTGTAGTGAAGACCTGTTTCAAAGTTTATTTGACAATGGTTTTTCCTCAAATAAAATTATGAAAATGCTCATTAGGCGTTCTCTCAGAGCAGCTCTGGAAATGTTCATGTTGTTTGTGAGACGCTGAAAACACCATGAACGTCACGCGTACTTGAGTATGTAGTAGACAAAACGGCGCAGCTCAGCAGAACAAATAGGTTATATATTTACATGCAGTATTTTCGTGCTTAACTATTCACAGACCATGTCGCGATTGGATTTATTGCACAGTTCTACTCCATGTATTCATCCATCCAGTATTTTGCGTGTTTTACGTGACATCTGCGTTCTGTAAATTCCATTTTCATGACTGGATTCCGGGATTCCCTCTGCATCACGTAAGTCATTCGGCCAGAATCGGCCTTAAGTTATACTAAATCGGCACATAGCCTAAGTTACCTTTATCTGCAGGAGGGATGGTGTCCTATGTATCCTCCTTTTGTAGCCACTTTGCGCCCACATTTTTTGCAAATTGGATATCTATCCTCGAGGACAACCACGCGTTTTTTCTACAAAGTATTTCCATACTGGCCATAATTCGCTTCATAAGAATTCGAGGGCGCTTTCAGCTTCAGCTGGGTCTGCGTCACCGTTCTTGCGCGTTTGTTCTCCCGCCCTTCAACCAATGCAGTAGTTTCCAGAGTGTGATTTTTTTTCTCCCTTGTAGGCCTATTATTATTTTTTACTCAGTAACGGTTATGATTTCAAATGTAGAAGAACAATACTTCAAACAAAACGTACTTAAGTAAAAGTAAAAGTACAGATTTTAAAAACTACTTAAAAAAGTAGAAGTACACAAAAAAACTACTCAATTACGTAACGCGAGTAAATGTAATTCGTTACTTTCCACCTCTGCCCTTATCTTAATGGATGATGCAGGATGAGTGAATGCTAGTTATCACACAGTCATCATTTCTACTAAACCATCAATTACGCAAGTGTGAGATACGTGTAGTTCCTGTTTAATAATACTGTACCAATGAATCTGGATCCCAGTAACACTATGTGTTGTTATGAAAGCCTTTTTTAATGTAGCTAATGTTTTTAGACACTGTGAACTAATGTAAAATGTATGTTTTAAATACAAGTGAATGTGTGAATTTGCTGGTAAGCATTTTGGTTAGACTTGGTCTACATGCGTTTTTTGGACTCAAGAAATAACAAGATAAAAACAAAATAATGATAAATACTTTAACTCAAAACGCTTACAATTATCCACGCACATGCATACACTGATAATAACACATTTTTTACATACCTCACGATGATATTATTTTAGAGAGGTCTTGGATGAAATTGTTGTGAAGTCAAAATAGCGATAGCAGAAACCTCACAGACAGGACTAACACAGTTAAGAGACAGAGTTCAGTTTGCTCATCTGATTATCAAATTCACCACAGCTTCCTATTTGCTTGATTTTACATTCTCTACTTCTTCCTTCCTCTTTTTTGAAAATGTTGGTAAATGTTCTGTTGTAAGAAATATGTAAAATCTTTTAGTGATCTGCATTGAACTTTGTGATCTACTTAGTTAACTTAATATTGTCACTGTCAAAGTAACTATTTCTGAAGGATCATGTGATGCTGAAGACTGGGTAATGATGCTGAAAATTCAGCTTTGCCATCACAGGAATAAATAACATTTTAAAATATATTAAAATAGAACAGGTATATAAAATTGCCAAAAGTACGTCACAACTTTACTGTTTTACTGTATTTCTGTATCAAAAAATGCAGCCTTAGTGAGCATAAGAGACTTCTTTTTAAAAAAGAAGACCCCCATCTTAGAATCCTACAGATGTTAAACTTTAAGAAAGAACCCCATTTCAAACACACATAATAAAGGTTTAATTTGTTGATCTATGTGCTTCATCTCAGTTGTACTGTATGTAGGAGCCATACACTGGGTTTGACTTGGTTTCTTTTATATTCCCTCTTTTCTGTGTACTGTGGTGTATGTGCACACGCATCACAACGTCATCGGTTACTGTGGGCGGGACCGGGGGTGTGGGGACTGTATTAATGTGTGTGTGCTCACCTGTGTGAAAAAGCTTGGGGTTTGGCTGCTGGGTGAGCATGCAGGGTGAAACTTTCTGTTGACCGTCACCATTGTTAACATCTTCCACTGATGTATCTGAGGTACCTTTGCACGGCTTATGAAATGCATCGCTCAAAGTAAATGTTTCGGTTTTCAAAGTATGTGAGATAGCGTAATAAAGAGATCCCAACATGTACAATGGTTCAGTGTGACGCGTCTTCAGTGTAAACCCTCATGTTTCAGCCTGCTGTGGCGTTTTGTTTGGTTTGGTTTGGTTTAGTGATATAATACGCCGCAATACTGTATATTAGGGGTGCACGATTCAGAAAATGTCACGATTCGATTCGATACCGATTTTTTGTCTCAAGATTCGATTCAAAATCGATTTTCGATTCAAAAACGATTCACAGTATATACATGTAGTTTACTTTTTCCTATGTGATTGATTGCAGTAGACACAATTTAAAAGAAAAAAAAACACAACAAATTAAATGTAGTTTGATATTAGTTATGTCTTCATACAAAAATAAAAACTTTTGCAACTAAAAAGTGCAAAGTGCCAAGCTTTGGCCAGCTTTCAAATACATTTAATTCAAGTTTAAAATAAAACTTAAATAAAAAGCTTTTACATTTAGCTTTAAAGTGCTGTAGTCAGATCAAACAAACAATTATGCTAAATGTGGTTTAAGGACTACTTCAGCTACCAGGCTGACTGTTGAAATGTGAACTCGACTGGGCACATTGAACTTCCTAAAAATATACTAATGTCAACCCTTGCGAAATAATTTTAAATAGATTTTAAAAAGCCACCGCTACTGGTAACATCTATGGTTAGATTGATTTGTTTAGATCCAGTGAAGTCGTTCATAGGCGTAATTTGCAGGTATCTCCAGTTAACTAGCAGAGCATTCATTTAGTTCGCTATTAAGTAAGAGATCTGTTGTTTGGGGGTTTGACTAGCATTCATAACGCACACACGCAAGGTCTCTCGCTCTCTTCCGTGCGCGCGCTAACACAGTTTGGAGCACAGTATGTTCTGTGTCGCATGCGCGTTAGATTCCGGGAGATTTGAACTAATTTCAGGGAGCCGCTATCAATAAAGATCTGCGTGCCATATAACTCCCACAAGTGCATACAATTCGACACAACTACACAAGCATTTTTTAACCGAACGTTAACCTTACTCTGTCTAAATTACCGAGCTAACAGAGCTACGTAAACAGAGCGTGAGAGCACCCGACTGCAGACGTCAATAATGCAGCGTAATGGAATAATCTCCCGATCAAACTCCGCTTCCCGAAAGTTATAAACTGCCTCCGGAACCCAGTTAAGGTACAAAAATCTATTCAACAAAAATAGTGATGCAGTTAAGTGTTTTTTCGCTCAGCCGAGCCCTCTCTGTTGCTGTGTGGAGCAGCGTGTGTCAGTCACCCCTTCCTGAACGTCACTCACTCACTCTAAGGGCCGTTACATAGTCAACGCGAGCAACGCGAGCAAGCAACGCGAGCGACGCGAGCTACGCGCTCCTTTTCATAGTACACAAGCGTCACCGGCGATGCGTGAAATGCAATACACCGATTGCGCAGCAGGGGGTAGTAGAGTCTAGAGTCAGGTCACGTAATATTCAGATCAAAATGGCAACTGAAGAGGAGTGCATATTGCTGATTTTACATCGGCGGCAACAAAGGATGTATACGAACAAGCTCGCATAACTTTTCCTCTTCGCCCGCCATTGTATTCAAATCTTCTTCTTCTGTAAACATAATAATATACCTTTTTATGTACATTACTTGCAATGTCGCCCCCACCGACAACGCATAGTATTGCGTGCATCGGCGCGTCGCGTATCAAAAACTAGGACGACACATTTGGCTACGCATCGACGCATAATGGCGGCCGAAGCGTAGCAATGTGTAGCCTTGCGCACGCGTATGCGTACCGATGCGTTGACTATGTAAGGGCCCTAACTCACTCACTCTAACTCACCCACTCTAACTCACTCATCCGTGCATGCACTGCGGTCTCGTGAGGAAACGCAGCTTTTTGATATAACGTTTTTCTTGTTCCCGAATACAAATATTTTTTTTAAGTATTTGTTCGAAATAACTATTCGTAAAAAACACGTTATTTGTACCTTTACGAATACCGTATTCGGGTTCGGCTCCACCCCTACTACAGACCATTAAGAACTCAAACATAATCTGCGGATCGATGCATTTATTCACGGGTTGAGCAGAGAGGCTGCACAGTTTGACCAGCGGGCGGCAAGAACTTGCAATGTAACTATTTATCAGACCGGCCGTCGCAGCCTCGAAACACTACCGGACCACCGGTAAAAGTCCCGACTCACCCGATTGCCACTCCGCCCATGCACGCCATAAAAAAAAAAAAATATGAATCGATTTTTGGAATTCTATGAATCGATTCTGAATCGGTAAAGATTGAATCGCGATTCAAATGTGAATCGATTTTTTTGCACACCCCTACTGTATATTAATAATTGTTTCTCTTTTTTGTGACAGCAATGACTTCCTCATTACCTCCTAATTCCTCCCATTCGTCCCCCTCAGAGCTCCACTGTCCCCTTCTGCAGAAAATGATCTCTCACACCCTGAACAATGACACTCAAGTGAACCTGGCGGTGGTGAGTGTGCATGGTGTGGTATCCACTCTGGGAATCCTGGAGAACGGACTGGTGCTTTGGGTGCTTGGTTGCCGTCTTCGTCGCAAGACGGTTGCGGCAGTATGGGTTCTCAATCTGGCACTGTCGGATTTCCTAACCACACTAACTTTGCCATTTTTCACTCATTACCTACTGAAGGGCCACAGCTGGGAGTTGGGCGGCCCATTGTGTGCAGCCCAGGCCTCCATATTTTTCCTCAACATGTTTGTTTCTGCCTTCCTACTAGCTGTGATATCGTTGGACCGTTGTTTGGTGGTGACTAAGCCGGTGTGGACTCAGAACCGCCGCACTGTGTCGGCAGCATGGAAGATCTGCGGCCTAGGATGGGCTTGGGCGGCGGTTAACACGTTTCCGTATTTCATGTTCCGATCCGATGCTTAAGCAGGACGGCCGCAAACTTTGCTATCATAATTTTGCACTCTATTCCTCACAGAGCACGCTGCATACAGACTGTAAGGCGCGTCAGGAAGTGACGGCAGTGTCCAAAGTGTTGCTGGCGTTTGTCGGGCCACTGGTGGTCATTGCTGTCAGTTACGCTTTCTTTGTTTTAGAGCTGCAGGCTCGCAGGAAGAGGCTCGAGAGTAGACAGAAGAGTGCGAGCAATGGCAAACAGAAATCTTCGAAATTCTTCCGCAGCCAGTCTTCACCAGGCGGACAAAATGGCGCTCGACTCTCGCAAGGTTTCACGAAAATGGTCGTCACGGTGATCGCAACCTTTATTCTCTGCTGGCTGCCCTACCACGTTTTCTGCTTGCTGGAGGTGACGGCTCTGTACAAGACAGGGATTGTGGATCTAGTGGAGGTGTCCTTACCTGTCGCAACAACATTCACTTTCCTGAACTCTGTGTTGAATCCAATTATCTACACTTTTAGCTGTCCAAACTTCTGCACTCGAATCCGCGAAAGTCTAGGGGCGCTTTTTGAGGGGCTGGTGGAGGAAGGTTGGCCATTAGTGCTGGTTACTGGAAGGATGAAGAAAAAATATCTATCGTCTCCCACTTTACTCAGCTTTCCAACCCCTCACAGAGTTCATCGCATCCATCGTGACTCCCAGAGCTCCATCAACTTTCTCGGCTTTAAAAGCTGTCCCACAAATGAGATCGAGAGAGAAGACAAAATGTAACTTTATCATTAGAAATAACATTACCTGGTACTGATGACTGTTTCTGAGTGGACTACGGCCTACTAACTGGAGGTCACAATCATGGGATGGCCTTATAAGCCTTTATATTTTTCTGTGTCTCTTTCCTCCACTGGGTTAGATTTAAGCCATAGTCATGCTGGATTACCTCTGAGGTTGTTGTAATTCTGAGAATATTAAAGAGTTCTTGGCACTGGAGTAAAAACAAAAATCCCTCAATCACAGATGAAGAAACATGGCCCATATTCCTGTCTCTGTTCTCTCACATTGCTCAGATTACTGACAACATACATATACACACAAGATTATGTTCTTTTCATAGTTAGATGGATCTTTTCCATAGTTCCATTTCCTACTTCCGGTTCCATTCTGTCACTCACCCTTTTACCCGTGTATGTATGTATGTGTTTAGATTAGTTATGTTTGTGATTTAGTTAATGAAACTTGTGCACAATATGTATTTGGTTCTGATTCTCTGCTTGCAACAAAGTTTACTTTACAAATTGGATTTTGACTACAGACTCTTAGTACCGTACAGTAAGAAAGACATTTCCCTTCCCCAGAAATGAATATTTCTTAGAATTAATAAACAATTAACGCTGAGTGTTCACGGGACGAACAGGTGGGTTGATTGTAATATTAATTTTACTACATTAAGTAAATATATTAACTGATCCAAATATTTATTATAAATTATAACCAGTTATTATTGATTATAATATTTAATAGACTTAATTTGTTGCAATACGCATGCATGTACTTAAATGTACCTTATCTCCAGCTCTGATAGGCCATCCCTGCCTGACTCACTTACTGCATGTATCAGAGATATCAAGCATTGGATGTCCCTGAATATCTTTAAATTAAATAATAACAAAACTGAAATATTGATGATTGGCCCTGCTACCTCAGTCAAAAGGATGGACCTGTCCTTTGATATTGATGGGGTTCATGTTAAGCCTTCTTCATCTGTCCGTAATCTTTTGCCTCTCAGATTTTTTCTGTTGTTAAAAACTCTTTTTTTCCATCTTCGTAATATTGCACGTCTTCGATCTTCTCTCAATATAGCGTATGCTGAAATCTTAATTCATGCGTTAATCACATCAAGTCTGGATTATTGAAATGCTCTATTTCTTGGTCTGCCCAAAAAACTTATTGCAAGATTACAGTATGTTCATAAACTTTGTTATATATCAACTTTGTCTACCTTCAAGACTCATATCTATTTTATATGTATTTTGGATAATGTGGCTATGTGGCCTTATGTGTTTGCAATGTGTATGTGGGTGTTCAAATGTATTCCAATGTACAATGTAAAGCGACCTTGAGCTACGGAAAGGCACTATATAAAACTTCTTCTTCTTCTAATTACCATACCAGAAACACACACACAAACTGTGCAATAAAACATTATAAAAATCTATAATTATAAAACAGTTTTACCTGTTAATCTTTTCCTTTTTTTTATACAAACTGTACAAATTATATTATCAGCATAACAATTCAAGTAAAACAAAGTTTAAAAAATTACATGAATTTCAGAAATTCTTAGTTTGGTATGTCATGTTTTCTAGAACACAAAATAAAATGTTTTAAAGAATGTTGTTCTTTTCCATACAGTGAAATGGCTGACAAACTGTCAAAGGGGGGAAAGATGTGATAAATGCATTATAAAAAATGTACATACAACTTGTATTTCAAATTTTTATAGTCTATGGAAGCCATATGACAGCAAAGAACAGACTGAAATTTAAGTTGATATTCACTGAAAATCTTCCTTGACTGCTTAGCTGTGGTCATTGTATTTAAAAGTATGGACCTTCTGCTATAAATAATACATATTGCATTCCACAGAATAAAGAAAGACTTGGCTATGTATCACTGGCCAACTTTATTAGGTAAATCTGTTCAACTGCTCATTAATACAAATATCTAATCAGCCAATCACATGGCAGCAACTCAATGCATTTAAGCATGTAGACATGGTCAAGAAGATCTGCTGAAGTTCAAACTGAGCATCAGAATGAGGAAGAAAGGTGATTTAAGTGACTTTGAATGTGGCTTAGTTGTTGGTGAGAGACGGGCTGATCTGAGTATTTCAGAAACTGCTGATCTACTGGGATTTCATGCACAACCATCTAGAGAATGGTCTGAAAAAGAGAAAATTTCCAGTGAGGGAAAGTCAGAATGGCCAGACTGGTTCGAGCTGATAGAAAGGCAACAGTAACTCAAATAACCACTCGTTACAACCAAAGTATGCAGAAGAGCATCTCTGAACACACAACCTTGAACCTTGAAACAGATGGACTACAGCAGCAGAAGACACATTGGTGTCACTCCTGTCAACAACTGGAAACTGAGACAACAATTTGCACAGGCTCATCAAAATTGGACAATAGAAGATTGGTTTGATGAGTCTTGATTTCTGCTGTGACATTAGATGACAGAATCTGGTGTAAACAACATGAAAGCATAGATAGATCCTGCCTTGTATCAACGATTCAGGCTGCTGCTTGTGTAATGGTGGGGAGGATATTTTCTTTGCACACTTTGGGCCTCTTAGTACCAATTGACCCTTCGCAGGGAGTTTGATTGACAGGCAATCTGACCAATCATAGTCCGCCTTTCGCCGAATCGGCCATTTTTGTCAGGAGAGTCAACAGTCAGGAGAGTTCGTAGATTAACGTTGGAGGATTTGAACTTGAAAAACAGAGTGTACTGATGTCTTTCCGTGGTTAAAACAACATTCCTTCTTATGTTCTTTCATGTTTATTTGATGCTATAAATTAACTAGAAGGAAGAGATCATCGGTTCTGGAGCAGCTCTACAGCGATCTGTCAGACACATTAAAGAGCCACAAAACGGTATTTATTGTTTAAATTTCCCAAATGTGAAAGTTGAGAGTTTCATATCAAAAGTAACCTGGTCTGTCCTTTCTGTCAGCGCGTAGTCAGTGTCCTCTTTGCTCCGCGATGTATTTTTCACTGTGTGAGAACATGGTGTGTGGCATGAAAGCGGCGTCGCTTGTCGGACATAGCAACAGTAACTAAAGGGGACGGGTCTTTGCGAACGGTAAGTTGAGAATCATTTAAACACCACAGCCTTCCTGAGTATTGTTGCTGACCATGTCCATCCCTTTATGACCACAGTGTACCATCTTCTGATGGCTACTCCAGCAGGATAACGCACCATCACAAATACATCTTGAGAAATATCAGCAGCCGGATTTCATTACCAGCAGTTGTTGAGATCATGTGAGAGGGGGGAGGTGGGGGAAATTAGTGAACGGATGGAGAATAGAGTGGACAGATGGAACAGTTCACGTTTTAAGCTGTAAAAGAGTGAGGTCTGTGCTGTAACAGTATGAAACAGATGCTCTTAGTGGTATTAAAACTCCATGTATGCGTCACTAGCAGCTTGCAGCTACTCTGGGACAAAGGGAATGAGGGAACAAGCTGTTTTGAGTGTATGTGTTCACTGTCTCATTGTCATAAAAATATTGTCATGCTTAGCAAAAACACACATTTTCATATGCTTCCCATAGGCGTAGCTATAAGTTTATTCAAATGTGCTATTTTATACTTCCTTTAAACTAAAAATAAGAAGGTATACTTTCAGTCTTTTTATGTACTTCTCAAAAATATACTTAAAATTTGCACTTACTTCACTTATACTGACAGAAAAGTCTAAGTATATTTGGTAGCCTAGAAATTTAGACAGCGGCTGTCACGGTGGGACCGGGAATAATTCCGTGGATTCAGGTGCAGAGAAGAAGTATTTTAATAAGACAAAACATAAAATAAACAAACCAAATCTAAATCCAAAAACAGACAAGGCAGGGCAGGAACAGGCACAGAATACAACACGCGTAACAAATACAACGAACGAGCACAGGACAGCAAACACAGGAAGACTAAATAGGGAGGCAAACAAAGGAGGGTAACGAGAAAGGCAGGTGGAGCAAATAAACCAATAATCAGATAACAAGGGGGAGGGATCAAACAATGACAAGAGCACATGGCTCAAAATAACAAACACCCATGTGCATCACAGACAGGACAGACATGTGACATAACCCCCTCCCTACGGAGCGGCTACCAGACGCTCAATCAGACCAGGGCGGGACGGACAGGAGGGACAGGCCAGGGGGGGGGGGGGGGGGGGCGGGAGGGACAGACCAGGGCGGGACGGGAGGGACAGACCAGGGCAAAACACAGAGTCCATCGGGCGGCCAAGGCGAAACACAGAGTCCATCGGGCGGCCAGGGCGGTGAAGACCCCTCAGGCGGCCAGGGCGGAGCAGACCCCTCGGGCGGCCAAGGCGGTGATGCCCTCTGAGGACCAGACACCGGCTCTGGAACAGGCATTGGCTCTGAAACAGGCATTGGCTCTGCCTCCGGCTCTGGAACAGGCATTGGCTCTGCCTCCGGCTCTGGAATAGGCATTGGCTCTGCCTCCGGCTCTGGAACAGGCACTGGCTCTGCCTCTGGCTCTGCCTCCGGCTCTGGAACAGGCACTGGCTCCGCCTCCGGCTCTGGTACAGGCACTGGCTCTGCCTCCGTCTCTGGAACAGGCACTGGCTCTGCCTCTGGCTCTGCCTCCGGCTCTGGAACAGGCACTGGCTCCGCCTCCGGCTCTGGAACAGGCACTGGCACTGGCACTGGCTCTGCCTCTGGCTCTGCCTCCGGCTCTGGAACAGGCACTGGCTCCGCCTCCGGCTCTGGAAAAGGCACTGGCTCTGCCTCCGTCTCTGGAACAGGCACTGGCTCTGCCTCTGGCTCTGCCTCCGGCTCTGGAACAGGCACTGGCTCCGCCTCCGGCTCTGGAACAGGCACTGGCTCTGCCTCCGGCTCTGGAACAGGCACTGGCTCTGCCTCCGGCTCTGGAACAGGCACTGGCTCCGCCTCCGGCTCTGGAACAGGCACTGGCTCTGCCTCCGGCTCTGGAACAGGCACTGGCTCCGCCTCCGGCTCTGTAACAGGCACTGGCTCTGCCTCCGGCTCTGGAATAGGCACTGGCTCCGCCTCCGGCTCTGGAACAGGCACTGGCTCCGCCTCCGGCTCTGGAACAGGCACTGGCTCTGCCTCCGGCTCTGGAACAGGTACTGGCTCTGCCTCCGGCTCTGGAACAGGCACTGGCTCCGCCTCCGGCTCTGGAACAGGCACTGGCTCTGCCTCCGGCTCTCGAGTATTGTATAGTATCATTCAAAATGTCTCAGTGTGACTGGTACAAATGTCTCATTTCCAAATAAGTAAAACAAAAGGTAATAAGGTTTTTAAGAGTTTAGAGATAACATACACACAAAGGAGGGTGGATGGGTAAACCCTCCTGCTCTCAGAAGGTGTTAACTCAATGCTAATTCCCACTGTTAGCAAATGGTACCATGTAAATCAACTTCTGCCCCCAGTAAGTCTGGGAGGGTGATCACAGTAAATTTCCACTGTGAACTCATGTTTACATATGAAATGAGGTCTGGCTATATAATGAAATGCAACTAGAGATCAGGGCCTTTTCTGTACTTCAGATGAGCCCGTGAGGCTGAGTCCGCGAGACTCTCAGCTTCACGTAGCCTATTTCCTAATGTCGGGTTCGTCTTCTCTTTATTCCAGAACATTTGATGTTTTGTATTGATTATCTTTAACTGATTATGAAATTGGAATGATAAATTTACCTGACATAATAAATTGTTACATTTGATGATTCTAACTGACTTTGATATTATTTCATTAGAGTTAATAAAAGCCTTTTCATTTATGGAGTCAGATGAAATAACGAGAGAATACATATGAAAAATGTATTGCATTTAATCCAAATACTTTGCCACGAGAAAAGACGGTAACTCGCAGAGACCTTCACCCGCCGACCGGATGCCTCCATTGGGCCGATCGAGCCGGGCTTTACAGAACACAATAAGTATGTAATAAATCACTGCATATCAAATCCACCTGGTTTCTGTAATCTCCTCTGTACACTATCATTTTCATTAATCTTTTGTCAAATGGTACATCTAGTCTTATAATTAATTCACCAGGCTACCTATATGATTGCTTAACAACAACAATTAAGAAAATATTTGAGGATGGCGTTTTTAACAGTAACGGATCGCCAGGTTGTGCGTTGTTCTTTTTTCTTTTTTCTTTTACAAAGGCTACATGTTCATTTAAAATTTTAGTTGTTGTGTTGTTCTTTGTTTTACATACTCTGAACTGTACCACAAATGCCTTGTATTTGTCTAGTACTTTTTGCACTGTAGGCCTTGTCTGTAATGGGACTAAATAAAATATATATATAAAAAAAGGTAGGCTGTGTGTAGCGTTGACAGGTCAAAGTCCTAAAGTCTTCAGATGGTTACAATGGCCATTTTTAACTTAATTTTTGCAAAGAAATGTAGTGTTTCAAAACTGCAGGATGTTTTACTTAGAGCTGCCTTAGCATATTAACATCATGAGCCAAAATTGTTTAACACTAGTTACCAGTGTGCATATTAAAATTCTCATGTAGGCTATCTCAAAAAAGAGGAATTTAATTATTTGTATATGTCCAGAGTTCAGATAGCTTTACTGCTTAAAAGTCCTTGTAAAGTTTCAAATAAACTGTTGTCTTCCCCTATGAGTGAGCATATACCCATGAGTCACATTGGAGGAGTAACGTCAACTCCCCTCTTCGATTGATTGGCTAGAGGAGGAGCTGTCAATCTAGAACTAGTGGACCAATGGTGACGCTTAAGCCCGCCCTAATTTACATGAAACTCGAACTGCAACATTTGGAAGACCAAGCGCAGAACATGGAAAGAACAGCGAAGAGAAAAACTGCACAAGCGTCCAAAAAAAATAATTATTTTTTAGCACAAAGTACAGATAATAAAACTAAGGAATACTTAATTTTAACATAAGTTTCGTTTAGTTTAAGTTTTGTGCAAAATATTTTTTAATGTGTTTAAAGTGTTTATTCATGCTTGTTATTTTTTGATTCACGCTTATTATATTTTGATCCGTGAACACGTTGTTTGCTATTCTGATCATTTTGCATTATTTTTTTCAGTTTGTGCAATATATTTGTACATGTGTTTTTATATTTTTGAATGACGCTTATTTTTTGATCCGTGGCCGCAATGCATTTGGCGGTATATTGATCCCATACAGAATGACAATTGTTGGTTGTTGCACCAGCCTTTACAGCAATCAGATTACCGTCTAAAAGCATTTCTAGCATCTCTTTGAGTGTGACATAAGTTCCTCGAGATCAGAACAAAATGTACCATGCAAATCATCAGATTTTTTCTTCATTGTCCCCTTCTAATCTCTTACAAAACATTACTGTTTATGTGTGGGCTATGCATGTCTAAGTACATGACAAAAACCTTCACCACAGAAGCACTGTTGTTGAATGTGAGTCTTACCCCCTACTTACTGAAACTGCTGCTTGTCAGGACATCTGGTCTTTGATCAAGGACTGTTGACAATTTTGAAAAAGATTTAATATTTTCTATATTAAATTTTCAGCATTTGGCTGCATGAGCAGCAAATGGCACAGAACATAAAACATAAATTTATCTATTTAAAGTGGGGGGTTTTTAGAAAGCAAAATATGAAATTATAATGAACTCAGATGTAAATATTAAACATATTAAAATAAACAATACATATAGAAATACAATTAAAGATAATGTCATAATTCCCAATGAATGAATGAATAATCATGAATTTACATATCTTGTAAAATTATTATTGTTTAAAAAAAATCCTCAACAATATTTTTAGAAGGTAAATGACTATTTAGAATGACCCATGTAGACGTGAAAATGTAAATAAATGGTTTGGGGTGGAAATAGAGTATGAAAAATTATAGACCACGAACATGACCGTATAAGAGGATTTTGCGAGAGAGCAGGAAACAGAATAAAGGATTAAATCAGATGTAAACCAGGAAAAGAATGAGCGATACAACATTTCTCCTTATCTACAGTCTAATCACACAATGCCGGTACATCAACCTAATGTCTGATGAGACAAAATGAATAGTTGTTTTGGGAATAAAAAGAAATGCATTTTAATTTGCTTTCAAAACTGTGTCAAGGTGAAACACAAAAGGTGAGATTATGGTATAAAATAACACTGAATATGGATTACATGTTTGGAGAATTAGTTTTCTTTTAACTAAAAAATAAATTTAAATTATTAAAAGCAAGTTGTCTCATGATGATGTTTTCTTGTATTATTGCGTATGGCAATGGGAAAATATTCACCATAATTATTTGACAGAGCATCTAGGGGGGAGGAGACAGAGAACCATATGAATGAGTGAGAGGGAGCGAGAGATAGAGGGACCGTATTAAAAAGAAACAGACTGATGGAGAATCAATGAAAGAGAAAAAACATGAGCGAGAGAGAGAGAGAGAGAGAGAGAGAGAGAGGAGGGGCGAGTGATGTTCAGAGGAAACACTCAATGTAATTTCCTGCAACAGAATCTAAACAGAGTGAGAGGCAGAAACACAGAGCCATAGAAAAGCATTAATGCTCATCAGTCGTCAAAGAGAAAAATGTCTATGGAAGCAGGCAGCACGGAAACCATTGATGTTCCTCAGGACAAGATTGTCAAAAAGGTACGTGACCTTTGACACTTTGATATGGAGCACAACTGTTTGCAAAAGTAGTAAATCTGGCAGTATGAAGTAAATAGGGGGAATTAGGTCTTTATTACACTTAGGATATGGCTTTCTGTACCAGTATACATTAAAGTTTTGACAACAAAATACAACTTTTGAACACGATTGAACCATTATTGCAAAAATCGATAATATATATACACACTATTATATTAAATATTCTACCAATAACAATTTGGGGGTGAGTAAGATTTTTTTTAATGTTTTTGAAAGAAGTCCCTTATGCTCACCAAGTCTATTAGTTCATAAATACAGTAAAACTTTCATTTAAAATGACATCGCTATTCTGTTATAATACCCTGTGATGTCAAATTTGAATTTTCAGCATCATTACTCCAGTCTTCAGTGTCACATGATCCTTCACAAATCATTCTAATATCCAAATTCACAAAAAATCACAACAACTATTGTTTGAGAAAACAAGTATGTGTGAAACTGGACTTGCCTCAAAACCTCACTATTGATTTATAGCCTGTGTGATAACTAGTCCCGGTCTTCACAAATCATAAATGAAGCTCAAATTTGATCGCATGCTCCCTGATCAACTGCTCTTTTGCTCCATGTAGGGGTCCTTTAGGAAGAAGATCGAGAAGCTGAGGAGATGGAGCACCTCTTCGGGTGGCGGCAGCTTCAAACGCCCGCCCAAAACCAAAACCCTCAGTCTGAACTCGCCCACCGAACCCGAGGCAGAGCCCTTCAGAGTAGAGACGGAGCGCAGGACACTCAGACCCATTGTGGCATCTGTCTTTGGTCAGGTATGGACTGCTGTGTCACAGGAGCAGTTATTCATGTTTATGTGCTGTGCTGAACTGAGCTGTTGTATTGTCAGTCATATTCTTGATTTAAACAAACGTTTTGGTCTGCTGAACTCTGGCACATTAGGCCTAATTAAGGATGATATTAAGTTATTTCAGTGCAAAGGTAGTAAACATCAAGCAGGGGTTCATGCAAAAGTGGTTCTTTACGAAGTGCTTGATGATGCGATTTACACTTTTGAGCAATGACACTTGAACTGAAAACTCTCATACATCTCAGTATACTACTCAAAATAGGCACTGTGATTGTTATGGTGGGAAACAGCAGAGACAATGCTGGAGGGCGGTTTATCAGCATCTATAAGAATATTCATTCATACTTTAACAGTGTTTGTTATGCTGGCGGATACTGTGAACACAGTCCAAAATTTTAAAGTCTGGATTATGTGCAGTTGTGTGGTTGGGTTGTGCATTCTCTTTAATGTTTGGTTTAAAAGCATGTCTTTCTGTCTGATATTCATTTTCAAACGAAATGTCACCATGTATGACAGCATAGATCTTCATAGACCTCAAAGTTTGCCAAAAAATAAAAAATCTTCTCACAAACCATTTTGCCCTGATCAAATCTGATGCCTAATAAATTGTATTACTTATTGGGAGCTAAAATATTTTAAGTTGTCAGGACAAAGGAGAAGGCAGCACAATAAACATGTCACTATTGACGTTCATTGCAACTTTATGTTGAAAATCTGAAGAAAACACAGAATGTTTCCTTCCTCATTCCCTCACATTTACTCTTTCAATGTTAAACCTTTCACACAACTGTAATCATAATAATAATTTTCGTACAAACTCTCTGCTTTCAGGGGATTATGGGGCTGTTCTGGAGGAAAAGGTGAAAGTGTATTAGGTATTATCTATTATTCATCACACTTCATTCTTTAAAGCTTGTATTCCCAAACATAATGAATGCATTGCATACAAAACTAGCACAGCTTTCCATGAAATCCCTTTATTTCACTTTTCACTCCTCCACTAAGCTAGAGTGTGATTAATCAAATCATGAAATCAGAATTTCTCTCACCCTTCAAATTCTCTAACTGAATTCAATTGACATTCTAACATTAATAAATTAAGAATTTCAAAATTGTCATTAACCTTGGCAAAAATAACTAAAGGCCCGATATACTAAAACCATAAGTCTGAGCAAGGGTAACTCACGGTGTAGGGATTGAATCTTGGATATCATATCTTCCATTCAAAGAAAAACAGCAACACTGGGATGGAGGAAAGGAGAAGACTGAAAGGCTGGGAGAAGAGAGTGAGGGATGAAAGAAAAAGAATAGGACAGGATTATATGGGTGAGATTAACGACTCGAGAGATCAAATCTGAAAACTGATTCACACAAGAACTCTCTCCAGCTTTGGCCATCGTAATAACATATCAGACATGTGGTGACATAAGAATGTCCAACATATCACACACTAAACCTAAAGCATGTTCCTAGATTTATATTGTAAAATAAATTTAATTTGTGTAAGCAACATTAAACCAGATGTTAAAATCACAATGTCACTGCCATTTTGCTCCATCAAGATTCATATCTTTGTACACGCAATTTTTGTCCCATGGGTGATATTACAACTACAGTTTTCAGCTTTTTATTTGGAAAATGAAAATCACATTAGTTATTTTTGCTTTTTTTTCAAGTGCTTTATATGTACACTTACCTGCTACTTTATTAGGTACATCTGATCAACTGCTCGTTAATGCGAATATCTAATCAGCCAATCACATGGCAGCTCAATGCATTTAGGCATGTGGACATGGGGTGCGTCTCAATCAGCTCCCGAGCTTGTGAATCAGTAAATCATTTTCACGAAATTCGGGCACTGGTAAGGACAGTAAGGACCCTGGCTCACTACAAATTGGGACACTGATGACTCTATTTCCAGCGACGTGACAACGTCATCATTGTACAACATCACTACTGGTGCTTATGAACAACAGCAGAACTGATATCTTTCTGACATACTTGTAATGTTATTTAAAGTACACTACAAGAAATAATTTGCTTGTCACATGTACCTGCAACATTTCAGCTGTAAATAAATTATAAATGTTATTATGTTCATTACCTGTCTAGTGATGTATGTCTAGTGATGTATGTTTATGCTGAAATATAATTAAATCATGGTTTGTATTTTTTTAAAACACCACGTGTCATATGTGTAGTGAGTTGGCTCACATGATTTAAGTTTTGCGCTTCAGAACTTCCGTTAAGGAAACATAGTGAGCATCGATGCTCCCTGGTTTTCACGGTGCATTGTGGGACTTTTTAGGGAGTGAAAGTTTCTGTGCCCTGGAAGGATTCTGTGATTGAGACAGCCCTTAAAATGTCTGACTACCTGATCAGTGCCCTGACTACTGAACTAGGGATCTGATTGATTGAGATGCACCGATGGTCAAGAAGATCGGATGAAGTTCAAATTGAGCATCAGAATGGGGAAGAAAGGTGATTTAAGTGACTTTGAATGTGGCATGGTTGTGGATGCCAGATGGGCTGGTCTGAGTATTTCAGAAACTGCTGATCTACTGGGATATTCATGAAAAACCATCTCTTGGATTTTCAGAGAATGGTCTGAAAAAGAGAAAATATCCAATGAGTGGCAGTTCTGTGGGCGAAAATGCTTTGTTGAGGAGTGGTCAGAGAATGGCCAGACTGGTTCGAACTGATTAAAGGCAACAGTATCTCAATAACCACTCGTTACAGCAGAAGTATGCTAAAGAGCATCTCTGAACGCACAACCTCGAACCTTGAAGCTGATGGTAAGCTACAGCAGCAGGAGACCAAACCGGTGCCTCTCTTGTCAGCTAACAACAGGAAACTGAGGCTAGAATTCACAAAGGCTCACTAAAATTGGACAATAGAAAATTGGAAAAAACATTGCCTGGTCTGATGCCTCTCGATTTCTGCTGTGACATTCAGATGTCAGGGTCAGAATTAGGCGTAAACAACATGAAAGCATGGATTCATCCTGCCTTGTATCAACAATTCAAGCTGCTGCTTGTGTAATGGTGTGGAGGATATTTTCTTGGCACATTTTGGGCCCCTTAGTACCAATTGAGCATCATTAAAACACCACAGTATTGTTGCTGACCATGTCCATCCCTTTATGACCACAGTGTACCCATCTTCTGATGGCTACTCCAGCAGGATAAAGCACCATATCACAAAGCTCAAATCATCTCAATCTGGTTTCTTGCTCATGATACTCAAATAGCCTCCACAGTCACCAGATCTCAATCCAATAGAGCAGCTTTGGGATGTGCTGGAATGGGAGATTCGTATCATGGATGTGCAGCCGACAAATCTGCAGCAACTGTGTGATGCTATCATGTCAATATGGCCCAAAATCTCTGAGGAATGTTTCCAGCACCCTGTTGAATCTATGCCAGGAAGAATTAAGGCAGTTCTGAAGGTAAAAGGGGGTCCAACCCAGTACTAGCAAGATGTATCTATAAAGTGGCCGGTGAAAGTATATTATAGTTTTATCCTCTTCCCAGAACCAGACTTGCAGTCTTAAACTATGAAAATTCAACATAAAATATTAATCACAAAGTGCAATATTCTTAATACAGTGTAAAATAATCATAAAATATTTCAATATATATTGTGTTACAACCGTCCCTCAAATGTGGTGTGCGCTGAAGTCATGTGTGATAAAATAAGAAAACCGTTTATTATTGTGTGTCATATCCACTCAAGCTATAATTTTGTCAACTGAAAAATGAATTAAATACATGAATTTAAGACACATCACATGCTAACAGCTACACAAACATTTAGCTTTCAGTTGACATCATTTTTCCTCTCTGCTTCTATGTCTCCCTGTTGTCTCTTCTCATGTTTTGGCCTTAATCCATCGACAGCCCACCAATATAAAGCAGACAACCTAAATCTCCCTATAGCCCACACACATACACACAAATTACAGAAGCTGTACGAATCAACAAAAACGAGACGCTCTACATTTCACCATAGGTCAGTTGTCTAAGTGTCTTGCAATAAAATTATTTAATCCACCAATCAGAGGCCAAGTCTCCATGGGTAACCCAATAAGGAGCTGCTCTGTACAGCGTAGCTGGCTGGTTCTTTATTACATGTTTTAAACTTACAAATGAAATTTTGTTTACAACATTCCCTAGGTCATTATAGTAATTTACTATGATATTATTGCAATTTTTAAAACAGGTGTATTTTATTTACTGACATTGTAGATATGTCCAAATTAGTTCAGAGAATAAAGTAATACAAATATTATAATATAATAACAGAACACTGAATCAAAAGTAACTTTTTTTCAGAGAAATATATAATCGTTTGAACATTTAAACATAAACAGAGTAACAAATAATAAAAGCTGTGTTGTGCAATACGTACAGCATTTTGCTATCTTATTCATGTGCCACTAAGAAGAAACTAATCTGCATATGTGAGTAAATGGGATGTACAGAAAGTGGGCGTTATTGTGTTAATGTACAATCATAGAGACCACAGAGTGAGAAATTGTGTGCTGTGCAGATTAACCCCTGCTGATCCATTAATCTAAAAGTAGAGATGCATTAGTCCACTGATGATCAAAGTCTAATGAAGGTTTAGAGTCAAGTCAAGTCACCTTCATTTATATAGCGCTTTTAACAATATTGTTTCAAAACAGCTTTACAGTGATAATAGGAAATTAAAGTAACAGATTGTTTTGGCTTTACAGCAGCTCTAGAATAAATGTATTGTCTAGCTTAAGTTAGTTTTCATTGATTCACTTCCGTCGCAACAATCATTAGTTATTAACTTAGCTAACGCTAACGCGACACCGTTCTAACAGAAAACCCTTAATGCGATCCGGCTGCTCATTTGCACAAAACAGTGCCTGGTTGCTCGAGAACGCAAACAATGAAATAGGTTCCAAGGTACAAGCCTTGAAAAATTTATAATACAGATTTTTTTTATCGCTTCCGCGTAGCCACGTGAACCGGAATTATCCCGACAACATTTTATCTATACAGAGGTAAAGGGAAGGGAAGGAGGCCTTCACAGGGGAGAGACTAGTTGACACTTCAGGACTGCGTTGCCGTCGTGTCCAGGCGCAGGTCCTTCATCAGATCCGGAAACGGCCTGGATCCGGCAAACCTCGGGATAAACAGATAGACTAATATTAGCACCATCCATCTTATGATGTAACAAGTACATCAGGATTTATGGGAAGTGTTCCCGGTTTCGGCTGACCTAATCTATGCAGCCTAACATTGAATTATAGAGTCTATAATGTGTTTCTGTGTGTGCTAGGTCAAAGAGATGTGTTTTTCGTCTAGATTTTAACTGACAGAGTGTGTCTGCTTCCCGGACAAAGGTAGGAAGACTGTTCCAAAGTTTTGGTGCTAAATAGGAAAAGGATCTACCGCCAGCAGTCGATTTTGATATTCTAGGTATTATCAACTGGCCGGAATTTTGAGAACGCAATAGACGTGAAGGACTATAATGCGTTAAGAGCTCGCTCAAGTACTGGGGAGCTAAACCATTTAGTGCTTTGTAAGTAATCAGCAATATTTTAAAATGTATACAATGTTTAATAGGGAGCCAATGGAGTGTTGACAGAACCGGGCTAATATGGTCATACTTCCTGGTTCTGGTAAGAACTGCATTTTGGACCAGCTGTAGTTTGTTAATTAAGCGTGCAGGGCAACAACAACCCATAATAGCATTACAATAATCTAGCCTTGATGTCATGAACGCATGAACTAACTGTTCCGCATTTGTCATTGAGAGCATATGATGTAATTTAGATATATTTTTAAGTTGGAAAAATGCGGTTTTACAGATAGACACGTGACTTTCAAATGAAAGATTGGTATCAAAGAGCACACCCAGGTTCCTAACCGATGACGAAGACTTGACAGAGCAGCCATCAAGTGTTAGACAGTATTCTAGGTTAGTATGTGAGGAAGTTTTTTGTCCAATAATTAGAATCTCTGTTTTTTCAGAATTAAGTAGTAGGAAATTACTAGTCATCCAGTTTTATATATCAGCTATGCATTCCGTTAATTTTGTGAATTGGTTAGTTTCGTCAGGGCGTGAAGAAATAGAGAGTATCATCAGCGTAACAGTGAAAACTAATGCCATGCTTCATAATGATATCTCCTAAGGGTAGCATGTACAGAGTGAACAGCAACGGTCCTAGTACTGAGCCTTGTGGTACACCATACTGAACTTGTGATCGATAAGACATTTCTTTATTTACTGCTACAAACTGATAACGGTCAGATAAGTATGATTTAAACCATGCTAATGCAATTCCACTAATGCCAACATCATTTTCAAGTCTATTTAAAAGAATGTTGTGGCCAATTGTATCAAATGCATCACTAAGATCGAGTAACACTAATAGAGAGATACAATAGAGTAAGGAACATTCTTTGATGCACCAGTTTAAAAACGAGATGGACTGACTCTTTGACGTCAATGCGGTTTACATGCATGCGTGCAGATAAATGCATACATGTTTACCATCTGTTTTTTACAACTATAAGTGTGTTATATCTCCACAACAGCTGTTGTTTCCAGATAGATGGAGGGAATGAGAATAGCAGACTGATTGGTATCTCTAGTCTGTTGCCTGGGCAAATAAATTCATGAACGTCAATAGGAAAGCTAAATGCTGCTGTGGCAATTGGATGGGCATATAACAGTCATGTCATAATTCACAATTAATTGGTCTTCTCTGCTATATTCAGGAATATTTACCAGACTTTTTCCCCAGAGACTGTGGGCTAGGGTGACTACCTGGTTATTGCTCTGTTGCAGGACGTAGATGTGATTTTGCGGGACACGTGAGAGAGACAATTTTCTTACTATTACACTATGAAAATATTTATTTACATTATTTGGAAAGACTATTTGCAATTTACATTGGATGAAGACTAGTTTTAAATCACCAATAGAGACAGAGCGTATTTAGGCCACCCCCACACCGGAGGGGAAAACAATCCAACCGTCTCCATTGACTTTGCATTGCGAGAGGCTGCCTCCTTGTCATTTATGACTTATAACAAAAAACAAAACAATGTCTAAAAGCTGCTATGTGACAAGGTGTACAGCAAACAAGCTAAATAACCCAGAAATATTTTTTTATAAATTTATTGTATTGTGCTCTTTGATACCAATCTTTCATTTGAAAGTCACGTGTCTAGTATCTGTAAAACTGCATTTTTTCATCTTAAAAACATATCTAAATTACGCCATATGCTCTCATTAACAAATGCAGAACAATTAGTTCATGCGTTCATGACATCAAGACTAGATTATTGTAATGCTCTACTGGGTGGTTGCCCTGCACGCTTAATAAACAAACTACAGCTAGTTCAAAATGCAGTTCTTACCAGAACCAGTAAGTTGTCACGAACGGTGAAGAAGAGATTCCAAAAGGCTTAAAGCAGGTAAAACAGTCTTTTAATGGAAACAAGGCAAAGCCGCCACGGCCGTTTAACAAAGGAAGTTCCCAAAAGATTCTTGGTAGGCAGAGTGATGCTCAAGCGGCAGATCCAGAAGGATCGTGAGAGAATAGAGCAGGGTGCTGGTGGGGCGTAGAGCCCTCTGCAACTCTCCACGGCACGGCACTGGACACAGCACAAATCAGGTAACGTACAGCACTAAATAATTAACAGCACCAGACAAGACAGGACAGGACAGGACTGATCATCTGTAGATGAAACACAAGCGTTTAGCAACATACGTGACGGGTAGGGTTGGGTACCGAAACTCGGTGCCAATAGGGAACCGGTTCCGACGTAAACGGTAGTAACCAGACCGAATAAGAACGACAATTTCGGTGCCTGATTTCGGTGCCTGACTTAATTAGGCACACACGCACACACACGCACAGTCTCTTCTGTCTCGCATGCGCGCTCTTGCTCGCAAGGTTTGGCTGCATTTCACGTGTAAAATTACGCGTCAGAACGCCCTCTGGGTGTGCCGATAGTCTGAATCCCATATAGAATCAAGCCAATACATTGGCTAATGGCGCGGGCGCCGCCTCGACGCACTTACGTCGTCATATTATGTTGGCGCGCGCGCCATCTGCTCCTCAGATTTCTCTGCCGAAAAAGGAGGCTGGTCGGCAGCGCAAGGAGCTTGGCAGCGTCTCGTTCCCTATTGAGAGAACATAGGTTACACCAGTAACCAGAGATATTCTCTTTCATAGGTTCACTCAACGCTGCGTAGCTAAGAAGCAGTGGATTTGTAGGCTGCTGTATCACGTGCAGTTTGAACTGACGCGCTACAGCGATCTGTCACATTTCAAAGAGCCAAAACGTTATTTATTGTGTGAATCTCGTAAAAATATTGACAGAATCTGACAGCTGTGGATTTGTTCCATATCAAAAGTAACCTTCTCTGTCTTGTCTGTCGGTGTCCTCTTTGTCCGCGATTTTTCTTTGCGTGAGAAAATGGATGTGTGGCGTGAGAGCGTGTGAAAAGGGTCAATGCGTGAGTCTCACGGTTAATGCGTGAGAGTTGGCAGCTCTGCAATCTCTATTAATCTCCAGTATTATTACATTGTTTGATACAATATTGTTTTATTTGATATTATGTAAATGTGTAAAATGTAATGTAATTTTTTTTATTTTATATTGGTTTTATTATTACCATATGTTACTTGTATTTATATTGTTTAAAGATTACCCAACCGATACCCAACCCTAGTGACGGGTAATAATAATCCGACAGAGAAGAGGTGAAAGAGAAAGCTAGAAATAGAGTGACTAATGACAAGAGATTGAGAGCAGGTGAGGGGGATGAGATAACAAGGAACAGCTGAAAGAGATGAGTGGGTAATAACAGGTGTTTGTGTGTGAGTGCGTGTAACCAGCAGATGGAGACAGAGTCAGAAAAGAAGAGAGAAAGAACCAGGATCATGACAGTACCCAGATGAGGGGGCGGAATTATGAGCGTATTCTGCCCACGGGAGTTGCTCGGACCACGAAGCGGGTTGCGAAAGACAAGACTGCGTAAAATGCGTCCAATGGTCTGATTTGCGCGTTCAGCTTGTCCATTGGTCTGAGGGTGGAAACCGGAGGAGAGGCTAACAGAGACTCCGAAGAGGCGACAAAATTCCTTCCAAAACAGGGAGGAGAATTGTGGACCTCTATCCGACACGACGTTCTCGGGGAGACCATGGATCTTAAAAATGTGATCGACGACAATTTGAGCGGTCTCTCTGGCGGAGGGCAATTTAGGCAGCGGGATAAAACGAGCCGTCTTAGAGAAGCGATCGATAACAGTGAGGATAACAGTATTTCCTCCGGACGGAGGAAGCCCTGTAATAAAGTCAAGTGCAATCTGTGCCCAAGGACGCGACGGAATAGGTAAGGGTCTGAGGAGACCCGCAGGCGGTCTGTTGCTGACCTTGGTTTGAGCGCAGACCGAGCAGGACGCAATAAAACGACGAATATCTCGTTCCCGTGTGGGCCACCAGAACCTCTGTGAAACGGAGGCAATTGTACCCCTAACTCCCGGATGCGCAAACAGCTTTGAGGAGTGACCCCACTGGAGAATGGCGCGGCGAGCGGAAGGGGGAACAAATAGTAACCCCCTAGGGCAGAGACGAGGCGTGATAGAATGGGAGAGCACGCGTTTAACAATACGTTCAATTCCCCAGACCGCCGCACCCACCACCAATCCTTGAGGAAGAATCCCCTCATCAGTGGGTTTGGACTCAGGGGAGGCAAACTGGCGAGAGAGAGCGTCAGGCTTCTGATTCTTGGAGCCGGGGCGGTAGGAGATTATGAAATCAAAACGCGCAAAGAAAAGTGACCAGCGAGCCTGACGAGCGTTAAGTCTTTTAGCCGTACGGATATAATCAAGATTACGATGGTCTGTCCAGACGACGAACGGAACTGAAGACCCCACCAGCCAGTGGCGCCACTCTCCTAACGCAAGACGAATGGCCAAAAGCTCGCGGTTACCCACGTCGTAGTTGCGCTCGGATGGAGACAGGCGATGTGAAAAGAAAGCGCAGGGGTGGACTCTCTCATCAGCGGGTGATCGCTGGGAGAGAATAGCCCCCACTCCCACCGCCGAGGCGTCAACCTCCACAATAAACTGTCTGGAAACGTCGGGGGAGATGAGAATGGGTGCGGACGAGAACAAGGATTTAAGGCGATCAAAAGCCGCCTGCGCGGCGTCACTCCAAAAAAAACGAGTCTTGGTAGAGGTAAGTGCGGTAAGGGGAGCCACCACCTGACTGAAGTTCAGAATAAACCGTCGATAAAAATTGGCGAAACCCAAGAAGCGCTGGAGCGAAATCCGGGAGTCAGGTATGGGCCAATCAGTGACAGCGCGGACCTTGGACGGATCCATACTAATACCCTGGGCAGAAATGACCGAACCGAGAAAGGTAACGGATTGGGCGTGGAACGTGCATTTCTCAGCTTTAACGAATAATTTATTCTCCAAAAGACGTTGAAGAACCTGACGAACGTGTTGCACATGAACTTGGAGAGACGGGGAAAAAATTAAGATATCGTCGAGATAAACGAAAAAAAAATGTTAAGCATGTCTCTGAGAACGTCGTTGACCAGTGCTTGAAAGACTGCAGGAGCGTTGACCAGACCAAAAGGTAAAACCCGATATTCAAAGTGACCGAGGGGAGTATTGAAGGCGGTCTTCCACTCGTCTCCTTCCTTAATGCGAACAAGGTGATAGGCATTGCGAAGGTCCAGATTTGTGAAGAACTGTGCTCCCTGCAAGATTTCAAAGGCGGATGACATAAGTGGTAAGGGATAGCGGTTCTTAACCGTTATGTCATTTAAGCCTCTGTAATCAATGCAGGGACGTAAAGAGCCATCCTTTTTCTTCACAAAAAAGAACCCCGCACCGGCAGGAGAGCATGAGGAGACAATAGTACCTGCGTTCAATGACTCGGAGAGGTATTTCTCTAACGCCTGACGCTCAGGAATAGAGAGGGAATAAAGCCTTCCCCGGGGAGGGATGGAGCCTGGAAGAAGCTCTATGCTACAATCATAGGGGCGGTGCGGAGGAAGAGAAGCGGCCCGGGAACGACTGAAGACCGCTCGCAAATCGAAGTACTCCTCGGGAACTCCTGACAAATCACCTGGTTCCTCCTGGAAAACAGAAACAGAAGACACGGGAGGAACAGCAGACATCAAACACTTAACATGACAAGAGAGATTCCACGAGAGAATGGAGTTTAGGGACCAGTTAATCTGGGGGTTATGTTCAACAAGCCAAAGATGGCCCAACACAACAGGGGTATTAGGGGAGTGAAAAACTAAAAAAGAAATAGTCTCACGGTGGTTACCGGAAACGGTGAGACTTAGAGGGGCAGTAGCACGGTGAACCCTGGCAAGGACCCGTCTATCCAAGGCAAAGACGGTGGTGGGGTCCTGAAGATCAACGAGAGGAATACCGTGCTCGAGGGCCCAGGTCTCATCCACAAAGTTCCCCTCAGAACCAGAGTCTATCAAGGCTCGACAGGAGGCGGAAGAGTTGAACCAGTGGAGGTGAACCGGAAAAGTAGTCCGAGAAGGCAGCGGAGGGTGCAGAGAGGAAGCGCTCACCAGTAACCCTCTCTCTACTGGTGAGCGTTGGCTTTTAACTGACAGGTGGTAACAAAATGACTGTTAGAACCACAGCAGAGACATAGCCGATTGACGATGCGGCGCTGGCGTTCAGCAGCGGAGATACTGATCCCGCCCAGCTGCATCGGTTCCTGGTCTGCCACGGGGGCGGAGGAAGCGCTGACCATAGAGGAAGGGAGAGGAGAAGCCACAGTGTTGCGAGTGCGTCGACGTAACTCGTAACGTTTCTCCACGCGGAGAGCCAGGTCGATAAGGGGGTCGAGATGAGAAGACCGAGCGTCCTCCCTGGTGGAGGGTGGATAACAGACGAGAGGCTTCGGGACCATGCACAGATCGGTCGAAAACCTTTAACATCTCCTCTTTAAATAGGGAGTAGTGGCTTAAACAGTCTGCATCAGAGCTCCAAACAGCCGTTCCCCACTCACGAGCCCGTCCCTTGAGAAGCGAGATGATGTAAGCGATGCGAGAGCGTTCCTTGGCATAGGTGAGAGGTTGAAGCGAAAAAATAACTTCATACTGGGTCAAAAATGACATGCACTCGGTCTGCTCACCCGGATAGCAGGGGGGGTTGTTCACACGGGGCTCTGGGCCGTCGGAAGATCTAGCGGAGTCCATACGGAAATAATGAAACTGCTCGGTGAGATCAGCCATCTGGGAAGCCAGCGTCTCCATAGCATGACGAGCAGCGGAGAGTTCCTCTTCGTGCTTACCCAGCATAGCTCCCTGGATCTCCACAGCAGCTTGGATAGGATGCTCCTCCGTTGGGTTCATGTTGGTCGGATTATTCTGTCACGAACGGTGAAGAAGAGATTCCAAAAGGCTTAAAGCAGGTAAAACAGTCTTTTAATGGAAACAAGGCAAAGCCGCCACGGCCGTTTAACAAAGGAAGTTCACAAAAGATTCTTGGTAGGCAGAGTGATGCTCAAGCGGCAGGTCCAGAAGGATCGTGAGAGAATAGAGCAGGGTGCTGGTGGGGCGTAGAGCCCTCTGCAACTCTCCACGGCACGGCACTGGACACAGCACAAATCAGGTAACGTACAGCACTAAATAATTAACAGCACCAGACAAGACAGGACAGGACAGGACTGATCATCTGTAGATGAAACACAAGCGTTTAGCAACATACGTGACGGGTAATAATAATCCGACAGAGAAGAGGTGAAAGAGAAAGCTAGAAATAGAGTGACTAATGACAAGAGATTGAGAGCAGGTGAGGGGGATGAGATAACAAGGAACAGCTGAAAGAGATGAGTGGGTAATAACAGGTGTTTGTGTGTGAGTGCGTGTAACCAGCAGATGGAGACAGAGTCAGAAAAGAAGAGAGAAAGAACCAGGATCATGACAGAAGTATGCCATATTAGCCCGGTTCTGTCAACACTGCATTGGCTCCCTATTAAACATCGTATACATTTTAAAATATTGTTGATTACTTACAAAGCACTAAATGGTTTAGCTCCGCAGTACTTGAGCGAGCTTTTAAAGCATTATAGTCCTTCACGTCTATTGCGATCTCAAAATTCCGGCCAGTTGATAATACCTAGAATATCAAAATCGACTGCTGGCGGTAGATCCTTTTCCTATTTAGCACCAAAACTTTGGAACAGTCTTCCTACCATTGTCCGGGAAGCAGACACACTCTGTCAGTTCAAAGCTAGACTAAAAACACATCTCTTTGACCTAGCATACACATAATACATTATAGACTTCTATAATTCAATGTTAGGCTGCATAGATTAGGTCAGCCGGAACTGGGAACACTTCCCTTAAATCCTGATGTACTCGTTACATCATAAGAAGAACGGCATCTACGCTAACTTTAGTGTCTTTGTTTATCCCGAGGTTTTCCCGCAGCCTGCCGGATCCAGGCCGTATCCAGATCTGACGAAGGAGATTCGCCTGGACCCGATGACAATGCAGTGCTGAAGTGTCAACTATCCTCTCCCTCAGTGGCGGCGCCAGTGGGGAGCTAGGTGGTGCTGTAGCTCCCCCTATAATAGCCATAGCACCCGCCCAGCACCCCCAAGAAATGTCTGTAATTTTTATAATAATAATTTAAAAATATATATTTGGTCTAAAATAACATGAGGCCCAAACAGGCGATCTTCTTTGGCCAATGGACGCAGCGCAAGGCGAACGTTTGCAGACATCCGAAGTCTCCCTTAAATCCGCAAATTAGTTCAAATCTCCCGGAATCTAGAGCTCGCGAGCTCCAAACCGTGTAGCGCGCAAGAAAGAGAGAGCAAGAGACACCCAACCATGTTATTGCCATGTTAATAACGTTTGTAAGAAACCAAACCGTTTGTAAATCCGTCAAGATTTCAGCGAGATAAGAGGATTTGTGTTCATGCTGATCACTCACATTACATCAGAGCCTGCCTGTGACAAGATGGCCGAACGGTGATGCCGGAAGTGACTCCGCCGTAAGACATCTAGCCTTTATTATATGATATCTATGGGTGCAACAACTTCCATTCTTACTCTACACCTTTTATAGGTAACAACATGGACTACAGTGCCATCTCCTGACAAGTACCTAAACAACAAATTTATTTCTGGTTATTTAGCTTGTTTGCTGTACACCTTGTCACATTGCAGCTTTTAGACATTGTTTTGTTTTTTGTTATACGTCATAAATGACAAGGAGGTAGCCTCTCGCAATGCAAAGTCAATGGAGATCGGATTTCTTATTTGGTCCACATGTCTTTTCACCGTTTGTCCATGTCCTAGAGCAGTCTTGTATGAAAGAGGTCCTGTACAACATTCCACTACTGCAGGAATCCATTTGGGTCCACCACCATAATTCCTCACATACACTGAATCTCCCACTTCAAAACTTCTGAGTTTGCAGGTTTTGTCATGGCTTTCTTTTTGTTTCTGCTGTTTTTTCAGAATTTTGGACTTCATATCAGGAATAAGTAAATCAAATGTGGATCTCAACTTCCGTGACATTAGCATTTGAGCAGGTGACAACCCAGATGTTGCATGAGGAGTGATTCTATAATTAAACAAGAATCTTGCTACTCTTGTCTCCACAGTGTCACCTTTCATTTTTTTTATCCCCACCTTGAAAGTTTGAACAGCACGTTCCGCTAGGCCGTTTGAAGAAGGATGGTAAGGAGCTGACGTTACATGCTGAATGCCATTGTTTTTCATGAACATTTCAAACTCGTTACTGGTAAAACATGTTCCGTTGTCTGACACTAACATTTTGGGTAATCCATGTGTACTGAAACACATTCTTAGTTTCTCTATTGTAATTCGGGACGTGGCATGTGTGACAGGATAAACTTCCATCCACTTAGAATGAGAATCTACCAGAATGAGGAACATTCTTTCTAAGAAGGGCCCTGCATAGTCTACATGAAGTCTTTCCCAGGGTGAGCCCGGCCACTCCCACGGGTGCAAAGGAGCTTGAGCAGGTGCCTTTCTGGAACTTTGACATACTTCACAATTCTGAACCACTCTCTCTACATCCTGATCCATACCAGGCCACCACATGATCGGGCCAATCCCTTCATTCTTGACATGCCGGAATGAGTCTGATGTAACTGCTTCAATACAGCAGCTCGACCTTGTGATGGAATGATGATTCTCGCTCCCCAAGTCACACATCCATCCTTGACACTCAGAGCATCTCTCCTGTGATGGTACGGCAACACGTGAGGCTCTACTTTCTCAGGCCAACCCTTTAATATGTACTCATGTACCACTGAGAGTGTTATGTCATGTGACGTCCACTTCCGCACTTGTGTTGCACTTACAGGCGAGTCATCCATTAAGTCCATCATCAACACTTGATCATTAGTATCGTCAGGTTCTCCCTCACCTGGCACTGGGAGTCTACTCAGAGGATCAGCATTTTGATGATACTTTCCTGGCTTGTACACAATGCTATATTGATATGCTTGTAACATTACAGCCCACCTTTGCACTCTGGGTGATCCCATTTGAGGAACTGCCTTCGTTTCATTGAACAAATGGATCAAGGGCTTATGATCAGTGCAAATAGTGAATGCCCGACCAAACAAGTACTTATGGAATCTTTGGAAGCCAAAAATCACAGCTAAGCCCTCTTTGTCCAACTGTGAATAACGCTTCTCTGCAGACGTAAGTGTTCTTGACATGAACCCAAGGGGTTTCTCCACACTCTCTCCTTTTCTACGCTGCGAGAGCACTGCACCAACCCCATATGGAGAGGCGTCACAAGCCAGAACCAGTTCGGAATCGGAGGAGTAATGAACTAGCACCTCTGCTGATTTTAGTAGGGATTTAGATTCTTTAAAAGCTTCTTGTTGTGGCTTTTTCCACATCCACTGAACATCTTTTCTCAGCAGCAGATGTAGGGGAGCTAGCAGCGTTGCCAGGTTTGGAAGGAACTTATTATAATAATTCAGCAAGCCCAGGTATGCTTTGAGTTCTGCAACATTAACTTGGTTCTGGTGCTTCTTCAATAGCTTTCACTTTAATTGCCACAGGATGTAAACCTTGTGCATCTACTCGGTGGCCTAAATATTCCACCTCCTCTGCCAGGAACACACATTTTCCTCGTTTCAATCGCAAGCCAGCTTCTTTCAGTCTGGCCAGCACTTCATCCAGTGTCTTCAAGTGACTTTCTTGATTTACACCAGTCAGCAATATATCATCCAGATAAACAACTACTCCAGGAATACCTTGCAACAATCCCTCCATTGTTCTCTGGAAGATAGCAGGAGCTGAAGCAACTCCGAAAGGCAACCGATTATATGTGAATAACCCCTTTTGTGTATTCACTGTCAAGTATTTCTTGGAGCTTTCATCCATTATAATTTGTTGGTATGCGTGACTCATGTCCAGTTTTGTAAACCGTTTTCCTCCATCCAACTGAGCAAAAAGGTCCTCCACCCTTGGTATTGGATACTGTTCCAATGTTGTAGTCACCGCATAATCTTATACTGCCATCTGGTTTCAAGATAGGAACAACAGGAGCTGCCCACTCTGAATACTTAACAGGTGAGATGATTTTGTCCCGCAGCAGTCGATTAATCTCTTCCTCCACCTTTGTTTTCAGGGCAAATGGCACAGATCTAGGTCTGAAAAACCTGGGTGTGGCATCAGTCGGCACATGAAGAGTAGCAGTAGTGCCCCTTAATGTCCCCAGCTCCTCCTTGAAAACTTCCTCATGCTGGAATAGCACCTGCTGCAACGTCATCTCCGACTGCACCAGCTTTATCTCACTCCACTGCATTTGGAGTTCTTCCAGCCAGGATCGTCCTAGTAAGCATGGCCCTGTTCCTTTCACTATAACAAGTGGCATTAACTTTTCCTGCTGCTGGTATTTTACTTGTACATCAGCCACACCCATTATCCCCAATGGCTCCCCTGTATACGTTCTCAACTTGATTTTTGTAAGTCTCAGTTTGGGAGCTTCAGAGTCTTTCCAGCTGACCTTGTACATTTCCTGACTCATAAGACTGACACTACAGCCGGTATCAATCTCAAAGGTTATCAGTCTGCCATCAACATGTAACTCAACAGTGAGGGGTTTTACTTTCTTCAGTGCATCTGTTTGTACACATGCCAAAGTGAATGTTTCTTCAAATTCATCACTATCATTATTTTCAGTTACATTGAATGCTCGATGCGGACGCACCCCTTTTCCACTTATTGCGGGTCCACTCTGTTTGCTTTTGTTGCGACAGGCCCTGGCAATATGACCTATTTTTTCACACACATAACATTTATCCTTCTTAAATCTGCAATCGTTTGCTTTGTGGTTTGTTCCACAGCATCTGTAGCATTCCCTGAATTCTTTTTGTTCACCAGTTTCTCCCTTTTTCCAGCGATCAGGTTTCCTCTCTTTAAACATGACGCTGTTACATGCCTGTACACCGGATTTATTTTGTAAATCGAGCACATTTTTGCTTGCGGCTTCAGTGGCTACTGCAATTTTAAAAGCAGTCTCAAATGTCAGATTTGCTTCTGAGAGCAACCTTCTCTGAATCCGATCATCATCTATGCCACACACAAGTCGATCCCTCAGCATTTGGTTTAAAGTTGCTCCATAATTACAATCTTGTGCCAGATGACGCAACTCTGCTACATATTCTGTCACCGTCTCTGTCGGCTTCTTCATTCTTGAATCAAATCTAAATCGCTGTACAATCTCACTTGGCTTCGGATTGAAATGATTTTTTAGCATCGTTTCCAGTTGCTGATAAGTCTTATCACTTGGTTTTGTTGGGCTAAGAAGATTTCGCATCACACTGTAAGTTTGTGGTCCCACAACACTTATGAGAATAGCTCTTTGCTTACCCTCATCTTCGATTCCATTAGCCACGAAACATTGCTCCAGTACTTCAGAATATTCTTCCCATGTTTGAGTTTTTGCATCAAATGCTGCTAGTGAGCCAATAGTTCCTGTAGCCATGGTTAATCTTCAATCTGTTGTCATCACAGGCTTTTTTTTTTCTCTGGGTGTCACCATCCTCGTCGCCAAAATGTAGTATCGTTACAAGAAGCGGACTACTACATTAATAAAGTTAAAGTGAATACTTTACTTAGTTTGTTGCAACAGACATACACACACCATGCCTCCTGCATCACATCTTCTTCAACTGTCTTCCAGGATCAAACACAACACTTTTTAATACAATGACACCTAGTGGTTACTCCAAGATACTACAAAAGGGAATTTGAACGTAGGCAGCTGACTAGTTGCCTCGCAACAATGCCTTTGCAGGCAGCGTTTGCGCACGAAGGTACTTCACGAAACTGATTTCAGACAGACTTCTGAGGCAGCGTAACAGTTTAATGACCTACAGCAAAATAGAGAGAGCTTTGGTAAAAACTAAGCAAATTTAATTTAATTATTACAATAGTAATTAGAGTTGTTCCGATTGCGGACAAGTATCGGAAATGCCGCCGATACCAATAAAAATTCTGGCATCGGTATCGGCGAGTTCTTCTATCCGCGTACCGATCCGATACCATTTTCTTAAACAATAACTGGTTATGCACGCTAGCTTTGCGTAACGCTGCAAATCGGAGCTCGATTCTTCTTCGCTGCTCTAAACAGTGGTTGCTTGTGGCAACACAGGAAGTCGTGCTGTTGCCACACAAGCAACCACTGTTTAGAGCAGCGAAGAAGAAAACGCGCGCGCGCCCTGCAGTATGTCGCAGTTTGGCAGTTTTTCAGACTGGACAACCAGCTAGTAAAACGGCGACATGTCTCATATGCCATACTGCAATTTCGAGGGGTGGAATAAGTATTAGCAACTTTAAGTAACACCGAGTAACCCCGCAGAACACGATTACACAAAGGCAAGGGCAGAGAAGAATGAGCCGCGCCAGAATCAACAATCTCTGAAAGCTTCATTCAAACGAAGAGAAATGTTTTCAAAAGACTGCCAACGAGCGATAAATATAACCGACAACATATAAGTTATTAAGTTTATTATTCTGGATGACCAGCCGATGTCAAAACTGAAATGCCGTTTATAAAACAAAACTGTTTATGGACCTTAAATTATAAAGAGATAATTTTCTTATATTATTCATATATAATTTTTTTAGATTCCTAGATTTATTTGTTGCACTTTTTTTATACAGTTATATATTGTAAATCTAAAATACCTTTTTTCAGTTTACAGTATTAGATGTGTGGCTGCATTTTAAGTTCTTTTTCACTTAAGAAAGATAAATAATATATTGCTGTGAAATGTATGTCAGATAATAAAAATGCTCTAGTTCTCTCTATGTATTTGTTCATGTTTAATTAAGGGATAAGTCTGAAGCACACCATAAAATAATTCTATCAATTCATACAGTGCTAGTATGAATTGCAGCTGTATAGATACTGTACAGACCCAGGTATCGGATCAGTACTCGGTATCGGCCGATACCCTGAGTCCAGGTATCGGAATCGGTATCGGGAAGGGAAAAAGGGTATCGGAATATCTCTAATAGTAATTTCTCGATAGAAATGACATTAAAACTGGAAACCGTTGGTCAAAAACACATTTACACACAAACTGACCACCAACTGCAACTACCTGAATGCATCCTCTGAAGGCAGCATTTTTAAAGGGGTTATCGGATGCCCATTTTCCACAAGTTGGTATGATTCTTTAGGGTCTAAAGTTTGTAACATACTTTGGTTAAAATTCTTCAATGACTGTGTAAAACAACACTCTTTTTACCTCCTCAAAAACAGCTCTGTTCACAGCGTCCCATTTTGGTGCATGTCTCTTTAAATGATAATGAGCAACTGCTCACCCCACCCCTCTCTTTCGGTGGACACAAGGCGTAAAGTGCTGCCTTGGCGGACACTATACAAATGGCTGAGGGCGGAAAAATGCTAATACGGGACAGTCCGTCAATGGTCGTGGGCGGAGCATGAGCAATATGACATCATGTTGCTCAGAAAATCCAAATGGCTTGATTATTGAGAGAGTTTAGGCTTTTTTGAGGACTAAAAAAAACGAGTGAATGGATTTTTTTCGTTGTATGGTGGTTGTGTCCACACACTGCAAAGACACATTTATACACTGTAAAAAAATTTACCTCCCCAACTCAAAATTTATAGTCACATCTAAATTGTTCAATTGGCCCAAGTGAAATTCTGCAAATTTAATGTTATCAATTTGCAGTATTTCACTTAGGCCAATTATAAAATTTAGATGTGACCAGTCACTAGAAAATTTTGAGTTGGGAGGTTAGAATTTTTTTACTGTGTATGCAAAGTGAATTTTGCATCCGATGACCCCTTTAAGATTTATCTCGCTCAAGCACCATTGGCTATTGCAGTTGAAATACCGCGATTCAATCAGGCTTTAGTATTTTCGGTGTAAGGAGTTTCCCCAAAGCGTCAGCCGTCAGCCAGTGACAATGTCGAGGGACCTACCTCGAAATGGAACTGTTAGTGTATGGTGTGCATTATAAACAGTGTTAGGAGTTGCCACATATGCCAGGCACTGTCTGGTAGTACATGAGTGAATTTCCAAAAAGGATTATCTGTAAATCAGTATGATCAATGATTGCAGTAGGTTTTATCTTATATGTTCTGATTGATAACTATGCCATACACAGATTAACTTTTCTTGATATCTTAAAATATTCAACTTTAGCACAGATAAACGGTAGCAGAGGGGAAAAGGATGTCAACCAAAGGCTAAATATTTGAAATGCAGCAGAATAGACATTTTCATCATATAGCACATCTTCAACTATGGTGGACTAAAGGAAAATCTACTTTTCACACGTTTGTTATTTAATTTGTCTAAAGTGTATATACATGCATCATAGGAGAATTCATCAAAACAGTCATCAAAAACATTTCCAACCATATTGTCATTTCTACCAGATCTTGATGTGTTTAGCATTTTGCGGTGGAAATGACAATGGTGTAAACATTTGAGTAAAACAGAGTATATCATTTCAAACATGCTGACTGTTGTTTTCTCTCCTTCGTAAACATGTAACATTTGAAAAACATTTTTACTATGGGCTAAATTGTTTTGGGGGACAGGTGTAATTTTTTTTTACATAAATAAAGGTAGGCTATGTTTTTTTTCCAATTCAGTTCCAAAGTGATCCTCATGTAACCATGTGTTTAAACCTATAGGCCTAGGCTACGTTTTCACAATCAAACACTTGTAAAGCCAAAACAGTGTGTCATTTAAGATAATTGGAGAGCCTCATTTCATAACATCTACTCACCTGCACTATGAAACTTTATCTCCCACTGCTTCATTGTGGTAAATTTATATGTAGCCCTGTTGTTAAGTCTTTCGCCTTTTTTTTTTGAGATCCTTCAGTAATTTGAATTTCATTTGAAAGTCTTTCTTGAACTGGCGTTCAACAGAAGCATGTTTTATGAACCCAGTAAAGTACGCTAAATTAACTTGAAAAGTTACCTCTGATAATGATAGTTTTTTATATAGCCTATATATGGAAAGAGGCGAATTGCATTTCTTCTCCGTATAGACATTTTATGGGCTAATTTCTGGACGAAAGCAAGTGACGTTGCGTCATTTGAATATTTATTGTGATTGGCCAGTTTCTGATGTGTGCACTTGTTGACTTATCTTTTACAGTCGCTGTTTATCCTTCACTCCCTGTTCCAGCTTAATTTAAAAAACGCTAATATAAATAGTTTTATTTTTGTACATACTATGTACACATAATTTGCATATGTCTACAAAACAAATTTTAAGCATTTACGAACTAAGCCTTTAGAACAAAACAACAAAGAAAATAGGCTAACAAACACACAGGAAGTCAGGTGAGTCCAAACTTTTGTCTGGTAGGTTTTCTAAGCCTATTTAAATCTAGTTTACTTTTTCATTTATTTTTTTATTTTACTAATTGAATTCCCACAATTCTGTAAATTTCTCCCCACAATATCACCATGCAATTTCCGCATGGGTCTCTATCACAAAAATGCTTGTTTGGTGCCTCTTAGTGGTTATCTTTCCATAATGCAGCTCAGTTATTCTACTGGATGTTAATGGTTTCTCTTTTATAAATAGTTCATAAGTAATTCATATTTAAATCATTCATATATTCATACAAGGCCACGCTGCACAATTCACTGGATTAACACTACCCTTTTAGATCTACTTTAATAAACAATCTAATATTATTGAAATGACATTCTGTTGTATTACATGACAGACTTTAATTTAATCTTGAAATATCTTAGTTATGGATAAAAAAGAGTGAGAAAGAAATACTTTAAAAAAAATCTAGCTTGGTATCTAAAGAGATTACATAATTCTGCATGGATTGAATACAGTAATACCTTGATCTGTTCTAAAAACTCATCTTACTTCTGGGTAGGAGAGGTGAAAAGGCCAAGAGATCTCTGACAAAAAAAAAACAAGTTTTACGCTCACCTTTGTGTGCTTAAACCCATCTAATCCCATAGACAGGCATACTTTCTTTCCCACCAGTGTTCACTTTAAATGTTTATCATAACAAGTCTTTAAGTCACTGTAAATGTTTTTTTTTTGTAATCTCATTCTAATTCCAAGAATAAGATTTTTGGCCATTAATCATTTTTTAGGGGTTGTGAGCAGGTTAAAAACAAACAAACAACCATGTTAATGGGTCTGTGGCTATAGTTGTCACACATAAATGTATTTATTTTTTATTCTTTTATTTAAATTAACAATATTTCACCTTTGAGAAATTTACCATTAATATTATTAATATATATTATTTACTATAATAAATTATATATATATATATATATATTCTTGCACCAATTTTTTTTTCTTCAGAAATTCACCACAGTAAAAAGTGTGACAACCACCCATGCGCAGATAGACCCCAAGAGGCCTTTGACTAACCCTTTTTTTAACCCTTTGACTCTTTTTTATTATTTTATTTTTATTTTTTGGGGTAAATTTGTCCCGTGGCATCAATTCTCAATTAAGCATGTGCCCAACAACTTTTTCTTAATAATTCTGTGAGACCTCACAAGCCCCTCCCACTCTCAGACATCCTTTGTCACAGTCACCACAGTGCTCTGTGGAGCAGCATCTGCGTCTCCACGTCTCATTGGCCAGGTTACGATTGTGTTTACCCTAAACTTCTGCACTGTTTGTCACCGCTGTGAAATGAAACAACTATTAAAACATCTCAATACAGCCAGCCTAACTTAAGCAATAGCCCTCTATTAGGCTTAATAACAAGCAAGGTAGTTTCGCATTGACATAAAATAGCATCATGCAAGGTCGGAAATGCCACCAAAATGAATAAAAATGCTCCCAAATGAATTGCCCTCGTATGAGTTCTTGTATTTTGTGTTCATACATAATATAGTTAAGCAATATCACACTAGCAAGAGTGCTGTTTTCTCGAATATCAGCACGATTACAAATGTGATGATTTTATAACAGTTCAATAAACAATACGCTGATTGAAATGATGAAATGACCATTTTTAGACGCAACGTTGTCAATTTTGACTGTTTTAGCTCTATTTTTCCAACAAAAATAGTTCCAAAAAAAGCTGAAAAGTTACATAGTGGTGTTTCGCTTTGAATGATTCTCCATTTTTTAACAAATCGGGTGATTCAATGACCCATTCACAAGCGGTGTGCCAATTCAGAGGCTGCATCCTTCGAAGGCCGTGAAGGTCAGACCAAAAGTTGTTAAATGGGACGGTCTATCTACGGAATACTGTTTTTGTCGCCTAGCAACTGTGACAGCTCCCGTTGATGAGTGACGTAATGTTTGTACTACACTTTTTTGAAAGTTATATTAAACTGTCTGAAAACAAAACCGGGTTCACAAACTGTCTAAATGGTTCATTTCTGTATATGAGTAGAATATAAGAGAAACTATAATCACGTCTTAGTAAGACATAAGTCAACATTTGAACGGCTTAAAGGTTTATTTTTTATTTTTACATAGATATTTGAGTAAGTTGAAACCCAATACTTTCATTTAAAAGTGTAATTCGGCAAATTCTCTCTCTCTCAAAAAAAAATCCTGTCGTCACTGGCACGCAATGAATTCTGGGGGGTAGGCAAGGACTCGAAGGATCCATCTGTTGTATCCTTCATTGCACAGGAAACGAAGGATGCATTTGAAGGAGCCTTTGAATTGGGACAGCCTTCTTAGCGCTGCAGTGACGCAATTGGCTTTCGAATTTTAAAAAATGTAATTAAATAAAAGAAGATCAACAATATGTAACTTCATTTTTTATAAATATTTAGGTGCCCAAAAAAAAACAGCTCTCTACAATCTTTCTACAACCCGAGATTCCCTTATCAGCACTGCCAGCTGCATTGCTCTCACCATGTAATCTGGAATGCAGCGGATTATGAAGACCTTTCCCACCCCTGCCTGGCCCACCATTCGTTTATCTCTCTCTCTCTCTCTCTCTCCTCATCCCTCCATCCCTTTCTATTTTGTACCGTGCCAGAACATTCACTTGCAGTGCGATTAGAGTCTGTCACAAGGCAAAATGAGGATGTGAAATAACATGGCAAGAGAAACAAAGGGGAGGAAAGAACATGCAGAAAGAGAGAAATAGACAACAGATGCCAGATTCGAGAGCATCAGGATTAGAGCACTCAGAAAACCCTGGAAATACCGTTTCTGGCTGAGGGAGCAGGTCTCACTGATCCCATAACATGGCGTGACTGTTTTTAGTGGTTTTAACATCACTACCCATGACCTCTTGTTTCAGCAACTCCGCCCCCACTTGGGATATTCTGATGATGGGGATCGTATGTTACAAAGTTTATGTAATAATCTGAGGACAGGAACCAAGAGTGAGTGATAAAGAGGGAGGGGGAGAGACAGAGGGAGGGACAGAGATGACAAGAAAGAGTTGGAGCAGTGAGATTTGGAGAAATACAAATGATGGGAGCAAAACCATCTAAAAGAAGCAGTATGAAGAAGGTAAGATATCTGTTTTTAAATGAGCTTTTAAAAAGGGTGTAGATGTAGTCTGTAAGTTACTATTTTTTGGAAGTTGTAGTTTAGCAAGACTGATTTAGAAAACTACTATTCATGCATATTTGGTCTTTGGTAGAAAGAACGTATAGGTATTTAAATCAACTGTGAATTCAGTAAAAATATTTAGTGTACAAACTTAAAGGGACAGTTCGCCGAGCTTTAAAGGTTTTGGGTTGGTAAGATTTTTTTTGTTTTTCCTACCCTAATTATATAGTAAGTACATGTTGTTAATTAATATTACTTAGTACTTAAATATATAATTACACTGTAACAATGACACCTTAAAATAAAGTGTAACCAAAAACTGTAATACTGTGAAATATTATTCAATTTAAGATTTCTATTTTAATTCATTTTAAAACATATTCCTGTGATGAATTTTTTTTTGGAAAAAATATACATTTTTGTCAGGATTCTTTGATGAACAAAAACTTAAAAAGAACTATTCTCCTTTAAAAATAGAATTTATAGAAATAGAAATATTTTTAATAATCATTCTAAATGTCTTTGTGATCAATTTAATGCATCCTTCCTGAATAAAATTATTGATTTCTTTAAAAAAAAAAGCTTACTGACCCAAACTTTTGAACGGTCGTATCAATGAAATGATAAATTGAAAATATTCAGTCATTATTTACTCACCTTCATGTTGTTTCAAACATGACTTTCTTTCATCCATGCATATTTATAGCATGAATGTCCAAGCTGCACTATTACAATGAAAGTGAATGCTGACCATGGCTGTCAAGCAAGATTTTTAAGATTTCTCACACAAAGCAATCGCATGCCTTCAGAAGACTTGTAATATAGCGCACACTTCATATGCACCACATATTTTATGGTGCTGTTTTGACACTTGTCTGCTCCTGATCTTTCATTAAACTTCTCCTTTTGTGTTCCACGGGAGAAAGACTGACATTTTTCGGAGAACTATCCCTTTAACTGATTCTAAAAAGACATACGTAATTTATAGTATAGACATCAGCATGATGATTTTTGACAGATAATTTCACCACATACAGCAGTGTAACATTTTCAGCATTAGAACTTGTCAGACTGCGATTTTTTTGTCTGGTGCGTAATGAAATGGTACCTCTTAAAGGGGGGCTCGCCCCTGGAAGGCAGTGGCCTGCCTTTGGCAACCTCCATGTTACGAAGCAGCGGTGATGCGGCAGCAGAGGATGAGGATGATGAAGAGGGGGACGGGCAGCAGTTTGAGGAGCCTATAAATGCTCTGGTTCAGAACTGTACAATGCTACACAACATCGTTGGCCCTGCCTGCGTCTTCCTCCGACAGAGCTTCGCTCAGTCTCAAATCGTATGTACACACACTTACAAACGCACCTTTCTTAGACAATGCATGGTGAGGACACAGAAAATCAGTGTCAGAATTCCATCAGGGAATCTCATTATTATTGTCTGTCTTTTCCATTTTCAGTCAAATACCTCCTTCCTTCCCATTGCTTCAATTATGACCCCATCTTCTCACATTTTAGAGGATGCTGTGCAATGTGATTCACTGTTATCAGTGGAATAGCTACTTGTCCAAAATAGAGTCAAAGTCAGGTTATGCTGCCGTCCTTCATGCAGCATTTTTAAGAATATATGGTCATAAATTTAAATGCACTTAAAAGTAAAACTTCACATTAAAGTGGCCATAATAGACATAAATGCAATCTGTTATAAAACATTACTCTCAAGTGTGAACCAGTCATTTTTAGATCAGAATGTCTTACATAGAAGAGACATTTTGAAGGATATTTTCTTTTGCCCTTTTTGAGCACTTGAACTTAACTGAGACTTGGGTGTTTGTAGACGTTCAAGAGGCTGGTGTGTCGACCTTGATATATTGCAATATTTAGGTGTTCAGTTTTATTTGGATTTTAGAAAACTAACAAAGAATTGCTCTCCTCAAAAAATCAACTGTTTCTTGTTTTTCACGGCATGTCTCTTATGGTGTTGAGGACTAGTCCATCTTTGAGCCTACATTCAGTATGAGGAAAATACTGTTAAAATCAGATTGTCTAAGACTTTTACTCAAGTCGTATTGGAATTGGTGACTTTTAACTTGTAATGAAGTCATTTTCACTGCAACGTATCTGTACTTTTACTCAAGCATGGTTTTCAGGTAGCCTATACACCTCTGCCTGAATGTGAAAACCAGTGAAGTAGTTTTGGGTGAATGAAGAAATGAGTAGTTTTGAAGATTGTAATTTAGATCCTGTACCCGAAAGTATTGATTAATGGGACTGAGACTGTGTAATATCCTTCCGCTGTCAATATATATATTTCATTAGCATAATGTTCTTTTTTACTCATGGGACAATCTTGGTTAAACCTCTTATGTCTTTGCCGGACCAGAAAAAGACAATCATTATGCATGTCTTAGCAAAGAGGTTTTTTTGTTTTGTTTTCAACTATCAATGGCTGTTCGATCAGATCCTTATGTTAGTCTGGTGGGTGGATGCGGATAAAAACACAAAAACACAGAGATAAAGATAAAAAGTAGTCTGTAGTTTCATAGTAGCTTAATGTTTCATATCAATGTCTACATCTGTCTGATAATCCCAGAATCCTTTTTGTGTGTATAGAAACTCTGGGCAGGGTGTAAGCTGCAGAAATTGCTTTAAAGACAAGACCGATGGAAAATTTCCAAAAAATTGTTTGTGACATATTTTATTTATTTAGCTTAAGCCTTTTTCCCCAAATAATATCACTAAGTAATATCACTATATATTCTAAAGTCTTATCTGATTATAGTAGGCTGAGGATATGCAACGCTCAGTGAGGCTGTTGAACACACCATGTAAAAACTGTTTGTTCAATGAGTGAGGACATACCTGATTTTCGCAAAAAATACAATGTGTACTCCATTTGTTGCCTGGCAACCTGGACCCTTGTAATCTGTTCACCATAGTGACTTTATCCTACTGCTGCTTTCATCATGCTTGCCAATTCATGGTAGTAATCAGCCTAAATACTGCCCAGCTGTGTGAATATGTTCTTGCTGGCCACTGCCAAAACACAGGCTCGGTCAATCAGATCAAAATCTAAATCACTCAACCATTTGTTATTATCTCACTTATGTAATGTGTAAATGTTGTTTCAGATGAGATTTCAATTGCTCTACTTGTTCTTTTTTTTTTTTTTTGGAGTTGTGCTGATAATGTTTTAATGACTGAGTTTCTCAATTTCCACGAATATGAATATCTGACGACACGCAATCCTATGTGTGTGCTTTTCTGTCCTTAGATCACTTCAGATATAATACATAATATCATAACACTGTGATTCTTGATCGGTGTTGCTTCAGGACCTTAATAGCATCAAGGGGTGATTACCAAAATTGCACAAAATGAACCTAGTTTATTCTAAGAAAAAATATTGATTATTCTAATATTAGGAAATATGTTGTTAAAATCATATACAAACATTATATTAAATCCATAATTATATCCTAAACTGAAACAGTCCCATACTTGCAGGATTTTGTGAATTTTTTTAGAAGAACACGTCATGATGGTCACTCAAGATCAGATGAAAAATTTCCTGGAAAGGAGAAGAGAAAATGCTTTAACGTGCTTTAATACATTAAAGGGATATCACTTTGAAATTAATTTTTGGTATGTTTTAGCTTACCTCAAGGGCATCCAAGATGTAGGTGTCTTTGTTTCCGCAGTAGTTTCAATTTTGATATTTTTAGGTCAAACCGTTCTTGTCTGTCAGTCATATAATGCAGGTCTATGGTCACTTCCTCAAAGAGCATGCACAGAGAAGTCCAAATTAAACATGATTTAATGACTTGTAAATGTTAGTACACATTGATGGCCTAAGACACAAAACGAGCGGTTTGTGTGAGAAAACGAACAGTATTTATATCGTTTTTACCTCTTGTACCACAGCCACGTCCAAGTGATCTGAGGGCGCGGGCGCTTCGGTCTGCGCAAGCGCCGGAAAGCGGCGGAAGTGATTTCTCGCGCGTGTATGTCACTCATTGTTTACACAGAGATTTCGGAAGTGTTACCTTTCACTGTAAAGATCTAAACATATTTAGATATACAGGAAATCACAATGGAAGACGATTTCGATATATCAACAGACAACGTTGAATTTTTTTCACAACCATATTTATTTGAACCAGAATACTTCCGGCGCTTGAGCAGACCGAAGCGCCCTCAGATCACTTGGATGTGGCTGTGGTACAAGAGGTAAAAACGATATAAATACTGTTCGTTTTCTCACACAAACCGCTCGTTTCGTGTCTTCCCAGCTAGAAATTTTACGTTCCCAGAACGTTCTGAGAACGTCCCCGCTGGTGTCAAGGATGTTGCCTGGTAACGTTCCCACAACGTTCCCAGACAGACACGATGTGGAGTTCTTTAAAGGGTTTGGGGACGTTATTTGGAGGACCTTCAGGGAACATTCAGGATGTTCTGGGAATGTTTAAAGGACAATATTTAATTCAGAAATCCAATGTTCCCAGAACATTCTGAGAACGTCCCCGCTGGTGTCAAAGACGCCGCCTGGTAACGTTCCCACAACGTTCCCAGACAGACACGATGTGGAGTTCTTTAAAGGGTTTGGGGACGTTATTTGGAGGACCTTCAGGGAACATTCAGGATGTTCTGGGAACGTTTAGAGGACAATATTTAATTCAGAAATCCAATGTTCCCAGAACATTCTGAGAACGTCCCCGCTGGTGTCAAGGACGTCGCCTGGTAACGTTCCCACAATGTTCCCAGACGGACACGATGTGGAGTTCTTTAAAGGGTTTGGGGACGTTATTTGGAGGACCTTCAGGGAACATTCAGGATGTTCTGGGAACGTTTAAAGGACAATATTTAATTCAGAAATCCAATGTTCCCAGAACATTCTGAGAACGTCCCCGCTGGTGTCAAAGACGCCGCCTGGTAACGTTCCCACAACGTTCCCAGACAGACACGATGTGGAGTTCTTTAAAGGGTTTGGGGACGTTATTTGGAGGACCTTCAGGGAACATTCAGGATGTTCTGGGAACGTTTAGAGGACAATATTTAATTCAGAAATCCAATGTTCCCAGAACATTCTGAGAACGTCCCCGCTGGTGTCAAGGACGTCGCCTGGTAACGTTCCCACAATGTTCCCAGACGGACACGATGTGGAGTTCTTTAAAGGGTTTGGGGACGTTATTTGGAGGACCTTCAGGGAACATTCAGGATGTTCTGGGAACGTTTAGAGGACAATATTTAATTCAGAAATCCAATGTTCCCAGAACATTCTGAGAACGTCCCCGCTGGTGTCAAGGACGCCGCCTGGTAACGTTCCCACAACGTTCCCAGACGGACACGATGTGGAGTTCTTTAAAGGGTTTGGGGACGTTATTTGGAGGACCTTCAGGGAACATTCAGGATGTTCTGGGAACGTTTAGAGGACAATATTTAATTCAGAAATCCAATGTTCCCAGAACATTCTGAGAACGTCCCGCTGGTGTCAGGAACGTCGCTTGGTAATTGTAATGATGCAGCGGACGAGGAGAGATCCATTTGCAGGCTTTATTAAATAACAGGGTCAGACAGGCAAGGGTCGACTACCAGCGATATAAGCAGAGCAGAATACACACAATCAGAGTCCAAGAACAGGCAAAGGGTCGGGGCAGGCGGCGAAACAATCAGAATACAGAGTCCAGGCAGAGAGTAAGGCAGGCAGCAGACAACGAGAGGTAAGGTCCAGATAAAGTCGTAACAGGTAAACAAACACAGGGTACAAACGCTCAGAATAGTTCACTGGGAAAGCAATACTTTGCACCGAGTGAATGTGAAAACCAGGTATTAAGACACAGGTGAATGAAATGAGTGCTGATGAATCCGGGCAGTGAGTTATGGGAAATGTAGTTTGTGAGGAAGTGATCATAGTCTATTGTGGAGCGCCCTTTGGTGGCTCTCGAGGGCACTCCAGCTGGTGATCGTTACAGTAATGTTCCCACAATGTTCCCAGACAGTCACGATGTGGAGTTCTTTAAAGGGTTTGGGGACGTTATTTGGAGGACCTTCAGGGAACATTCAGGACGTTCTGGGAACGTTTAGAAGACCATATTTAATTTAGAAATCCAATGTTTCCAAAACCTTCTGAGAACGTCCTGCAGAACTTTTAGGGACCAACTTAGAATATTATTTTTTTTGTCCTATTAAGGTCTTCTGCTATATTTAAAGAATAAGAAGCTGATGCTTCTCCGCTTCAACCTGATCTGCAGGCTCTGTGTGTGACAGGAGGTTTTTTTTAATATACTGTGTACATTTTGCTGCCATTGTTGCTGAGCTTAAAACGTCTGCATTCTTGATTTTATAATAACAATTGTAAAAGACTGAGCCAAATAGCGGGATCACCACAACTTTTTTCCCATGGAAAAGTGGTGTAGCCTTTACCAAATAATAGGAAAAAATGACAATAAAAGAAAAGAGACAAAAATAATACAAACATATTCTAAAGACCTTCGCATTGAACTTTATGCTGCTTAGATTTCGTGAAGAGACTGTGCAGGCTATGTAAACAAGAGTTAAAATAAGCAAATTGGAATAGGCCTAGCGCTTACGTTAGCTTGTTTATCTAAAAAAAAAGCCAATATAGCCTGACCATCTACGCGAGAATGGTTCATTAAAATAACATGATAATCACATTGGCTTTTTCTGGCTCGCTGTCGGTGAAGAAAACAGGAAAAAGACCGCCGTCAGGTGTCCGTCCGAGAAGGGTCCAGCCCGCAGACAAACCAGGTAAACGTGACAGAAGTTGACGGAAGTTGAACCTCGGTTCGTCCCACGTCACCGCGCACAAAACGTGATGTATATGAGAATGTTCTCATTAAGTTAGTCACAAAACGTTCTCATATGGTCAACAGAGAACCATATGGGAACCTCCTTATTATGTCCTCTTTGTAATGTTGCTATGTGACCATAAAATAACCAATATGGAACGTTCCCCTAAAGTCACATAAAGAACGTCATTGTATGACCAACTAAGACCCATATGAGAACGTTTTGATTACATCCATTTTGTAACGTTGTTGTGTGACCATAAGATTACCCTTACGGAACGTCCCCCTAAAGTCATATAAGGAACGTTATAATAGGACCAACTTAGAACCATATGCGAACGCTCTGATTATGTCCTCTTTGTAACGTTGTTGTGTGACCATAAAATAACCAATATGGAATGTCGCCCTAAAGTCCTATAAGGGAGGTTATTTTTATGACCAACTTAGACCCATATTAGAATGTTCTCATTAAGTTAGTCACAAAACGTTCTCATATGGTCAACAGAGAACCATATGGGAACGTCCTTATTATGTCCCCTTTGTAATGTTGCTATGTGACCATAAGATTACCATTACGGAACGTCCCCCTAAAGTCCTATAAGGAACGTTATAATAGGACCACCTTAGACCCATATGCGAACGTTTTGATTACGTCCTCTTTGTAACATTGTTATGTGACCATAAGATTACCATTACGGAACGTCCCCCTAAAGTCCTATAAGGAACGTTATAATAGGACCACCTTAGACCCATATGCGAACGTTTTGATTACGTCCTCTTTGTAACATTGTTATGTGACCATAAGATTACCATTACGGAACGTCTCCCTAAAGTCCTATAAGGAACGTTATAATAGGACCAACTTAGACCCATATGAGAACGTTTTGATTACGTCCTCTTTTTAACATTGTTATGTGACCATAAGATTACCATTACGGAACGTCCCCCTAAAGTCCTATAAGGAACGTTATAATAGGACCAACTTAGACCCATATGCGAACGTTTTGATTACGTCCTCTTTGTAACGTTGTTATGTGACCATAAGATTACCATTACGGAACGTCTCCCTAAAGTAATTTAAGGAACGTTATAATAGGACCAACTTAGACCCATATGCGAACGTTTTGATTACGTCCTCTTTGTAACGTTGTTATGTGACCATAAGATTACCCTTACGGAACGTCTCCCTAAAGTCCTATAAGGAACGTTATAATAGGACCAACTTAGACCCATATGAGAACGTTTTGATTACGTCCTCTTTGTAACGTTGTTATGTGACCATAAGATTACCATTACGGAACGTCTCCCTAAAGTAATTTAAGGAACGTTATAATAGGACCAACTTAGACCCATATGCGAACGTTTTGATTACGTCCTCTTTGTAACGTTGTTATGTGACCATAAGATTACCATTACGGAACGTCTCCCTAAAGTCCTATAAGGAACGTTATAATAGGACCAACTTAGACCCATATGCGAACGTTTTGATTACGTCCTCTTTGTAACGTTGTTATGTGACCATAAGATTACCATTATGGAACGTCTCCCTAAAGTCCTATAAGGAACATTATAATAGGACCAACTTAGACCCATATGAGAACGTTTTGATTACGTCCTCTTTTTAACATTGTTATGTGACCATAAGATTACCATTACGGAACGTCCCCCTAAAGTCCTATAAGGAACGTTATAATAGGACCAACTTAGACCCATATGCGAACGTTTTGATTACGTCCTCTTTGTAACGTTGTTATGTGACCATAAGATTACCCTTACGGAACGTCTCCCTAAAGTCCTATAAGGAACGTTATAATAGGACCAACTTAGACCCATATGAGAACGTTTTGATTACGTCCTCTTTGTAACGTTGTTATGTGACCATAAGATTACCATTACGGAACGTCTCCCTAAAGTAATTTAAGGAACGTTGAACTGCAGCACTTTCATTACCAAAAGAGGACGTTTCAGGAACGTCCCTAATGTTCTGTAAAGGTTCGGAATGTTCGTCACCTTTAGAGAACTTTTAGGAAACGTTACCCATGGTCGCGGGAACGTCACCTTCTACCTGGGTTAGGCCATCAATGTGTACTTACATTTACGAGTCATTAAATCATGTTTAATTTGGACTTCTCTGTGCATGCCCTTTGAGGAAGTGACCATAGACCTGCATTATATGACTGACAGACAAGAACGGTTTGACCTAAAAATATCAAAATTGAAACTACTGCGGAAACAAAGACACCTACATGTTGGATGCCCTTGAGGTAAGCTAAAACATACCAAAAATTTATTTCAAAGTGAACTATCCCTTTAACGTTATGTGTGAAGCTCCTTTTAAAGCTGCAGTATAGGGAGTTTAGAGAAAACGTTGACTTAGCCTGAAAATTTGAACAAGCACAACAGGTCCCACCCCCTTGCTCTCTGCTGCGCTACAGCCCTCCCTCCACAGCTCGTCCTCCACAGCGGAGCCTGTCGTGAACGCGCAGGCTAGTAAACAGGGCCACCGATAACAGCGGATAAAAAGTTATATGGCACATTCACTAATAGGGACTAAACGTTAATAATATGCTTTACATTGACTATGGCCTGCCCATACTTTGACTACAAACTTGGTCCTCAAATCATTATGTATTTTCCAATAGCCCACATGTAACTTTATAACTTTGCACTCTTTCTATAAGTTATAAATAGCTAGTAAGATAACGTTAATATAACGGTAACTAATGTCACAGTGTGTAAGTAATTATTCTAGCGATATATAATGCTAGATAAGGTGTACTAGTACAGTATTTCAGCAACATGACAAGCCAGTGAATTAGCAGGTTTCAATTGTTGCTTAGCAGAGTGCGTGACATTTTATCTACATGTTATACGGCTAGAGTTTTGACACCGAGTCAATGGGCTCTGTGTAATTCTTTCTTTTTCGCTTGTTTATCGTCATCAGTCTTTCTCCTTTTACCTCTTTGTTTTATGAGCAGGTGTCACTCGAGAATTGGCAGTTTAGGTTGTTTCTCCGTCATAAGCACAGCTGCAGCACGCCGGCAATCTTGAGTTTGAATGACGGCTCGCGCTGTGCAAGAGAGGGGTGTGATCAGCGCGTACACGAGCGTGATTGACACTGCTAAGTCATTCCTCCTGGCTCTGATTGGTTGTTTCTGACCGGGAGCGTGTATTTCTTGCAAATGGCAATAGGACCACTAGGAGGAGCCAGAGGAGCTTGATTTTTACACAGATTATCTGTCTCATATTCTACTGTCAAATACATTTTTTTCAAAAGTTACCTACAGCAGCTTTAAATGTGGGCACTCCCATACCTGTGATGACCAGTAATCAGAGCCACGTGTGTTCCATTCATTTGTTCGTTCATGCAACGGTGTGCATATGGTTGCCCTCAGCGACAATGACAGATGTGCTGGTACAATGTACTTTGAGTGACAGTTCAACAAGCACAGTCCAAATGCAAATCAGATTACAGGAAAGATTATAATACAGGGTTCCCACACTAACCAATTTTTCTAGGAATTCTCCCCCATCATTTTTGTGATGTGGATCCACAACATTGGATGAGTAAATCTGTGTGTGTGTGTGTGTGTGTGTGTGTGTGTGTGTGTGTGTGTGTGTGTGTGTGTGTGTGTGTGTGTTTGTTTATGTCCCTTTTGGGTACATTCACCAGGATACACACCAGTAAACTGAGGACCACCTCAAAAATTGAGGACATTTTGTATGTCCTCATTTGTTTGACTATATAATGGCATTCAGCATACTCTAAAATGGTGTCCAGACTTAAAATCTCACTTGTCCCAAAAAATCAGTTTTAAGTGATTTGTGTATGTGAAGTGTGTATGCCCCCCCACTAAAGTGTGTATAACACAGCGCCCTCTAGGAGTACTGCACTTCCGGAAAAGATACACACTTCGGGGATTCTGACCAATCAGAGCGCAGGAAGCCACTATGAGAGCGGGACTTAATGATCTGACCAATCTGAGGCCATCACGTCATCAACAAAAATGGCGGAGCGGAGGCGATATCATTATTATGAATGAATTGACAGATAATCCACATTCAATAATAGATAAATTCGCAATAATTATTATTTAAATAAAAATAGACTAATTTACCCTGAGCAGCAGGAGCTCTCACGATGTATATGGGCATGTTATTAAACTTTAATCCTCGCAGTTTTGCTCTCGCATCGGAGTCTGCTCTGTGTAACGTTATGTGTGTGTGAAGATCGCGCTGCTGCGCGTCACCGAGACTATACAGCTGTACAGTAACTTACATAGGAGTTTATTAATCATGTAGGAACGAGTTTGAAGCGGGGAAGAGACAGAGACATTACGTCATGTGAATTTACAAAGTACATATTTTCTTCCAAAAGCGGAGGAACAGCTGTTTAAATCTGTCAATATGGATGTGATGATTTATTCATCCAAGTTTGTTTAATAAAAACACACAAGCCACCAAAAGATGTGAAAACATGCTAAATCGCTTGCTTTTATGAGTGATTTTATTTGTTTGAAGTGTTTTCTCCTACTTTGCGTTCTGCCGTTTCCTCTCATAATATCAGTGATTTCCCTGAGTGGCCACCGCCCCTCCCCCACCCCCCGCACGAGCAGGACAGGACTCCGTTACCAGTTACCACAGCAACACATTCACTACAGCAAACAAGCTAACTTTTTTCTTTATATATTATATTATATTATATTATATTATATTATATTGAGGAGAGCAGTTACAGCAAACATTATTCTTATTATATTATATTGCATTGTATTATTTTATATTATATAAAGAGGAGAGCAGTTACAGCAAACATTCTCTTTGTAGTATATATTATATTATTTTATATTATATTATATAGAGGAGAGCAGCTGCATGAAACATTCTCATATTATATTATTATATTAATTAAATGTTTACACTAATTACATACGTTTTTTTAAGGCGCTTTGGTGCATTTCTCAAATCACAACTAAAATTCTTGTTCAACCTCCACATCATCTAGTCACTTGTGCACATCATGAAAGCAGTTTATCATTCTTTTGAACAAATTGCAAATGCTTTGGTACATTCATGCAATAAATGTAAGTGTCTGCTGTTTCTTACATTATCAATTGCTTATGTCATGTTGATCAAAATGTATTATACTGGTTCTCTGTTGAATAGTCTTACCCCTCAAAACATATAGGCATTAAATTACTAGTTGTCATAAACTGTCAAACATATTTTCTATACAATTCTATTATACTTTTTTTGTCCTGAATTGCAGATGTGAATTTTGAATTTCACTAATGAAGGGGAATGTAAAGCATTAGATCAATCAATGATCACCAGTTCTCTATAATCGCTCAGAGTGCATCTCATGAAGCTTCCTCTGGAAGCCATATAGACAGAGCACAACACATACACACTCTGAGAATGGAAGAACAACAGGGTAACAGCCGAGAAGAAGAAGAGGAGGAGTAAGGATGTGTGGTGGAAGGATACAGAGGTAAAACAGAGAGATTGTAGGTTTCTGAAGAAATAGGGGCCAATATTGTAGATCATGTTCATGACCTCATGGCCGAGGCGGGTTGAAAGCTGAGCTGAATGTTGGGAGAACAACCGTGTGTGTCCTCAAACATTCAAGTCTTTATAGACAGAACATGCGTGTAATCAGACAGTGTTCACTATACTGTACTGTTCACCATAAGCTGTAGACTTACTGTATTACAGTGGAGTCTACTTGCATTTTACATGAGACAGTAAAAATACGTGATAGAGATCCCTTTCCCACTAATTAGATATCTTAAATGATGTTGTGTGCACTTCTGTATTTGTCTTCATTGTTGTACAGCCTTGATGTTAATATTTTGTTGAAAAATTGTTAAGACCCCAGGAAGAATAGCTGCTGCTTAATGGAGTAGCTAATGGGGATCTAAATAATAAACAATAAACAATAAACTCTACAGATAAAGCGTTGTGAATCTAGTTTCGCGTACCTACCCCGAAGTGATAAAATAAAACAAAATTATGTATCAAATTTATAGACAAGTAATTTGTTCAGGCATGGTTTTCTAGGGAAATACAAACCTACGCACATATATTCAAACGCACATAACTATAGAATCAATTCTTAATGCGCATGTGAACGCCATCAGCGTTAATCACAGGTTCACGTTTAAAGTCTGTTTAGAGACATTCATATACATTTTTACCTTGCAGTTACTGTAAATCCGGCCTCTAGTTCATAAACGCCAGAGGAGAACTGGCCCCCACTGAGCCTGGGTTCTCCCAAGGTTTTTTTCTTCTCCATTGGGTCCCTGATGGAGTTTTAGGACACCATCGGGTCACTTGATGGAGTTTTTCGGTTCCTTGCCACTGTTGCCTTTGGCTTGCTCAGTTGGGGATATTCAAATTAATTAACCAATCATTAATACCATTGATCAGCTCTACCAAACGTGGATGTTTTTCCACTAAGAAACGAACATTGTTATTATGTTTTGATTGATACTGTGAAGCTGCTTTGATGCAATCTATATTGTGAAAAGCGCTATATAAATATACTTGATAGAGACATAATGTAACACACACACATATACAGTATGTGTTTGAATAGTCTGTTCATCGCAATGGCATTGTCATTTTTTAACAGACCAACAGTGTATCTGTGAGTCCAGTCTCATAATGGGTACATGTGTTTATGTGTCATACAGATAATGTGCAGTCTTTTCATTGTCATCAAAATCGTAGCCAGTGTTTACTTCTCAAAATACTGATACAGTTATATTGACAACCATCAAAAGCCTGTAACTTGTTAAAAATCCTTAGTACAATATATATCAATGAACATATCAGTGCCTTGTGTCACAAACAAGAATGTCAAAATGCTGTCATGTAATCCTATTGTGTTCTGCTGTTTGTACGAAATGCACTTTCCTTGTTTGCAAATCTTAAGGATGATTCAAGAAATGTACCAAAGCGACTGATAAGAACTGTTTATAGAGGAGAGCAGTTACAGCATACATTCACTCTCTCTCTCTCTATCTATCTATCTCTCAATATATATATATATAGCCTATATATATATATATATATATATATATATATATATATATATATATATATAAATCGATAGATAGATAGATAGAGAGAGAGAGAGAGAGAGAGAGAGAGAGAGAGAGGGGGGGGGGGGGGGGCAGAGCAGTTACATATAGTCATACAAAAGAAAAAAAGTGTTTAAAAGAATCATGAATCAAGCTGACACGTTTAAATGTTTGTTTACATAATTATTTTGTACTTAATTTGATTTTAAAAGCCATTGGATCTGCACTAACCCTAACCCTAACCCTAGCTCTGCCTGTGACTGTCAGTCTGACTGAGATCTGCTCACACTGTGATCAGCCGCCCTTCCCCCACAGCACTGAGACTGATCGCGCGCGCGCCCTTCCCCCACAGCACTGAGAGAGACTGATCGCGCGCGCGCCCTTCCCCCACAGCACTGAGACTGACTGGAGTGACAGAGAGTTGAACTTGTCTCTGGCTGAACTAACAGACTGACAGTTACAGGTAGATAGCTAAGCAGAAGTGCTGCTCAAAAGATCACAAACTGTCGTGGCTATGCGTTTTTAAAGCACTTTTACAAGGTCTATTAGCTTCTCCGCCCTGTAATGTAAAATACCATTAATTTATGAAAGAAATACAAAGAAGATAATGCTGTTAAAGTACTTGTTAAAGTTTAATTTAGAGCCTCGAAATAATCCACACCCATCCCCCATCTTAACTCGAATAAATTGACAACAACACAGACTCCAAAAGTAGAGACATATTATACCAGCTTGAATATCAGCCCTGCTGTGTATTTGCATACATCAGTTTACTATTTTGATTAATAAATGCTATTAGTAGAAAATAAGATGTCTGTTCAAGATATCTAGGTTGCTCATTTTGCATTTTTTGCTCTTTTAAACCTGTGCTTGTTCGGACATGCGCACTGGTTCCTAGTTCGAGTCGGGTGAGTTCGTTTACAAGTGATCATGTGCTCTGTCCACTAGAAAGACTTGATCCACGACAGTTTTTTTTTTTTTTTGAAGAAGAAGAAACACTACTGCGATTAAAAAAAAAAAGATTCTTGTCATCAGAGAGTTTTCTATTCGGTCAAATAAATAGTCACAATTGCAACGTGAAATCCAAATACGTAACTACGTCATTTACGCACGTCTGCGACAGTGGATGTATTTTCCCGGGAAATGCAGACACGTGACAATGGGACGCGAAACAGTCAGACGACAGCCCTCCACCCTCCACCACGCAGGAAAGGTGAGATGAAGTCTTGTCCTGAAAATGCATGATAACTAAATACATTGTGAAATATGAAAGTTAGTAAGATGTATGTTTATTTTAGTGGTTTAATTATTTTTTGCTTAGGGTTTTATTTACTTCTCGATTGTATTTTATTTGTTTCTCATTTGATAATTTGTTGCAATAAGGAAAAAAGTATATTGCCTACTTGTAGGCATTGACCAGTAAATATAATTTTGTTATTTCTTATATAATAGTACTTTAGATTCTACAAATTAAAAAAAAAACGAGTCAGTGATAGCCTACTATATCATTGTTTTTCTCAAGTGTTGTCAAATTGCAACTGTGATTTAAAATATTAATTATATATTTTTATATCATTATTATTTGATATATTTTTAATTTTATGTAATACAATATTTGCCCAAAAATCTTTTTTTCAGTGGAATGTTTTTTTCTAGATTTATTATTTATCTTTTTTATCTTTTTTTGCCCAATGATGGTACATAGACACTTTATAGTATTTTTATTGTGTGTTTCAATGTCCAAAGCAGACAAAAAGCACATTAGAAATAGTCCATATAAATCTAGCTGGTTATTGACTGAAAATATCCTGTATGCTGTAGCTAATCAATATAGTAGATTCATGTCAATTGTGGTCACAAGACACACAAGAACCAATGTTTTTTGGCATCATTGACATTGCCTTTTTTTAATCTAAATTCCTGTTGTAGACTGGTCACACGTGCTGTCATTGAATAGAGCTCTGTGATATAATATAAATATATACTTAAGTGTTGAACAGAAAAAACACACGTGTTTGGAACAACATGAGGTTCAATTGGAACACTTAACATAATTGTATGTTAATTACGTATGTTTTTGGGTGAACAATTCCAGTAAGATCAACAAGATTTTTTAAATATGCTTGTTTATTTCATTCACATTATATATATATATATATATATATATATATTTTTTTTTTTCCCAGTCATTTCAAGAAAGTAAGTCGCCATGCTGGGAAATAAAAGACGTAAGAAACCTCTGCAGGACGCTGAGCATCACATTACCTGTGAAACCGACAAGCCTGAGCTTCAAGAGCAGTTCATCAGCAAATATAAAGGCAAGTATTTATGAATAAGCAGTAATAACGTTACTCTACAAAACTGATAATTTAATATATAATTTATTTTTATTGTGCAGTCAAGATTTCTGAATAGAGTTCTGCAGGCATTAGCCCGAAAACAAAAACAGTTGCATTTTTGCATTTCTGGTTCCATCAACCCAAAGTCAGTGTTTATTTGCGCATTCTTAGCCCAATTATGCACAATAAGCCCATAGTGCGTGTGGTCATGTAAACGCAGACTAAGGTCATCATAAACGGCATAAGCATAAACCAATCGACACCGCTAGATTTTTGCCCCTTATTCCAGATTTGCCCAGCATGTAAACACATTAACCTGCGTTCTGTGGCTTATTGAAGTGAGCATGTGTGACTGGAAAGTGTCCTTATTGTGGATTTAAGCACATCCAGACAGAGCGAGCGTTTTCTTGACCCAAGAACATCTTAAAAAGTGTTCTCAAAAAGTGTTCTCATCTCATGCAGAAGTGGTACAGTCAAAATCCTACTAAAACTTCTTTGTCATTGTGGAGAGTGCAGTGCATGGTTGCATAGCAACAACAGACGCCACGGGAAAATCAGACTGTTATTTTACTATTAATAATAAAATATAAGCTAATATGCATTAACACTAGGACTCCCAGAATTCTATAACTACTATAATGGCCATAGCAGTCATTCTGACTGCTCATACATTATTTGCATATCATTTCAAAAAGCTATATCAAATCTAAGAATAAATGGATCTGTTATGTTAGGATAGGTAATAATAAACATCAGAACACTACATTTTAATTATGATGTATGTAAAATTGTATTAGTTAACCAACAACCACTCAGCCTCATCAAGGCTCTGAAGCATGGCTAAAGCCTCTGTGGCAGTCATTCTTCTTGCTGACATTGTTCTGATATTCTCTTTTCAATATTTCAATTTGGTTTTAGCTCGAAGCTAAAGCTAGATTTCAGCTTTGCAATAGACTAAACAAACAACAAGAGAAATTGTTGCTAGTCAACGGTGATGCATCTTCAAGAGCAGGAAAAAGGAGCAACCGACACACGGTCTGTAATGCATACGGTCAGTATGACTGTTATGACCATTCAAGGTAGAAATACTCAAAACTCAGTCTTTTGTGTCTTGTAATTTTAATAAAATAACAATGATAGAATAAAATATAGACACATTTAGGAAAAGTCAGGGTCCTATAGTTACATGGGTTTTATTTCAACAAAGTTATTACATTGCAAAATTTTAAAACAGTCAAAATGACTGCCTTGGGAGTTCTAGTGTTAATGTACATGTCAAGTAATTTGTCTTTTTTTACTCGTATATTTCAGCCTTTAAATCATTTTTATAAAAAGAATGAGGTTTATCTTTTTATAAAACCTTTTTTGTCAACTTTATTCGAATTTAATTTTACTATATGTGCCTATAGGGGTGGGCCGGGGATGGCAGGGGTTGGTGGCAATGTAAGTTTCTGGATATTTTCTATAAGAAAATTTGCGGGGCGAGGGCTTCGATTACCTCTCTCTTTTTGGACCATACATGTGTTTGCATCCCTGCATATGCGCGAGGGAGGGAGAGAGAGAGCAAGACAGTTTGAAGGCGCGCGCGCGGCCGGGGCTCTGCTCGTTCTTTCAGTAACATGCGCCCTGTCACACTCATCTACATCACTCACCGATCAAATAAGGCTTTGGCGGCAGGGGCGTGTCTAGAAGGGGGGCACGGGGTGGCACTGGCCCCCCTGGAATATGATTGACCCCCCCCTGGTGCCCCCCCAACATCATTGGGCTAGATTTACTGTCAACCTGACAATGCCCAACGCCATTGGATCAGAGCGCTGTCAATCACTGCTTGATTTGCGATTCGCAAAGCGAAATCACAGGTCCGCGTTTTTAAAACAGTAGGAGAGAGAGAGAGAGATACCTCGACACGTCATTGTAAATATTGCACCGTATGTTAGTCTGATTACTTTCATGTGTGACTGATCAAGCCAGTACCGTTAGATCAGCTAACGTAATTTCGGCAGACTGAATAGAGATTCCGTGGCAGCGCACGACCACATAAATATAAAATAGATAATTTTTATAGATTTTTAATAGATTACTCTATCTGTTGTTTTAAATACTAAAGGCACAATAATCTTTTTCCAAAAAAGTCGTGCCGTGGTGAACATTAAAATGTGAGAATGTTAACTAACACCATAGCTACATGCAACTGTGTAATTTAGATACTTAATGGGTTTTTGTTTATTTATACACCGCAACAGGACATCCAAGATTTCTTTAAGAAATCATTTTAGAGACCGATTTCATGCAGAGAACGTTCACCGACACTCACACACACATTCAATGTTTGTGTTGAGAATAATGCATGTTAGATGACTAATTAATGCCTAGGTGATGTTTTTTTTATTTATAAGAACAAAACTGTGTGGTCCAATCCATGTTAAATACAAAATGATTTTCAGGCTCTTGTTCAGTGCCACATTTAATACCATCTATATTAGGGCACTGGGCATTGCAAAGATTTTTTAATTCGTGTTTAATATTTTCTAAACAAGTATTTATTTCTAGTTGAATTTTCTAGCTGATTTCCCATGGGCCCCCCTGACTGGTCCTTGGTCCACCCTGTGGCCCCCCCATTTATAAAATCCTAGAATCACCCCTGTTTGGCGGGGCAAATAAACTGCATCCAACTGCTTTCCCTGACGCCTGGATCGTTCGGTGGCGTATTCAAACATGTTGTTTGTCCGCAGCCAGGAACAGCACGTCTGCGTGGCATCGCAATCTTCTTGTAAACAGACCCACTCGCTGCATGACAACGCATGCGATGATGCGAAATGAGGCATAGTTGTCTTGTGCTGGAGGCGGTCATATGCAAACGACTGGTACGTCACTTCGTACCGTGACGTCACCTCGTACCATGGATCCACAACGAGCTGTATTTAGAGCTTGATTAAATAAATGCTTCGTTTATAATGGGGGGGGGGGGGGCATCTTAAGCTATTAAACTTGCAGGAAGTTTTAATAATACATAGATCTCTTATATACCAAAAGATCAAGGCAAATTTGGTCTCATGTCATGACCCCTTTAAAAGTATAATGTAAAGTATAAAAAGCAAAGCATACTTTGAGATTAGCCTGGCTATTGACTATTTTCCTACAGTAATTTCCCTTTTACATCATATAATGTACATCATATGGTTAAGAACTTTTAGTAATAATCAAAATAATAGTTGACATTAAAGAAACTGCTGCTAATGAATTTCTCCTCTTCAGGGCGTGGAGTTTTCACCACTGGAGCTTTCTTCAGAGGGGATTTTGTTCTTGAATACAGAGGTGAACTTCTGAGTTCAGAGGAGAGTCTTGCTCGAACTGAACACTACACTGAAGCTGAGAACACGTTCCTGTTTGATTTTCAGTGGCATGGCAGAAATTGGTGGTGAGTAAAGAACTGTTGGATTGATGTAGTAGTGATGATAAAATATCTGGAACTGTAAAATACTCAGGGTGTGTTCATGCCTGTAGTTCTGTTCGCTTGGTTCGTTTGGTCCGGGTCTGCTTAGTGTTCAGATTGGCATTTCTATCGTCAAACCTGTTATGCTTGACCAGTTTGTCCTTTTTAGGGTCACATCTTCCTGTTTTTGGTTCGTTTATATGTCTCTGGTCCATGTTATGCTCATATTTCATTCAAACCGCACCAGAGTTTTTCTCTGTATTCCCTAAAGAGAACAAAATGGTTAAAGGGATAGTTCAGGATTTAGCATTAAGCTTTGTATTAGTAGAAAACCTGTAGTATTTTCGAATTACCATGCTTTCCACCCTCATATCCCCCTGAGACGAGAGATTTATGTATTTTTTGTCTGGAAAAAATCCTCCGATGAAGCAAAATTCGTCATTTTGCGTCATCGGAGGATTTTTTGGCCAGAGGCTAAAGACTACAGCCAGTAGTAGGGGCTGTCCCGCATGTTCTCAACCCGCCCATAGAGGGTGGGATCTCACTCACACAATGTACACATAGTGTCAGACATCTTTTTCTGGAAGCTAAGCTAGCAGGTTCTTGTTCTGTGGCGAAAGCTGAGTAGTAGGGGTTACCATCCTCTTTTTCCCGGACATGTCCGGCCGTCGATGTCCGGGATTCAGCTTTTGCTTTCTGCAGTCGCCATTCATTGTTTACATGCACACCTTTTGTTTCAATCTAACTGAATTCATTCCGATTGGTGAATCTGAATGTAGTGTTTACATGAAAGCTAAACAAGTGATCGGTTGATGTGCATTTTAACATTGCTAAGAAAATTTCGTCTCACAGGTGTCGCTCATCAGTAATCACGCCACCGGCCTCGCGCCGTTCTCCCGCGGCCCTCACTCGTCCTGCTCGCCACAGTAAACATGACTCGTGTCGTTCTCCCGCGGCCCTCACTCGTCCTGCTCGCCACAGTAAACATGACTCGTGTCGTTCTCCCGCGGCCCTCACTCGTCCTGCTCGCCACAGTAAACATGACTCGTGTCGTTCTCCCGCGGCCCTCACTCGTCCTGCTCGCCACAGTAAACATGACTCGTGTCGTTCTCCCGCGGCCCTCACTCGTCCTGCTCGCCACAGTAAACATGACTCGTGTCGTTCTCCCGCGGCCCTCACTCGTCCTGCTCGCCACAGTAAACATGACTCACACCGTTCTCCCGCTGCCCTCACTCGTCCTGCTCGCCACAGTAAACATGACTCGTGTCGTTCTCCCGCGGCCCTCACTCGTCCTGCTCGCCACAGTAAACATGACTCGTGTCGTTCTCCCGCGGCCCTCACTCGTCCTGCTCGCCACAGTAAACATGACTCGAGCCGTTCTCCCTCTGCCCTCACTCGTCCTGCTCGCCACAGTAAACATGACTCGTGCCGTTCTCCCGCGGCCCTCACTTGTCCTGCTCGCCACAGTAAACATGACTCGCGCCGTTCTCCCGCGGCCCTCACTCGTCCTGCTCGCCACATTAAACATGACTCGCGTCGTTCTCCCGCGGCCCTCACTCGTCCTGCTCGCCACAGTAAACATGACTCGCGCCGTTCTCCCGCGGCCCTCACTCGTCCTGATCGCCACAGTAAACATGACTCGTGCCGTTCTCCCGCGGCCCTCACTCGTCCTGCTCGCCACAGTAAACATGACTCGCGCGTTCTCCCGCGGCCCTCACTCGTCCTGCTCGCCACAGTAAACATGACTCGTGCCGTTCTCCCGCGGCCCTCACTCGTCCTGATCGCCACAGTAAACATGACTCGTGCCGTTCTCCCGCGGCCCTCACTCGTCCTGCTCGCCACAGTAAACATGACTCGTGCCGTTCTCCCGCGGCCCTCACTCGTCCTGCTCGCCACAGTAAACATGACTCGCGCCGTTCTCCCGCGGCCCTCACTCGTCCTGCTCGCCACAGTAAACATGACTCGTGCCGTTCTCCCGCGGCCCTCACTCGTCCTGCTCGCCACAGTAAACATGACTCGTGCCGTTCTCCCGCGGCCCTCACTCGTCCTGCTCGCCACAGTAAACATGACTCGTGCGTTCTCCCGCGGCCCTCACTCGTCCTGCTCGCCACAGTAAACATGACTCGTGCCGTTCTCCCGCGGCCCTCACTCGTCCTGCTCGCCACAGTAAACATGACTCGCGCGTTCTCCCGCGGCCCTCACTCGTCCTGCTCGCCACAGTAAACATGACTCGTGTCGTTCTCCCGCGGCCCTCACTCGTCCTGCTCGCCACAGTAAACATGACTCGCGTCGTTCTCCCGCGGCCCTCACTCGTCCTGCTCGCCACAGTAAACATGACTCGTGCCGTTCTCCCGCGGCCCTCACTCGTCCTGCTCGCCACAGTAAACATGACTCGCGCGTTCTCCCGCGGCCCTCACTCGTCCTGCTCGCCACAGTAAACATGACTCGTGTCGTTCTCCCGCGGCCCTCACTCGTCCTGCTCGCCACAGTAAACATGACTCGCGTCGTTCTCCCGCGGCCCTCACTCGTCCTGCTCGCCACAGTAAACATGACTCGCGCCGTTCTCCCGCGGCCCTCACTCGTCCTGCTCGCCACAGTAAACATGACTCGCGTCGTTCTCCCGCGGCTCTCACTCGTCCTGCTCGCCACAGTAAACATGACTCGCGCCGTTCTCCCGCGGCCCTCACTCGTCCTGCTTGCCACAGTAAACATGACTCGCGCCGTTCTCCCGCGGCCCTCACTCGTCCTGATCGCCACAGTAAACATGACTCGTGCCGTTCTCCCGCGGCCCTCACTCGTCCTGCTCGCCACAGTAAACATGACTCGTGCCGTTCTCCCGCGGCCCTCACTCGTCCTGATCGCCACAGTAAACATGACTCGTGCCGTTCTCCCGCGGCCCTCACTCGTCCTGCTCGCCACAGTAAACATGACTCGTGCCGTTCTCCCGCGGCCCTCACTCGTCCTGCTCGCCACAGTAAACATGACTCGTGCCGTTCTCCCGCGGCCCTCACTCGTCCTGCTCGCCACAGTAAACATGACTCGCGCGTTCTCCCGCGGCCCTCACTCGTCCTGCTCGCCACAGTAAACATGACTCGTGTCGTTCTCCCGCGGCCCTCACTCGTCCTGCTCGCCACAGTAAACATGACTCGCGTCGTTCTCCCGCGGCTCTCACTCGTCCTGCTCGCCACAGTAAACATAATGAATGGTGACTGTAGAACGCAAAAGCCGAATCCCGAACATTTTGGGCGATCTCAAAACACATTTTCGAACTCACTAGTAGCCTATACTTGTTGTTTAACTACTGCGCTCTGTTACCGGTAGGCGTGGCCTCCTAGGGCAGCGAAGCAAGTGCATTCTGGGAGTTGTTGTCTTTCATCCACATAAGCCAAAAATACATTTTCTGGCTTTTCTCAGTCTACAGTAGAAAGCTCCAAATTCAAAAATAATTTCACATTTCTTCTACATAAATGACCCATTTTAAATACATATTCATCTTCGCAGAGGTGAAGTATCCCTTTAATTTGAGATGGCTTTATCTGAGAGCTGAGAGGATGTTGCAGTACACTATCATATATATCAGTGGTTTTCAGACCCTCTCTGCAGATTCTGTATGTCTCCTTCACCAGACACACTCAGTTGAGTTCATAGAGCCGTGTTCTGATGATAAACTCCTCATCTGAATCAGCTGGATTAAAACACGAGACATACAGCATATGCAGAGCGGTGGGTTCCCAGGACTGGGGTTCAGAACCACTTATAGAAAATAACTGTACATTTCTATCATGTATACTAAGATTACAAGTATTGAGTGATAATTGGATGTCTTTATAGCATGGATGCATCTAAAGAAGACGGGTTGTCCTTGGGAAGACTTGTAAACGATCAGACCAGAAATCCTACTTGCAAAATGAGAACCGTTGAAGTGAGCAGAAAACCTCACCTGTGTCTCTTTGCTGTACGAGACATTCTACCAGGAGAAGAAATCACTTACAATTATGGAGACTCAGATTGGCCATGGCGAGTCAAGGTACTATCAAGAAAATGCTAAAGAGATTGATCAGTAATTCATGATAATCTTTTACTGTCATTCTGATTAGTTACCATGTGATTGTGGTCTCATATTTCTGAAGCCTTTAAATCAAGCATCAGCAGAATCCACTGATAAAAAGCCAGCCAGCAGTTTGGGCCCGCAGAAATCGGTAGGTCCACTTTAAAACATCTGTATCATTATATTATTGACTATTTCAGCTTAGAGATGTGTGTGAAAGAAATGATAGTTAAAGTGTAGGACAGCTAGAGAAATGAACATAAACAAGTTTTTCTGTCCTTCACAAATATTTCCTGCTTTCTTAGCCCCATTGTGCAGCTTCTCTTCCCTTTCCTGAATTGGACAAGGTGAACAGCAAGGGTCCACATAAGCTGTCAGGCAAAGCAAGAACATCAAGGAATAAAACGGTAACCATCTCATACATGCAGCAGCGATCTACTGATGTTTACTGCCAGCTAGTTAAAAGTGCAGTCAGTGATTTCTGATAAACACTGTTGATATTTAAAATCGACAGCCAAACAAACACACACCTCCCTTCATTGCTCCGCCCCCAAAATAATGAACAACACAGGCAACCAGTTGACTACAGGTGCATATCCACTTCATCCAGCACACGTGTGTAATAGTTGTGGCACGTTCGGATCATTTTACTGACTTGGATCTTTGAATCTCGTTCATCAAAATTAACAAATCTTTTTTCGAAAACCTTTTGTTCATTTCAGTAGAATGTATTTAAAATGGTAGCCAAATTCCCCAAACACATCAAATGTTGATCGCATTTAGAATAAGAAAAAAAGTGCGATGCAAGGAAAAGGCCAAATTATGAGAGACGGAAATGATTCATTAATTTATTTGGGTCTTCAGGCTATGCAGTCTGTTAGTTACCTCACCTCCCGATCTAAGCCGTTCGTTCATCCTGTGACATCCTCATAAACTTAACTTTGCAGTCTGTAGTACCGGATACGTACACGTTTCGAGTCTATCGACTTCGGGTTCAAGTCATTCGTTCATCACGTGGCAGCCCCATTGAGCTATGCAGTCTGTAGTACCGGATACGTACACGTTTCGAGTCTATCGACTTCGGGTTCAAGTCATTCGTTCATCACGTGGCAGCCCCATTGAGCTATGCAGTCAATACTGGATGCAGAATTGATTAGTTCATATTTTGAGTCTTCGAGGACTTGAGAGGTGAACTAATCATTTATCTTTCCAGTACTGACAGCATAGCCTCAATGGGACTGATGGGAAGAACGAAGGACCCAAAGACTCGAGTGATTTAACTAATCATTTCTGTTTCCAGTACAGAACCTATAGGATGTTGTGTGTGCGCAGTCAACACAAAATTAAAGAATCACTCTCTGAGACAACTCAGTAGTCACGAGTCATTAAAGATTGTTCAAAATGTCTATCACACAAACAAGCCCCCCCGTTGGACCCCATTGAAGTCACTATATGGAGAAACACCTGGAGTGTGTTCCTCAAAAACCTTCATTTCTTTTACACTGAAGAAAGAAAGACATGAACATCTTAGATGGTGTGATGATGGCGAGTAAATTATCAGGAAATTTTAATTCTGAAGTGAACTAATCATTTAAGTAGTTATTGGTTCAGAGTTTTAATGTCTGAACCAGTGTAACTATTAATTTGACTATTGTCACAATTTTGTTGTTTTTTATTTTATTAATGATCTTTGCTTTGAAGTGTGCAAAACACGTTTCTTTATTTTTTGTTTACCCCTACAGTGTGTTTGTTTTGTTTTATATGGGTGCCACAGTTTTCAATATTTTTAATGTCATTTTATTCTTGTTTAAGCTAAATATCTCTTTATATATCTGCAGAAGCGGTTTCAATCAAGACTGTTACAGTCATCCTCAGTCGCATCCATATCTGGTGCACCCTCTTCATCAGCACCCTGTGCTGTGTCCACCTCTATAATGGCCTCATCAACCTCATGCCCTCCTGCCCTGTCCTCATCAACATCAACACCTCCCACGTCACCTTCATCATCCTCGCCTGTGCAGCCTTCATCATCCTCGCCTGTGCAGCCTTCATCATCCTCGCCTGTGCAGCCTTCATCATCCTCGCCTGTGCAGCCTTCATCATCCTCGCCTGTGCAGCCTTCATCATCCTCGCCTGGGCAGCCTTCATCAGCCTCGCCTGGGCAGCCTTCATCATCCTCGCCTGTGCAGCCTTCATCAGCCTCGCCTGGGCAGCCTTCATCAGCCTTGCCTGGGCAGCCTTCATCATCCTCGCCTGGGCAGCCTTCATCAGCCTCGCCTGGGCAGCCTTCATCAGCCTCGCCTGGGCAGCCTTCATCATCCTCGCCTGGGCAGCCTTCATCAGCCTCGCCTGGGCAGCCTTCATCAGCCTCGCCTGGGCAGCCTTCATCAGCCTCGCCTGGGCAGCCTTCATCATCCTCGCCTGTGCAGCCTTCATCAGCCTCGCCTGGGCAGCCTTCATCAGCCTGGCCTGGGCAGCCTTCATCATCCTCGCCTGGGCAGCCTTCATCAGCCTCGCCTGTGCAGCCTTCATCATCCTCGCCTGTGCAGCCTTCATCAGCCTCGCCTGGGCAGCCTTCATCATCCTCGCCTGTGAAGCCTTCATCAGCCTCGTCTGTGCAGCCTTCATCAGCCTCGCCTGGGCAGCCTTCATCATCCTCGCCTAGGCAGCCTTCATCAGCCTCGCCTGTGCAGCCTTCATCAGCCTCACCTGGGCAGCCTTCATCAGCCTCGCCTGGGCAGCCTTCATCAGCCTCGCCTGGGCAGCCTTCATCAGCCTCGCCTGGGCAGCCTTCATCATCCTCGCCTGTGCAGCCTTCATCAGCCTCGCCTGGGCAGCCTTCATCAGCCTCGCCTGGGCAGCCTTCATCAGCCTCGCCTGGGCAGCCTTCATCATCCTCGCCTGTGCAGCCTTCATCAGCCTCGCCTGGGCAGCCTTCATCATCCTCGCCTGGGCAGCCTTCATCAGCCTCGTCTGTGCAGCCTTCATCAGCCTCGCCTGGGCAGCCTTCATCAGCCTCGCCTGTGCAGCCTTCATCAGCCTCGCCTGTGCAGCCTTCATCAGCCTCGCCTGGGCAGCCTTCATCATCCTCGCCTGTGCAGCCTTCATCAGCCTCGTCTGTGCAGCCTTCATCAGCCTCGCCTGGGCAGCCTTCATCAGCCTCGCCTGGGCAGCCTTCATCAGCCTCGCCTGGGCAGCCTTCATCAGCCTGGCCTGGGCAGCCTTCATCAGCCTCGCCTGTGCAGCCTTCATCAGCCTCGCCTGTGCAGCCTTCATCAGCCTCGCCTGGGCAGCCTTCATCATCCTCGCCTGGGCAGCCTTCATCAGCCTCGCCTGGGCAGCCTTCATCAGCCTCGTCTGTGCAGCCTTCATCATCCTCGCCTGGGCAGCCTTCATCATCCTCGCCTGGGCAGCCTTCATCATCCTCGCCTGGGCAGCCTTCATCATCCTCGCCTGGGCAGCCTTCATCATCCTCGCCTGTGCAGCCTTCATCAGCCTCGCCTGGGCAGCCTTCATCATCCTCGCCTGGGCAGCCTTCATCAGCCTGGCCTGGGCAGCCTTCATCAGCCTGGCCTGGGCAGCCTTCATCATCCTCGCCTGTGCAGCCTTCATCATCCTCACCTGGGCAGCCTTCATCAGCCTCGCCTGGGCAGCCTTCATCAGCCTCGCCTGGGCAGCCTTCATCAGCCTGGCCTGTGCAGCCTTCATCAGCCTCGCCTGTGCAGCCTTCATCAGCCTCGCCTGTGCAGCCTTCATCAGCCTCGCCTGTGCAGCCTTCATCATCCTCGCCTGTGAAGCCCTCATCGCCTTATGCGCAGCATTCATCATCCTCATCCTCGCCTGCTCCACCCTTATCTTCACCTTGTGCTGTGTCAACACCAGTGGTTCACTCATCACAGGTGTCTGAGACACTCTCATGGGAGGTGGGTAGATTCATTTGCTGAATTATTGGGATGGTCGGGGTGTATTGCACTGGTAGAACTAACAATAGATTATATGAAATTATATATCATTTATATTGGTTTGTATTCATCCTCTTCCAGATATCCTCTTTAAGGCCATCAAGAAAAAGACAGGTATGTGACTTGCCATGTGATACTTTATATGCAATTTTTTTTTGCATAATTATGAATTGGCTTGCATAATAGTATCCGCAATATGATGAAACGTAATGTTACAGCAACCACTGCCTTGAGTAAGTGTTAAATTCTCTCATTCAGTATTCCGGAAGTTCCGTCTGTGACACAGACTACAGCGATGTCACAGACTACAGCGATGTTGACTACATACCAAAAATCAGCTCCGATGAATCGGATGGTAGTTCTTCTGGACATGACATGGTCAAAAGTGCTTTGATACATCCAACATCTCCCAACGAGGCAGGTAGTTCATCTGATCAATTTATGACCGCACCATCACCAAAAAAGATGAAATGCCAATCTAAAGAGACAAACACTTTGTCTGGTGAAAAGACTTTTATTCAGTCAATGCCATCACCAAAGCAGGAACGCAAGGCGTACAACAAGAAGCAGTATTGCCTTTATTGCTCTAAGCCATATTCAAAAATGGCAAGACACCTTGAATTTGTCCATCGCAACGAAGTGGGGGTTGTAAAGGCAATAGCATTTCCAAAACATTCCAAAGAAAGACAAGTCCAGTTAAACCTCCTTAGAAAAAGGGGCAACTTTGCCCACAACACAGATGTGGTGAGACAAGGACATGGGGAGATGATTGCCTGCTACCGTCCAAAAAATAGACAAAGAGCCAAAGAATTTATTCACTGCATTTACTGCCAAGGGCTTTACAACAAGCATAGCCTTTGGAAGCATATCAAAAACTGTCCCCTTAAACCTAAAGAGGATGATGCCCAGGGCAGGAAAAGAGTTCGATCTCTGTGTGCTTTAAACACACCAGTTGGCTTAGAAGTGAGCAAAGGTTTCAAGAAAATACTGTCCTTTATGAACTATGATGAAGTTTCGCGTGTAGTTCATACTGACAGATGCATCATGCAGCT